>NC_090922.1:1001762454-1002387454 GCF_040938575.1 Ambystoma mexicanum | reverse complement strand
TATCACAAATTCCAATTGTCTTCACCAATTTGACTAGCATATATTTCTACTTAGCTGTTTGTTACTACAACAAACAGATAGAATTTTGAGATTTGCAGTCAGAATTAAATTCAAGTTTTGTTGTGAAGGAAACAATATAAAACTTTCACAATATAATACAATATACGCAGGGGGGGGCTTAATTTGAAACAATACCTTTCTCCCTACAACCCCACCCCCCAGTCATCAATTAAATATGGCCCAATTGATTTAAAGGCAAGGTGCACCGAGTGAAAGCACAATAGAAAAATAATGTTGGCTTCTTACTAGAAATGCAATATTAGGGAAAGGAATACAGTGGGAAACATCGTTTTTGTAAATCACATGAAATGAAAGGCAGGGCTTTGTAATTTGGGTCAGAGAAAATGGGAAGGCTTTGTAATTCTGATTTTGGAATTGCTGGGAATAAATGAGAAGTTGTGTTTTTTACCCTTTACATTCACTTGGAAGATAGCGTTTAGGATTATTTATTTTGGGATTATGGACACCCCCCTTTGGGACAGGAGTCAGGGCTTTCAGAAGGACAGCCACCCAAGTCTTTATGGTCTTTATCAGCTCAAACAACACTCATCTCGTGATTTTCTATATGGGAATTAATTGATTTAACTTCAATTAATTTCACTAAGGATCTACACAGCTCCCCCTCCTCACAATTTAATGGAAAGGATTAAGGTGGGCTGTTCCCAACACAATGCACTTTAATGGATAGTGTGTTTTTATAAAGTGGAGTTAATTTGAATTGGATTTAATACAATGTGCCAATTGCCTACCCAGTTTCACCCCTCCACCCACTAATGGAAAGGGATAAGTCAGACAGCTCGCCACAAAATGTATGGCTTTTGGATTGCTCTACTTACATGGGAGTCTTTGGTCACGGAAAACAGCAAGGCTCCTCTGAGGACAGCGCAGAGCTGGTCAAGGGCTTTCAGTCAAGGATTTTCTCTTAGACCCAGTTCCTTCTGCTCCTCTGAACGGGTCCCAGCTAGCTCCTAGATTTCCCTGTCACTGTCTCCAATGCAAGGATTTTGGCCTCTCTGCTAGTAGTTCCTCGCAAGAGTCTGTCAGCAGGCTATCTCTTGGAATAAAGTGAAAAGGCCCTTTTCTGATGCAAACATGCCTTCTTACAGGGCTGATGACACTCCAACATTGTCATCATTTCCACAGTAAGGATTGGCTAGCACTCCACCTTGACCTGCCACTGAGACGCCCACTGGCTGCTGATTGGACCAGAAGTAGGGAGATATGTGTGATTTAGGCTGAGGGAGGAGGAGGATTTGTCATTCCAAAGTGACATGTGGGTTTTACATTTTGTATTCTGAAAAATCTCACAATGTGGCATCTACCTTAATCTTTCAGATAACCTCATGAATGTATATATTTTTGAGATCTATGTTTTATGGCGAGTCAGACAATACACATTTTCTTTCGGCACGCCCTTCCTGGGCGGAACCACTGTTTTTCACAGTTTGCTACTGCGCCAAAATAGTTACCACTCTGACACGACAATCTTCCAACATTAATTTCACTGTCTATTAGTCTGTCAATATTTCTATTTCCTCAAATTTATGAAAATACTAGAATCATACTGTTTATCATAACGTAAGTTATGTAAATCACAAAAAAAAAATTAACATGGTCACAACTGGCTTTTTATCTCCTTTAAATTGTACCCAGGGTGGACTTGATAGGACACACAATGCTTTTTTTTATTTAGGAGGTTGTGGTCAATGTTTACTCAATGACACTGCATGCTATGAGCTGTAG
Organism: Ambystoma mexicanum; assembly: GCF_040938575.1. NCBI lineage: Eukaryota > Metazoa > Chordata > Amphibia > Caudata > Ambystomatidae > Ambystoma > Ambystoma mexicanum. The sequence goes on along the minus strand of NC_090922.1, from coordinate 1,002,385,651 downwards.
TTTCATTTCTCCTTCAAGTTTCCATTTCTCCCTTGAAGCATGTGACCATCCATCTGCTCAAACCAATGTTTATCTTACCCTTTACCCCTGAGCTTCAAAGGGTCTGTGTTCAGATCTAATGCACGGTTTATGTGAAACCTGACCTTAAAGGTCATTTCTGTCGGTCATGCTATCTACGAGTGCCATACTTTCAATCTACTTCTTTGTATATCTTACCATTTAAAGTGACAACAAGATCTGTGTCTTTGGTGGGCCCAGCCCCAAAGGTCTTGGGGTCAAAGTTTCAGCTCATATAGTAAAACAAGTTGCGGTTCACAATTCTGAAAGGCTAGCATATTGCATTTACCCACCGTGTACATGTAACATTCAATACTGAAATATTAGGCTTCTCTTTAATTGTTTTACTGCCTCAACTTGTTCTGGTCCCCACTCCCACTTGACCTCGGCCTTTAATAAATGGGCCAAGGGCCATGTGACCTCTGTGTAGACTTCAATGAACTTCCTACTATAATTAATGAGCCCAGAAGGCTTCTTAGTTCTCTCAGAGTAGTAGGGTCTTTCAATTTCAATAATGCTTGCACCTTTTTTGCCTGGGACTGAGACCCTCAGGGGTGATATCATTCCCTAAGAATTTCACACAGGTTTTACACCACTGTGCCTTCTTAAAGGACAGTTTTGCTCCAGCTTTCTGCAACTGGGGCAGAACATAGCGTATTTCAGCTATATGTCCCTCCACCGTTGAGCTCTTGATTAAGACATCATATACATAGGCCAGGTTTCCCCTTTTGCCCAAGTCTGGCATGGCCTTAAGTAGGAAGATATTAAATTCATTGCCAGAGTTGACGTATCCAAAGGGGGTTCAGGTCCATGCGTATTGCTGCACCCCCGAAGGTAAAGGCAAGCTTGTACTGGTCGTACCTACTCACGGGTACTGTTTAGTAACCGTTGGTCAGGTCAATTTTGGTATATACCTTTGACCCTTGGATCTGGGCCAGTGCCTGATCGATGTAGGAAAGGGGCCATCTTGACATGTGGACCCATTTATTTAACTCCCTAGCATCCACGCAAAGTCTCTGTTGGCTATTTGGTTTGAGCGTCCCCAGTAGCGGGTTGTTAAAGGTACTGTGGATCAGACAAATTATCCCATAGGATTCTAAGTTTTGAAAAATCTCTGTGAGTGACTCCATAGTCACGAGAGGCAACCGGTATTGCTTCACAAATACTTAAGGCATATGGGATCAGTAGGTATGGGCCCTCATTAGGACCCTGGAGTTAAGGGGTTAACGGCACCGTAAAAGGTGTTGGCACCGTTAAACCCTTAACGCCTTACTACGAGGTCCCTTTGCGGGGCCCGACCTTAACGGCTGGTCTAGACCAGCCGTTAAAGTAGGGGCCCGCAAAGGGACTCTCGAGGTAAGTAAGGTACTGCAATTTGCTGTACCATACTTACCGCCTTCCCCATTCCCATTATGCCCTATGGGGCAAAAATGGGAATGGGAAGGGCCATGGTGGCATGGGAAATTACTGCCACGCCAAACTTGGAATGGGGTGGTAGTTCCCCATTCCACCATGGCGGACTCCGGCATCGACCATGGTGCTAATAGCACCATGGTTTTCCGCCGGAGTCCTAAAGAGGGCCATGGTGGTTGAATGTATCTCTGTGCATCCACAATCATAAGAATCCACTGCAAAGATATCCTGAAAACCCCACAAACCCTGTTTCAGCTTCTGTTTTTGCTCCTCGATCACAAAGGCATCAGCAAGATGGATTTGTTCTTCGACCCTCTGCTTAAAGCATGGAAACTCCTCAACCTTGGCAATTTCGGCAGTATCCTCCAGTTGGGTGGAGAGATCTTTCATTATGGTGTTGGCCTGGATGTGAGGTTTCAAGGATGGAAGGTAGTCACAGTTGACTCCAAATACTACCTCATCCTTCCTGATGTCGCAGGTCACCTCTTCCACACCATAAGAGCAGGAGGAGTACAGCAATAATGTCCCCCTTTGTCTGGTGAAATTGTTTTCCAGAGGGATATCGTCGTTAAAATTGTAGCAGTCATGTGGAATTGGTCCAATTATCTCATTACCTAAAACAATAGAATAATGTTTGGCATCAACCGCCATTCCAATAAAGGTGTCTGCGACCAAAGTGATACTTCGAGGCTCGATGTTATCCACCAATATTCAAATGGTGTCATTTTCTAGGTCAACAAGGGGGGGTCAGATATAAATACAAACCTTGTTGTTGGAGATGATAATTAAAATGTATATCTACATCCTGGTTTTGGAGGTTCTGTCCTAGTTTAATTTTCGTGCAATTGAGAATTGTTGCACCTGTCCTGAGATGGTAACCTCTTCTCTCACTTGAACTTTAACCACATATGGCAGTAACTGAGCTTACCAAAATGCTTTCTCAGTGTTGTCAAAGCCCATGGGGTTACCCCCCATTTGGGACCAGGCCTTGTGATTAATTAGGTCCAATTAATTGCAAATCGATTGAGAATGTCACTGCTTAAGTAAAAGGTAGAGGGGATATCTCTCACAACCCAACAATTATGTTCTATGCTTTTGTCACCAATGGAAACTTTTAGCATGCACCTGCTAGGCAGGAGCTGTTGGAATTTGGAGTTTCCAGGCCCATTTCTCACTTATGAATCAATTTAAACATGGGAATGGTCTGATCTTTTGGGAGTTTCCTGAATAATGCTTCGCTACTGAAGCTTCTTCCGTTATTCAGACATACTTTGGTGAGAACAGGCTCCTCCCCCCTCATTTACCTGAATGGGGAACAACTGCTGTTCACTCTTTATCTGGATGCCAATCAAACTTTGAGCTGGTTTTTCAGCATCTTTTGTCATGGGATTTGGGTTTTCTTCTGATTGTATTTCCTTCCAGTGTGGAATCCCACTTAAAACTGGGAGGTAGAATGATTTTAAAAAATGGAGAAGGGTTTCCATCACCAGCGTTTTCTCCTACATAGATGACAGTGATGTCTGGGACTTGATTGTTCCTTAAAAGGAATTCTATTTTGTCAGACCGCCGTTCAATCATGTGGCATGTGCCATTCAAACTCACATAGTTTGTGCTTTATAAAAAATATGATTGGCTGGTTAGAGGACCTTGTTCATGCAGTCAATCGGGAGTGATAACCTCTGAAGGAAACCATTCCCCAATAGACAAGATCTGCCCTCAGGAGTGACGACTATTACCGGTTATTTCACCCTATGCCACCCCCTTTTTTCTCCAGATCCACAGTTCCTTCAACTGAAATATCATTGCCATCAAAGTTTTGGAGTTGTCCAGGAAGAGGTGTGAGGGGAATTTGGTGACTCTCCCCTATTCCTAAATTTAGTTGGTCAAAGGCCTATTTGGACAGGATGGTGGCTTGGGATCCAGTATCGACCAGCGCTGATAGTGCACACTGACCCTGTACCTTGATGGACACATACAATCTTCCTTCTCTCTCCTCAAGGGGGCAAAGAAAATGTTCATTCTGTGGCAGCTTGGCAGTTAACTTTTTATACTGAACTCCGACACTATGTGATCTTGGACAGTTTTCTTTGTCAGAGTCTAGGAATCTGTAAAAAAAAGATTTTGCACCCAGAAACAAGTGGGATTGGGAAGTTCCCTTGTTCCCCTGATTCTTTGCTGTCCCCCTGTTCCTGGAGAATGTTACTCAAACCTGTTTGAGGGGGATACCTCAGTGCTTTCAGGGTCATCTGGGTGACATTGGTGGGGTTTACGAATGTGTTGCTTTGGGTCGGTCTTCATACTTACCCAGTCTAAACCAGGGACTTTTGGGACCCATTTTTCCTTGGGAGGATCCCTCCAGCCCTGGAAGAAAATATTGTCTTCCCTGAATCCCCCAGGGATTCTTCTCCTTTGAAAGGGATGATGCAGACTTCCTCCACAAAGTGAGTTATCTTTTGCTTTCGATTGCTCCTACTTACCCTCTGTTCCATAGGTTGCAGCTTTTCTGTGGGTAGATTTATGTTCAGGTTCAGAGGTTTCCAGCGGATTTGGTCTGGTGAGTAAGGAAGCTTCCTCTAGGGTTTCGCATCTCCCTTCCACCCGAGCCCCCTCCTCTGGAACCGGTTGGTTGTCTGAGGTTTCTTCCTGTCGTTGTTCTGGGGCACCAGACCTGGGTGTCAATTTATTCTGGGCAGCAGTTTCCAGTGGAGGGTTTTGCTGAGCCCTCAACATGCGACCCAGGTCTTGCATTAGTTGTTGAATGTGTCGCTGCAATTGTGAAATTTTTTCTGGTTGGTAGGGAGGTCAGGATTCACACCTTTGCTGCTCCTGGAAAGGGTAGCTGTCCCTTCTCACAGAGTAGCTTGGGTATTGGAAGTTTCCCTGGTAACCTTCTATCCTAGGTCTCCTGTTTCCCTGATTTGGGAAACTATTGTCCTGAAAGTGGGGAGAGAGAGGAGGATTGTTCTGGAAATTAGGGTGTCTGGGAAAGAAACTTAGGTTGGAGGTGGAGTATTTCTTCCTTCCCGAGGGTAGTTCTGAGGGAAACTTTGGGGAGGTTTTATGGGGCAATACTTACCTGATTGCACTTCCCCCTTGTGCCGGGGGAGTCCATACATACCCCAGGATGGGTCTGTTACCTTTTTATCTTGGACTAATGTTGGCAGGGTTAAATAGGGTGTTAATTTAGTTGTATTCATTTATTTGTTTACTTGTAGTGCACCGGAGCCCGCAGGCATGAGGGCGCAGAAAGAGAAGAAGGGTCGTTCAGATAAAGAAAGGTCTGGACACCGCCTGGCTACCACCTGATTGGGTTGGATCTGAGGGTCCCCTCTGCCTCTCATTCTACTTGTTTGTGGGAGGAGTCTTTTAGACCCCCATTTCCAAGTCCAATATGGGAGTATTTTTCACATCCACTACCTTTGCAGTGGGAGGTGTGATTGATGATTTGGGGATTTTAGGGTTGTTTTTGTTTTCAGAGGGATTTTGGACCTCATAAATCGGTGGCCTGTTCTATCACCCAATCTAGGGTTCTATGCTCATGGAAATCCCTTACTTGTTGGGTCATAATGTATTTCGTGAGTGCATGGAAGTATGTGTTGATGAACTCCCGGCTATTGATGTTCACCCACCTATAGGTTTGAGCAAATGCTGGCTTCAGCTCATGCACGAACCCTATAGGCGCTTAGTCTTCGCCAAACTGCAGGTTGTAGGCCGCCTTGTTGGCCTACTGAGGATTCCTGTGAATGGAGAAGTGTTTTTAAAGTGGCTGCCTTGTAGGTGGACCATTTTTGGTGATCTTAGTCCTCCAGCCCTCCAAATAAGCTAGAGTATTCAAGGGAAACATTTCCATTTGACAAACTCCATGGAGTTTCTATCATTCTTAATACCAAATGAAGTCATCATTTGGTCATAAAGCTCCAGATGCTTCCATACTGAATATTTGGCGTTCTTATGGTAGGGAGTCATACAGCTCTTTATGGCCTTTATCTACCAAACTGGGTCTTTCACAAGACCTCTCCTGTTTGGCAGATTTTCTTTTCCACTGCACCTGAGTCAACTCACCCTCTGACTCAGAGCTGCTGCTATTGGTGGTCCATTTCCTATCCTCTAGGCACTACCTACCTCTGTGAGACTGGGAAACCCTCCCAGAATGACAGGGTCTGGTCTCTTCTCTCCTGTGGTGTTGTGGGCTCTATGGATCATTTCCCTTTTTGCACTGGGAAGTACTGACCCTCCGCATCCCTCCTTCCGGGTATGGTGGGAAATTCCCCCACCTCCCTGATTGTGTGGAGGGTTTTAAGATGCTTTTTGAGGCCTAGACTCTGGTTCTTCTCTGTTTGCAAAGCGGACCAGGAGGTCCCTTTGTAACTTCATTTTGTGCCAGTCCAACTTCCTGATCTTTTCATCATAGGAACCCTCCTGGTCAGAGGTACATGCCAGGGTATTTTTAAATTCCCAGAGCCCACTGGGCCAGCCACCTTCCCACCTACTGGGCAGAGATGAATATTCATCAATATCTGATAAGGAATGGCCTTCTGGCTCAGTTGGACTAGGCCTGGTTGAGTCCAGCTGCCTCATGTTTCTCTGTTCTTGAAAACTGCAGGTATGAAGTCAGTTGCACCCTGTATGTATGAGGTGGTGAGTTGGCTTGAGGTCCCTGGTAGAGAGGTCATCACTCCATGATCAGAGGGTGCTCTTCCATACCCTGACTGGTTGGGGTACCACAAAGTCTGTTTTTGGCTATTTCATTTTCCAACCTCTCACATTCGTTTTTCTCAGTCCCTAACTCTTGGTGATATACAGAGGCCTGAGTTTTCAATTCTGACACCAGTGCTTGAGTGGCTTCTAGCACTTTATTTTGTTGCATTAATTGGTCTCTTAGTCCCTTGTTCTCCTTACAATGGGACTCATTTTTCATCTGTGAGGCTTGTATTTTCTGCACATATTCAGACCGCTTCCTTTTCAGAAGAGTGATCTCATCCACTTGTGAAATTTGGTCTGTGTTGCCTGCTCTATGTCAACCTCTGCTTGCCTCACATGTTCCATTAATTTTGCATTTTCTAGCCTCATGTCAGTCAGTTCCTGGGAAAATAACTCACTTTCCTCCATGCCCATCCTTAACTGACGCACTTCCTGAAACAGGGCACTATTCTCTTGACTTAATTTGGAATTTTCTTCTCTCAACTGCTCTCTCTGCTATTTCAAGGTGTTCAGATCTTGACGTATCTGACTGAATTTACCTTAAGAATTAACCTCCTTAACGATTAACTGGCTGTTCTCAGCTTTCATTTGTTTTACCTGTGCTTCAAATGTGAACATTTCCTCCAAGCCAGCTCTATTGAGAACAACCTGCTCATTGAATTTCTGTTCACTTGAGCTCAGATTTTCAACACATTCTTTATACTTCGTTTGCAGTGCAGAAAATTGAGCCTCTCGCTCTTCCTTCGCTTGCTGTTGTGTTGCTAACTCATCTTTTAGCTGTTAAGCAATATTTTCTAATTCTGATTCTGAATTTTGGCTCCGTTGCGCTTTTTCTTCTAATAGTTTCAACTCTCTCTGGGCTTGGTTAAAAAGCTCAAACTGGTTTTGCACAGAGGCTACACTATCCTGGTATCTTTCTTGCATGATCATCATATGGAGGTACATATATGAGCCATTTTAATTTGCTCATCTTTGCCAGTCTATGTAATGTAAAGGATTGTCAGGGCCTGATGAAAAAGCCCATTATCCTGTCACACGTCAACATTTGCAGAGGTAACCTCCTGCATCATTCTAGCTTGTCATTTTTCACCTTCTTGTTCTACCTTTTAATAAACAATTTGGATAGGAGGTGCTTCCTGGCCATATTGATTTCTGTGGTTTTCATTCTGAAATGTGTTCTGCACTTGATATACTCTCTATGAAAGGGCAACAATCTATACACCACCCTGGAACCCCGGGTACCAGTCTGAATGGCACCTTCACAATGCAACACAACTTTCCATCCACTGCAATGCAATTACACCCAAATGAATAGTCTGCTGCTACTGAACTGTCACGAGTCAAGACTCTCACCCAAAACCCGGCTATGAGCCCCGAGCTTTGTTGCAGTTTATTAGGCGGTCACACTCAACTCAGGGTGTTATTTGCACCCAAAGCAAGGTGGTACACAATTAAGAGCTTTACAGATTCAAATTTGGTGAAGCCTTCTACCCGTCTCGCACCCGTCACGCACCCTACCAATGAGCTAGGAACCAGGCCGGTGTATAATCAGAATATATATTTATTTAAGTTTGGACAAAGAATAACAAGACAATCACAACTCAGCCACCAACACCGTGGCTCAACACAATATCACAAATTCCAGTTGACTCCACCAACTGACTAGCATATATTTCTACTAAGCTGTTTGTTACTACAGCACAAAGATAGAATTTTGAGATTTGCAGTCAGAATTAAATTCAGGTTTTATTGTAAAGGGAACAATATCAAACATTCACAATATAATACAAGATACACAGGGATGGCTTAATTTGAAACAATACTTTTCTCCCTGCAACCCTCACCCTCCAGGCCTCAATGAAATATGGCCCCTTTGATTTAAAGGCAAGGTGCAGGGAGTGAGAGCACAATGGAAACATTGTTTTGGCTTCTTAGTAGAAATACAATATCAGGGAAAGGAATACAGTGGGAAAAATGTTTTTGCAATACACATGAAATGAAAGGGAGGGGCTTTGTGATTTGGGTCAGATAGAAATGTTGTGTTGTAACACACCTACAAATGAGATGTAGGGCTTTGTAATTCTGTCTTTGGAATCACTGGGAATAAATGGGAAGTGTTGGTTTGTACATTCACCTGAAAGGTAGCATTTAGGATTATTTATTTTGGGATTATGGACACCCCCTTTTGGGACAGTCGTCAGTTGTTTCACAAGGACAGTCACCCAACTCTTTATGGTCTATACCGGCTCTAGGCATGAACTTTGACAGTTTTCGAATTCTAACAACACCCATCCCGTGATTTTCTGTATGGCAATTAATTGATTTAACTTCAGTTCAATGTGCTAATGCTCTACATAGCTTCCCTGCTCCTCACAATTTAATGGAAAGGATTAAGGCAGGCTGTTCCCAACACAATGCAATTTAATGGATAGGGTGATTTTCTATAGTGGAATTAATTTGAATTGGATTTAATACAAGGTGCCAATGGCCTACCCAGTTTCACCCCCGCCCACTAATGGAAAGGGTTAAGTCAGGTAGCTCCCCACACAATCTGTGGCTTTTGGATTGGTCTACTTACATGGGAGGCTTTGGTCACGGAAAAGAGCAAGGCTCCTCTGAGGACAGCGCAGATCTGGTCAATGGTTTTCAGTCAAGGATTTTCTCCTGCCCCAGACTCTTTCTGCTCCTCTGAAGTCCCAGCTAGCTTCTAGATTTGCTTGTCACTGTCTCCACCGCAAGGATTGAGGCATCTCTGCTAGTTTTTGCTCGCAAGAGTACGTCAGTAGGCTATCTCCTGGAATAAAGTGAAAAAGCCCTGTTCTGATGTAAACATGCCCTTTTATAGGGCTGATGACACTCCAACATTGTCATAATTCCGATGGTAAAGATTGGCTAGAACTCTACCATCACCTGCCACCAAGGTGCCCACTGGCTGCTGATAGGACCAGAAGTTGGGAGATATGTATGATATAGGCTGAGGGAGGAGAAAGATTTGTCATCCCAAAGTGACATGTGGGGTTTACATTTTGTATTCTGAAAAATCTCACAATGTGGCAACTACCTTAATCTTTCAGATAACCACATGAATATGTATATGTTTGTGTTCGATATTTTATGGCGAGTCGGCCAATACTTTTTTCTGCATGCCCTTTCTGGGCGGAGCCACGCATTTTCACGGTTTGCTACTGTGCCGAAATAGTTACAATTCTGACACTAGATATTTCCTACATTCATTTCACCATCTATAAGTCTGTCAATATTTCCAATTCCTCAGATTATGACAATCCCAACTGGTTTTTATCCCCTTTAAAATGCACCTGGGGTGGGCTTGATAGGACCCACAATGCTCTTTTTATTTAGGAAATTGTGTTCAATGTTTACTTAATGACACTGCATGCTATAAGTGGTAGTTTCATTTCTCCTTCTAGTTTCCATTTCTCCTGAAGCATGCGACCAGCCATCTGCTCAAACCAGTGTTTATCTAATGCTTTCCCCCTGAGCTTCAAAGGGTCTTTGTTCAGAGCTAAATCACTTTTTATGTGAAACCTCACCTTAAAGGTAATTTCTGTTGGTCATGTTATCCGTAAGGAGCATACTTTCAGTCTACTTCTCTGTATATTTTAGCATTTAAATTGACAACGAGAACTGTTATCTTGGTGGGTCCAGACCCAAAGGTCTTGGGGGTCAAAGTTTCAACTCATAGAGAAAAACAAGTTGCAGTTCACAATTCTGAAAGGCCAGCACAATGCATTTACCCTCTGTCTACATTTAACTTTCAGTACTGCACCAGGTCGTGTTGTTCACAATATAATCTGTCTTTATATATTGTATAAACAGAAATAAGTGAATACTTGGTATTCTTCATTAATATTCCACAGTTACATAAGAAACCAGTGTTCATTTATGCAAAACGAAATAGGCCTTTCCTCATAAATGTTGTCATTTTTATGTGCTGAATTAAATCTCTTTATACCTGAAAACGCAATCCGTCAGTTGACTTTACTTACCCAACGTAAGGCGTAATTCCTCCTTTTTAGCATTTGCACTTTTACAGTTTTTAATCTGTCAAAGTGGGCTTTTAGAAAAAGTCAGCATCTGCAATGCCCCATGTACTTGGAATCCATCAGCTGCATTTAACAACATTCCAGTTGTAAGTCTCACTCTTTTCCAGCTGAATCCCTGTACATTGTAACAAATGGAGGGAGTCCCATTCTTGCTCATTCACTAGGCATCATGTTGAAATCACTGTTTGGTACTGGATTTTATATTTCAATGGACTCCACACTAAGCCAGATTCACTCTCATAATGGGGCATAGCATGGCCTCTCCATCTCTGTCGCTCTGGGGCTGTCTTTTTACCCGACCGGGGAGAGACACAGAAACAAACATACTTCGTGTGGCAATGAGCATTGCATGCTGTGGAATGAGGCCATGCAATTATAACTTTCCAGAAGAGCCCATTTTGATATGTGCGAATGGTTGGATGCTATTGTGCATTTCTCCTAGCGTCATCTTCATGGCATTGGTTGTGAAGTGCTGAGAGTGTAAGCATCCAGTGGCGGGAAGTGTGTAGAAAGACTCCCAGCCCTGCCAATGCCTTTTTTGAATTTGCTGTTTTTAATATTATTCTGGGGTCAACCAAGTTTCAAGGTCAGCTGCACACTGCACTGAATATGGCAGCTGTCTTCTAATTATCCGCACCGTGCATCCGCCTTGTGCATTGGCAGCGTGCTTTCTGTCTAGAGCCATTCTGTGGGTAGTGTGGGGTGGTCTAGTTACTTTCCCTTTAGATACTTCAGAGACAGGACAAAGAAATTCATCATGCAGAGGTCACTCGATGAGAAAATGCGTTGGACATTGGGAAAGGTGCACATTGTGTGTCAGCTGGTATAATCGCTCCTGAGGACAGGGGCTCTAATGGAAATAAATTTGGCTATGAAGTGCTCGCACAGGTTCAAAGACAGACTGACCAGGAAGGCGGTCTGTGTGGCAGAAGGAGAACCGCAATAGGATAATAGAGGGGTGTAGTGCCCCTGCACCTCTCTGGCTCCTCCCAGCACCTCGGGAGAGTGCCATTTAGTGTGCACTATGTGTTGCATGCCACTGTTTGTTGCATGCCACTACCCATGTATGTATAACACGGTCCTATGCAGCCTCAGTTCGGTGCCAAAGCCCTATCCAGGCTGCTGTTTATAGAAGTGACGGACACAAATGAACGTTACAGTGGATTTATTATATTAGGTAAGATTATATCTGTTACAAAATCTGATATGAATGCTTCTCTCCTCTCCCAACCATCGTCTCCTGTCCCCCCACGTTCTTGGATGGAATCCCTCACTCCGACATTCTATCATTCTGCACGATACTATAACTTTCTAGCTAAAGCACACATAAGAGTCAACACATATGGTGGTTCTAAGGTTCCACCTATGAACTAAACATGTGTACTATCTATCACTAGGTGATATCAAAATGCCACCAAGCCGACAAAACCGATGGCGGAGTTAAAGAATTACCTAAGTGCAATGCAAAGAAATGTTCTGCCTCCAAAATATCACTCCTGATTCGGCACACTATAGACCAACATTCCTGCCTCAATACGTGGCACTGTAAGCCAAACCTATATATAGGAACTGCTCGATTTGAAAATGCAAACAAATGCCATTGGCTTGGAACAACCTGAGAACCCCTGGCTTTGATATGAAAAGCCTGAAAGAAGCAGCAAGGCAATGTAAAGGTAAAGCATTTGAATTGTGATATTATTCACGCAACAGTTGTTCTGTTTTCTGATTTGTGGAAGCAGTACAACTCATAAAACCGTGGGATTTTCTAATATTCAGCAGAGGCACAACATAGGGCAAACTAGGAAGCAATGAAACTCCAAAAAAAATATTATTATTAACTCTGTACTCGTTTATAACCACTTTTCATTGGCAACTCGCTTGTGCCTATTGGGAGGGCATATGTGTTTTCTTATGTCCTTTCAAGTGATTTTGTAGGCTTTTTAAGAAGCGCAAAAAATGCCCCAGATATGTCTTAATGGCACTGGTAGAGAGAAGAGGAGTCAGGTCTTCTATTGTGTAGTCTCAATGAGACTAACCAGAAACAAAGGCATTCATGAATTGGGAATTGTATGTTGCCTGGTAGGGAAGTCTGTAGGTACCTGAAGTCACTGCTAAACGTCTGACTGCCAGCATATGATAATGGGTTGTAAGCTTGCATGAGATAGTCCACCATGGATTTTGGGCACCTCACAGCTGATTAATAATGAATGTTTTGGCTTCTTGGGCTAGAGATCCCAAAATGTGCAATAATCAGTTAATGAGGGCCAGAGGTTTGTGCGGAGATGGGATTTGACATGCCTATGGATATCTGAATAGTAGACTTTTTTAAGCCTGGGAAGTCCCTCAAAACAAGCAGATTTCCGATAGGGAGACCCTTTCTTGGCCCATGAAGAAGGCCATTGACCAACCAACCGAAACGTCAGTGGATGTAAATTAGAAACCCAGATGCACAGACGAGTCTATGGTAAAGCCCCAGAATATTTAAGGAAAATACTACTGCCCTATTTCTCTTCCTGAACCTTTCACTAACAGTCTTAGGGACTAGTAAGGGTTCCCCCGGTGGCAGGTAGTAAAATTGGAGTGAAGGGGCTTTGGAATTCAGGGGCTTTAGTGGTGGAAAAGGACCTTGAACGTAGGCTGGACCCTAATAGCCATTTTTGTTGGGGCACACTTAAAGGGATTTTATGCCACTTATGAGCGTCTGGGTGTAATATGTCATACTGGCAATTACTGTGCTCTGCAGTTATATCGGTGCCCATATGCAGTTAAATCTGAATTATGAGCAGATTACATGTTGTTATGTGCTCACTCACTCTTAGTGTGCATATCATATATTGTTTTGTATAATATTTCACAGGCAAATACATTGACTTAAATATGTCTTAGGTAATTCGTGCAATGTCCAATTAAAAGTTCACACTTGCATCTAAATAGGTCCATTAAATATAATGATAGACAGAGATAATTTCTAATTGATTGTGCCCCATGCTCCAGCAAGCCGTGGCAGCAGTAGCCATTTTGACATTTTGCAAGTCCACAGGTCGCCAAGCTTGTCCACATACGGATGGTGCCAAGAGTCCACCACCTCGATCCACATTTTTTAACTTGGTTCGCAGACATGAATGAAGCCAGTAGTTCTGTGTAGTGGCATGGAGGTTTAGAAGTAGTCCATGGAGCGGCCTGATGGCCTACACGCCCTGTAGCAAAAACTAGCCATTTGTTTTACATTTTTAGAGGCATTTGTCACCCCTTGTTTGGATTAGATCAACTTCAAGATAGCTGCAATATACAACCTTTTTTGCTTTTTTCGAGTGCAGTGGAACCCGATAAAGATTTGTAGGCCACAAGTGAAGCAATGCCATTTTTTTGCCCCAAGCAACCAGCCAGATATGCAGCCAATAGCAAGCCAATTTGGTTGCCTTTTTATTGCCACTGGATCCGAATCCATGGGCGCATATAGGGCTCTAACCAGCCTAGAGGTTGCGGGTGTGTTCATGGACTGGTCAGAGCAAACCCAGATATCACGAATGAGATTTTGAGCATCTTGGTTACATTTAAAAGAAACCATTGGATGGATTTGCGCCAAATTCACTAAAGCACACTTTCAGGACTAGATGCTGCCTCCTTAGGAAAGTCTGGCGCAACTCCATCCAGAGAGTCGGGCACTCACTTTTTCTATGGATGATGAATGGGAATATGTTCATTTTTGTGCACTAACTTTAACGTTTCCCCTTTGACAGAATGTCACAAAACATTTCAGAATATTTCAGAATTGGATATGTTTTGTTTGTGAAACATTTTGTGAAGAATAGTCCAACGGGCGCCTCAAAAGTGGTTTTCCTATGGGTAATCCTACTTACCTATAACTACAGGGTCAATATCGTTGGCCATGTTGTGTTTACTTCTGGGTTTGTGTGGGTTTGTCATTGTGACGGCAAAGTTATGTTATGAGGAAGGATGCAAAATATAAGTTTTCCTATTCAACTTACATAGGCACATTTTCATCACATCAACATTTAGAACCTCTGGATGGCGTCCCCACACACCTGGTCTGAGTAGTGATATTTATTGGTTTGACACAAACAAAATACATTCAGTGGTACTTTTAAAAGTGACCAAAAGTAGCCAGTAGTTAATTAGCAATTTCTCATTTCAATTGGTCCAGCCGTTGACACACACCTAGCCATTCGGCTCCTTGATTTGTTACTTTGGGTCCAGATCTGAGAACTCTCATCTGGATAACACAAATCTGGGTCCGATGCCTAGTAGAATACAACTAGACTGACAGTTTGAAAGAGAACTGATCTGGTTGATGGCTAGTAGGGAGAACGTTGTTTAGACAGCAGCCATTATGTTTATGCACCCAAAATGGCAAAAATATTTTTCCCCCCAATGGCCCACAGACCAGGGACTGTTCCCTGAACTCTGGTTCGGGTTTCCAAATTCTGGCTTTTGTCCCAGAACTCTTATGCAGAGTATCCAAACTGGGTCCATCAACCCAGTCAGGGCAACCAGATTGGCTCTTTGCCCTCCTAATGGGGGTAAAGCTGCCACTGGGCCTGGCCCAACGGACGTCAGATGCTTTGGTGGGGCCTGTGGCATCGCTAACGAACATGCCCTAGGCAAAGTGGCAACTGGACAAGGTTGCAGGCTATCTCAAGTGATCAGCAATAGAGGAAAAGTGGCCATAGAGCCTGGCCTCTGACAAAGAGACTATTGTCCTACAATGGTTGTAAAGGGGCCCCCGAGCTTAGTTGTAGGTCAGGCCAAATGGCACTCCAATCTATCACAATTATAGAGGATCTGGAAAAAATATTAGATGCCTGGAATTGTGAATATACTACCTATCCATATATTATAATGGGGAACCAAAATTATCAATGTTCAGAGGCTTATCCAAGATTCATAGTCTGCAGAATACACACAGTGTGACTATAATAAAACATTGGGGGGAGGAGGAGTCTAACAAGATTGATCCTTGGCTGACTTGTATAAATATGAATTACCTTTTATAACTCTACGTGAACACTGGAATTGACAGTGACCTTCCCTTCACATGGTCAGTGGGTAAGAAGAGATCGAGGATCTATTACAAATTGCTATCAAATCTATAAATAAACAAATATAGGTGAACTTAGACAAACTGCTACTTCACTAAGTGATCATGTTGTACAGAAGTCTTAGATCATCATGAGCAACAGAAAGACCATGGCCCTCATTCCGAGTTTGGAGGTGAGTAACGTTCCTTACCGGCATGGTGTAAATAGCGTGTCCGGGTTGTCAACAGTCTGCTAATAGAGGACTATTACGACTTTGCGGGCACGAGCTTTACGCCGTACTGGTAAGGTCATTTGTGCCATGCCGTTAAAGGCACCCAAAATGCCCTTAGCGGCATCAAGCATAACGCAGATAACACTACCGACATTGTCCAATGCGGCATTAGCGGTGACCGTAAATAGCGGTGACCGCTAATAACGGTCACCGCAATTTACGATCACCGCTAATAGGCGGAACCGGAAGTAGCGTCATCTCACGGAAACGGGAAGGAGCACGGCGCCCATCTTTAAAAACACAATCCATTGCCATCCTCACCACACAGGACCCCTGGAGCTGCCCACCAGCGGAAAGAAAGGTTCAACGAGGATGAGCTGCAGATGCTGGTAGACACACTGCAGGAGCATGCTGCCATAGTGTTCTCTAATGACATGAAGAGAGAGGCAGTACCTAAGAAGAAAGAGACCTGGGCACTTGTTGCCCAGAAGGTCAGTGCTGTGGGGAACACCCCATGCACGAATAAGGACGGTTGCAAGCACTGGGACGACCTGCAACTAAGGGTACGAAACATCCTCTCAGTGAACCGCAGCTAGGCCATAGGAACAGGAGGAGGTTCCAGTTCCCCGATCAAGCTCACCCCAGGGGAGGACATCTGCGCCAGCATGATAGGGATGGAAGCTATCGAAGGTGTTGGCGAGATGGAGTGTGGCGGCACGACATCGGGCGATGGAGGTGAGTGTCCAAAGTAAACATTGCAATGGCATATCTGATGAAAGTCAACCAATATGTCAGTTCAAAGAGTCAACCCATGGTCCTACACACACACACACACACACACACTCCCAGCAAAGTAGGCTGACGCATCACAGACACATGCAGATACCTGGTGCAAGGCAATATCGTACATGACACATACCACACAAAGATGTAAATGCCATGAGTCACACAGAGTGCATGGGCAAAATACTATGCATGTCAGATAGCACTGCTCTTGGGCAACATGAGTGACACCGACGTATCCCTGCATAAACCACCCATGTATCAAAGAATGTGCTCATAAAAAACACAAATGCCTATTACCCCCAATTGTGTGGATGAGCAATTGTCCTAATGTATGTATGATGCCTATCAAAGCATCACACATGCTGTCCCTCTCTTTGACCCCCACAGGTACTGTCCATGATAGCGATGGCCAGGATGCAACCCCTGCACAGGCCACACCCCGGAAGAGGTCCCGGGATGACAGCAACCACCCTTCGACCTCGAGGGGACAACCCAGGGGGCGCCATGTACCAACAGGCAAGCCACCCCAGGTACCCATTACACCAGTGCCACCAAGGCCTGTAGAGGGCGAAGCACCACCACCCATTGGCCGTCTGGATGATTCATGCGAGGCACCACAATCCGAGGAGTCGAGTTTGGGTGGGGAGGTGGCAGCCACGGCACCCCTGGCTGTGGAGGACACACAAGACGACATATGGGTGCCCATGGAGGACGATGTTTTAGAAATGGTCCATACCCCAACTCCACCGGCATCCCCCCCAAGTATCGTCCCTCGATACAGAGCACACCTCCACCCGACATATGGGTGCCCATGGAGGATGATGTTTTGGAAGTGGTCCATACCCCAACTCCACCGGCATCCCCCCAAGTATCGTCCCTCGATACAGAGCACACCTCCACCCGACATATGGGTGCCCATGGAGGATGATGTTTTGGAAGTGGTCCATACCCCAACTCCACCGGCATCCCCCCAAGTATCGTCCCTCGATACAGAGCACACCTTCACCCCGGAGCAGTCTGGTCAGGAGCAGACGGAGGGACCATTCAGTCCAATTTTCACGACTAGGGAGGCTTAGCAGGCTGGGCAGGACAACCAGGGGCCGACTACCTCCACACCGCAGCGGTCTGACCTGCTTACTGCTCTTGTGCAGGAGTTTATCCCGGACAACAGACTGGCCAGACAGGAGTGGCGTCAGGACTTAGCCGCTCTAGGCAGGTCCATCACGGACAACACTGCCTCCATGGCCAAATCATTCGCTGACGACACCAGCCGTCTCTGCGAGGAGGTCTCGGCCCTCCGGCAGTTGTTGGGCCACATAGTGGATGCCATGGAGGCAAGGCATCCCGCTACACAATCACAGCAGGCGGCCACACCGTCTTCCTCCAGTTCTACTCAAACAAGCCCACTCCGCAGTTCGGCACGTACCCTGTGCTGGCAAGACATGCCTCCCCCTGGACCAGGGAGTGCCAATTAATCATCAGGGCAGCCTCATGTAGGCTTTGGAGACTCAATGGGACACGTGTGGGGGAGTTGTGAGGGGAGGGGGAGCAGGGGGAGGGTGTGTGGCGGAGTTGTAGGTGGGGTGTGTGGGGGAGTTGTGGGGGGAGGAGGGTAAGGGTGTGTGGAGCGATTTTGCACTTACGTTTACATAGTTAATTTAATACACCGGTTGTGTGAAAAACAAGACCTGAGTGGACATTCATCATTGCGCATGTGTCATTGATTAATTTGCAGTGCATAATGTAAATGTAAAAAGCCACATAATGTAAATGTATTCCCCACACCCAGTCCCTCTGTCGAACCATCATGTCACCCTCTGCTGCCATGTGTGTCAGTAATATTGTGCAATCACCGACTGGCGCACAGCACGTCCCTCCTGTGCATCAGCACCGCAATGATGTCCAGCCACATCTTCTTCTTCCCCTTCATCATCACCAGGTGGTAGCAGTTCAATGTCAGGGGGCAGGGGCACGTTCCGGCGGATGCACATATTGTGCAGCATGACACATGCCATGATGATCTTGGCCACCTTCTCATGCCTGTAGAGGAGTGCCCCGACCGGCTGAGGCAGTGAAATCGTGCCTTCAACAGGCCAAAGGTCTGCTCGATGACCACAGGGGTACGGGTATGGGAATTATTGTAGTCCTCCTTGTGCCTGTTCTGTGGATTTCGGACAGGGGTGAGAAGCCACGGCTTCAAGGGATAGCCACTATCACCTGCATGAGAGGCAATTAAAGGTAAATGTCAGGCGAATCATGATGGACAGCTGTACTAGTCACACATGCCTGCAGGTTTACATTGGCCACATGCACATGTCCCTGGATGTTTTGATGCCTTTTTCAGTCCCTTAATGTGTACTGTGCCATGGACTGATGGTGTGGGTTGCATCTTCAAGATGATACATGGTGTGCTCTGACGTCTTGTTGCACATGCATGGTGTACGCATACAGCTGTGTTGGTGTCAAATTAGTGAGGTGTTGTGTTCTGTGAGATTTATTTAGAGGGAGCGTTGGCAGTAGTCTGTGCAATATTGGGCAATCACCGCTGATCATTCCCATGGTGACATGCAGCACTCCTGTGAGTGTGCCGGCACTGTGCCAGACAGTGGATTCCCTAGCAGGTTCAGTTTGATGCACTCACAGGGATGCTTGTCCTGTGTGGTGATATGCTGGAGACAGCAACATAGTGCATATGCACTGCATGGTGCAGGATGGCGTTACGGAGGGTAAGGGCCGCTGATGAGTGGTGCACGTGTTGTGGGATGTGGGGTGGTTTCCTGTTAGTCATGTAGTGATGGGTGTCAACCTTACTTCGTTCCTATGGGATTTGGGTGTCGTATACCATTTGTGATGCTTTGGGGCACAGTGTTCGGTGATGTGCATATCGTGCAGTCACATCAAGATTGTCAGCATGGTGGTGTGTGCATCTCTCCCCCCAGTTCAATGCCAATTGCCAGTCATGCAACTTACCAAGCAGCCAGGCACGTCATCCAGCATGTCGCTCCATGAAGCGTGGTAGCGTGGAGTTCCGCAGGACCATAGTCATGAGTTGATCCGGGATATCTGGCACAACAATATATGATGATCTTGCTGGCGTTGCATACCATCTGCACATTGATGGAGTGGTATTGCTTGCAGTTGCGGTACACCACCTGCATGGCATGCGGGACCACCAACTCCACGTGGGTGCAGTCGAGGGCACCTACACAATTTGGCATGCCTGCTAGTGCATGGAAGCCAACTTTTGTATCAAATATCTCCTGGGGAGTCCGTGGTAGGGATATGTAGTCCCTTCCTTGTGTGCCTGAGGAGGGCATCCAGCACTTGGTTTGGAATCCGAGAAAATAAGGGTTGTGATATGCCATGCATGTGCCCCACTGCGTGCTGGTAGGTGCCTGTGGCAAGGAAGTGGAGCACAGACACCACCTTCAGTAGAGGGGGGGATGGCGGTGCGTATTTCAATGAGGCTTACTATTTCGTCGTGTATCAGGTCCACTATGGTGGTGATGGTGTCCCGGTCCAGACGGTACAGAGTGTGGATCTGCTCGGGGGTTAGGTTGAAAGGACTGGCTCTGATGCGAGGGATTGGGGGCTGCCGGCGTGGTAATGGTGGCTGCACTGGTTGGGCATGCTGGCCCTGTCTCACCCTCCTTCTCCTCTGTGCATGTACTCCAGCTCCAGTAATGCTAATACTATTGGAATCATCTTGGTGTGGGAGGGAGTGTGGTGTGTGGGTGTGCTCTTTTTGTACTGTGCCAGACTCCATTACCTCCACCTGTGCTGATTGTGTGCCCCTGTGGCAGTTGTGAACACTGCTCAGGGCATTTTACGGTAGGTTGGTGATGCCGGTATTTATGGCATGACGGTAACAACCTTTTCCGCCTTCATGAAGCTGTTATTTGCATGTCCGCTTCACTTGTGATCTACTCCAGTTTACGGTATGACGCTAATGCTGGCATGGTGGGTCGCGTGCCCGCGCCCAGACCGCTATTAATGGCATTGTACTTTACGATGCCGCTAATAGCGGTCGGGCTGGTCAGAATAGCCCGTAGCGGTAATTGGTGCCGGTATTCCTTTACCGGCATCGTTGTTCCCTTAGCACCAAGCTTGGAATGACCCCCCCCATGTTAAGTAATGCACATGTTAATCAAACGGGGAATAGAATACATTGGTCAGTGTACAATATAGAGAAATATATGGACTCGTTTGATGAAATCTTACAGAAATATGGAAATAGAAACCTTTGAAGGGATAGTCCTATCAGCAAGACAGTATATCGAGGAACGATCCAAAAATACTAATGGCAAAGTCCTATATAAAAGTAAGACCTATGATATTATAATAATAGCACAGAAAAATGGTTAAGAGCACTGAAGAGACTGAGTGGGTGAAAAAGAGAGTACTATCACATCTAAAAACTATTTATAAAAACTTTGTCCCTAGGCACAAGTCCACAGCACACGCAAATAAATGGGTGCTAATAAAGAATATGATTACCATGGATGGTGGAACATTTTGGAACATGTAAAATGTACAGAATACAGACGATGGGTCACAGAATTAAATTAACATCATAAGTGTAGCTGATTGGATAAACTATATCAGGGACCTGTATTATAATGATACTGCTATATCTAATAGACACAATGAAAATAAGAACATTGAAATAACTGATGACCTTATATTTGATACTGCAGACATTGTGACTATCATCAGCAGATCGAAGGCCTCTAGGGCCCCAGGACCAGATAAGATTCTTAATATAGTATACAAAAGAAATAGAGTTTGGGCCAGGATATTTACACAATTGTTTAATACAATTACATGTAGGGCTTCCTACCGACTAGTTGGAAAGCTTCTATCCTGATACTAATATTTAAAAAGGGGCCCAAGACAATCCGCTGAAATAAAGGCTATTGGCCATGACCGTTGCATGTTCCAAGATATTCACACTAATCTTGTTGAAAGAGTTAAATAGGTGGATTAAAAAAAAGTACTGTCAAAACAACAATTCCGTAAAGGAATGAATACCCTGCACAATGCATAGAGACTCAAATATCTAATACGGGAACATCAGACTAAAGAAGGGGCGCTATACATTTTTTGTTGATTTCAAACGAGCGTTCGATATGTTAGATCGCCAACTATTATGGAACAAGCGGAAAACATGGAAATTGAATTCAAGAGTACTCGATTTTATACAAGAATTCTATGCTGACACCAATGATCAAATATGCCTAAACAGGGAAGGTGTATTGAGCAAAAGCATTAAGACACATATGGGATTGAAACAGGGCTTTTCTCTAGCACCTACCTTTCATAACTTATATGTGTCTGACGTGTGAGAAACTGACCAGTGCTATATATCTTCCTACTAAAGTAGGTAATGAACATATAGCATGGTCGGCATTCGCTGATGATACATTTTTGCTGGGTAGAACTCCTATTGGACTCCAGCACAGTTTAGACAATTTGCCAGAATATTCAAGAAAAAACAACCTCATCATCAACTATTAGAAAAATAAGATTATGATTGTTTGCCCTAAAAGGAAAAAGACCAAGCGGTATCTATGGGCCTTGCATGGCAATATTATTGAGGTTGTTCATACCGATATATATTTAGGCATTCTTTCTGACACTAGGAGTGTTGTCCTATTGGAGGACTATGTCAGGTGTACAATAGAAAAAAGATTCTTGGAAGTTTTACATTTTCTAAGAACTAAAAGTGGCTGCTCATTTGAGGGACTGATTGAACTATTTACAACTTGCCGTATCCCCTGTATAACATATCGTTTGGAATTATTTACATTCAAAGAAACATCTTGGTTGAGAGAACTTGAAGGTCAATGTGGAGAAGATATCTGGATATAGCTAAGAATACGTCAATTGAATGATGAGATTGTAAACTTGGGCAATTATCCCTGGCCACACAAAAGAGGATGGCTATGGGCATTTTCTATATCCATATGATGCATCAAATTGAGGAACAGGATTTCAAATTTGCCAATTTTAAAATGCTTTTGAATAAGGATTGCACAGATGGCGCATTGAAAGAATGGAGAAAGAATGTATTCCTGTTTTTTGAGGAAATTGGATTTGATATAGGAGAAGAGACGCATATCTTTCTAATTGAAAATCAAATAAAAGAAAAAGCTAACATCTGGGACAGGAATAATAATATTACTTATCTTGGAAAGTTAAAAAATATAGTGGGTATGTTAAACAGGCTTTTCCTGTGGAATCGCCCTGTGATTATTTAATAAAACACTGTTATATGAAGGTCATCAGGTTTATAATGTCACTGAGATTGAAGATACTCACAACATTCTCTAGACCAGGGGCATGGAGTAATATTCCATATCTCCAATGCCTCTGTAGATTTTGTAATGGGGAGATCAAAACTCCTAGGCATCTCCTGACTCGATGTATAAAAATGGACACGATCCATAAAAAAATGTTATCTTAATTTGAGATATAATATTGAAAATTATCCAAGTGATCAAAATTGGAGTCTTCTATACTCAGGGAATGGCACAGTCCTACATTTTACTATGTACCTTATGTGGCTGAGAATAATGGAATGTTTTAGTAACTTGACTTAAATGATATTTTAGTGAATAATGTTTTAACAATTTTATTCATATAAGATGCAATGAATTTATGTATATTCTATATATATATTTTGTTGGTATTTATGAAATGTAATATGAAATATTTGCATTTGTGTTGTAAACCTGTTATTACTAATTTCTATATCTTTTCTGTTCTGTTAAAAGGTTTATTTAACCATAACAACACTAACAAAACAAAAATCTTTTCACAGATTGGGGATCATTGACAATGGACTCAATAACCCAAGGAAAATCTTATGCATGTAAATTTATAAAGCACATAATAGCAGTTCAGTGGTTATCTTGGCTTTTTCGAACTCACTGGCGTGTCCCCACAACACGCTTACTCAGAACAAAAAGGTATGTGCCAAACTCAGGGCCAGTGACAAGTTTCCACGCATAGGTAGCAAGGCTGCTGGCATCCAGACAAGAGACCATACAGAACGCTAACGTGTCATAGCATTCCAAGTAGAAAAATAGACTGCTGAATGTAGCAGTTATGAAATTAATTTGATAATCCTTTTACTTTTGGCAATGAACGAACATGAAAATCACAATAGGCATTAAGAGAACTCTGTAGCAGACCATATAATTAGGACTCCAAAGTATGACTTGCTGATTGCATCAGACCACTTAAGCAATCTAGTGTCAGACAGGATTAATTATATTTATGGAAGTGTTCAGATATGGCCAAAATACCCATGGGATGAGCTGAGTCAAGCCAGGAGAAATTCTCTATTAGTTAAATAGTTCCCTTTAATTTATTTAGAACGCAAAAAAAATCTCTGTTAATGTACACAAATATTTAGTTACTTATTCTTATACATTGCTTCTTTGTGCTGGCAGATGTGGCTCCATACTGCATATTGTGCTTTTCCTCACAGCTCCTCCTCTGAAATTTTAAAATGCTCCAAATATACTATATATGTACTCTATGTTCTCCTCTGATCTGCTAGCAGGATATGGGTTACTGTTGCTTAAGTTGGCACTTGCATTGTGGGACTATTGTCTACTATTGTGGGGGGAAACATATGTGGAGTATGTGTTGCACCCATGCCACTCTCTGGGGCCATAAAGTGACAAACCCATAACATGATATTCTCTGTTTCTCCACATCTTATACATAATGCCCACTCTTTCCACATTCCCAATCTCATCTCCACGTACTATGTTTCCTTCTCTTCAATCTTTCCCCATATCTATATATATTTATATATATCCACCTTCCCTACCTCTTTGTTTGCTCCCTCTCTGTTTGGGATAATAGCCCTACTCTTCTCCTTGTATTATGTCCCATTAGTCTTGACTATTGGTGCCTTTTGTCCATGCTGTTCCCACCTACTCCGACTCCTTCTACTAGGCCAACATCAGAGGGACTACTGATCCACAATGTGTTTGGTACCTGTGTCAAATCCTGCTTGCCTCTTCAATTTGTAGCTGACAATTAAAACTTATAGTAAACACTAATTCATCTGTTATCTTTCAAATGAGTTGTCTTGTGCTTCTTCATCAAGAGCTACCATTATCCTGTACTTCACTCTCGCATCATTACCCCCATGTCAAATCATTCTATCTTCTGTCTCTGTTGCAGCTCTTAGTTCACTTGTAATCACTTGTCCTTCTTCCTCATCTATTGGTACCTTTTATCTGAGTTAAAACTGTTTGGGTGTCTTAATAGTCTGCCTTTTATTATTGAAAATCATGCTACCAATATGTGCACTGCGAAAAGGAATACTATCAAGTCTAATTGGCATGTGCTCTGTTTTTTCTAGCTAAAGAATACCAATATGAATGGTGCAGAAGGGGCATGTTTTCCTACAAGGGCTACCCCCTCATTTCTGTCACACCCCCTATCCTGTGTGCGTATATCTGTGACTGTATGGTTGGGTTCCATGGTGCCATAATATTCTGCTGCATAGGTGTTATATAATAGCATCCATCTGTGTGTCACTGTGTCTGAGATGTGCTGCGTTTCCATTGGTGCCTGTTTTAATATGATATCATAGAGCATTTATAACAGGCCTGTACACAAGCGTTTCCAGGCGCGATGTGGTTGCACTTGTCTGTTGTGCAGGTGGTAGTTGCAGTGCATACATCTGATACTGTGTGTGATCTTGGGCATAATTTTCAGGTGGCTCTGGACTTTATTTTGGAGGGTATGCCATCCCCCTGCACAGATCGTGACAATTTTTGCTGCATCCCTTCCCTGCTACTGGTTACAATTTAGCAAAAATAAAATACATGCATGTCTATCTTCCGGGCCTTTCACAACATTTACCTATCCATTGTCAGCGGCCCTTCGTTTCCCCTATACAACAATGTGCTGGCACATCCAAGAGTCTTTGCAGTCCCTACTTTGTCATTGTGTGTTGGAAAACCATTGGGCAAGGCCCCTTCCCTTTTTTCATGTTTTTTTCCAATAATATACCTAACTCCAAAAGTTGTTTCCTTTTATTGATCAATGTGCCTTTCTCCCTATCTGTGTGACTGCCCTCAGTAGACTCATAGGGTGCCTTCGAAAGTGCCCCATCTATTACTAGTAAAAGTACCTACAGTGTTTAAATGGGATAACAAATCAGGGGGTGGGGCGGGGGTAGTTCTAATGTACTGTGATGCAATTTTTGTGAGTGAGGCCTAAAATGTGTCTGGCATTAACTTAAATCCCAAATAGCTAATAGAGGTTTAAAAAGAAGAGTGGCCTGTGTAATTAAAGGAGTCATTAAATGTAGCCAATACAATTCATACATGTGTAATGAAAGGGGACAGATTCTAGTTTTACAAATGTGTTGAAATATGGTTGGTGTATATATAAAATATCAACCAAAGTGTATATATTCACATATAAATTAACCATCAAATCAAAGGTGTGCATACCCCATACACTTCTCTAGTCATCAAACACAAATTCATTATTCATTCATGGCAATTACAGGCACCCTACAAACAGCACCTTAATACAATGTGTGGTAAACATCTAATACCATATTCTCTTTTCATTGCCCTTGTTTAAAAACCACCCAATCTCAAATTCCTTTAACTAATATTGTCAATCCATCCATCACCAAACGTGCATCCACTACCAAATCACAACATGATTACTCATATATATGCTAAAAACTCTAATAAGGGAAGTCAATTCACTGAGTCCTGGCACAGGGGCAGTACTTGGATACTGCTAGGGCTGGGCCCTGGCCCACTTAATGGCCTGTGACTAGTAATACATTTTTCAAAACATATCACCGCAGCCATTCTAAAGTCCTTTTCCTTTAGCATCTACAAAATACACTTTATAAACAAATACACCTATGCCGTCCTCTCTCTGTCTTGTTACACATCCCTTATAGAATCCAATCCTTACCATACCTTACCTTTTCATCACTGTCCTGTCCACACTACTTGTCCAAATCTGCCATTTTACTTCACAATCTACAGCCCTCATGCCTCAACCTTCCCTTGCATATTTCCCCAAATCACTTCCTTCTTCATTAACACTTTTTTGTGCCCAGGATAACACCAAATAACAACATTCTCCGTTGATCAACCCTGTCCACCCTTCTCCTGTCTCCACATCTAAATCAACAGCCAGTACCTACCAGCCAAAGCAAAATGCATTTTCCTCCCCTCACATTTCAACATTGTTCAATATAGCTCCTTAATCCAAGGTACTCTATAAGGCATTTTACATAACACATAATTACATACATTATTGCTATTATTCCCTCCCAAATAGAAACTGGATTTCATCCCACTCTCTACCAGCCTCTCTGAAACGATAGTTTCTCCAATGATTGACACCTAGTCAGCTCTGTCCTCCCTGTAGAAATCTCTCTCCCAAATTGAGCTTTGAACATAAAAAACAAACAGACACAGCTGGGGAAGCTGTTCAATATAGCCTGCTGTGTTATTTTACGAATACCTTATTGTCTCTCTACTTGGGGAAGTAAAAACCATCTCACAAAAATGTGCACCTATACAAAACAAGTCACTTTATCGACCTGGTTAAAATGAGCTTAACATTCTTCAGATTTCTTGTTGCTTCAGAAAAGAAAATATAGAACTCAGTCAATGTTCGCTCACTGTGCTAGCTTATCTGTCTGTTACCTGTCTCAGTCTCCAAACAAGCCTTCCTTGCCTAAACCCATCCTCCTACACACGTAAGCTTCTGCGAACAGAACAGAGGAATGTGGTTTCTTAGAGCTGTCTCTGCTTTGCACGCCCTTCTCCCACAGATGTCTGCAAGGCAGCAAAAGGCTGCACATTTCGCGACATCACGAAATACGCACATATTAGGCGTTAGTTAAATAAAATGGTGAAAATAAACCATGCATCACATCAGGTGATTGTATACAATTCAACCATGCATTATAATAAATAGAATTGTGAAGGTTAGCTTATTTAACTCACAAAGCTTATCAAAAAGTGCCCTACACACCATGCTCTGAGAAATGCAGTCTCTGGTCCTCATTACAAATGTGGCGGTAAGGCAACAATGGCGCCGGAAGTGCTACCAGTGCCGGTGTTACCATGCTGCCACATTACGAGTACTGCTCGCGGGTGCCGCTCTGCATGCCTGGTCAGACCAGGCGTGCAGAGCGGCACCCGCGAGCAGTGGTAGATGGTACCAAGGTCGGCATGGCCCGGTTATGGCCCTTTTCTGGGCTCTGTAAAAAAATAATTACCAGCTGCAGCCGTGCCCTTAGCAAGGGCACGGCTACTGCCTGCCTCGTAATGAGGCCCTCTGTGATCTTTCCCTGTCTGCCTTCCAATACTCACGCCACTCCCTTCTCAAAACAGAACTGCAGCTTTAACAACATAGTTATGTGTCTTTCCCCATAATACTTTGATATTTCCATTTAAACAAAACAACAAAAACGCATGTTAAACATTGGTTAGTTTTCATTAACACAACACTACACCCCAAACACATAACAAATACTGAAAACATATTTTTATAATTCAAGTTAACCCCAGAATCCCCTGTTCAGTCACACAGACAACTGTTTCAACCTGAGGAGTGTCTCCCATGGTGGCACATCACACTGTAGACTTCTAATACCTGCCAGACCTTGGTATAATCACAAAATCACTCCTTCACTTTTTCTCACCCCCATCCCCTACATTCTCAACCACTTGTACATTACTTCACAATACTTCTCTTTCTCTGTTTAAAACCAACTACTGGGGGAGCACCACAAATGCTGCCCACGCTCTGGACCACCCCCATTTGGTCCCAACCATAGCTTCTCATCCTCCACAAGATGCACTTGATATATGCAAAATCCGCTTTCGCTCACAATTGAACCACCTCACGCCCTCCGACAGGCACCAGTGATCATTAAACATATAAGTTTAACATACAGGTGCACCTCAAAAATATCAGAACAAAATAAAATACACATGCCTTCCTGCCTCTTCAACAGGGGTATCGTCTGTTTCTGTTACCTCACCAATGAGGTTTATCAAGTAGCGTTCCCTAGCTCTTGCCAGAGGGTAACCTATAACCAATAACATATACCTCATAACCAGGTTTACTACAAGATCTTCCCCAGCCCTTGCCAGGGGGAAAACACCATTGCCAATTATTCATTCTATTTCTTAATTTCCCCATATATATAATGTACACCCATTCCCTCCCACTTTTGTTTGCCAAATCCCTGCTCATACTTACGCCTGTGGATCAGCTGAAGCCTCTGGATATTGCTCCTCCGCCACTCTGCCTTCTGGTTTGCGGCGTGCCAAAGAGGGAGCAGGCAGCAATCTCACCAATCAGCACACGTTATTAAGCGCCTAATCCCCACGTGTAACAATGCAGTCCTTCATGCTTGCGGCGGAAAGAAGTGGTAAAACACAGGGGGCATTGGTTAACTGTCCCTGCTACCATATGTTCGAATATGGCCAAAATACCCCATGGGGTGAGCAGAGTCAGGCCAGGAGAAATCCCCTGCCACAGAAAATGGAGGAGATTAAACACTTGGCAGCACTGCTGTTTTATTGAACAAACCCACATAAAACAGGAATAACATGAGAATCAGGCAGAAATCTAAATGTCACTCACAGCTGTACACTCAGCAAGGCCTTCTGAAGGGAAGTGACATCATGAGAGACACATTAAAGCACAAAAACCTAAGGTGGGAAAGGATTGGGTGAGCAACTTGGCTACATATCCAGTCTTTAAGCGGTCAGGACTCTGATTGGTCAGGCCATTGTGGATTAAAATACAACGGCCTGCCCAGAATGGGCAGACAGCCATTGAACACACTCGCACACAATCCCCCTTCTTCTCACTAACGTCATTTCTTGCTGACTGACAAAACAATAGCTATCAGGCACACCGGTTCAAAACAGATATTGTTTGCTGGACATTGGACATAAAACCTAAAACAGTGATGCGTGTCAAGGCCAGATCATAGTTTCCCTTCCTTCTGATTGGAAGCCCTAAATATGTTATCTATCCTATTCTGGTGCCAAGTTGTAGTCAGAACTCCTTCCCTGCCATGACACCTCTGAAATTGTATTTTTCCTACCATTTAACTCTATTTTCTGTTGTATTTTCTCTGCCAGCATTTGCATCTTGTGTGTCCTTTGAACGGCCCCCCTCTAATTTCTTTAGCAATCTTGGCTGAAGCCTTCATTTTATGGCTTGAACATCGCTGATCTATTATTTTATTAATTCCCCATGTTGTGCTGTTCGGAAAGTCTTAGGGGATTTTGTGCATTAAGAGGCTGCCTGCTGGCTGCCATTTTGGACAAAATGGCAGCTAACCACTGCTACATTTTCATGCCAGTTAGCTGTATTCTGCATGTATTTAGCATTGCATTTCACTCATAAATTGTTTGATATATTTTATAATGTCTATTGGCTGTGGATAAAACTTTTCATGACTAAACGCGAGTTTGACCTATTGTCTATGTATCTTCCTGATGGATCCATATCTTGCTTGTGTTTCGTGCAGCTATGTGTGTCCGAGGTGGGATGACATCACTTACTTTCGTCATTCTTTGGCTAGAGCATGTTGCATTGTCTGCTGCAACTGCTTACCATATGGGTGATGCAGTTGTCACAGTGAATAATGCCTCTCACCTTTACAATATTGGACGAGGGAGTGGCAAAAGCCCCGAGTGACATGTTCATCTGTCCATCACCAGGAGGAAGGGGTAGAAGTTCTTGGTCCACTCCTAAACAAAAGCAATGGAACACTGTGCATGAGGGATGCACCCCATGGTATTACAAGTTGGGCGCAGGGGTAGATAAGAAGCTGGGATGGGTAGGGGAAAAGGTTGATGCTCTGATGGGAAATGTAGGGTGTAGTGGAGACAGAATTGGTGAGATGATCTTTGAAGATTGCTATTCTGGTCCTTGCTGTAGTGTCGGATGGGTCAGGATAGTTGTATCTGCAATGGTAACTTGTTCCAGAGACAGGGTGCATAGCAGGAAAATATCTGTTTCATATTTTTTGATCCTCTTGCAGTTTTTTTATTTCAATCTGGTGATGTGGCTTTTTTTTGCAAGGGACTCTTGAGATGGCGAGTTACTCAGCCAGGTAGAGTGGTGCTTTTCTTGTGGATGCTTTTTAGGTCATGTTGGCTGTCTTTGACATGATGGAGGCTTGAAGACAACTTTTTCAGCTCCTTGAAGGTGGGGATAGTGTGGTCAAATGTTCTTATTCTTGTGACGTTGTGTACTGCAGTGTGCGTGATGACTTTTAGAGAGGCAAACGTAGCATCTCGAACTGTGAATAGGGCATTGTCACCATCCAGTTTGGAGATGATCAGGGCTTCTACAACTGTTCTGAAACTCTGGTCAGGGATGAAAAGCTTGAATTTGCAGCTGAGTGCAAGCTAGCAAGATGGCACTGTGTGGCTTAGGATTTCTTGTTGACACGTATTTTAAATTAGAGGTGACAGCCAGTAGCAAAGCTGAAAGATTTAGCACCAGGTGAGAATACCTCAAACTTCATATTAGTCAGTCAATTCTAGACTTGGGAATGCTTTGTCCGGTTGAACTTAAGTGAATACTTCATATCCAGGCTTTGTTGAGAGACAGACTGTACTTGCATCAAAGGATCTCATTGATGGAACTGATCTTAAGGTAAAGCATTGTGTCCTCTGTGTGTTATTGTTGTATATTGATGTCAGTGTTTTCACAGAGTTCCCCCAAAGACTCCATATGGAGGTCAAAGATTATGGGGTGCAGAATGGAGCCTTGTGGAACTGTGTAGATTACTGAGAAGCCTTAAGATCTGTTGGGACCCATTTTCATGAGTTGGAGTCTGTTGGAAAGGTAGGCGGGGAAACCAATGCAGGACTGTTCCAGTGAAGCCCATACACATGGCAAGGATATAAGGAGGGCTTCATGGCCAATAGCCATCTGGGAGGTCAACTAGGACAAATATGCAGTAGTCCCCTTTGCCTATGAAGTGCAGAGCATCATGGATAACTTGTCTGGTTGCAGCCACTGTACTGCATTTTATCCAGAAAACAGGACTAGTAGTTCTGTGGGAGATTGTGTTGAGAGCTCCTTGAGGACAACATTCTTCTCAATTACTTTGTAGAGGAAGGGTCAATGCAGCATAGGGCAATAGGTGTGCAGGTGATCTGGGTTTAGTGTGGGTCTCTTCATCAGAATTGCCTTTGCAATTGATGGTGAGGATGTCATTTTTGTAGGTGGTGGGTTTGATGGCTGGGAGATTGTTGCTCAGGTCTTCTATAGAAATTATTATTCTAGAGTGTTGTTTTCTGTGCATCTTAATAGGTTGGGGAATGGTAGAAGTGGAATGTATGTGGTATGTATGGTGTTAAGACATTTAGATTTCTGTGCTAAAACATCCATAACATAATATGATCACTGCACCAATATACAAACAGTTGTAGTCATGTGTAGGGCAGACAGACTCATACCCGCAGCTACACCCACCTGTCAAAATGCTCGACGTCCAATTGGAAGACTGGTAGCCGCGTGTGTGAACAACTGCTGGTAGCCACGGCTTCCTGTAACATTTTAACAGATTCAAAAAGATATATTAAGAAGGTCTAAAATCCATGAAATATCATGATCAATGCACACAAAATGGTATCGCTATACCCTTGGCTAAGGCATAGTTGTAGCCACGACTGCACCAGACAATAAAATGGCACAATGTCCCATTGGCTTACTGGTACCTGTGTCTATAACCCTCACCCCCCTCCCTGACAGGGCACAATGTTTCATTGGCTGCAGTCAAAGCCGCGGCTACTTATAAAAAAAAGGCATCAAACGTATTTTCCTTTTCCGATATACTTAAAAGTTCTCTGTGCCTTTGGGTTCTTTTACCAATATATAACCATAAAATATATTTTCAATCAGAGATATACTCTTCACTTCTATTATAATTCAAAAAATCTTGGAATGTTTGTCTGTACTCTTTCTTTAGATGATGAATGATTTTCTTTTCCCGAGGAGAAAAAAACCTGTGCTGCCTGTCAAAAATATTTTCCACAATTACAGCATACACCTCTCATTTCAAACACTTCATATAATATTTAAAAACCAAATAGCTTTGTAAGCCAATACTTTGACAACACATCCCCTATGTCCTCAAAATCACTATTAACCCCATTCTCAACATTCTGAAATTCTCCACAGTCTTCTGAACAATTACATTCCTCTCCTGAAATTGGCTCCATGTTTCAAATATCCAATGAAACAAATATACCCCAAAGATAACAAAATCTCCTAAAACTGCACCTCAATCTCAAGAAATAAAAATGTACTATATAGAAACACTCTTATATTGTATAATGATACAACACAATCTACAGTTGTATTGGCACATATAAACATCACTCAGAAAAGCCGCATTCTCCGATAGGTTCAACAGTTGAAGAGCATCTGAGGTACTTGGCATCCTATTGGGAGCTAGCCACCACACAAACAATAAACGACCAATCAGAAAATAAATACAAGAAATTCCACCTGTTCTCCTCATGTAATCTTCCTCCATTTCTACAATTCTAATATCTAAGGTGACAAGCAGTATTCTCTTCTATCACAGTACAATGGAAAACTACAATGGTTAACCATGCCTCCGAAATTCAACAACCCATTGGGTGATACCACCGCGGTTATTCATCTATGTTTACAAAATAATAATATCCTTCAATCTGTAAAAAAAGAAAACATAATTACTTAAATAACACACACAAGTTAATACACACGTTTTTATGACCCTCATATCTTGTATGCAGTGCATCACATGCACTATATAAGATACAACATTTGTGCATACCACACTGTTGTTCTCTTTGCACATACTAATCATTGCGTCATTGGGAAAATATCCAATTTGGATTAAAAAAAAAAACATACAATAATATAAGTATTAAAACTGTCACTACAATAAATGAACAGCAATATATAAACTGAGTAAGAATAAACAGGGGAAATTATATTAGGTAGTTGCAATAGAACGGATGAGGTATGGTAAGTAAACTTGGACAGAAAAAATATATAGGGTGGGATAAGTAAACTTGGAGACTGAGCTGCTGTGAGTGGCTTCAGTTTTACCTCCATAAAAAAAAGAAAGGTACACAGAAAACAATTGCTGACAGTCGACATTATTACTGGGTGAAGGACCAACTGTCATGCCCGCGCCGCTGGCGCACGCATTGGACATCATAATGGCTACTTGGTACTCATTTATCCTCCTAATACTCCTTGAACAACTCCTTTTCACGCCTTGGTCTTTTATTTCCATTTGCTCAACTTTGGTTCTTTCTTATTTTATTCAATTAACTACATTTACCATAATGCACCTGGCTACAGTCCTCAATTCCTGGCTATTCTCATTCATCGTTATTGGGACCACAATCCCCAGAATCCCTAGCGCCCAGTGCTGCTTCCACCTGCTCAGGACCAGAGAGGGAGGAGGCAGATTGTCTTCAGGTGTGCTGCCCCAGGTGCTGTCAATTAGCCTGCCTCAGAACAGGGCAGGGCTGTATATAAGCAGCTGCCTGCAGGAGCACAGTGTCTTGCATCTTGAGATCTCCCCGCTCCTGTTTGCCTTGACCCTCTACTTTGTATGCTGTTCCTGTATTATCCTGTTTTGACCCAGTGCCCTTTCCGGGCTCCCTGCCTTGCAGCCAATCATGCTCCGCTGCCTTCTACCAACAGCCCTTGTATTCTGGGCTTCCTGCCTTGCAGCCTACTAAAATCCTCTGCAGCCCTCTACAGTCAGCGGCCCTGCTCCTCTGGGCTCACTTCTTGCTGCCCTGCTCTTCTGGGCTCCTTGCCTTGCAGCCTGCCTCACTCCGGCTGCCTACAGTCCTTGTCCTCTGGGCTCCCTGCCCTGCAGCCTGCCTCACTCTGGCTGCCTACAGCCCTTGTACTCTGGACTCCCTACCTTGCAGCTTGCAACCTTCTGCTGTCTCCAAGCCCTTGTTCCCTGGGCTCCCTACCTTGCAGCCTGCACCTCTTCGCTGCCTACAGCCCTTGTCCTCTGGGCTCCTTCCTTGCAGCCTGCTCCCTCCGCTGCCTTCAGCGCGTGTCCTCTGGGCTCCTTCCTTGCAGCCTGTCTCCCTCCGCTGCCTACAACCCTTGTCCTCTGGGCACCCTGCCTGTGGCTTGCTACACTCCTCTGCCTTACAGCCTGTTTTACACTTAGCTGCCTATGGGCTCCCTACCTCGCGGCCCTATTCTTTTGGGATCTGTCGCCTACTACTAATCTCTCTCTGTCCTGTTCTTCTGGACTCCCTGCCTTGCAGCCTACTACAGTCCTCTGCAGTCCACTAGAGTTTGCCTGCACCTAGTGCCACTCTTGACTGCAGACCTGCTTCATACTTTGCAGCCCTTCTGTTTTCCTGACTGCTGCTCCCTTGTTCTCTTCCTTGAGTCCTCTGTACTCCACTTTAGGTTATCTACTTCAGTCTAACTGCCTTTCCTTCATTTCCTTCTGCTAAAGTGCTCATTGACTTCCTTTTCGCTGGATATTTCTGTTCTTTTCTTCTCATGTGTCTTATGTAATCCCTTTGTGCAGAGCTTGCCTGTTGGTTTCCGGCAGGCAACCTCTGCCCCTTCGCTTGTCGCGTTTTCAGTGTTACAGACACCCACTGCTGTTGTTCCCAGCCATGAGCATACAGCATGGGCCTCTGTTATAGCAATCTGTGCAGAAGGCTGGAGTTTCCTAAGGTTCATGGAACACTCCTTCCCATTTCAGCATACACCCCAAGAGGGAATCCAGTTTTTTTGTACCTTTGTATCTTTTGCCCCTTTTGGCTCACAGCTACAGTTTCCTACTCTTCTTCCTTGTTGAACTTCCTGCTGTGTGTGCTTATCTGCTACCTTACTTCAGCACAGCCACCCAACCCTGTGCCACTCTTGACAGAGTGCCATTCCTGACACCAACACAGCAGAAAGGAGATCAAGAAAGTGATGTACAAATTCTGTGGAAAAGTTTTACAGCGCCTTCACACAGTTTGGGAACCTCAATGTTCATTCAAATTCTTAAAAAATAAACAGAGGCTTGGTACTTCCTCGCACTCTCTACCCAAAATCCAGATATTTCTTACCTAACTTCCACTATTACCAAAGACCAGGTCAAATGGCTGCATCAGTCTATTCAGAGTGTGACCCCAAGCCTAATGTCACCACATATTGAAATTGTATAATTTGGTACTTACTAATGCACCAGATCCCTTAACGCTTTTGTTGTACCATTTATTCTTTATGCACACTTTCACAAATAACCTTTTCGTACATCCTAAAAATTGTTTGTTACAATCGTACTTTTGTCATTCCTGCCAAACAAATTCACACAATATGAATGTGTTCCCATATACCTGCCATGTGCACAGTGAGAGTTCCGGAACCAAAAGGATAAAACTACAGAAAATTGAGGCTTTTATACTTTCCAAAATGAATACCAAAAAAAGAGGACTATTTACTGATAAAACTACTAAAGTGGATGACACGTTTTCACTTCAACCTATAACAGAGAGTTACACGATAGAACAGTAACAACAACCAATAACAAACAATTAAACTCACAGAAATCTGTTTTTCCCCACCCATCTTTCATAGCCATGACTATTCGACACGGCTGCTGATCTTGCTTTGTAGCCACGGCTACACGTAATTTGTTTGCAAACTCAAAAACAAACTAAGCAACTAATACAATGACAAAAAGCATTGACGGGCCTAAGCACATGCTCTTTTATAGATGCAGTTATAGAAAAGACCCTTCACGGCCATTTGCTGTTAGCCGTGGTTATACAAAAAAGCCAAATACATTTTTTTATTTCCACTCCCACAAACTCCAAACAAGTGTCCCTACCACGCCTACTAGCCCCCCCCCCCATGGCCAGTGATTTTTCGCACTGACATCACTATACCTATAAAAATAACTTTTAAAATGAAATACAACACAAACACACCAAAATCTATAGCTGCGGGAACAGAACTACTCATACCCGTAGCTATCTGTAGTCCTGTATAGCCTCGAAATATAGCAGCGATAATTGGAAAAACAGCTGGAAAAAAATGTTTGATGCCCCCCAGGCCCTCACCAAGTGCTCCCCTCATCTGTGCCAGCTGCCATCTCCCCTCACTCCCCAAATGGCCTCCTCACCTCCCCTGCATTCTCTTTTCCCCCCCACAACACATTCTGTTTCTTTGACACAGTTTGTTTTTAGATGTCGGCTATTTGAGTCTATAGCTGCAGCTACATAGACCTTTGTTTTGCAAACTCAGTCCCTGGACCTTCTATAACTCCCAAATGTCACTTGGTGTCCTCCAGCAACCTCCCCACCTCTAGCCTTAAGTCATTTGCAATTACTTTAATCTGCAAAAAGCTTTTTAACTACAGGTCATTTCCTGTTATCCTCGGCTATAGCTGCGGTTATCACTCGCATCGAGAGAAAAACAAGATGGTGGTTGTTTCATTTCTGAAACCTCCCCAGTTTTGGTTAAATCCCTGCAATATAGCTATCTATTTTTGAGAAGGGAGCACCCCTTTCTCTGTAAAATATTTAAATAACTACTGCACAGAATTACCCCAAACCACAAAAAGGCCTATTTTAAATGCTTTGTAGTCAAGTTGTTTCGGACCAGGTCTAAATCCGTCCAGCAATTTGGGCAGTGCGCGTTGGCAAAAACTGACCTTGTTTGTAATGGGAAAATAAGTACGAAGTAGGCCACAATTTTGTTTTCCTAATAACTTTCTTATTTTTTTATGTATCTTTACAAAACCTTACAGTCAGTGAGGGTGTGGGAGGGGGGGTAGGGGGGTGGTTCACGAGTCCCTAATAACTTTTGAAATTTAAGTCAAATCAGTTACTCAAATCAAAAGTTATTAACAATAGAAGTGTGCGCCAAACTTTGCAAAAATATGTATATGGCCACCTCGGAATGATTTTTGCAAAGTTTGGTGCAATCTCGTTCAGGGGGGACAAAGATATAGGTGAGACCCAACATTTTTTAAATCCTTGTAGACACAATGGAAAAAAATTTTGCTCGCACCTACAGCCCAAACCATTGTACGGATTTTCACCAAACTTGCATGAGGAGCAGCAAATTGGTTTGAACGCATACTATTGCAAATTTGGTATACATCCGTCCAGTAGTTTTTTAAAAAATGGCTAAAAAGTAGGTAAACATAAATTGTGATATCCGGGTGTGCTATGCTGACCCATTTCCCGATTCAGAGTCCACAGACAACTCTGGACTAATCAGAGGGTTGCTTGTTGTCCACGGACATCAAAGACACATGCTGATTGGATGTTCAAAAATGTGAGGTGCCACACTGTCCATGGACGTCAAAGAAGCATGCTGATTGGGTGTTCAAAAATGTGAGGTGCATCATCATTTTTTGACAGTCACCGTATGGGATCCGCTGACCCCTGCTGTTGTCTGTGAACACCCAAAAGTCTGGAAATTGCATTTGGGGTTATTTTGTGGCTGAAAGAGGGCCTGGAAAGGGTGGGGTAGTGGAACAAAGGTGGTAGGGAGCTGTTTTTATAGGTGAAAAAAGCAGTTCATGTACTGCCAAGGCCAGTCAATTTTTCTGTCTGCAGACATCATTGGGAGTGGGGAGGTTCAAGGTGAGTCTTGTTATGTTAAAGTGTATTGTACATACTTGTTATTTGGTTTAATTCTATTGTGGTGGTTGTGGACAGTGGCCAGTTTCTTGGGGGCATGCCATAAGTCATGCCCCCAAGAATCTGCCACTGGCCAGGGCCATAGTAATATGTGTATAGTAATTATGCGTACTGTATGTGGAGTATACAGTATTTGTAATATGGTGTACTGATATAATTGAAGTGTATATGGTATTTATGATTTTACCAGAATTGTGGATAGTGTTTATGGAATCTGTATCTGTTTCTTTGTGATGAAAGAAATAGGGTAATACTGGGTATGGTTACTTAGTTGCACATGGTAAGTAATCTGGAATCTCTGGTTCTATTTCTGTGAGAAAAAAACTGTATAATTTGTTAAACAAGGTAGTTTAAATCCTGTAATACCATTTCACATATAGATGTACTTTTTTGAACCTCATAACTAGTACATTCTATGTATTATGTTTGGTACAACATTAGTGTGTGGTACACTTTTGTTGTATTGACATGAACTAATCATTGGGTCATTGTGAAAATAAATCCATAGTGGCTTGAAATAAAATGCTGTAATTACATACAGTTTATGGCTTTTACATAGTTTTAAAGAATGTACATGTTACAGAATACTTGTGTGTGATAGCATGGATATATTGTGTAAGTGTGATAGGATGTTTGAAGTGTGTTGTAATTAAGGGTATGTTTAAAGTAGTTAGATTACCATTTGCATATTCTAACTATATTGGACTTTACGAGATGTTTTGCAGTAGCAATAACTGTGATGGCATATTTGAATTGGATTACAATGAAAGGTATTTTTAAAGTAGTTAGATGCCCGTTGGCATATTCTAACTGTCTTAGATTTTAAAATTACTTGTGTAGTAGTATGGATGTAGTTTGATACCCATTAGCATATTCTAACTGTGTATTGTACTATACTTTAGTGTGTTCATTTGGGTTGAAGGAATATTAAGTAGGCATGTGTAAGGTTTGTTGGTAACCTACGTGTTGAAGTAACAGAAGTGTCATTACATTCAAACCAACCTCTTCTTTTTTGACATATGCAGTATAGTGGCCTTAGGTGGTTGTGGCACCAGTATGGTAGATTATACCTACTGTTGTGAAGGTTTTCTTGCCAAGAGATACTTGGGCTTGTGAGTTTACAGTTATTTTTGATACGATCAGCATTGTATCTTAGAAGCATTAGTATGAATATTTGCCCATGTTAATTTATTTGTATGCTGGAACTATTGTCTGATTGCAAAAAGGGCATAATATGCCTTGATTTTCATTCTGCAGAAGCTGGTGAAATGGAATGGATTCACAATTTGGTATAGAAACATACAGAAATCATTCATTAGGGATGTGCTCTTTTGAACATTGTTCCAGAGAGTGCATGCATTTTTCCACGTGTATGAAATCTGCAAGATTTCATTTATAGGGATGTTTTTGGTTTCCGGTACTTGTAAAAAGTACATTAGGAAGTCTAATGGATCTTCCTGTGTGTTTATGGCGAATTTGACCATTCCTGTAGAGTAATCAAATTCTTGCCATATACCTGAAACTGATGTGCTTTCAGGATTATTTGTGGCATTACTATGTAGGATGAGCATTTGCAAACACAAGTGGTCAGAGCCATTTAAGTAAATGGTGTGAACAATTGGTGGCAATTGGAAGAGAGGATTGATTGCTACATTTCCGTAGTAATTTACTCCAGTTGTGCTGCTGCGTTTAAATGGACCAGAGAGCTGTTCCTCTTTATCCTTTGGTGGGCTGGCAGTTATTATTTTAGAAGAGAAATTTATCTCTTTGTCTTCTGATGAACGTGCAGTTGTTTTTGGAATGGAGAGTTTTGTGGTTGTTTTATTTGATGGCGCAGCAGTTGTTATTTGTTTTTTCCAGAGTATTGCTGGGAGATCTGCTATAGGTTCAGTTTGTATTAGTTTTCTTTCTAAAGTTTTCTTTTTTGAGGTACAGGGTACACATCTAGATGGGGTGTACAGTGCACGTAGCCTGTTGTATTCTAGGATGCAAGGAATGTCAGCATTGACTTTGTTTGCATCAAAGTTAACTACGAATGGACCATTGAGTGTATGGAGATGTGAAAGTGCTATGTAACTCCTACCTTCCTTGAAGACTGTGCTGCCAATGTCAATCAATGTGTGATCTAGGGTTAGACCTTGTGATTTTTGAATAGTGGCAGCAAATGCAAGAGATAGGGAAAATTGTTGTCTGCGTAAGAATATGTTGTAAAGAAGGAAAAGATGCTATTGTGCAGCCTATTTTTTTACTCCTGCAAGTTTGTCAAAGTGGATGCTGACAAACTGAACATTGTTGTCATGTGGATATGTTTGGAAGCCAACAACTGTACCAATTGCTCCACTGAAAAAACCTTGTTCTACGTCAAGGTTACGTTTTAGAATTACTCTACAGTTTAGACACAGAGTTAATACTTTTTCTAATCCAGCTGTGTTGTAGATACATTTTTCTAAGCTATTTAGTCGTGCTGTTGCTTGTTGACACATATGGGGTGTCATGATGTGCACTTCTAGTTTGTCTGTGGAGCTGTTATGGAGTATAGGTTGTATTTCTATTTTCAACATTGTATCGTTGAATTGACTACAGCTTGCAAGGGTTGGCATTAAAGACATGACTTTTGTATTTTGTTGAGTTAATTGTTCTATGACATCAGAGGCAGATGGGTTTTGCCCAAATAGCTCATGGATTAGTCAAGTTCTTAAGACAGGTTTTGCATCTTTAGTAAGCAGGACCAGCTCTAATGCTTTTTAAAATGTCAGCATAGGTGAGATCTGCAGACTGATGAATGTTTTGAGTTAGTTCTCTGTAGCAAAAATGTTGCCAGAGATTTACATTTCCAATGCTGCTAAGTGTGTTACAATGTTGTTTGTGTCCTAATGTTTTGAAAATAGGGTGACCTTTTACTAGTGTTAACTGTAGGAGGTCTCTGAAAACAAGAACACGTTTTCTCCCAACAGTTATACGTCCTTGCATTCTGAGATGAATTAAAGCCAGCATGAGATTGGAAAACATGCTTACTTCATCTATCAGGAGCACTTTCATTTGATTCGGAATTCTGCATACTTTAGTAGCAGCTTCTGCTGATAATTTGTAGCATTCTAATTTGTTTTGGTGTTCTACTGGGAGAAGTAGTCAGTGTAAAGTTACACCTGCTATGTTGTTGGCAGCTAAACTGTGGGGGCTGTTAAAACAGTGGAAATGTTCTTGTTTGTTATGTCTTGTAGAAATGTGCTGATTATTTCATTAAGAATGTTTTGCCAGAACCATCTTCCCCACTGACATACAGGAGCAGAGGTTTATAATTCTTACAGCTACACATTTTAGTTTCATGTTTAAAACCAAGTATTTCTTCAGTGACTTTTAGATGAATGATGAGTTTTTCATCATTTAGCTGTAATTTGAGCACTGACAACTCTTGTTCAGAATGTTTAAATTGATACATGATATTTTTGAACTCAGTCATGGCTATTTCTACTTCATTTAGAATGAGTGGTTCCCCAAGTGGTTCTTGGCTTCCTGTAATAGAAGGTAGACTGCCTTGAGGAGTGTCTATATCTAGCAGAGATTCAATTTCTTGCTCTTGTTGGCATTCATTGTCCAACATTTGTTTGTATTGTTTAACATTGACATTTGTTATACTGCTTTCATTTTCATTGAAGGCAGCTTCAAATGAGTCATGGTCACCTGATCATTCTTTTTCTTTTCTCCAAGGTTTAAAATGTTGTAGTAGGGCCATGTAATAAAGTTCTCTATGTTGCAGAGATTTAAATGATAACTTGATATGCTGGATTTTGGTAAGTTTAATTAGACTTCCTTCACAAGTTGAGACTGATTATTTGGCAGTTGTCTCATTTGGTGTGACATTGTTTTTGTAGGAGTAGTTTTTGGGTTATGTCATAGAGGCACATTTTTTCCAAAGCAGTACTTCTGTTTGAGTAGTATGTGTCAATTAAATTATTTTTTTTAAATGTCCTGGCTGTTGGGATCATTTGTGGCTATTGATTCTATCTCTTGGTAGGATTTTACTACTCGTGTTATGTGATGAAGCTGAACCAACGGTTAGCCAATGCTTTGGCTGTGACATATCCTGCAACTGCAGTGGAATTGCTTGCAATGTATAGTATGTCTATATTTGCATTGCACAATAAGGCAATGATTTAATTGTAATCATTGATGTACTTGGATGCTTCATCCCTTTCAATTTTGTAGGCGTTTTTAAGTGTTTTCTCTTTTATACTGTTGGTCTATAAACTTGGTCAATGCTGTCTGCCTGTATTGTGAGGGATTTCACACCTTTATTGTACTGAAGTACAAATACTTCCATCTGTGTCAGCCTGCTCCTCCATTGCACAGAGGCTTGAGGAAACACCAGCGTGTGTGATCAAGTTGCCTAGCAACACCTGGCAACCCACAAAGCCACGCCCCCAGCCCTGATCTCATCACACTCGCCGGCTACAACTGCCACGGCTTAGCCTGAAGGCAAAGTTGGGGACAAGTTGGTCTCTGATGTCTGCCCGGATTGGGATGGGACACCTTTATTGCACTGAGTACAATTACTTCCATCTGTGTTGGGCCACTCCTCCAGTGCACAGAGGCTTGTGGAAACATCAGTGTTTGTGATCACGTTGCCTAGCAACATCCAGAAACCCACGAAGCCATGCACGCAGCCTTGATCTCGTCCCGCTTGTCGGCTACAACATCCGCCTTCAGGTGCAGCTGTGGCGAAGTTGGGGACAAGTTGGTCTCTGCTGTCTGTGGCGGGAACGCGCCACACAGCACTGTGAAGCAATGCCATCTTGGTTCTTCACCCCTTCCCCAGTACATCCAGCCAAGTCATCTCCTGACATCAGGTTCTTTTCCATCAAGGTACTGGTCTCATTACTCATGACTTTCACTATACCTAGCTCATTTTCTCCAGAAAGCTTTCATTCAGATGTCAAGTTAACAAATAACTGTTACATTCAACCATATTTATCCCTAAAGTCTCCAAAATACTGCTTCTTTAGTCCTTGGTCTCTGGAAGGCCAGGTCTCTATGCAACAAATCTACTTAGGTCCTGATTTCTCGGACTAAACTTTCATTTTGTATGTATCACTGAAACCTGGGTTTTGCCTCAACTTTCGCTGCCTCTTTGACTAAATGCTTGATTTCTTTTTGCCACGTCCTGCATGCCACCAGCTGTGACGGGGATATTGGTATACTGTATCATTCTTGTTTCTCTTCTTTTCCACCTTCCATTATTATCCGATCCTATTCCTCCTTTGAATGCACTTATAAAATCTTTACTATACCCCTTGCTATTTCATACATCATTGTCTATCGTCCTCTTTGCCCGATCGGCTCTTTCTGTCAAGACGTTGACCATCTCTTGTCTCACATCTTGCTTAGCCCCACTCCTGTTGTATTAATAGGCGACTTTAACCTTCACTTATCTTCTATTCATTCCATTACTCTGTTTCTCTCTTTTCTTGACTCCCACTTTCTTTGACCTCTTGCGACTCCCCCTTCACATACATCTGGTTCGTCTCTTGATCTAATTTTCC
The DNA here is from genome assembly GCF_040938575.1 of Ambystoma mexicanum. Classification (NCBI taxonomy): domain Eukaryota; kingdom Metazoa; phylum Chordata; class Amphibia; order Caudata; family Ambystomatidae; genus Ambystoma; species Ambystoma mexicanum. The sequence goes on along the minus strand of NC_090922.1, from coordinate 1,002,342,079 downwards.
TCTCAACTCTCACTGTTTCCCCTGGACTAGCTTTACCTGTTTACCTGTCAGATCATTATCTACTCTAAGTATCACCACTGTCTTCAATCTCTCAGAACACCCTGTTCTCTTTCTTCCAAAAACATTTTTTTGGTGTGATCTATGAAGCTTTAATCCCACACATTTGAACGCAACCTGTATTTCTGGTCTCCATCCTCTTTCGCTCTATTCCACCCTCAACGCTGATGAGGCAGCATCTGCTATGTCCTCATCTCTTTCCTATTGTCTTGATCAACTCCATCCCACGTCTGCTTTTCACCCCACCCGGAAAGCTTCTCAACCTTGGCCATGCCCTCACCTTTGCTCCATGTGGAGTCTTCTTCACCAACTTGAAAGGCGTAGGCTTAAATCTAAATCTACATCTAATCATTCTTCCTACTTTTCCTATCACAACCTCTACAACAACTGCATACTTTCCACAAAGCGTGGTTATTTCTCTGATCTTCTCCATAATCAATCCACCCATCCTAGGCGTCTTTTTCAAACTCTTCCAAGTTCTTTCTCATCCCACCCCTGACTAGTCCCTTATTCCCTTAATTCTACCTTGTCTTCGTCTGATTATGCTAATTTCTTCAAAGGTCTTCTCTCTTCATCAAGATATTGAAGCATCTCTTCCCCTAGGCATACCACCGGTCCTACATCTACCCTTTCTGCTTTCATTTTTCACTTTGTTTCCATTTTCAATACTGATTTTCTCCTTCTACTTGCCAACACACACCCTGCTGCTTTTCCTACTGATCCAATTCTTTCTGCTCTCATTCATGAATTATATCCTCTTCTTGTACCCTATCTTGTCCCTTTTTTAACATCTGTTTTTCTACTTTTCCTGCTTCCTTTAAACACGTACCTTTTTATTCCCATTCTAAAAAAAAAATACTGCTAATCCCTTGATTGTCTCTAACTTCTGTCCTAGCTCTCTTCTATCCTATCTTTCTAAACTACTAGAACGTCTTGTCTACTCCCATATCTCCTAATTTGTCACTGATCTTTCTCTACTCCCTCGATTTCAGTCTGGTTTTTGTCCCCTTCACTCCATAGAAACAGCCCTGATCTCTGTCCTAAATTCCTTTTCTTTCAGCTTGTTACTCTAAACGCTCCTTCTTTCTTATCCTTCTTGACTTATATGTGGCATTTGACACTGTTGACCACTCTCTACTCCAGGCATCACTTTCTTCATTTGGTCTTAAGGTTTCTGTTCTATCTTGGTTTAATTCTTATTTGACTAACCAAACGTTTTCTTTTTCCTGAGCGGGCAAGACCTCTACGTCTTTCTCGCTTGACCATGTGGTACCTCAAGCGTCAGATCTAGGCCACTTTCTCTTCTCTCTATACACATCTCAGCTTGCTGCTATTATCTCCTCCTTTGGTCTATCACATAATTTCTATGCGGATGACGCTCAACTATTTATATCCTTTTCATCTTTCTCTCCGGACATTCATCACACTCTCACAGCTTATCTCGTCGCCATTAAATCTTGGATGTCTTCTCACTCTTAATGCAGGGAAGACAGATGTCCTGTTCTTCCCTGCAAACACTCTTCCTCCTCATTTTCCACCCTGTTCATATCCTTCCCACCCTCTAACTTCCAAACACAGATCGTAATCTTGGTTTTCGCTTCGACTCAAATTTATTTCTCTCATATTTCTCGTACCTCTCGTGCCTGTCGTTTCCATTTTCACAATATCCACAAAGCTCGTCCTTTTCCACCTTCCAAGCATCTAAACATTTTTCTCACTGATCTTTTCTTGACTGTTCTATTGTTCTACTACTCTGTTTGGTCTTCCAAGTTCCCATCTTGCCCCTTTAAAATCTGTATTTAACTCTTCTATTCGCATACTGTCTTCTTCCCTATCGAGATTCTATTTCCTCCTCTCTCACTACACTCGGTTGGCGGTCTTTCCACTCTCAAATCAAATTTCTATTTCTCTGTCTCGTTTTGAAATCCCTCTATGGTCTTGCCCACTGTACTCTTATCCTTCTATATTCTAGCTTGTTTTCTCTGGTCTTCTTCCCTCTTTAGACTTTTGGTTCCCCATCTCCCATGTGCCCAGATTCGTTTTCGATCCTTTGAGCTTCTTGCTCCTCTCAACCCGAATGCTCTCCCACTATCTCTTTGCTCCATTTCTGTCTAGTAACTGTTTTGTGCCTCTCTAAAAACCTACCTAATTCAACATCCCTGATTGATCATAATCTGGTTCTAACTGCCTACTCAATTTTATTGTACCAAGTCTCATTTTTAAATGTCCAGCGGTTTGGCTTAAGGCGTGCTACACAATGTGAATAAAATACAAATACAAATAAAATACAAATACTGTGTCTAACAGAAGACATCAAGCTATTTACTTGTCTCTTTGTGCAAACTGGTCTAGGGAAGCCAAAGTGACATTTGGTAAAGTATTTACCTTTGTTTTTATGTCAAAGTTGGCAGTATTTGCCACACTTCTGTTTTTGGAATTTTAAGATTTGTGCACTTAGGTCATTATGTGTGGTTTCTGAAGGGATGTCAATAGTAATGTATTTTTGAATACATTGTAAAAGAGTGTCATCAATGTCATTGCCAAATTTGGGAGCATGTTTTATCCACAAAAGCATGTGAATGTGTTGTGCTCCTCTGTTGATTTGTGACAACAGACACATACTTTGTCTGGTATTTCAGTAGATGTGTTTTGAAACTTATCTATTTCTTTTTTCGTATGTGTTTTAAGGAGATTGGTGTTTGTGAAGTTTTTGCTTATGTTTTCTAAAGTTACTGACTTTTCTAAGTCATTTCAGTTTCAAAATGTTCACTTTGCATGTGCTCTATTTCTCGAAGGAGTTCTTCGGCTGTTCCATGTAGAAGAATGTTATTTACATTTTGCAGTTCTAGAGCAGGAGTTTTTGCATAGTACCTTCTATGCACAAGCATTTGTATAGCGGAAAGGTGTGTTGCTAACATTGTGATGTGGTGGAAGGGGATTTTGCAAGAATTTACTGAAATGCTGGCTAATTGATGTCCTCACAGTCCAATGTGGATGCACACTGGGCAGGAGTCCATGATTTGTAACATTGTTTTTTAGTTTCACAAAGTGATTGGGAAATTGTAAAAATGTGAAGGGTTGTTGGCATATGTTACATATTGATATGATATGGCATTTATAACGTGCCTGTACACAGGTGTATTGAGCTGCACGTCCATTTGTATACTGGACATTTTGTTTTGCCAAAAGTGACATTTGGTTGAAAGTTTGTTGGGGAAGTTTTTCTATAAGGTTTTCTTTTGTCATAATGGTGTCTCCTACCATTTCATACGCTTGGCCATGCTATTGTCTATGGCATAGTTTTTGTGTTCTTATTTTTAAGCTTCTTCATTGAAAAGTGGTTCTGTGCTGCTTGTGTAAATCCATTCACCTTCACAGAATTTGGAAAAGGTATCTATGTTGAAATTCTGCATGTTTAGAAGTACTTTTTATAATATATTGATTAATTTAGTTAGTGGTTTCATTTTGTTTAAAATTAATATGAACAAGTTTCTCTTTAGTAGAAATGAACTGTCAATTTGAGGTTTAATTTCCTGTGTTTGATTTTAAGGGTAGACTGTTGCCCTTTAGCTGTCTTTATAAGATTGTTAAGAACTCTACAGTGGAAATGTCTTTGTAAAATACATTTTTGGGATTGCTTTACTGTGGCTATGTTAACATTGGTATATATAGTGATAGGTTCATTAGATCTGTTTTTGTTTGCACATTTTTTTTTACATTCAGTTTTTGCAATAAGGGCCTTAGTTAGTGGTGGCTTGTTTAGTTTTGTTGAGTGGTGTTACTAGCTGTTTTGTTTTAATCTTTTCTATACATAGTTTTAGAGGTGGATGACTATATGGCTTGTTTTTATTTTGATCTGCTCTATTTTTCCTTTGTTTTCTACAGAGTTTGATTTTAGTAGGCATTCTGTTCTGTCTGTTGGGAAAAAAATGAAAGTTTGTGTTTGAAAGTTGTGGAATGTTTATGCATATACTATACGTGTATGTGTGATTGTACAGATGAATAGAATGTTGTGTTATTGTGCAGTGGGATGATAAGTGTGGTTAGGAAGGTTCTAAGAGGCTGCACAAGTGTGATGGGCTTGGGTTAGTAAGTAAGTGAGTGGCGGTGTGATTGAATAAGTAAGGACATTTTGATGTTTTAAGGAAAACAGTGGTTTTATAATGGTGTGATTTAGTGCATGGTTATGAGGGTTATGTGGATGTAATGGAAAAAGGGTGGAGAAGTGTGTGTATGTGTGCTAATGTGTGTCAGTAATTTGGAATGCAGTGAGTTTGAAAGTTGTTGGGTTGGAATTAGGACCTCATGTGCATAGGGGTATGGACTAGTAAGGACGTGAAAGTGTTGTATAGAAGTTGATGAGAGATGGAGGTGTTAGGCAGTAAGGAATGGGTGGTGCATTGAAAAAAGAGCAGTGTTTAGATGGGAAAAGAAAGAGTGTGAATGTTGCAATATAATGAGTAAGAGTGAAATACAATGTTGTAGAGTAGAAAAGAATACTCTTGGCTAATATATAGTGAAACTACATTGTTAAAATTAGAGAGATATACATGCTATATAAATGTACTTACTTTGTAGGATGCGAAGAGTTCTTTCTTCGGTAGCTATCTTCGTCAATCTTTTTCTCCCTGTAATTATAGCAGAAAGTTTGTGGGTATACATGGGAAAAGGTGAAGTACTTTTAGTAAGAGAGGTTATTAAGGTGCGAGGAGTTGTTGGGACGAAGAGTTGATAAAGTTGTGTTATGGGTAGTCTAGTAAAGTCTGTTAACTATGTGGTTCGAACAATTGGAGTATGACTAGTGTTGTTTGGGACATTATAAGAAACAGGGTAGGGTGTGTAAAAATATGCATATCTAGGTTATCTTGGTGCTGCTGATTTTAATAAGAGAAGTGCTGTGTTTGTGGTCCAATCTATTTGTAATGTGTTGCAGTGTTTTTTTTAAAGAATAGGGACCCTGTGGCCTAGTGGTAATGCAATGGCAGATTGTAGTCAGAGCAGTGTTTGGTATCTTGTAGTAGTGGTTGGAAAAGAACACTACTTTATATGTAAGGTTAAATGTTCTACATAGATACTTCGGCAGCATACACATATGTGTGAGCAAGTGGAGAATGGTGGCACTAAAAGGGATTTAATGAGAAAGGTTGGAGTATGGCATTAATATGAAATAAAAAATTGAAAATACTGTGCTTTTAAAAATGATTCTTTTTAGGAGTATTTTGTTGACAGTTAAAACATGCATATGTCCATTTACAGCAGCACTATGTGTAACTTTTTCTAGAATTCAGGAAAAACAAATGCAAAAGATCTGTAGAAAATGTTTAAGTGGCATTTGGTGTATGGAAGTTTAATATGTTGGCAGTACATGTAAGTAAATAACTGCCACTTGATGAGACCAGGTGCAGATTGCTGAAATACATGGGATTTGATAGTGGTTAAAAAAGAGAATAAGTGTCAGCAACCCAGTATATATATATATATATATATATATATATATATCCTTTAAAAAGTATAAGCATAGCTGTTCTATGTCATATTAGATGCAGATGCTGTTGAATCTGCAAATAGAAATCTTGGAGAGTTTCACAGTAGTTTATGATGCAGGTGAGTGTGAGTAGTTTAAGAGTACATCAGAGGTGTTGAACTGAGATGACAGGATTACATGTAGAGTTTGTGGATGTGATTGGGGGATGGATGTTTGACTGTTTGAAAGCAGCCAATAAGGGAGTGTTACAAACATAAAAGTAAAAAGGGTGGAAGGTCTGCCCTGTGCTACGGTGTCGGAAGACACCCGCACATGCCATCTGGTTCCTTTAAGGGTGCCAGGCATGGAAATGGGACTGTGGAGACCGCGAACAGTCCTGCGCCCGCGGACATTGGGAGATTAGCCAATCAGGTTTTGTGGGGGTGGTGTGCAGGAAGACCGGGTAGCAAGAGTTATCTTTGTTGTGTACAGTGAAGATGGCTATGGCTTAGAGGAAGCAGAGTGTCTGGATAGTGGGCAATATTTGGATCCATTGGTTAAAGGTGAACTGTGAGCAGTGTGGATTACCTGTGAATCTTGGATTTGAAGAATTTGAAGTTTCCTGGTTTGAAGTTTGTGAAATGAAGTGGGCGGAATTGCTCCCTTTTTGCGATATTATGGTTACTTTGAAGCATCCGGACATCATTGTAGTTCACTGTGGAGGCAACAATTTGGGCCATGTCAATGAAATGTCCTTACAGTTTGCCATGAAGGATACATTTGCAAAGTTAATGGAACTGTTTTCACATTTGAAGATTGTTTTTTCTTGGATAGCTCAAAGACAAATGTGGAAATGTTCTAATTTATTCTGTCCACAAATCAAGAAAGCAAGGCACAATGTAAACTAAGCTGAATGTGCTTTTTTGCAGGATGTTGGAATGACATCTTTTCACAATGAAAATATCAGGTTTGATATTGTGAATATTTTTCAAAGCCAAGCGGAGTGTGTTTGACTGATGTTGAAAATCTGATTTTTCTTTTGAATATCAAAAATGCATTTAAACAGTTTCGTGAACATGTGAAACATGTAGTGAAGTATTATTTAGTAGTTGTAGTAAATAGAAAAAATGTTTTTGAAGTTTTTATGAAAGTTAGAAAAAATAATAAAGATCAGTAGAACATTTGTTAGTTTGGTATATGAAACACCCCAAAAACTAAAACAAGGTTTCCATTTTTTAATGAAAAACAAGTTAATTAATTTGAATTCTCTCCCCCATGCCTGCAATTTTCCAGGTGCCTGCGGACTATTCTAGTGTCTGTGGATTGTGCAAGCTGCAGAAGGTCCTGTGATTTTTCTTTTTTTAGTCCTATTTTTTTAACTGTGAAAGGTGGCTCCAAAATGAACCTTTTTTTTGTATTTCTGGCTTTTATGTTTTGGGGGCTTTTTTGTTTTCAAGGATAGGCAATGTGGTAGGTTGGGGTTGGGAAGGGAGGGTTGGGAGGGATGTCGAACCAACCACAGATCTGGAGTGGAAAGGGGGAGATGTTGGCAATGCCTTAAATCTAAGTAGGGGGCAGTGTTTCTTGTGCCCCTTGACCAAACCCTCGAAAGCACTCCAAAACAGCTCCCCCCTGCAGAGCAGTGTGTCCCAGTACACACAGACAACTGTGACACTCAAAAGGTAAGGATCAACAGCCTCCTGTATGGCCTATGAGGCAGCTGGGGGGGGTCCTCTGCCTCACAGCAGTAGTCTGTGTGGTGGCAGGAGCGGTTGAGGAAGATGGGGATTAGGAAGATAGCCTAGTTCTCTGTGAGAAAGGAACCGTCTTTCTCAAAGCACCTGCGTGGTTGAATCGAGTGTGGCATTGCATGGAGGTGGCACCAAAAGAGTACTGCCCAGGTTGTCGGCGACTGAGAGTGACACCACACACAGTGCATTTAACCTGGGCAGCCAGAGCCTCTGGTACCCCCCAACAGTGGTAAAAAACCACCACCACCACATCTATCCGGGTGCTGGAGGTAGGAACTTCCTCTAACTCATCTTCCTGGTCCTGGTCCTTGTCATCCTCCTCCGCATCATCATGCCTGTTCTTCTGTCCAGGCAATCTAGCTGGCGGTGGTGCCTGTGAAGGAGGAATGGCCATGACAGATACCATTGATGCAAATAAAGGTGTCTGTCCTGATGCTCTCTCGTGGATAGCCAGATTGAGGATGACTAAAAGTAATGGTCGGGTCCCTTCAGAGGAACCGTCCGCAGACCGCGCGACTGTTCACGGACTATCGAGTCAAAAATAGGCCTTGGAAAGTTGTAAAAAGTGCATGGGTGCACTCACATGATCACGTCCGGGGAGATCTGCAATGCCGACATGTTTCCATGGACCTCGGTGAGCGGGAGATGCTGAGTGCATTCGCAGAGATGTCCACAGTTGGGCGTGCTGTCTGCGGATCAATTGAAAGTGTGTCATGCGAGACCGGACATTCCTGGAAATGGCGCAAAGTCTGCAGACACCCCATTTTATAACCAGACCCCCAAACAGTTGTATAATCTCCTGACTATTAATTGGGTATGAACAAAAAAAAAGGATTTATCACAGAATAATATACAATACATTCATAGTATAAATAATAAACATATTTATGAAAGGTATGGGGTATCGGAATGGGAAACATAAATTGGAGCATTTGGAATTTCTGTGAAGTCATCATTGGGGGAGGGAGAGAAGTACCATCCAACCTTCTTTGATTTATATTTCGGGAATTTCATTGGGGTGATTGCTGAGAGTAAGGGGGACAGGTACACATAGAACAGTGATCATCAACATTTCTAATAACATGATTTTTAACATAATTTAGAAGTTCTTTAAAGTCATTGCTAAATTCATCCAATTTTGAAGACAATATAATTTCATTGTGTACAGTTGGGGATTGGGCTTGTCTTTCTGATTGTTGGGATTCTCCATAATTAATCTGTGGTGTAGTTTCTTCATGTAAAGTATGTACTATAAGAAAAGAAGACATTATTATTTCAATGAGCTCTGTTTAATTACAGTATTTGTTTATGTTGAAAGATGTGTTGTTTACCATTAGACATGTCATCAGCACTCATTTCATCTTCGGGAAGGTTTTCTTCTAACCACACAAGTGTGTTTGCAACTTCTGTCAAAATAAATAATATTGATATTTGTTTGAGAATTGTTTATATAATGAATGGTAATAATAGAGAAATAAATACAGTGTACTTACTAGTTCATAAGAGGTGGTTTTGCAATGAGCTCCTGATGTATCCCCGGCTGTATGAAGAGTTGTACTAAACTGATAATAAGACTAATATCAAAGACATCAACGATGACATCACAAATTAAATTAATTTTGGTGAAAAGTCCCTACAAGGGGTTGTGTTTACAATGTTGGTAACAAGATGTCAGGGGTGATCGAGAGACCTCTCATGAACTACTTAATGTATTAAAAGTGTACTCATCTAAACTGAACATTATATTGGAGTGTTGTTTTTTATAATGGAACCTAATTATACATACCCATGGGCAATGTCTGCAGCATACACCATAGAAATACAGCATTTTTAATCTGGTAATATTGGCTAGTAAAATAATAAATGCAACCCTATTTGAATTTTGACTAATGATGAACATGGAATAAATAGCTAACAATTCAAGACTTACTACACACTTGTGTTAGTACAAAAAATACATATGAAGACCCACAATGCATAACATCAGAGACACATACAGGAAAACTACAGTAACCACATCACCAGAAAATGACAATAATATATAAGTTTACCATAATGTATAGAAATTAATTTTCTGTTTGAGGCCTGCTTATTGCCCAGTGTATGCGCCCAATGAGCTGAGACCAAACCCTAAGGAAAGTACTTTAAGAGCATGTGAGAAGGTTAAAGTCTAGATATATAGCACCTTTTGAATTGTTTTTAATTCTCACTGTCAGTGCACAAAAACAACTGGGCAAGATATGTGATGTCATCAATGATGTCATCACTAAAATGTGTGATGTAATCTTTGATGTCCTGGATGTTAGTCTTAGCAGTGCACAGTGGTGGCACGAGTTATGGCTGCTTAGCTTACCATAACTGGTGAATTTCTGGGATTTTTCAATTTTACTTGTGACCATACCGTCCCTTTAACTTTTTAAGTTTTATCACTGAATTTCATAGATTTTTATTAGTGCAACTTAACCATAACGTCTATTTAACAGTGTTTTCACTGAATATACACATATATACATATATAATGTAAAGGTGTGGAAGGAGGAGATTGACATGTTTATGGTTATAGACTTTTATTATACATTTTAGAAACCATGTCCTCGCTATTCCTAACTTCTAAGAGGGGTTTCCATGCCTCAAAACAAATACTAAAAGGGTCTGTCAGGATGACCATCAAAGAATAAACCATCATCATGTGTCAAGACCTACTTCTGTCACTCACACTATAAACCTAAAAGGTAAAGTAACACAAAGTTCCTTCTTTTAGGGGGTTTCTCCTCTCTCCCATTTCTGGACTGTTACTTCACAAAAATGTTCCCACAAACATACACACCAGGGGGAATGACTCCCTTCCCCTGATTTGCAGGTTTTTAAAACAGTCTTTATACAATGTTCTCTACAGGAGAATGACTCCCTTCTCCTGGTGTGATTCTGTACAAGTCCCAAAAGAACCAGTGGGAATGACTCACTTTCCCTGGTATTTCTTGATATATTGTCCGAAAAAGCTGGGGGAATGACTCACTTCCCCTGGCTTCACCAATATGAAATTTATATTGGGACCAAGAGAATGCCTCCCTTCACTTGGTTTGCTCTTGATACACCAAAGCCAGGGGGAATGACTCCATTCCCTGGCATCTCTCTGCTTCTATTTTATTACCAGGAGAATGATTTGTTAGTCAGAGCTTTCAGTTTTATATTTATATATGTTGCCTTGGTAAGTTGCAATAATGTCTCTTTGTTGGGGTCCCACACCCTTTTTCCATCATCACTGATTACGATGGACAGGGCCATGAGAGCTTCTTCCCCACTGTGTTTGCGGGCAGGGTCCCAGACCCTTCCTTGTCAGCCGATTGGCTCTTCTTCCCCACAGCGATTATGGACAGGGTCCCAGACCCTTACCTGATGGCCAGTGGATTTATCTCTGCCACTGTCTTGAGAGAGGCTCCCTCTTATGCTCGCTTTCTTTTTGCTTAGGGTCCCCTTTTTGCCGGGCCCCCTTGGTTCACTTTCCTGCTAAGTACTGCCACAAGGAGGTTTACCCGTATCATCAGGTTCTGTTAACTTGCACTTAGTATTTCCAATTATGTTGTGTTTACTTTCAAGTTGTATGTCTCTACTGGTTGCAGCATTACACTTCTTACTTCTGCTGGCTTTGGGATGCTCTGCCGGTTCTTCCTGGAGTCTTGCTTTGTTCGAGACCATTGCGCGGGCCTTCCATGTGTCCGCGGCTCCTGTTCCAGGTTCTTCCTTCCCGCTCGTTGGGCCAGCGGTGTAGGTGCTGTTGCAGGACCATTCAGTCCACCTTCGTCACTGCTTCTCAGCCTCCAGTCACGTGAAAAAGAAGCTACACCACCGGGCAAAGGATTCTTGCTGCCTGCATCTTGTCTCCAGTGGATGACTGCTTTGACTCGCCAGAGCGTTCTCTGCTTCACCTTTGATTTTCCAGAGCTGGACTGTCTCCTGCGCTGCTTTCCCTCTCAACGGCCCACATGCAGGATGGTTCTCTCTCTCTCACTGAGTCCGTCATTTGTTTTTACCTTGTTTTGGTGACCACTCCCACGCAGAGCACTAGAACAGTGTTTCTTCTTCCATGTGTCACTCTTCATGGCTCCTTAGGGCCACCTCTTCTCAGTACTTGCACTGGGGTTGACATTTGCTTTTTCGGATGATCTTCATCTCAGTTGATGGAACTGACATGATGTTACATTTTTACATCTTGGGTGATCTAATTCGTCTGAAGATGAAGTTGGTGAAGCTAAACAGATATTGCAATAGCACATGGGGTAGGAAGGAGTGCTAGAGATGTCGGGTGGGTTTGGATTCATGGGTTGTGCCATCTATCACCCAGGTGGTCTTTCTTATCCCCAGTAGGTGAATCCCTCTCCATGAGGTCCTCCCACATTAATTCACCCCTAGGCGGACTATTGGGTAGTGGCCTCACCTCTCTAGCCTCATGAGAAGGGGCTCCCCCACAGGGAGAAATGATGACACCTAGTGAATCATTACAAGATATATTTCTAAATAGCACAATACATTTTACATTTCCTTACATGCTGTTTGCCAGCCAATATAGGTTATGCTTTCGCTACACATGTACAGCATAAATCATTTTGCATTTAATTTCTCCAATATCAAAACCATGTATTGGTATCGGAGACATAATACCAAAGTGAAAAGCAGAACAATGCATGTGCTAGATATTTCCCATTAGTAACGTGTTGCCATGTGCAGTGTGATGTGGTTGGAGTCTTGCATATGCATGTAAGTGAAATACAAGGTTAGTGGGTTACTCAGACCCTCCAGCTTATAGCGATTTTGCGATCCCGCAAAATGCCGCGAAAACGGACGTTTTTCGCAAAATGCCGCAAAAACGGCTGTTTTGTGCAAAAACAGCATCTTTAAAAAAATATATATTATTTTTTTTTTACTTTTTTTTTTTTTTTAAGTAATCTGCAAAAATTACTGTTAATACTCAGGGTGCCAGGTTCTCAACTTTTTTTTACACATGAAATGCGCTAACACATATCATCACTTGCGCCCCAAAAAAGTGCAGCCCAATCCACAAGGGACACATGAATGGGCACATTGTATATGCGCGCCCATTCATATGGCCTTTTTTACCTCCTTGATCAAATAAAGTGGCGTTACTGTCAATTTAAAAGCGCATCCCTCATTTCCAAGCAAGATGCACTTTTAAATGTGCAGAAATTGTAAGCAACCCTACGCGCACGGCATGTGGGGCTGCCACTGCATGACAGGGTCTTTCCTGACCCTGTCATGCATTTCTTTTAAGGTATGAAGCGCTGCTGTGTCGCTTGCATTTCTGTTCCTCAAACAGGATAAAAATGCATTTTTTGGGTCGCATTTTACAGCGGCAGGCACCTGGAGGGCCTGTCCCTGTGAAAGGCGCTGGGAGCTTGCAGAACACTGTCAGGAGAGCAATTCTATTCAAAGTACTGCCCATTTTGATGACAAAAATCTATCGAATGTTACAATTTGACCTATTTCGTGCAGTACTATTCGATCGATTTTTATAAATACTGAACATGTGTTAGGGGCTGTCACCCGCTCCCCATGTTCGGTATTTTTGGTGTAGGGTGGTTGCAGAAGGGTTTTCCCCTTTTTTCCTTAAAATTGGAGGCGAGGACAGAAAAAAAGAAAATAACGAAAAAGGGACCCTGCGGAGTCGGATCCGACCCGCGTTAGAGGGACGGATCTGGCACCGCAGGGTTGCAGGGGAAGCAGCAGCGACCAAGCAGTTAAGTAGGGGAGGGGGTGGGGTGGTGGTGAAAGGTACATTTTGGGTTGTTTGGCTGAAGTGCAAATCAATTCGCAGCAAAATTGACTACGGTCAATTCCGGCGCAAATAATTACACTTCGGTCAAACAACCCAGAACACCATTCAAGGCAGCTGGCCAGTGCACAATTTGTGCTACAGCTCAAGCCTGTGGAAATGCGCCGGTCACTTTTGAGAATAAGGTTACCCGCTCATTTCCAAAAATGGGTTGTCTAAAAATAGCATATCCTCCGTTCTTTTTTAAAATGCCCCATTATTTGAGGAACTGGGACAAAATCTACATTTAAAAAAAATAAAAAAAACGGTTACACTATGAGAGAGAGGGAGAGTGATGGGTGAGATGTGAAGTGATAGGCAAGAAAGCAGAGGGAGAGCAGTGGGTCAGAGGAGGAAGCGCTGCACAAGAGAGCAGAGGAAGCAGTGATGCGGTGGGCCAGAAATCTGAGAGCGAGCAGAGGTACAGAAAGTAGAGGGAGCATGTGGTCAGTGAGCCAGAAAGCAGAGAGGAAGCAGTTGGCCAGAAGGAGGCAGTGAGCTGCAGATTGGGAAAAAGGGTGAGGGAAGAGTGCGATAGAATGGGAGAAAGGATGCAAGATGCAGAAGCAGCACAAAAGAATGAAGGACTGTATATTGCGGGAGGAATTGTAGAGTGTAAGGTGTCAGTTGGGAGTATGATTTGGAGTGTGGCAGGAGCTGGGCAGTGCAAATTGTGACTTGACAGTGTGACATAGCACGTGAGTATTTGTATGACAGAGTGAGAGGTTATGGAATGTAATTTGTGATGGAGAATTGGTGAGATGTGTGTTAGTGAGAGAGATGTGTGGGTGTTTGGGGGATTGGAGAACATAGAAGGAGAATATTTTCAGCATTACAATTGATAATGATCAAATTTAGTTAATACTATTAAATAGGCATGAACATTAAACCAGAAATGTAGCCAAATCAAACACTGTTCTGCCAAGCCAGAGACATCTGGGACTCGCACTATTAAATTAATACAAAAGATACATAATAATGATACCCTGGCTGTCTTGTAGCCTTGCACTCTGCCTATTTCCTGCAATGTGGCAATCTTACACCCGCCAGTTAATACAAAATGTCCCGCAAAAATGCCGCAATAAATAAAGGTTTGTGCCGCAAAATTTGCCATTTAATGCTGCAAAATTTGCCATTTCATGCCGCACAATCCTGGAAGGTCTGGTTACTTTACAAACTGCAGGCTTACGTTTCAGGAAGCTGTCATATCAATTTAAAATGCAGAGAATTTAGATGTACATGCACTATGTATAAACCCTATGTATGAAACAACTATCCCTCCAATTTCCTTGAATGATTGTGTTATATTATTGGTTTATCTGAAGGGTTGCTGTGCATTTCAGAGGCTACATATTTCTTGTTTGCAAACTTTGTTTAAGGGCCTCATTGTTTTAGTGCAGTAAAGTAAAGTACCAGACTTTGTGTTCCTAGTTAGATACAAATTACAACATAGATAAACACAGCAAACTCAGCATTTTGTGTTCTTATTCTGCCAGTTTCTATCTTGTATTCTTTCCCCTATAAACAACCCCCCAGACCTATTTTCCAGGGAGGAGGTCTTTGGGGCAGGGGTTATAGTCACTTTTGTTTAGGGAGAACTTGATTTAATTCTTCATCTTCTAAACAAATATCTTGGTTGCATTCCTGTAGATCAGCTAATCCTTCCATCAGACTGTTTAATTTACTCTTATCTGATTTGTACAGATTACCCTTCTAGATCCTTCTAGTATAAATTGTTCTTTTTCTATTTTATCAACTATGTGATGCTGATGGTATATCCGTTATTTCTCAGTCTAATTCCATTGCTGCCCCTTTTGACCCGTTGCCTTCTTATTTGGTTACATCTGTTTTCCCATCTTTGGTTTCATACCTTGTGAGTTTTTCAATATATCCCTTCAAACAGGTTGTTTTCCTTCTGATTTTAAACAGGCACTCTCATTTCATTGTTGAAGAAATCTGATTGTAACAATTCTTGCCTGGTTAGCTATCATCCAATATCTCTTCTTCCATATTTGCCAAAATTATTAGAAATAATTGTTCCTTTTCAAATATCAAAAAATGTAACTTCTAATAACCTACCGTCACCTCTGCAGTCTGAGTATCGAGCTGATCATTCAACTGAAACGGATTTATTTGCAGTATCCATTCCTTTACATCAGGGGTGTCATTCTAATCTATCTCACATCTTAGCACTTCTTGATCTGTCAGCTTGGTACTTCTTGACCTACCAGCCTTCACCACAGTGGACCACTGGACACATATGTCCTTTCCTCTCTTGCTTCACTTGGGAAGTTAACAGTTACTGCTTTTTCCTGTTTTTTTTTTCATCTTTCTCATCTTTCTATTGTGTCTCTTCGAAATGCTCATATTATTTGACTCAGTCTCTATCCTATGGCGTTCCTCAGTCTCTATCCTATGGTGCTACTTGGACCTTTACTATTCACACAATATAATATTGCACTTCCATCTGTTAACAGTCATTTGGGTTTCAAATACACTTTTATACTGAAGACACACTCATTTTCTGTTAATTTCCCACTTTCTCAGCTTCCTTAAGAATGTGAAAAGTGAGAAAGCATCTTACTTTTACAATTAAACCCCAAAAAAGAGATTTTGTTTATTACAACTTCTTCAAATAATGTTTGTTACAGCTTTTATTTCATTTCCACCTGTTACGTTGGAATTTTCTCCGACTGCACGCAATCTTGGATTTATAATTGACTCAGCATTCAGTGTGCAGAATCAAATCTTGCTTGCTGCTTTCATTTCTTTAATATCAGGACAATTCAGCATCTGTTAACTTTTTCTGCTACCAAATTTCTACTTTTCACTTTGGTATTATCCCGTTTAAATTACCATTTTTCTTGATATGTTGGATGACCTAAATGTGCTCTTCTTCCCTTTCAATCTGTTCTTCATTCACGGTTAGGATTCTATTTAACTTGAATTATACTTTGCATATTTCCCCGTATTTGCCTCATTTATGTTGGTTTCCTATTTCATTTAGATTTCAGTTTTATTTTCTTTGTATTGTATTGAAATATATTCATGAGCTTGCTGTTATCTACTTTGGTAATCTTATTTCTTTGTATCAACCATCTTGATCATTAAGCTCTACTTCACAATTTCTTCAATATATATAGCATCTCGTTTATGCTCATTCCAATTGTTAGCTCCTAAATTATGGAAGACCTTCCCTTTGGAGGAGGCATGTCTATGCACTACCATGACACAGTTTAAAATAAGATTGACACAGCATTTTTTGTCTTCAGCCGTTTCCTTCTTAAATGTGCTTCTGTTGGTTTTTAACTCCTGCTGTTTATTTATTTTTATTTTCTATCATTTAATTCTGTTTGATATAAACATTGTTAAGCACTTTGGATAAAAGGGATATACCCAATCAAATAAATAAATCCTGCATTGAATGAATACAGGAAGCAATTCTTGAACTAGAAACATTCCAAGTCCATTTTCAGTTATTCTGCAAACATTGTAGGGGTTGGTGGGAGGTCTCAACTAAAATATGCTCTGCATGGATCAACAGACATAGTTCTACAATGCCCACACAATTGCCAAGAGTGATTACGTGCATTCATAAAAATGTTATCTCAACAGGTGATAATATTTTACTTGCGTAATAGGTCTCTTTGTTAACCTCGACATGCTTCTTATATAAAGCCGAAGTTAACCATGTGTCAGAAAATTTGAAAACCTGTTATTCAATTACACTTTTCACATAAAGTTACCTTGAGTCATGGGGCTACTTGAAAAATAAGCTAATATAATATACAGGAAACTAAAACTATGGAGATGCCATTTTAATATAGATTGAACAGCACTATATTTCCTATATAATTTGTAATAGTCTAATGCTATTACCACTGCATTTACCGCTCCGCCCAATCTGAAGCCCAAATTGGACGGAAAGTGGGAGTTTTACCTCCAGCTTTTAGCTGGAGGTAAAATCTCCCCTTCTGCCTGTTTTCAGGGTGCTATTAGAGTGGCAGTAATTATGCCTGCACTAATAGCGCCAAGACACCCCCATTTGGTCCAATGGACCAAATGGAAATGGGGATTTACCTCCCCACCGCAACTCAGGATCCAGAGAAAATTGCCCAGACCGAGCTGCTGTAATGCTAATAGCGTTGGGCGGTATCCAGGCGCAATCACTGCCCGGACTCTGTCCAACTCAGCATGAGACCCTAAGTCTGTGAGTTAGTCCATGGATGCTAGAGGTAATCAGTATTGTCTTACAAATACTGGCACCATATTAGGGTTTGTAGGTATTGTTGTGTAATAAAGAAATGCATGTTCACAATCATAAGGGAAATATTTCTGGAAATCTAGCAATATCTGCATTAATTTCTTTTTTGCTCTTCTGTCTCACAGGCATCAGACATACTTATCTGTTCTCCGACCATCTGAAAGAAGCCTCAGTATATTTCTGGGTGGCAATTTCTGAGCTATATTCAAATTATTTTGAAAAGTAATGGAGCTTGTACTTTTGCGCCAGCTTTCAAAAAATGTCCACGTGGGTGTGTTATGTTTTGATACAAAAAATAGAACAAAAAGACTTCAAATAGGCAGTGTCCTGTGCCATTTATGAGTTAATGATATATTTTCCAATTGTACAATGAAGTTGTTCAGATAGTTCTGGGATATCTTCAAAATAACAATGATGATATTTGTTCTCGATCCTCCTCTTAATTTGTGTTTGTTATCCTCTACCTAATGTCCTTGCTTGTTATCCTCTATTTAGTGTCCTCATTTAGTGTCCTATACACGTTTCATCACTTTAATTGAAGTGATCTTGAAGGGTGTAGACTGACCCTTTGAATAATATCCCACCTTCACAATTGCTTGGATGCCAGGGGTGTTCCAGGCACTGGTATGTGTGGAGGGGAGTAGTATCAGAGGTGAGCATGACAGCCTTTTGGAACTATTTAATCAAACAAACAGAACTTAATTATTTTGCCACAGGTTTGTTCTATGTCTGCAAATCTTTTTTGGCTATATTCTAATTATGTTGATAAATATTTGCTTTATGGTATCTACCTGCACAGATGACTCCTTGGCAACAAGGTGATTAGTAGTGACTCTCAATACTATCTCATCTTCCCTTCCAGCATATCACATGTAACATCATCAAAGGCACATGGAGTTGTGAGGGGTCAGTAATGCGAGACGGACAAGTAGGTAGAGTTTTCTCACAAGTCATTATCCCACAAGAATGTCCCTACCTATCAAACTAAGGCTAAAGAAAAATGAGCTTATCTGTCCCTCACACTCATGCATACTATAGAATCATACAGGAATTATGTTGCTATATAAACTTCATAAAATAACATATACATTCAAACATAACAATTATAAACATATGTCCTTCACTTGGCAAAGTGACCGTCTTGGTTCCTAAAGGATTCTCCACTCTTCAAGATAATTGTTAATGTTTCCAAACCCTTCTGATTGGAAAACCAAACGGACATTTTCTTCACACACCAAGTCAGTAGTCAATATAATTATTCTTTTGTCTGATGGTCAATCACTTTTCATCACATTGTATTTCTCCTTCATAAGCAACACATTAGTCAAGATGATTCTTTCATTTAGTCAGGATTGTTATGCAACCGTTCATCAATTCATAGTGGTTGAATTGCCACTTCTTTTCCACCACAACCTTCTACCACATTCACAGTACTTCAAATCATCTTCTTCTTGGTCAACTCACCTGCCAGGACTAACCACTCTTTGTCCCTTTACTCACCTGCCAAGATAAAAAAAACTCCTACTACTACAACTACTACTTTGTGGTGAGGTTTGTTCCAACCTTTCCATACACAAATCCTCAATGCGGAAAGTTGAACCAACTGCTTCTTGGGTAAGTCTTTTAACTTTCAACAAAATGGATTTGTAACGTCTTCCACAAGTATACTGTACACATTGAAAATTATTCTCACATTGATCTGTTTGCCCAACGAAATGCAGATTAAAGTTTTCTCCCCCTTGAGCCTGTCTACAAGGGGTAATGCAGTTTACAATGTCCCCTTACTGGATATCCCTCTTTAGGAAAGCTGTATCCCCGTGATTTTATTATTGCCCTTTTTTGGCTATGGCAATGCGGGTTACAATATTCCCTTATTGGATATTTCCTTTTAGGTATGCTGCCTTTACTGTGCTTGATTATTGGCCCTATTTGGTTTGGCAATTTGGTTACAATGTTCTCCTATTCAACCTCTCTTAACATGAGAATTGCTCCCAATTTGCTTTAATTAAAAAGTTTGGTATTCAAAAGCTTCATTCTTGTACAGCGGTCTACTTCGGAGCACCCCTGTGTCACCTATAGTAACTCACTGGTATGTCCTGGCATCTCCTTCTGACTCGTTGCATCTGCTTCTTTATTCGTCAAGACTTCCCTGGTGCTTGACAGCTCTAGTCAGTCTTCTGCTGGTCACGCTGCCTGTAAATGGAGCTTCCTCTGCTCTGTACACACTCCGGTAAATGCCACACACTGGAGCAGGATTCAGGACACAGAGAGCTTCTCTCTCCCTTGGAACAGCTGGCCTCAACATGGTTCCCGCTGCATCTTCCAGGATTCCCGACTTATGCCATGTTAGTGGTATAGCATCCCACTGTCAGCGCAGCAGTGCCTCCATCTTCTGCACTTTCCTACTGCTTTTCAATGGTCTGCACCTGAAAGGCCTTTAAATGTTTAAAGGTCCTGCACAGGTGTGGGTCATTACAATCACTGGATTGCTACCTACAGTTGGGTAACTCTGGATCCCTTTTCCTCATCTCAGTACTAAGAGCATTATAGGACTTGAAGTTCATAATGTTCTTATTCATTTTAAGATTATTTAATTCACTCTGTTTGAGTGATGTACTTTTAGGGGAAGTTTCCAAAGGAAATAATGGTTTTCTCTTGGATCTATAATTCAACCACAATGTAGAATTCTAACTTTTAGAAGTAGTTGTGGTAACTCCCTGACCCTTAGATATATAAATTCCATGTTTAAAAAAAGGGGTTTCATACTTGGCACCTTGGACATGTCTGGGAGGGGAGGCCCTACTGCTACAATATGCCGTTAAATATTCAGGCATTCGAAAAATCTCATCCTCAGAAGAGGACGAATACTGAATCTCTCCTAACAGAGTCCCCACATTCTCTTGACAGCCTTCTCCTCCCATGTAATCCTCCCTCCTACAACCACCGCAGGGTTAGGATCAGGTAGTGGCTGCCTTTCCCTGGCCACATGGGAGGAGAATTTAGGCTGGGATTCTGCAATGACTCTGCAGAATTCAACACACAGTACACCATTACATTCTCCCCTCACTGTCGTTTGAGAGGTTCCAGTCTGCTACCATCAGCATTTTTATAAAATCTTCAGTTATCTGACCAATGATGGGCATGTAACCACATAATGTAAACCAAAATCTGAAATGTAATTTTGTAACGAGTCTGAGCTAAAGTCCACAGAGATTAAAATCTTTCTCTTCCCCTCCATCTACTTCATGCATCCTATAAGAAGAAGGAATAAGGCGCATTTGCATAGCAGTTTAGTGAAATGCGAATGACTGCTGAATATCTGCCACCTAGATGTGGGGCGCAGTCCAGGAAAAGTGCCTGAAAGCAACCGCCATTCCAATGGTAGTGTCTTATGATAAAATGACGCTTTGAGGATCAATATTGTGAACCGATATTCGAATAATATCATGTTTGAGATCTACTAAT
This sequence comes from Ambystoma mexicanum, assembly GCF_040938575.1. NCBI lineage: Eukaryota > Metazoa > Chordata > Amphibia > Caudata > Ambystomatidae > Ambystoma > Ambystoma mexicanum. The sequence continues at coordinate 1,002,321,251 of NC_090922.1, read as the reverse complement.
GGAGTTGGGTGAAGAGGCAGGCCTTGTTGCGGAAAAATATTATTTAAATTAATAAAACTGTCTTCATTAAACAAGGACTGTCCTTTTCTGATCATATTGGCAAAGTGTATTGTTGATTATTTCCAGGATAATAATGGCTCCTTTGATTTGAACTTCAGCAGCATGAGGCAGCAATTGAACTGACCATAATGCCTTTTCAAGATCATTAAAGTCCATCAGGTCTCCCCTGATTATGGGCCAGATGTTTTGTTAATAAAATACAAATTATTTTCAAATCTATGTATTATGTCATTACTGATGTAAATTTCAGAAATAACATCTCTTATGACCCAGCAATTATGTTATGTTTTTTGTTTCCAATGTTAATCACCAGCATAAACCTGCTAGTAATCAGGTATTTTGAAATTCCTAATCAATCTTTCACTGATAAACTTCTTTCTTGAGTTAAAGAAACTTTGAGGGAAGTGGATTTTTGCCTTCACTGAGTTGAACAGGGAAGGGTATGATTTCTCCTTTCCATTGCATGGTAGTTAAACAACTAATTTGATGGCATGAGTTATACACCGGGTGACCTTGATCCTCACTGGAGGTCCACCCTGGATAGAATGTCAGTGTATTTCACTCCAGAATGGGGAACCCATGGCTATTCAGAGGAATGTTTACTCTCAACAGTTCTGTGGGATGCTCTTCTCTACAATCATGTTTCCTCAAAGATATGAGAGTGATTTCTGGGACTTGAGTGTTTTGGAAATGTATCTGCACTTGGTCTAGATGTTTTTCAATTAAGTTGCAAGTGCTGTTCAAACTGACATGATTGGCATTTCTTCTTTATTTGATCAGGTGGCATGTTTGTGTCAAAACGACCTAGTTCACACAATCTATCAAAAGCAAAAGTATTTGAAGTAAATTGTTTCTCAGTAAAACAGGTGTGCTATGAGGAGCCACGACAATCACAGAATGGGTGAGTTGATGTTGCCAAATTTCATTTTCAAATTCAATAACCCATCTACTGGATTTTCCAGTCCATCAAACATTTGTAGTTCCCCAAGCAGGAGTTTGATGGTAATGGTGATTTTCCCCTCTTCCTAAGTTCTGACTTTCAAGTCCTCTTCAAGATGCGATGATTGCCTGAGGCACAGTATTTATGTGAGCTAATATGTCACACTGTCCTTGAACTTGGATACGCACAAAAAACCTTTAATCTCCAAATTACAGAGAAAGTGTTAGTTAGTTCATACCACTGATTGCATTTTGCTGATGTTTAGTGTTTCATGAGCTTGACCTTAGGCAGCCCTCTCAGGGGAATACTTTTCAGGATCAAGTTCATGTGGGTTGGTCCAGGACTCTCTAGGAATGAAAATAGATTTCTAGTTGAAGAATGGGACACGCACTTCACCCTTCTGAAAATTCCCTGTCACTGATGCTGCTTTCATTGTGATACCAGCGGAAACCTGCAGTGGAATGAACAGTCTTGTGTTCTATGATCTCTGTTAAAATTATTCTGTTTTGGTCTTCGTTGGTCTTGGATGTGAGGGTGAAATGGCTCAGACATCTGACCACCTCATTGATTGCTAGGGTTGTTCTTCCTTGGTCTCGTGTCTAGCATTTGTTTTGGTCTAATCTTGTTCTTTTCGCTCCGTTTCTTTGTTGTATTTTTCTTAATTCAGATTCCATGCTCTTTTGGAGGAGGTACTACATAGAAAAGTGTGAAGGCTGAGTTCCATATCTACAAAGTTCTACTCTTTTTCTAATGTAATAGTCACATGTTTCTCCTGACTAAATTTCACTTTTCTTTATTTTTATCTGATTGTATCTCAAGAAAATAAAGAGGGTTCAGCACTGGCTTCTGTACATTTTTCAGAAATCTCAGGGGTATTTTCATGGGGTAAAAGAAGCTTCCTCTAAGGCTTGGTATATCTTTCTTGCTGCATCCCCCTTCCCTCTTCTCCTTGTGCATTTTGAATTGAACAATTTCCTTTTGTGATTGTACACCCTGATATGTCGACTCATTTTGAACAAGGTCTCAGTGAGCGTTAAAATCAGGATTTCTCTGTTGGATCTCATCTGATCAATCCTCTCTGTCGGTTGTTTGACCCATCGCTTCAGTTGTGAAAATGTTTCTCCACCCTCCGGACTGCATGGTGGTCTTTGGTGATATCACTGTTCTATGCTAGAAGGGTAACAATCTCTCCTAGGTGAGTAGTTTTCATAACTGCTGTTGTTGGATGTGTTGCTCTGTCTCCACTCACCTTGGTACTGGAAAATATTATCCTGCAGCCTAGGAGGAGGAGAGATGTTCTTGTTCATTGGTTGTATGAGGTGTTTATTGAATTCTCTCTCTAGAGACATTCGGAAATGGATTTACCTGGGTACCAAATCATGGGTTATAACTATTTCTCTCTGATGGAAGAACCTATGTGTACCTCAGTATGGGCCTAGAAAATAAATACCAAGACTAATGTAAGTCTCCGGTGTTGTGGGATCAGTATTTTGCATGCCCAGTGGGCCTAGCTGGCTTTAAACAGAGGGTCTTCTTGGTCTGTTACCTTTAACAGCAGAAGAATAAGACTTTGACCCCCATTTCTCTAAATCTAACTGAGGAGTATTCTTCACCTCAACTACCTTAATGTCAGCTGCAGTAGGTTTTTGGTTTTCTTCTCTTTGTTTTTAGGAGTTGATGGGTCTGTACTTCATAGATTGATGTGGCTTGGCAAATGACCCACTTGAGGGATCTCTAGTCATTACATTTCACAAACTAATTGCGTTCTTCCATATTTTGGAAGGGCATTTAATCAGATAGGCAGGAATAGTACCCGCTGACCTTACATAGAGTAAGACTCCCGCATACAAACAGTGTTTACGGCTTGTTGTGTAGTGTGAATCCTGTCCATAACCAATTCCTTGAGGGAGTTATTTTGATTTTGAAAGGAACTGGAACTCAAATCAAGAACTGTTTTGCATTATGGCAAAAAGGGGCATCAGTTTATGACGTTTGCAAAGCATAGAACACAGTTGAAAATGCCCAGCAAATGTTTGCCAATAAAGCATTCATGAGACACAAGTGCGTTTTCAAAGTTTAGAAAAATGTGCTTTGCAGTATTCCGCTCTAAGGATAAGATGCAAATCCAGAAGTTGTTTTGTATTTGTCATGGGCCAATGAGCATGCTCCAATCACCTGGATCCCCAGCCATTCAGTTGGAAAATTAACAAAAGCAGCGGAAATGGACGGCTGCCTGGCGAATGCAGAGCTCTCAAGAGACGGCCAATACTTCATTTATCAAACACAGTTACCGGTAAGTGTTTTAGCATTTATTTGTAGCACAATTGCCTTCTGGAATATTAGTGGGATAATAAAAGACACATTATCGTTGGGTGGAAACCTGGGGGTGGAGTAGGATGTGCTGAGCTGTCTAAGAACTGGTTGTTAAATACTGATGAAAGGAATATTACCGTGAGTACATTGCATCATTTCACGAGACACAATTGGTACTGCGGAGGAGGAAGCTGCATAATACTTAATTTCTTTCCAGCAACCGGGATAAAATTCAGATTTCAATCATTTCAAAGTGCCTCAAACTTTAGAAGCAATATATATTGTGGCTTCCAGTGCAACAAAACATTGCCTTTTATAGTCCTCATATGTAGTGTACAGAGCCTCAGAGGTGCAGCTTTGCCATCACATACTAAGTGTAGCCTGAAAAGTCTCAGAAGTAAAATCTAATGTCATTTAAACCCTCATACACTTATTATAGTCATAATTGCTAGGATACAGCCTCACATGACCAAAACTGCCATCATATGCAAAGGGCTGCTTCACATGCCCCTGTGATGTTACTAAATGACGAGTATTAATAATTTAACTTGTATAGTCACCATGTTCAGGGTACAATCGTGCATGTCCAGGTGCTGCTATGTGTCAAGTGCAACAAGTTGGTATCCTGTGCATTGTCCACTCCAAGTGCCAGCAGCACACAATAAATATTTCTACAATAAGTGTTCCTTCTTGTCACACAATACAGAAAATTCAAATATTTCTTTTTATATCACAACAATGTATTACTTAATTTATGGAACAATGAAAAACATAATTTACCACGACATTATTTCTAGGAGAGGGAACACACCAGGTATCAGCCCAATTCCAGTGGCAATGACCCGTGTTGACATGGCATGGCAGCAACAGTATTGCAAAAGAATTGGGGCACTGAGCAGCAGAAGAGCCGATTCTGAAAATACTAAAGCACCTTTCAACGGATCTTTTTATACTAGCATTGAGAGCAGAACTACAAACCACAAAGGAAATCCATGTAGCCGTATGCTTTCTTTTTGCTTCTGTAAATTGCAGCTATTCTATTGCAATTGCCTTTGTTAAATGGACTACTGTTACAAAAATTAAACAGGATACACATTAATAGTTAAAGAATTTTTTTTAAGAAGTGTGATTTTGAAAGCTGTTGTTTTTATATGTCCGTACTAATCTGGCCACCATTGCTATGCCAAGGTGATTGACAGGCGGCCAGCTTTCTCAGAAACAGCCACCGTTCTGAGAGTTTATCAAAGTGCACCATGGGAGACGAGCAGAATGGGGGGAATTCTGCATGGCTTGGATGGCACCACTTAACTCCAGGTCATAGTAAACAAAAAAACACCACAAGACTTCCAATGTGACAGCTGCTGCTCTGTGCCCTTTCTCGACGCTGTCCTCCTCCAATTAGTGCCTTCACTGCTTGCATCGGCCCTGCACTATCCGTGCAACCAGCGGTCTCAAAAATAGTTACAGGGGTCACAAAGACAAAGCCTGAGGTAGCAGCTGCTACCTGTGATGACCCCCAAATGCCGTTGCTGCGTTTCTATAGCGTGAACCTAGATGGGGAGCAACAGAGCACTGTGCAAGACATTGGAGGATACAATGGACCAAGCAAGTGTTTTATGCATGTGCCCCTATAATTATGTTAACTGTTGAGCTGAGAGCACTGTGAACTTCAGCCCTAGATCCAGCCACATGCCAGGTGGCACATATTCAGCTGTCATGCAGATTTCACTAAACTTCTATGCAAACGCACCTTATTTCTTCAATAAATAGGATGCATAAAGTAGATGGAGGTGAAGAGAAAGGTTTGAATCTCTGTGGACTTTAGCTCAGAGTCGTTACGAAATTACATTTCAGATTTTGGTTTATGTTATGTGGTTACATTCTCAGTGATAATATGTATGGCACCATTATCCATTTTCTTAAATGTTTAGCTGGTCAATGCAACTTGTGCTCTATAAATCATGCAACATAGTTCTTAGTCCAAGGGCTTCATTCCGAGTAGGGCGGTAATCCCTTACCGCCCTACTACAAGGTCCATTAGCGGGTCCCTCCAGTAATGCCTGGTCTGACCAGGCGTTATGGACGGGACCCGCAAAGGGACCTGGGTGCAAATAACGGGCTTGACATGCGCGAGCCCGTTATTTGCACCCTCCCCATTCCTATTGAGCCCTATAGGGGCTCAATTGGGAATGGGCAATGGTGTTTTCAATGGGGACTTACCGGTCCCGCAAAGGTCAGACTACATCAGTAAGTCCCCATTGAACTAGACTGGTGCCGGACCCGTTATTGCAAATAGCGCCATGACTACCACCAATCTCGGAATCCGGCCCAAAACATTAAACAGTGGCCATCGTTGTTCATTGACCCAGGCCAAAAAGAATTATAACTAAGAGTGCTGGCTGTAAAGGATGGTAACAGGGACTAGTAATATTAGAATCTGAAGGTGGCTGTTACTTGGCCGCTTGATCTTTTTTATGTGTGAGAACACGCACACGAGAGAAGATGTTTTAATGAATAGAAACACTCTCAAACCAAAATGGCCACCAAGAGAAATGGAAAGGGAGCTAATTACTGACCCATCACCACTGTCCCCTTCTTACTAAAAATTGTGGACAAAATTGCTTACACCCAAAACCAGGATTACCTGGAGAGCCACTCAGAGCCAGACAGTCGGGCTTCCGACGCAGACACAGTACCAAGGCAGCCCTTCTTGACCTAAAAATTCAGATGGATAGGATTCGAGACAATGGAAAAATGGGTATTCTACTTCTCTTAGACCTATCAGCTGCGTTTGATTTGGTAGACCATGACAAACTTTGCACTACTCTCTCAGAAAATGTTTATTTCTCACCCGATGCCACCAGTTGGATCAAGTCCTTTTTAATCTGATCTCACCTCGAGAGTCTTTATTGGTGAGGATGCTGCTGACCCCATCCCAGTACACTTTGGCATTCCTCAAGGCTCCTGCCTCTCTCCTACTTTGTACAATGCCTATACCAAACTACTATTTCCCACTTGACTCCATGGGAGTTATTTATACTTATTTTGCTGACGACACTCAGATTCTGATCTCCATCACAGGTGATTATAAAGAAGATACCACCACCATTAACAAAATATATGCCATCATTCAAAATTGGATGGCCACAAACAGCCGCTGCTTAAATGACAAAAAAAACAGAGGTTCTCATTATAGGCTCCCCAGCCCGACTCAAATCTCGACACACTAACTGCTCTGCCATCACCATTGATGGGACATCTATGCCAGTCCTTAAAAAGATAAAAACCCTGGGTTTATATCTAGATGCCAACCTATTCATGTCTAAACACATCAACGCTCTATCTTCCTCCACGGCCTACAGATCCAAACTTAGTTCACTCATCCGTCAATTTCTTTCACTACAGATCTGCCTTACACTAGCACGAGCCCTCATACTTTCAAAACTGGACTACTGTAACATCCTAAAATGAGGAACCACAACTATAAACCTGGCCAAATTACAACTGTTGCAAAACAAAGCCCTTTGGGAAGCCTTTGGCCTAAAAAGGAATGAACACATTTCGAACATCAGAAGAGAAGCACACTGGCTCCCCATCCAAGCGAGAATTAGTTTCAAGACCCTGACCACTGCACATAAATGCATTACTAATGTGGCTCCTGCCTACCTAAAGAAAAGTGTATCTAAACACAAATAGATTCGAACTTTAAGATCCGGATCCAGTACACATCTGACTGTTTCCAGATACAAGAGTAAAAGAGCAGGTGGTGCCAGCTTTCCTGTAGCTGCCCCTAAGCTTTGGAATTCTCTACCAAACTACATCAGGAACGAACCCTCACACCAGTGCTTTAAGAGGCTGATCAAGACCTGGCTATTCGACAAATACAACTAGACCACTACCAACACCACCCCAGCCGCCCCTTTTCCTAGCCCACGGATCAGTGCATGAACTGCAATTGTACCTACTCAGAGCCCACCCCCACCTTCCCTTTGCCTATTACTCTGTGCAATGATTTGCTATTGTACCTACCTCCTCCTCTCCCCCCTACCCAATGTTCTGTGTATAAATGTATAATTGTACCTACTTGTAATTGTAACTGCTGATGTAACATTTACTGTAACCAACTAAGTTCCTAAGTATTCCACGTAGTGATACCTCTCGGTCTGGGTGTATAACAAATGCTATAAATAAAGGAAAATAGCCTCCTTGTATTTCTCTAGCATCTTTGGATCAGGTGACAAGTCACCAGTCAAAACATAGAAAGGAATAAACAAACAAAAAATAGCTACTGTAGATTTACCTTATTATTTTAAAACATGAGGAGAGGAGTGCGATTGAGCAGCCATTTGTTTATGTAAAACGTGAGATTGCATAACAGAAAAACTGTACTTACCTGCTCTGGGTGCTAGTAAATGATCATTCTGCAGCCTGGTATCAAATTGACAATCACCGCCCAAAGCAAATATAGAAAGTACTAGATTAACAGATTTCAAGTCCCTGCTATTTTTTTGTTGAAATGTATTTATTAACTTTTCAACTCAAACAATTCATAACATACATCAAATATTGATTGAAGAACAGTAAGCATTAGACGCACTAATGTAGCCATGAATGATTTCCTTAACTGGGTTTGAAATAGGACTATGATATGAAAAAAAGACATAAAAGGGAGATACAACAGCATTGCAAAAAGAGAATCAAATAGGGTTTAGTGGCAACTTACTACCCTGTCTGCTCAAGCAATAAGTGTTCTTGGAATTTGGACTCAATCTAAATAGTGACAAACTTAAGAAATTAGTTCTTGCCATAAATTATTTTATGTATTTTTTTGTTTAAATCGCAATCGTAGCTCTAGAGCAGTAGAGCGCCATACAGGGTGTGGTTAGCCAGCATGGGTGGTGGCGTCTTTTAACAGTAGCATGGTACTGGCGGTCTGACCCAAACGTTCACACAAACTCTTCTGTTAGATGGTCACCAACTATCAGCATTTGAGCAAAGGGGAATAAATCCGATAAGTGAGATGGAAACTCATTGCACATACGTTCTTCATTCAAACAGGCTCTCGTTCTGGAACATATGTGACATAAACAGTATGAACATTTAGAGAAAGCAGTACTACTGTACGTAAATCAGGGGCACAGTAGCAATATTTCAAATGTGAACAGAAACAATCCACAATGGTTCCTGCTAGGACTTAATGACTAAATGACGCTCAGCACAGTGTGTCCTCATTTAATTGTAACCAGTTAAATACCAGTGTCTATTTATTAAGGCCCCAGCAAGATGTCAGAAAAAGATTCTCAGTTTGGGTTCCCAGTGTAGTTGGTACTATTGTATATCAGTATGTACCTGCATTGAGGTAGTGCTACACAGTGAGTAGTGATCATTTAGAATTTCAAATGTTGAATATAGAAATGTATGCCATCTGCAGTAACATATCTAGTGTTATCTCACTAGGAGACAGGATTACCAATGGTCTATGAATCATGATAGTGATATAACTGATTGGTGAATGGCAAGCTTTTGTTAATGATTTTTGAGACATTCTTCCATGAATTGACAAAAATTGAGGATCTTGCATTTCAAACACTTGTATATAGGCGCGTTATAAATGCATTATCATATCATATCATGTGCTGCACACCACCAATATACAGGGTTAGAGTAAGTCCAGTGTCTTGTTTTGTGGAATTCCTGTGGGGTGACAGAATTGGGTGACTCGGTGTCTCAGTGCATCTCCAAGCCAGGCCCAGTTCTAGTATGGAGAACATTGTCTAATCACCCCCACTTAGCCACCTTCACCAAGCACAATAACTGCTTCTGGCCCTTTAAGTGAAAGAAGTGCATGGAAGAAAACCTAGCTACTTCCCCACCCTGAGGGTCAGAGCTAGATGCAGCTCCCTGATCAAAGAATAGCCCAATATGCAGTGGCCATGAAGTAAATATAATTGCCAGCCGTCCATTACAAACAGACCGCATTATACAAGAGCTTACCCGCCAGAAAGGAGAAGACGTGGCTCCACTACTGAATCATCACCAACCTGCATGTACCCAAAGATGATAGACATTGTTATTAATGCTGTGGTCCAGTCTCTGCACATTCTAGTAACATTTGCTCGCATAACCGCTGAGATGCATCAGCTTTTCTAATGCCTAATGGCAAAAACAGTTGAATAATAAGTCAGATGTGAAAATCCTGAACCCAATAAACCCCACAATCTTAGCACCTTGATGCCAAAGGGGTTAGCGCTCTATACAAATGGAATAATAAATTAATAAGAGGCATCTGGAGAGCAGGAGGAGAGGTTGGAGACATGTAAGATTAGAACTAGTCAATGGAGGAAGGTACAAGAGGGCACTCACTACCCTTTGCATCTAGACTTTTGGAAGGGTTGAAGCCATGTTCTAAAGGGGCTAAGCTCATGGTGGGAGGAGGCATGAACATGCGGCTGCAAAACACAGATGGCCAGGACCAGTGCAGTATCAGAGATGCAGAGCTGACGGTAGACATCAGGCCTCCAGGAATGGAAGGTGATACGACCCTTGGGGCTACTTGTGTGAACTCACTGTTGTGCCTGTACCCTTATAATACTAATACATGCATGTGATTGAGGAATCACACAAAAACTGGGATGAAAAATATATCATTGTTACCCTGGATTTGAGTGGGTTGCATAAACCCATCAAACACGAGTCAGCTCTAGAAACAATTAAGTAGGATTTACAAGAAAAGTTAACAAGCTATCTCCACTGTAATCAAATGCGCAGTGAAATGTTTGACTTTGCCCAAGAAATGATATCACATTTAAAAACACAACTTATAGCCAACAATGCAGGCTAGCAATGACTGCCAAATATGCACCCCGTTGGCTAAATTATTCATTGCGAGATATAAATTTGAGCTTTTTTGGAGCACATCAAACATTTATCATCTTGTGGATATCGTAAATTGATATGTTCTTCAGGAGGAAGGGAAGCATTGAGAATCATGATGTGTAATTGAAACAATATTTAACTTTCATATGGGTTAGTGATTGCAAGCTGCTGCATAAGTGAAGACATGTTGGTGCTTAATGACTACATGTATACTTTGGTATATTGAATACTGCGGAAGGGATAAATAGTTTGACTTTAGTATTGTGTTTCTTGGCAGACTGCAATTAAGCCCAGTCACTCTAATAACATTATTGAAGCTCATGGGCTTACTAGTGATGTTCACTTTCGTACAGAATTATTAGTTTGGTTAGAATGCACTTTTGTCCATAGCACTCTGAGATTTAGATAGTTAGCGTTAGCAATAAACACAGCGAGTGTTTAATGTTTCTACTACTGTGATGAATCCCAGAGTATTGTCACTGCTTCCATGGGGGAGGCCCCTTTTCATGAGGCCAGGGAGGTGAGGCTACTACCCGATAGTCCTCCTGGGGGTGGTACTCAGTGGGTGGATCTCATGGGAAGGGAAATCCTCCATGGGACCAATGAGAATCGCCTTGGGAGAACAAAGTATTCTCCTCGTTCATTTCTGTCCCCTCCTTACTTTCACTGCACTCAATACCCTGCATTTCCTCAAATCTCTACCAATCTGTGTAGAGTTGAGGAAGCCAAGTCTCAAGAAAAAACTGAGACCAAGAAGAGTACTACTTAACTCTATGAAGATCATCAGTTCAGTACTGTTTTGAGGAGGAAGGAGAGAGCAATGAGGAATAGCTACAGGAACCAGGATTGTCAGTTTAGTTGCTGGAGACTGTCTATTGGTTATCCCAAATACAAAATTTAGGATGGACTTACCCATTTGCCAAGCCTGCCCCAGAGAAACCGAGAGCCAAATTTGAATGCTGCAGCTGGAGAGACTCTGGAAGAAATCGGAGCTGAGCCTCTGTCTAAAAGGGTGTGGCCAAGCAATGAGAGACTGCAAAAAAATCCATAGAGAAACCAAGTGTACCAGAGTCTTGGGATGCCTCCTGGAGTGATGCAGTGCATCTGGCCCATGTATGGTGTAGCAGGGACACGGTTGACAGCAAAAGCAGAGAGAAAAGAATCAGAAGGTTGCCCAGAGATTCGGTGAAGCCCGGGCAGGATGCCATGCAGACAGAGTCCAGAAACAAGCTACAGGTACTGCCTGGGTCCATGAGAGGGGCTGGGAACCGAACAAAGGGAACCTAGAAAGGGTCAGGACCCAATATGAACTAAAGCTGATGATATAAGGGTCAAAGACCTTAAGATAAGGACACAAACATATGCTGCATCAATAGACACTTGGCTGGAGAGTAATGGCTGGAGAGTAAACAAGTGTCTATGAAAGCCAATACCAAGGGGTCTGGGACCAAATGAACCACAGAGGACAGCCACAATAAGGAGCCTACGATAAAGATAAGGACACAAACAGATGCTGCATCAACAGACACTTGACAGGAGAGTAAGCCAAGTGTCTATGAAAGCCAGGACATTGACCAAAACCGGGGTAGTGAACCCACAACGGCAACACATCAAGGTCTGAGACCCATATGAAGTTGGGTGAGGCCCACAGAAATAGAACACAGGGGATGGGGACCCAAATGAGAGTAATCAACGGGCTGAGACCCAGAGCAAGTCAGCAAGAGCCAGAGAAGATAGAAAGGGGTCACAGACCCATACAAAATAATCAGCAGTTGCAAAACAAGTCGGGGAGATTCCGAGAAGAGCCCAGAGGGATCTGGGGCCCACGCGAAGGATAAGAAGAAAAACAAAGAGTTTTAAAAAGGGTTTGAGGACCCATTGTACAAGGAATTGACATTATTGGGAATTCCAAGTTGTGTTCAAGTTTGGCAGGATAGTGCACCAAACCTGGTGATATACTTTTGAGTTGGAGAAAGAAACAAAGGGGAATAGGCTTTCCCCCCTGATACAAGGAGAATACATTTGGTGATAAAAGGTCTACAGTCAAGTCTGGCAGGATTGTGAACCAGACTCAACATTTCGTTTTGGGGTTGAAGACCAGAGCAGGAGGGAGAGACTCCCCCGATCGTTATGTGTGAACTGTTTTTAAGTCACTCATTGTGTTCTCATACTACAAACTGAACTTTAAAAGCGATGAATTCAGAACGAGAGACTCCTCCTTTTGCATCAAGAAGACACACAATTTTCCTTAGTAAGTTTAGTGTAAGGGACGGAAATAGGTTTGGACACAGGACACTGGACATTTCTGAGGCATGGCCAGCCCCTCATAGAAATAGGGCAAGTTAGATGTTTCCTTTTCTTTACTTTTATAATAAAGGTCTTTGCCAACAAGCATGCCACCACTGTGTCAGACTCCTACTTCTGCACCTTTACACTACCCACTCAGTTTTTGTGTCTGTGTAGAGATGCTGCGGACACAACAGCAATGTTTGACACGTTTATCTTAAGATATGACATAATTACTGTTAAAGACCACTCTTTGCCTGAAGTCTGATCTGAAATACCCACACTCTCTTCATTCCATTCTGTAGCTTAGATCTTTTAGAATGCAGGAAAATATACTTCCATTAACTCACACCTCTGAAGTGTGACAGATCCAGGAAATGTGTCCCTTCTCAAGGGAGAGCTACCCCTTTTGGCATTAGGTAGGTGAATCTGCTATGCAAATTACTCCCTACTATTCAGGGCAAGCAGGATGTCACTAGGGGTTACCGCCCCTTAGGAACAAGGTAGGACCAAGTCAGGGTCTGGCTACACCTCCCCATGAGTCAGAATCCCCATTTTGTATGAGTTATATGCAAATTGAACAATGTTATACAGTAGAGGGTCCTTAAACTGGGAATGGCTTGGCTGATTACCCCTCTCTGTTACCTCTATTCAGAAGACACAGAACAAATCCTGGCTCCTCAATTGTTTCTCAGGAGAAACTAAATTAAATGCATACACAATCGTACCTATGGTGGAGGAGTGAACTTAAGCCAGCCTGCGGACAGCGGAAGACTATACTGTTCCACTGTGCAGGTCGATACTAGAGGCAGGACCATGTGAGATGCATGGTGTGCAGAACAATCCCAGAGCTTTCAGAACACTGCCAAGCCCAAAGGGGTAGAGTGCTTGACGTCCTGAGGTCCACTGAAGCTGGAGACTGCACCACTAGAGATGTGATGCACCTGAGCTGTCTCACACGCGATTTCCGCAGGGTATGTGTATTATGGGGTTTGCGGGAAGTTTCACACGCGAATGGGCCCTGTGCGAGCGGGATACGTGTATGACTGGGGTTTGCGGGAAGTCTCACACGCGGTTTCAGCAGGGTACGTGTATTTCGGAGGTGCAGGGGAGTCCTACACGTGAATTGGCAGTGTGAGTCCTCCCAGGTGTTCCCGCTACACCCTCCACGGCCCCTGCAGGCAGCCCACACCACAGGGGGACTACCCTGCACCCTGGTCATGTCCCACAGGCAGCCCATCCACCATGGGCATGCCCCCAGCCAAGCCACATGTCACCTTGCACTACTGATCACCAACTCATGTCCCCTTGCACCCCCACCCCCCCAGCACTGAGGGGCACCTGCCAGCAGGCCCCCACTCATGTCCCACTCATGTCCCCTTGCACCCCCACCCCCCAGCACTGGGAGGCACCTACCAGCAGGCTCCCACTCATGTCCCACTCATATCCCCCTGCACCCCCAGCCACCAGCAGTGCAGCGCACCTGCCAGCAGGCCCCCACTCATGTACCCCTGCATCCCACCCCCCAGCAGTGCAGGGCACCTGCCAGCAGGCCCCCACTCATGTCCCCCCTGCACCTCCACCCCCAGCACTGAGGGGCACCTGCCAGCAGGCCCCCACTCATGTCCCACTGCACCCCCACCCCCCGGCAGTGCAGGGCACCTGCCAGCAGGCCCCCACTCATGTCCCCCCTGCACCCCCACCCCCCAGCACTGAGGGTCACCTGCCAGCAGGCCCCCACTCATGTCCCTCTCATGTCCCCCTGCACCCCCACCCCCCAGCAGTGCAGGGCATCTGCCAGCAGGCCCCCACTCATGTCCCTCTCATTTCCCCCTTCACCCCCACCCCCCAGCACTGAGGGGCACCTGCAGGCAGGCCCCCACTCATGTCCCCCTGCACCCCCACCCCCCAGCAGTGAAATGCTGATCTCATGACACAAACCAAAAGTCAAATATGTACATCAACACATGTCTGTCACACACATACACTGGTTGGCATTGCTTGTGTAAACCCACATTTTCACATCCATCAACCCAATGAGCGAATCCCACACATGGAACTAAAAAATGAAAATGTATTATGTACATGAAATCAAAAATGAAATGAAAGCATACCAAAATATGAAACATGAAATGAAAAGCATGTGAAAAAGATGATTGAATGAAAATAATAACCAATCCAAAAAAATGTAAAAGAAAAACAGTCCAAAGTCACCCTCCAACAACGCAAATCCTAAGGAAATGTAAAAAAAAAATCTCCATTGCTTCATGTTCATAATTAAAAAAAAAAAAGAGAAATCAATCCATAGTCCAACTATTTACAATCCATTGTCCGGAAAAAATAAATCCATTGCTCCATGTCCATAATGCAAATAAAAGGAAAATAAATGAATAGTAATAATAATTTGGCACTTATATACGCTACGAACCCTCGGGTATCTGAGCGCTGCTTATTATTACCCACAATGTGTGATGCTCATTTATCGACCTCGGAAGGATGAAAGGCTGAGTTTGGCCCCGCCGGGATTCGAACCTGCGTTAGCAGGCTCTGCACGGATGTCAAAGCGAGCGCTCTACTCGCTGTGCCACTTGACCGGCTTTTACATGAATACATGATGAAACTATATACATTGTCCAAGGATGTAAAGGGTCCATGATCCCAACCAAACAAATGAAACCTACCTAACAAACTACCTAAAAATATAACTATACACAAATTTGTGTGGCATTGTCCATTGACCACAAATGAAAGGAAAACGAAAAGGAAACCTAACTCTAAAAACTATTTACAAGGGCAGAGGGCTAGTCCAACAGCTCACTTTTGGATGTCCCGGGCCAGGGCATCATCGAACTCCTGCTCGATGTCCCGGAGGCGGCCCTCTTACATGGCCCCGAGGGTTCGCAGGGACGATGACACCTGGGCCTCCAGGTCCCTGCGAATTGCCTCATGGAGTTCTCAGCCCTGACAATTGTGAGCCGTGCCTCTTCTGATGTCATCTCCCGAGATGACATGGGAGGGGAGCCGGGCCTTGCGTCTCCGGCTGGTGGTGCGATCCCTGCCGCTGTGCTCCACAGCACCCTCTCCGCCCTCTTCATCAGTTGATGCTGCAGACAGGGAGAGATAGGACACAGGCATCAGGGCACTGTAAAATGGACTGAAACACACATGACATTGTACATGAGTGGCAGTGTCAAACTTCAGACATGGCATCACAATCCCCAACACACATGGCATTTCAACTCACACACATGAGCAATTCCACAGCCATATCACAACAGCCAGCACCATCCATACACATACAACAGCATGAGCATCCAAAGGTGAGCCAGACATCACATGAAACACAGGGAGTGCAGTAGACATGCAGAAACGCCACCACACTTACATGCATGTCTACATCTCATCCAACTGTTCCAGTGATGAGATCGCCATACATGTCCGATCTGCCATTCAGCCTTCTACATATCGGTGTCACATGCATCCATGTTGCATCACAGTTGCACACTTGTCAAGTACATGCACATGTACACAGTGCAGATACATGCATTAGGAACCAGCATCCATCACACAACCATGCCAATGTACATACACAGAAATTCAAACGTGTGCTCCCACACCTGCATTTGTCCAGCATGCTTACCAACACATACACCATCAATGTGTCTCACACATGAGAGGACACACATGTGGCAGCCTCACGCCCACGTTCATACACATCCCTACATGGCCCTACAAAAACACATGTGCAACCTGCACACTACTAGCACACCACGACACGCACAGCGTCCAATCACTCTGCATGTACACTTACCGCTCGACTCCAGACGGGTCTACCTCTCAAGGATCTGGACGTAGAGTCCTGGGCATATGCGTTCCAGGACCCTCATTTGGTGGTCCGACAGCTGGCCCGGCGCCCCTCGGCATCCGCTGCCTTTGCGAGGTGCCGGGCCTTGTTGAGGGTCCTGAACCTGAAGTCCTCCCAGCGCTTCTTGACATGATGTAAGTCGCGGACTGCCACCCCCTCCGCGTTGATGGCAGTCACGATGTCCATCCAGATCCTGGTCCGTCCTTCATTGTCGGCGCGCAAACTTCCAAAGAGGGCATCATACTGCTCCAGGACTTGTTCCACCAGGACACCAACTTCCCTGGCACTGAAGCTGGTGGCCCTCTGCCTCTCTGGCTGGGGGTTGTCAGTGCTGCCCGATGGTGTTCTGCTGGACATGGCAACCCCAGAGGCAGGAGTGGGTGGGCAACTGGGTCCTGGGGCTGGGCTGTAGAGCGATGGAATCCCAGTCGGGAGTCTTCAGTTCCAACAGGGGTGGTCTCAGCAACTGCACCCTTGGCTGACGTGCAGGCAGCAAATGGCAGGGCACGTGGGCAGCAGGCAGTCAGGCAGCAGCAGATTGCAGGTGGGAGCGTGCTCGGGGCTCCGGGGGCAGTAATTCGGCCTTCTGGGCAGGAGCGTGGTCTTCCGTGTGTTTTTGCGTGACAAGCTTGATACGGAGTGATTTGGCACGTGAAAAAATTGCACGGGGCCAGCAGTTCGCTGTACGTGCCTTTCATGGAGACTGACGTGTGTAGCTGCTTCGTGTTGTTTTGCGCGCCGTCACATCTTCACAGCGATCGAGGACGTATCTCTTCTTTTGGCGGGGTTATTGGCTACGCGTGTTTTTCTGCATCGTGCTAGTCAGACGGTGAGTCGCGCATGCTATTTTTTCCACTGCGGGTGCCCCTGTTTATTGCACCCGTTTTCAAGGTCATAGTAGCCTGCGTGTCCCATGCGTACGTGTTTTTCGTGTTATTGGGTGCCACCGCCTACTGCGGGAGGTTGATTCCATGCACGTAGGCTGCAGGGTTGCGTGCACGGTTTTACTGCAGTTTTGGGGTGCCTGAGCGTAGCGTGACCCGTCACTACATCTCCGGGGTCACATACAGCCTTGCAGGTGCAGGGGGGCTGTTAACATCTTGCATCCCACCCCCTTTACCCCAATTGCCCAGGTCAATTGTGGTGTACACCTCCCAATGGCACTACTCCATCTGTGCCGGCACTACTCCATCTGTGCCATGGTTGGGAGGCCACCAAAGGTGAGGGGCGCCTCAGCTTGGCGTACTCCTCGTGGTGAGCGTGGTCAGGGACGTGGCCGGGGTGACCAGGGAGTAGGGGGACTCCAGGGTGGCCGCAGGGGGGGGGAAGAGGCAGGGGTGCGCCACTTGAGCACGATGTTGTGCCATGTGTCGGTGCAGTCATGCCACCACCCCCTGTGGTTCTGGGAGATGCAGCTTCTGCATCTGGCACTGGCGCCAGTGTGACCCGGCAGTCCGTTTCATCGACTGCCACGGGCCCAAGGGTAGTGGTAGCTGCAGGTGCAGCTGTGGACACCACCACCCAGGCTCAGGGTCTGCCAGCGCAGGCTGCGTTGGCAATTGAAGAGCCCTTGGAAGATTTCCAACAGGCACGGAGGGAAACCGTAGGGGCACGTAGGGCTGCCCTGACCAAGACACATATCCCTGGGGCAGTAATGTCATCTGCTGCTCCGAACAGCCGGGTGTTGGCAAGTGCAGGGGCAGATGCACCCAACAACACCCCGGTTGTGAGTCTGCCAACCAGGTCAGTCGCGGTCAATGACCCTGCCACAGCGGATGTTGCTGCGCAGGGTCCATTAGAGGGCACTCAGCTGCCACTGACGCAAGTCATGCCTTTGGTCGTCCCTCCACCTGCCACTCCCTTGGCTCAATCCACCGGTCCCACTGGCCATGCTGATCAGGGCGGCATCAGCCAGCCAGGGTCTGCGCCACAATCCAAGAGGAGGAAGGTTGCACCTGCAGCACAGGCTGGGACCCCACACACAGCCACGACCTCCTGCACGTCGGGGAAGAAGCCTTTCTGCAAACAGGAACTGGACTACCTCGTGGACTACGTGCGGGACCACAGCCGTGACATGCTAGTGGGTGCCAATTGTCAGACTACGGCTGCCCACCGTGATACCCACTGGAAGCAAGTTGCGGAACATGTGAGTGCATTCGGCCATGAGGTGCACACGGCGCAAGAGTGCAAAAAGCGTTGGAATGACCTCAAACGCAGCGCTAAGGCAAAGCGTGCCTCAAATTACAACTTGACTCTGGTGACTGGCGGTGGGCCTGTACCGGAGGAGGAAGACCTCACTCCGCATGAGTCACTCGTTGCGGAGTTCATACCATCAAACGGTCGAAGGAGTGGGAGAGATGCCAGACTTTGATGCACAGTCCAGTGAGTGTTGATGTGTGTTTGTGGAGGACGTGTGTGTTTTACTTATGTGATGTGCATGACTGCCACTACATGTCACGTGTACATGGGTATGATGTGTGAGTAATGCAATGCTTCTCTGATGCATGTCTACTCTGCTGGATGGTGGACATGTTGAGCAGATGGGGACTGTCCACATCACCACTTTTGCATCCTACTCACATGCTGGTTACCAGTTTGCCCCTCCGGTCCATGTTCCAGCTCACTGGAACTTCTGCATGTAGCGTGGGGTGAGCTCCCTCTCAGCCCAGGAACTATGCATAGCATGACTGACGTGCATGTGTACTCTGCCTGCAAGGGGGTACCCAATATAGGCATGCTCCCTTGCCCCTCAACCCCCTGCTCTGCACCCCAATTCCACATTAACACAGGTCTGCTACAATATTGCCGTTGGGTACTTCCCTGTTTATGCCTCCTGTGTACATGCTAACATCCAGCGGCCAATCTGCCAGACATATCAACTGTGGTACATCCTTAGTACTTGATGCAGGGTGTCTCACTTGGACTGTGCAGAGGTCCGATGCCCCGCAGGGACATGAGTGCCCATTCATGCTCCATGTGCATTCCACGCATGCCCATATCTGTCCATGACTGGATGATGACTGTAATACAAGTCCAGGATTACCTAAATTGCATGGCATTTCATCTGCCTTCCCATGTCAACTGTGGCTCAGTACTGCGTTGCACACATGTTTAGGGTCTGACAATCTGTGAGGGTCACAGGCCTCAGCCTGTTTAATGACCAATGACTCTGTCCAACTGGTGTAGTGTCTTCTTCACACGTGGGTGGACTCCAGAGGTTTCATCATGTGTCCTGCTTACTGTCCCATCATCATTTGCAGTGTTGTCACTTGACTCACATGAAGCTGCTGATGCTAGTCAACACTGTCTGTCAATACACAGGTCTATGCTCAGCCTTTTGATACCATGCTAGGCATCCCTGCGTTTGCACTTGGGTAAGGGGGTGCTTTGCTTGTAGATATGCTACCCATTGAATGCACATTGCACGTGATGCCTGAAGTTGACCTTGCACTGCCTTCACATTTTCTGACACACACCATGGAGTCCTTGTACATGTAGGTAGTGAGTAACATACATATTCTCTGCACTGCATAGACCCACTTCAGTGCAAACTGCCACCTTTCAACAGGTCTAATCACAGAAGCACATTCAAGTTGACCCAGCCTGCATGCCAGGTTCTATTTTGTGTGTCACATGTCTGCCTGATGTGTTTGTTGTCGGTGTGTGTTGTGTGCTTCTAACATGTGTAGTGACCTTTTTTCTCTCTATTTTTCAGATGATGATGCAATGGAGCCGGAGGATGGCGTTGTCATGCCAGGCACAGGGTTGTTCTCACTACAACAACCCGGCACAAGTGGGGGTCATGGGGTGGTAGGCCACGAAAACCCCCAAGTGCTATAGTCCATCTTGTCTCTGGCTGCCTACGAGTCCAGCCCTGAAGAACACTCTGACGACCATGTCGAGTTGGATGAGCATCAGGTCCATATGTCAGGGGTGAGGGATTCTGATATGTCCACGACGCCTGCACTGAGGGGTTTCAGAAAGTATTGGTACCTCAGCCCATGGTGGATCGGGACGCAGGGTCACCCTCTACACCAGTCACTGATGTGCCTGGGACATCACGTCGAAGGGGGCATGTAGTCGTGCAGCCGCGGGCGGTGCCAACACAACGAGGACACACGGTCCTTGGGTCTCGCAGGGGTCAAGCCCAGCAACGTTGTCGCTGCGCGCAACCACAGTATACTGAGTGGGAGCAAGACATGACTGCCCATTCTGAATGGCAGGGGGCAGCAATGGAGAACATCGCTGAGAGCATGGAGCGTGTGGCCCAATCTGTGCTCCCCCCTGCTAGGCAGGTGCTTCTCCAGCAGCAGGTTGCACGGTCCACGGCCCGCTCGCTCAGGCTGGGCATGGCGGCCTCAGACAGGGCACGCCAGGCTGAAATGTCGTCTCTGCATCAAACAATTGCTGCTCATGCAGAGGCACACATGAAGGCCCTGAGGGAGGAGTATGCTTCCCTCAGATCCACTCTGGGTGTCCTTCTGATGTCCCAGAGGGAGCGGGCAGAGGAGAGGTTTGCACAGCTTGAGCGTACCATCTCGGCTGAGCTACATGCTTGCCAGGGGGTGCAGCAGTTGTCAAGCCAGACCTTGCAGGAGGAACTCCGTGTTACACGTGCTACCTTGTAAGAGGAAGCACGTGTATCACGGGAGGTTCTGCATGCAGACCTACATGTCATCACCACACAGAACTAGGCTCACCCGTCCGGCAGACCTGCTCCCGACGAGGGGCAAGTTGCGACTAGGCATGGTCATGCTCCTGTGCCACGTCGTCCTTTCCAGGAAGAGCCAGACTCAGACGACTATCTCCCACATAGGTCGGGCTGTGCAGGCGTTGAGCCCATGGAGGTTTTTTTTCCTCAGCATCATCGCATGTGGGTGTTCAGCAGCACCCTGTACCTCCCCCCTCCTGGGTGACCCCCCCGGGTCGTAGGTGGACATTTTTGATTTTTCTTTTAGTTTAGTTAGTTAAGTTTCTGTTTGGTAGTTAGTTTAAATAGGTAAAGTAGGTTTTTCATAGTGCAATTAGTTAATATAGTTTAAAATTGCTAGTCTATTGTGCTTTCATGTGACGGTGTGGTGCTTTGTGGCTTTTGAAAGCATCCACTGTCTGTTCCAGCTGGGCCCTTCAATCTTGTCTTGTGTATGTGTTTGCTGCTTGGGGTCCTTGACTCACATATGCCACTCCTGCTTCCCTTATCCATGGGCTCGCAAGGATGGTTCGGTGTAACAGCCTATTACACAAGGGCAATGGACTGTCATATCTGTGGCATGTCTGCTGCTATGGAACTTGTGTTAACACCCCTATTGGGGATGATTGGGGTGTAATTGTCCACTGTTCTTTTTTTTGCTAGATGGGGTGTTTAATGATTCATGTGTACATTTCTTGCTATGCATTGTGTAGTATGTTTCTTATCTTTAATGAACATGTGTTTGTTGCAAATCATGCCGTAGATAGTGTGTTCCACATTGTTGCTGTGAAAGATGGACTGATGGTGTGATTTCTGATGTACGTCACTGACATGGTTCAGTCATGCAATGCCTGAAGAGACACACACAGATGAATATTAAGCATTAATCATGTGTTTCATGCACTTTCTGCAGGGGGATGAGCCTCAAGACCACCTTTGCCAGCAGACATGGGCCATTGGACGTCTGGAATCAGGGCACGTTTGGTGCTGCCGACATGCGCATGTGTGCGCAGGCAGAGGCACAGGGATTGCGATCATACATCCGAAAATGGATGACGTGTTTCAAGGGACTCCAGGCAAGGTGAGCAGCAAAGGGGGGTCACAACACAGCAAACCTTCCACCTGGCCAGTTGAACGTGCATGCTTAGTAGCAGCACTGACGGTGAACTTGGACAAATATTGGTGTAGAAGTGCACAATACAGCTCAGATGTGTTAATGGACTGATGGCTAGTTTATGTGAAAGTTGTCTGGGGCACCTGCAGTGGCACATACCCTCCGGTCCACCATGGTCCATTGAGGCACTTGTATTAGCCATGTACCATTCCGAGACATGGAATGAAGCAGCTCACAGGGACAGACAGCAAGGGACAGACTCTGGTGCAGTGCATTTCATTTCCAAGTAGAAATTGATACATGCACTGGCTACTTTATTTTGGTCATGGTGGTACAGGACTTGTTCTGAAGTCAGACCTTGCTATGTGCTTCTGTCTGCTTGCACAGAGAACACATGCATGTTGTGTGAATCGTGACACATTGGTGTTCCATTTGCCACGCACCCACCGGTGCTTGACTTACTGCATTGACTGTGTATGAACCATCAGAGGGGTAATGTTACGTATGGGTATGAAGCATCCACACAAGTCTGTCTGTTTGTAGTGTATTTTGTTACTTTGGGGCATATTTGGTAGTGTGTTTGTGTGTTTTGGGCATGCACAGATTATTAACTGTGGCTCTCTTTGCAGCATTGAACTGCTCCTGTTACCGGACCGGAGAGTGTGCAGGCAGGAGGCCAGCACTCACCCCAGAGATAAGTTTCTCTTTGACTTCCATTTGAGTAATTTTGCTGCTATGTGCATGTGGACAAGTTTTGTTGATTTGTGTATGTGTTAATGTGTGTACTACATTTTGGTGCATTCCCTTCTTTCCCGTGTCAATCCTACTCCCCTCTCCTGCCCCTCATTCCTGTTTTCCAGTATGCCAATGCCTGTGCCGACTGCATATCCCTGACCCTCATTCCTCTTCAGGGTCTCAGAGGCCTGTGTGAGTTAGACCTTGCAGGCACCCATACCACGGTGGGGGTGGTTGTTTTGTGCCACTCCTGTGCCTGTACATGGGAGCTGTGACAGTAGACATCCGTTTGTGTTGCATCATTCTATGTTATGTACCACACATGGTTCAGATCCTGTAGTGACATTGTTTTACTGTGCTACCTTGGTTGTTGACATCATTGTGGTCGTACTTGGCCTTTGTGGCGTACTGCTACTTGAAGTCATCTACTGGAGGCTGTTCTGGTTTGTTTTATTGCCTGCAGGGTATTTGCTTGGCTTCTGTGTTGTCCTGCTTTGAGTTCTCTTGGATTTTGTGCTTTTGCAAATCTAGGTGGACTCTGAGGGTGCTGGCAACTTTTTACACACAAGGTGGGAGATGGTGACAAAGGGGAAGGGTGATCCTGTGGCCAGGTGGAATTCAAGGATGTACGATGAATGACCCAGATACAGTTGTTCAGTGGGTCGTGGTGATTTGTGAGGGAGGGGGGTGTTTTAGTGTTGATAGTTGCCTTGCCCTGCAGTGTGATGGGCACCCTGAAATTGTAATTGTGCTTTCCTATGTACATGATGTATTCTGCTGATCAATGCCTGTTCATGTGTTGTGTTTACCTTTCAGGTGTGAGGGGATAGTTGTGGTTTGACATGCTGGGGTATACACATGGTGAATGTTCACATGTGATGTGTAGACGACACTGATGGTCACTTGATTTCACATGCATGTCCCTACTGACCCACACGCTCGCACTATGATCCACTACCTGTACAACCACCCTTCCATGTCCATGTGTACACTGTGTTTGCCTTCTGGTGCCCACTGTGTCCCTGCAGCACATGTTCTCTGACCATTTGTGGATCCTGTACATGCCTAATTTGGTTTTTTATGTAGTTTGTCGCTTAGATGTCATGCTCAGGGTGTGCATCACACACAATGGCTGTTCACTGTGCTGTGCGCTGAGCAGTGTGTTGCAGGAGGTGGACACGGCACACAGTAGCTGCAGTGTTGATTTTGCAATGCACATTGTGCATGTAGACAGGCATTCATTGTTCTGTTTCAACTACAACTTTTGGAATGCATTTTGGTATGACTTATTTCGGGTGAGACGTTGTTGGTCAGTCATTTCATCTGATTCCATGTCAGCCACCATTGTCTGATGTAACTTTACATTTTTCACATGCAATGTGTACCTTATTGTTACTGTGTTGGTGTATGGCTATTGCTTGCCATGTCATGTTGTGGTTTTGGAGGGTTTGAGTGACATACCAGTGATAGTCATGGCCTGTTTGGCAGGTCTGTGTGATTCACACCTGCATGTGTGCCTTTTGGTCACACAGGATTGCTTGTGTTTAAGTAGGTAGGGATGCATACAATGTGGCAATTCCATGGCAACAATCTCAGGGTGGTAAGGTTGTGACAGTTGACTGTCTCTTTGTCATCATCGATTGTCACCTGGTATGTGCCAGGCCTGTGTAGACTCCGCAGGGTGGGGTGTTTAGGTGAAAAATCTGTGCACAAGCTGGGTCCGTGCTTCCTCGCCACGTGCCCTATCCCCTCCCATGGGCAGCACCGGTGCCTGTGGTTGGGGATGTGGGGGCATCACCATGTCAACCAGTACGCCCTGCCGTGTTGCAACATTGTGCAGGACACTTACTGCCACAATGATCCTGCACACTACTGGGGGTGCATAGAGTAGCTGCCCGCCAAAGCGGTCAAGGGAGCGGAAGCGTGACTTGAGCACTCCGAATGTGCGCTCCACTATGGCCCTGGTTGCAATATGGGCCGCATTGTATCTTACCTGGGGTGGTGTGGTGGGGTTCCGGATTGGACGGCATCATGTGGTTGCTCAGAGTGTAGCCACTGTCCCCTGTAGAGGTGGTAATGGTTGTGATTATTGTGGTTTGTGTATTTGTGTGTGTGTGTGAGACATGCATGCATGTGCACGGGCATTTGTACTCACCTAGGAGCCATGTGTCGCCATGCTGGCCAGCTTCCAGGGCCCGGCTCAGGATGGACATTCTGTATTTGAAACTGTCATGGGTGGAGCCAGGGTAGTTTGCATAGCCAGAGATGATGATTCCCTTTGCATCGCATACCACCTGTACATTGATGGAATGCCAGTGCTTGTGGTTTCGGTAGATGTGCTCAGTGGCCCTAGGTGGACGTAGGGCCACATGGGTGCAATCTATGGCACCGAGCACTTTGGGGAAGTGTGCCACCCTGTAAATGTCCTGGACAATGGCCTGCCTTTCTGTGGATGTTCTGGGCATGTATATGTGCCTGCGGACTGAGGGGCGTGCAGTCATGATTGCCAAGACCTGGTGTAGGCAGCGTGACTGCGTGGCCTATGGGACCCACCCCCCCACTATGGCAGTAGTCCGCTGAAAAGACACAGTGGCCAAAAAATGCAGGACACTGAGCACCTTCTCCAAGGGGCTCAATGCTTGGGAGCAGAGGGTGGGGGGATGTTGGGTCATCTTCCCACTCCCTGACCAGGTGTAGGATGATACGGGGTGGAAACCTATACCTGCCATAGACCTGGTCATCAGGCATCCCAAAAAGGCTTGTCTGTGGTGAAAAAATGCGTGCCCTGGCTATTCTCCTCCTGCTGTGTCCCACGATCAGTGCTGCGACAAATGGGGCATTCATCGTAGCTGTATATACGTGTTTGTTGTTTGCGTGCACTTTTATACTGTGCGCGGGGACGCTTCCGCCTGCCTTGCTGTGGCGGATGCGTTAACGCCTGTGCGCGTCTTTTGCCGTGCGCGGGTTTCCCGTATTCGAATCCATGAATACGGGTTGTTCACGTGCGTGTGGGCGTTCTGTGTAGTTCCCTGCAGTACTTCCCCAGTTACGCCTTCATTTTCACGCGTTCTTCCCCATTCCGCGTGTTACGCCCCCTGTTCCGCCTACTTTTGTTGTGTGCGCCGTGCTATGTGCGCTTTCGCTGTGCGCTTAGCGCACGATGTTTGGAGACGTGTGCGCCAGCGTGCACCATGCACGGATTTGGCGCACAACCAGTGGGAAAGTAGCGTAGCGCCCTCCATGAATCGCACGTGTGCGCATGCGCTTGCTTTCTCACACTTGCGCCTCCTTGCGCCTGCTTGCGCTGGGATTTTCGGCACACGTTTGTTCCATGAATCGGCCCCAATATGTTTAAATGTGTGTATTTCAAAGTAATTAAAATAATGCAATATGAAGAATAGTTAGGAAACATTAATTACTTATTTAATTAACTACTGCAATAGGTAGGGCTGAAAGCATTCCTAATAAGTAACTCTCACAGGTGGTCCAGGATTATGCTGTTTACTATATTATACACCAGTCAGGGTTCGAAGCATACTTTTTTGTAGGAGATCATAGAAATGTATTCTGATGCTTTCAGCAAGCAGAGTGTCTTCCTGTCCCAGGGCAATCTTCTCACTGTCTTTAAATCCAGGTTTTGGGTCTGAGCTGCAGTGTTTCCCAGTCGATGGTGTCTATCAAAGAGGGACAGTCTTGCTTGGAATTACCTTAGCTACCAAATAGAAAGGAAGGGGATACAGTACACTAATTTGAGTGGTCCCTTTAATTCAAAAACATCTCTCAGATTTCTGTATCACCCCACAGGGCCTTGATGCCTCCCTATTCTTCAACCACACTGTATGACCTTATTTAGCTTTCAGGAAATCACATACTCCGCGGGCTTGGCTCTTTCGAAGCACTGCACATAGTCTATAAAATGTTGTTGTAAGGGTTATTTGCCAAGTGTTAGCTTGTTGTGCTTCTTGATTCTATGGAGACAAACTAAAATAGAAATTAGCGTAGTCCAAAATATATTTTGGACATAGTGCACCTTAGTTTATAATCAATAAATTAACCTGGTTCATGCATTATATTAGATTTTCCAATAAATATGTCACACTCAGTTTAATTTATAGCATTGATATGTAGTATTTATTAAGTGTGTTCCTTATTAGTTTCCAAGCTATAATCATATCAAACAAAATATATTCTTTGCCTATAAGTTATTACATTTAATCAATTACATTGAAAAGGTATCTATACATTGTTTTGCAGTACCTCCTACTGTAGTTTACCAAAGCTAAAAACGAGTACTTTTTGCACGGTGAAAAGTTCCTCTACTTGTATTATACATCTATCAGGGTTAGATCAATGCACTTTCATTGTTCATCCAGTTTGCTTCAGTTATTAAGAGCGCCAGGGGACCACTCCGGTGGTGATAGTGTGCAGTACAAATATCCTTTAACATTAACATTCTACAGAAAACTACAATAGTATTGCAATGAAAACTTGATGGACACAAATAATGTTCATATTGCATTCCTGAACACTGAACACCATAAAGAGCATTATTCCCGAGAGTATGGTAATCCTACAGAAGGTGATAAATAGTAAATACTGACAGTGGATTTGCTCTGCCAATTGCATAAGGCCCAACAACACTAGGGCGAAAGGCCAAAGCTGTAGTACAAAATGACCCCCAGCAGCATTAATCGACCCTTGATAATGTGGCGTTAAGTGGTAATGACCCAGCAGCCCTCACAACAGGCCAGAGTGAAATATAACGAGTGACCGCTACAGCCCTTGGAAAAGGGGGCTTAACACGATTAAGACCTGTCCCAAGGGCTGGGATGGAGCTAATTAAACGTATTTTCATTTCGTGACTGGGACGCCTGGCAGCATCCAGTTTGTGAAAGGAAAATAGTATTCAAAGAGGCCACCATGGAAAGGGGAACGGGGCTCCATACAGAGCTCCATACAAAGCCCTCTTCCCTTTAGATGGCTCTTCAGGAACAGAAAGGAAGGAGCCGATGCGGTTGAGTCACGTGCTGCTGCCAAAATGAGGTAAGTAGGGGTGCGAATGCTAAAAAAGAAAAAAAAGGGGATGGTGAGTGGGGGAAGATGGCGGCGATGGGAACGAGCCATCAGATGGCTTGGAACGTGGGCTGAGGTCCACGGTTTCAGCCTACATTCCTACACACCTAATTGGCTGCCTCCCCCCATCAGGGTGCTAATATGCAATAATACTGCCATTGCCACCAGGCCGACTGATAATTGTGGCAATTCAATAATTTACCAATGGCAGTACCTCTTCCAGAATATGACTCAAAGAGTACTACGAATCTATGGATCAGATGATCATGGATTATTTTCTTTGTGCCTGACTAGTACTCAAGTCAGAGTACAAGAGTCTGTTGTAAGGAAAGGGGCATGTCCTGATGATTTTACAACTTCTCATACAGTCCTAATGCAATAAATGCAGGAAACACAACCTTTGGATTGGTAGTACTGCACCTTATCGCAATAGTGTGGTTAATTAGGTTTCTGAGCAATGTTTAATAATACAAAAATAATAATAATCTTTTTAGAATTTGTTTGGTGTCCACACATTTGTTATTCAAAACATTCCCCACTTTTGCCAAGTCGTGTTTCGATCGACTGCTCATAATCAGTAGTAATATGGCGTCCCGAACACCGGCAGAATAATCTATGTAACCAGGATGCAACAATATAACCATAAGGAGAGGATAACAAGAATGTGAGGCAACAGATTGAATATGACCCAAATACCAATCAATGCTACTAACTAATCAAGGCATAGCCAAGAAAAAATGGACCCATACATACCAGATGTGAATCGGATCACTAGTGTGATGATGCTAAGGAAGCGAAATGCTGAAACAACACTGCCGAGATTTGTTTTGTGATTGTTACCTACTGAAGCACAGCACTTACCGATGTGATGAGCAGCGTTCCCTTTTTACAAACATCACAAACATGCCCTGATAAACAGCAGTCGCTCAAAACACGTGTTGGCAAAAGTGGGAGATGTTTTGATTAACAGAAATGTGGAGCTCCTAAAAAGACATAAATAAAAAAAGTCAGACTTTAAAAAAAATGTAACAGAAAATAACTTTCTGTGAAACCTAATTAACTACGCTAATGTGATATGGCACAGTCCTACTAATACAAAGGTTGTGTATTCTGGTTCTCTGCGTTCTTATACGTTTCAGAGATCATGGAAAGTATTGCTACTTTGCATAAGGATTGTGGAAGAAAGATGAGGTCTCAAACCCTTAAGTGCCTGCTGTGCAGTGAGGCACGCACACGAAATCTGCCCCCAGAATGGAATTAGGGATGTATGTGTGCAATACTGCACACATGGCTCTTGGCTCTGCACCACATGCACGCATGCAGCGATGAGCAAACGACAGACCTGGTCCCAGAGGGCCAGTTCCTATAGTTGCCTTTCTGACTGCTGGAATGAACAAATGCAACTCCAAGACGAGATGACGGTTCCTCTTTAAAGCCCATTAATTGTGATGATTTCTTATCAGTTTCCCTTCCAAGCAGGAAGAGATCGGGAAGAAGGTTATCTGCCAGTTAATATAGAAATGGCACACCCATCTTGCCATGGCTATGTAAACAAGAGCACTGCTGCATGCAGTATCAGTGAGCAGGTGCAGCAGCCTTAGCCTCCATCTGTGGGGGTGGGGTCGGAGCAACAGGTTTCTAGGACACACATTCCGGTGATTCGAAAATATAGGTATAGCGTGTACGTTGAAAGAAATATGCCATATTGGTATATATATATACCTTGATATAGACGTCATTCGGCTTTGCATGAATTTAAAATCAACCTTTATTTGATGAAACCCCGCTGTTCTCATCTGAGGAACTGCAGTACCAAACTGCGGAGAAACGTACATCTGTTGTTTCTGTAATGTTCATCGTTCGCCTGTATGAGTCAATTTAATGCAATCTGTGTGATACAACTTGTGACACTCCTGCAGCCATGGCAACATTCCACGATACCGCTTAAGGCATTGAAAGATTCCTTGCCGCCGCACTGAGAACGCCCACTAGCTGATGTACCGGATTCCTATTAACAAAACTTGGCATCAAAGGCACCAGGGCCTGATAGCAGGGATTGACAGGCCTGACCGGGAACCGGCTTCCGCTTTCCTGGGACCCGCACCATGGGGGAAATATGGTCTTGTCAAGAACCGACTCACTCTTCCCTGAAGACCGCCAGTGGATTTCATGCAAAAACGCCTGGTTTCTAAATAAGAGCAAGGAAGAGACAGCTACGGTTTCACGCATTCACTTGATGTGCTCTTAACAATGAAATCCTGTAACCAACATATCCATGAGCTGCAAATGTCTTTTTGTAATGCGCTCTGATGCACGCGGGCTGCAGCGCTATATAAACATATAAATAAGTTAAATAAATAAATAAATCAAACATGCACGCTGAATTTTATTCTTATGGTTGTCGTTGCAATCTGAAGAGAAATTGCAGGAACTAGGTGGGACGGCTATATGGATCAGCATGGCCATGGGCAGTCAATGGGTGGGCAAATAAGTAAACAACACCCTACAAGCTCTGTGTTCTTCTATTATGCCATTTCTCCCTATCTGTACTCTAATGTAATGATAAGGTAAGTTAATAAGTGGCATTTATAATGCGCCTGTACAGAAGTGTCTGTAGGCATGACAAGACAAGCAGGTGAAAACTAAGGGAGGACTAAGTAACTATCTTACTAGGCCTTGTGTCATTCAGATCATGCAAGTGTGGGGAAGAGGGAAGGGGAGAAGTGCCAGGGGGGCGGGGAAGGGGGAAGTGCAGTTAACTCACAAGTGAAGTCAGTGGGTGGCTCGTAAGTGCAGAGAGAAGAGACTGTCGGTTGCAGATACAGACCCTTAAGTGCTGTGGTGCCCGGAGGCAGTGCAAGGGCAACTGGATATGCAGGAGCCTGTGCCCGACTTCAGAGGGTGATCAGGTGACCAGTGTGCGGAGCAGTCAGCTACATCAGCAGGGGACAGGAAGAGAGAAAGCAGTAGCGAAAAGGAAGGTTTTGAGTTGCTTCTGGAAATGGAGGTGGTTCTGCTCAAGTTTGAGAGAGGCAGGGAGGCTGTTCCAGGGGGAGGCCCCAGCCGAGGAGATAGATCTGCTCCCAGATCTGCTTGGAGAAGCATTTGACCCTCTGAGTTGGAGGTGGATGAGCGGAGAGCTTGAGAAGGATGTTGTTTTGGAAGAGAACATTGATGAAAGAGTGGTCCCAGGCCCCAGACAGCCTTGTGGACGATGCAGAAGGTCTTGAAGTTGATCATTGTAGCCACGGGAGTCAGTGGCGAGATTTCGGAGCTGCAGAGATATTATCCCTGGGCTTGA
Source organism: Ambystoma mexicanum (assembly GCF_040938575.1). Lineage (NCBI taxonomy): Eukaryota > Metazoa > Chordata > Amphibia > Caudata > Ambystomatidae > Ambystoma > Ambystoma mexicanum. Next base: position 1,002,289,998 of record NC_090922.1, on the reverse strand, counting down.
GGCCAAGGACAAGTCTTTCAGTCCTGTTCTGGATACGATGTAACGGTCAAAGAGTAGAGGCAGGAAGATTTAGAAAGAGGCTGTTGAAATAGTCCAGCCTAGAGAGGACCAGAGCTCTGGAGACAGTGAGCTTCTGGAGGAAAGTGACAAAAGGAAGAATACCTCTGAGGAGGTGTCAACTGATAGTTTGTCTTCTTAGAGATGTGAAGAGAGAAGGAGAGGGTGGAGTCGAAGATGACACCAAGGTTCTTAGCCTGACAGGATGGAGCAGGAAGAGAGCACAGATTGGGTGACCAGAGAGAGAGGAAAGGAGGAAGCTGGTGTCCCAGTGAGAAGGATATCATTCTTACTGGCATTAAGGCAGAGATCATTGGTGGCACACCATTCCTGAATTGCGTCCAGACAGTCTGGTATGAGCAAAGAAGAAGACGTGGCTGAGGTTAGCCTGAAAGAGAGCTGAATGTCATCCGCATAACATTGAAAATTGGAGCAGAAAGTATTGATGCATTGTGCAAGAGATGCTAGGTAGTGGTTGAAGAGCCAGGGAGAGAGGTTAGACCCATGGGGAACACCATAAGTAGGGAGAGGGATAGAAGAGAGGAAAGACCACAGTTGGACCGGAGAGGGACAGTCAGTGAGAAAGGAGGTCAACCAGGACAGGACATGATCAGTAATACCAAGGTTGTTGCGGCGGTGATTGAGCAGGGTGGCATGGTTGACCATGTCAAAAGCAGAGGATAGATCAAGGAGAATTAGGACAGAAGGGAGATTAGAGTCAAGACTGGAGAGCAAGTCTTCACGTGTGTTTAGGAGAGCAGTTTCTGTGCTTCTGGCAGCTCTGAAGCCAGACTGGTGTTCATGGAGGCAGCCAACAGATTCAGTATGTAGATTAAGGTGGGAGATGGACAGATTTTCCAATAGTTTGCCCAGGAAAGGAGTGATGGAGATCAGGCGATAGTTTGCCGGAGAGGAAGGATCGGCTGAGGACTTCTTTACAATGGGGTGCACAAGAGAGTGCTTAAGGGAGAGGGGAAAGTTCCAGTGGTAAAGGAGTGATTGCAGAGATCGGCTTTATGGGTCGGATGACCAAGAAGGTAGGTGGCAGTGCTGGAGCCGGCTTGACCTGCGGGGAAGAGAGAGGTGGGAAGAAAGCAAAAAATGATCACACCAAGCGAGAGGCATGGTGAGAGGGATAAGAGAAGGGGAGGTCTAAGGAGATCAGAATATCCAGGGTGTGCCCAGTAGGGTGAGTCGGGCCAGAGGGAAGAATAGATAGAGAGAAAGAGAGAATCACAGAGGTTGTGAAAGTGTCCTGAAGTTTCGGGCTATAGGTGGTGCTAAAGTGCCACCTACTAGCCCAAACTGAAAAGACTGTATAACACATTAAGCAAGAAGAGTTTGATTGTAGCTTTGTAAATTGCATCACAGATGCTATGTTTCACATCTGTTATTTAAACGCTAATAGCAAACTTAACAAAAGAAACTGTAGGGCCTCATTATGAGGTGGGCATTGCGGGAAAATGCAGCAGTAATACAATTACTGCCGCATTACCACACCACCCGACGATAGGTTTGGCGAAAAGTTGAAGGATTCACTTCCAGCTCAGATCCAAATTTTGGCGGAATTATCGCTGGAATCATTACAGGTCAATAAACATCACTCATAACTAGGCTTTCTAAAAAGCCAGGGTGCTGCACACATCCCTTGCTTTCTCAATCCTAATGTATAGTAACGCTTCTTGCATCTGTGAGAGACAATGGCACAAAGGGTCTCATCTTTAAAACTGACCCCCTTCACCAATGACATCCTCCAAGCCATCCTTAAAGTAATAACAGGCCCTGCCATTACTGCTCGTCGCAGGATTGTCAATAACTTCCTCGGCCAGGGTACGTGCCCATATGTCCTTTAAAAGAGAGTTCATATTCCCACTCCTGAAAAAAACAGCCATGACCCGAAAGACATGGAAACTGCTGATGGTCACGGGCCTCCCTTTTATAAGGAAAGTCATCAATAAGGTAGTTGTGAACTGTTAGGAAATATTTTCTTTTTGGTGCTTTCCTCCCATAGACTTCTATGGGACACCCTATCTTTTTGCTTTGTTTTGGATGTTAACCTAACCTTAGGCTTTACTTCCTTTGCATTGGGCTCTTTTCTATGGGGAAACTGATCAGTCCCTAAGTCTTATCAGTACTGACAGACTCTCTCCCTTAGGGGATTTCTTCTCATTTTAAACCTGCACACATCACCTTACAGTGAAGTACGGTTAGGATACTTTGTATCCATATAACCTTTTCTTTTGTAACTTTGTGGTTGTAAATGCAAGTGTCAAAGAAGGCTTAAATTGGCAGTGGCTATTTTGGGATCATGTCATCACTGCAAAGGTAAACATGTTAAATCCGAAAATGTCAGAATTCGAAATGCACATTTCCCTGCAACTATATATGGGGGTGTTAGGTTTATAAAACATATAAGAGAGGATGGGGGCTGTAGGGGACCTCCCCCACATATAATTGCAGGGAAATATTTGGGAAAAAAGAAATTTACATTTTTGGATTTGGCATTATTGATTCGCAGTGATCACATAAATCCGGTTATTTTTCTACTGTGTTTTGGACCTTTGACTCATGTACATTTGCATTTTACCGTAAAAGGCCATAAAGAGACTTGTGCTCTAAAATGGCTGTGCCGCAAGATTTCTGCCTTTTCTTTAGCCATGTTCCTACCCTCTCTGTTCTGGAATTGCCATATTTGAAATACCTTTCCAGGGCAAAGCCTCTGTTTTCCTGGGCAAAGTGTTGGTCTGTGTGTGTCGCTCGTTGTGGGGGCCGGGACTGTCTGGTCACATTCCACTTCTATATCCCTTGATGTCAGTTGCTGGGCAGAATGATTGGATAGCCACTGCTAGTTTGAATTGTGCAGAACTTTATCATCGGTGGATCTAGGAAAACTTCAAGTGCACATCTTGGATGAAAGGAGGACTCCTGCAGCCATTCGACAGATCATGGCTGGAACCAAGACCCCTATGAAGAGGTTCATCTCACTGAAGACCTGGGAACAACCATCGCAGTTGACCAGCATCTAATCCATTGCAGTCCTGGTGAAACCCTGTGCCTCTGTCTTAATCTCAAGAAGTCCCTTATCAGTTCTTTGACTGGTGGAAACAACACATCTCAACCTCTGCTTGAGGATCCATGCCTGCTGAGACTTCAGAAGTGTCCCTGGACTACCCGGTGTACTGATCAGCTCTCTCCTGGGCTACCTCGCTGCATCCTTGGATCTTGGAGGATCTTCAGCTCATGCTAAAAGATGATAGCTCCTTCATGTTCATCCTTCTAGTCCCAAAGGAATCTGTGCAGAGACTTGCTCCTTTGCTCACCAATGATAGATTGCCTGTTACCACCTGACCATGGTAACTCGTGCTGAATCCGGTCTTCTTTGCTCCATGGAGGTCTCCGGTTGTTGCCTGCTAAGCAGAAGTCTTCTCATTTCCGTCACAAGGGTGTTCAGCTCTACAGGCCCTGGAACGGTAATAAAGGTACCACACCAAGCAAAACTAAATCCTGTCCCCCATAATTACCCCTGGGCCTCCCTCGGCTGAACCAAGAACAGTAATACATGGCCCCAAGAAATTCCAAAAACTGTAAAGTGGTCTCTGGGAAAATTGGAGTAAGGCTTGGTAAGTTTAAATACCTGTGCGGATAGGCTAACATGGGCGTGAAATCCTATCCCTATCTCCATCACTCTCTTTCCTGAAGTTGTGGTCTTGTAAAAGATCCTCTCCTGGTCCTTCCCTAAAGTGGTGGGATTGAGAGAAACACTTACCTGAACTTTCATAATCTTTTGGAACACTTAATCACAACCACTGGCATTGCTAACTCCAATAGAGAACCCCCATAAACAGTGCATCTCATGGAATGTGTGACTTCAGAGCACCATGCTGCAACCTATCTCCGATTTGGACTCACTAAGAGTTAGGGGACTATGTCTATGTCTTCTCGTAAGTGTTTTATCTCTGATTTGCTCAATTGATTACTTACGTGTATTCTGCTGGTGTTGAATGAACTGTTTCTCTCTCTCTAATTGTGTACGTATGTATATTATGTGAACAGAAAATACAAAAGAGTTCAGGTTAAACCAGCAAAAACAGTGTAATGTCTATGCACAGTGTAATGTCTATAAATGTGTATATGTTAATGTTATTTGTAGAACTAAATGTTACTGAGCCTTTGTATATTGTCTTACTGCAAGTTTTGGGAGGAATTGTGCTTTTGTATATTATAATTTAGGTTTGTTATTAAGTAGTCATTTTGATTTGCAAAAATATGTTATACTTTTTTTACTTTCATTTTAGCTGTACATGTAATGTACTTTTCAATGATTCGATATTATATACAATTAATTGTTTTATGTGTGAAATTGTTATAATTTTATGGTAATATTGTATGCTTTTAAGTGTGGGTAATTTATTAATGATGTTATTTTGGTGTTATCTAAACTTTATTATTTCTGATGTTTGTAGATTTACATTTTGTGTTGGTTTAACCTTAACTCTTTTGTAAATACTTTTTTCAAATAATTTCAACTTTTTATTATGGTTACATGATTATCGATTCTGTTTGTTGTAATACTAGTCTGTGTTTTAAGTGCATGCAGTATAAGTTTGTGTGTGGCATACGAGCATGTTGCTTAACAGCTTGTATTGTAACTATATGTGTTCTAAGTGAATGTCTTGTGAGACTGCGTGTTGTAAGATTGTGTATCATGTGTGCTTTAGAAGCATTTGATGTAGGAGCATGTTGTTGGAATAAAAGTAGTCCAGGCAGGTAATGGTTCTCTTTAGTTGTTTGAGTAACAACAAAATCCTCTATTCCAGGTTGACAGCTTCTCAGCTTCTCCTCCAACCGCACAGTTAAGAAACCTGCACTTTTATTCCACACCACATTCCAAGTTGACCTATACATATCATTGAACACATCTCCTTTTCCTATTCATAGCTATATTATTTCCTTACATCTTCTTTAACATTTTTCTTTGAATAAGCCTTTCTGTATTCTTCTCAGGTCCCACACATGTCCATTCTTTAGCCGAACAGCTCCGCTTAACACATCTTTGTTAAGAATCCTTGGCCCACTCAGGTGGCTCATATTTCATTTCCATTTTGCCACCAACTAGTCCTTTCTTTCCTTTGACCATATCTCCTTTCTGAATCCAAATGTTCTTGACACAGTTCACTCTGTCATACCATTCCTTTACCTTTGCCGTGACTTGTGTCACACGCCTTTCCATCGCCTTCTCATCCATTTTTCTCACACCTGCCCTTTTCAGCTATGGAGAACACACTTTTGTGTGACTCTTTCTCCCCCTATCAGCTGAAAGGATACTACTCCTGTGCTTGTTTGAGTGCACTGAACCTTTCACACCTTCTTCCTCCAGCTGTTTCCACTTCCTTCATCAACTTGTACTCCTTCCATGAGGCATCTGTTCACCCTTTCTACCACCCCATTAGTCCGTGGGTGGGACAATACAGTACCTTTATGTTTAATCCCACTCCTTTCCAAATATACTTTCATCACTTTACTAATAAATGGAGGACCATTGTCTGTCAAAATGCTTCCTGGAATACTTTCCTTTGGCAAACACCTCCCCTAGAAACTTTTCTGCACTGCACATCGTAGTCTCCTTCACAACCTTTACTTCTACTCACCTTTAAAATAGATCCTAGAGAACCATTACATATTTCCTCACTTGGGACCCCTTCCCTATAGGTCCCAAAATATACAACGCAATGCCTTCCCATATTCGCTTTGGCTGTGCAGCAAGCAATCATCAATGCTCTCTAGATACCAATCTCTTCCCAGACTCTCCACAACCTTCACATGATTTTAGTTTGCTCTCCACACGCATGTTCAAGCCAGGCCACCAGTAGTCTGCCTTCAGCACTGCTTTGGTTTTAGTAACACCCATGTGTCCTTCATTGGCTGTGTCAACTAAGTTGTGTCTCAGTCCACTCTGGATGACTACTTCGCCAGAACAATATAATGCATTGTTCTTTAAGCTAAGCTTATCCCTCACATCCCAGAACCTTGTTTGTCCTTCATTCAAGCATGCCTTCCTCTGGCATTTTCCTTTCACAAATTCCTTGACCACTGTGATGGACACATCATGTTCACACTCAGCCTCCCATTCACTCTGTCCTATGACTCCATTGTGCATGATATACACTTGCTCATTCCACACTTCTTCCTTGCTCTCATCGCTCACCCTTATACATACTTGCGATCAGTGATGAGCAATAATATTACGTTTTCTGGCACAATCTCAACCTTGAAGGTATGTCAATGCACGTCACCCAACCAGCAAGTCTTGTCAAAACCTTGTCTGTCCCCTTATTTTCAAACACAGCTCTAAGAGGTTTGTGATCCATCATTACTATGAACTTCTCACCCCACACAAAGGTCCTAAATCTTTCCACTGCTCAAACACATCCCAGCACTTCCTTTTCTATTACATAATGGGGATCATTACGACCCTGACGGTAGGGTGTTAACAGGGCCGGTAAAGCTGCCGGCCCCGTTTTGCTTGCGGGACCCGGAAGGATGCGTGGTAAAAGCAGGAGTCCTCAGCGGGTCCCGTGAGCAGATCAGGATGCAAACAACGGGCCCATTACCATTGAACCCTATGGGGGTTCGAATGGGAATGAAAATGTACAGGGTCTGGGTTCCTGGAATGGGGAAAATACCGGGCCCTCCAAGGTCAGAATGTCCCGGTATTTCCCCATTCCAGGAACCCAGACCCGGTACCCGGAATGGGGTTAGCCATGTCCCAAATAGCGACATGGCTACCTCCAGGGTCGTAATGACCCCCAATGTCTGTTTTCTGCCCATTTTAATACTGATGATGCATGTTTAATCTCAACGTATTCACCCACATTCCTCACTTGTGACAAGACAGCACCCAAACCATGGTGGCTCACATCTGTAGTGAAGACTGTCCTACCTCTAATGTTGAATTGTCCCAATGGTTTTGCCAAATCTGTTTCCATTTTTATTGACTCAAACTCCCTTTCTCATTCCATGTTCCACTTGAATTTGCTCTGACTTCTCAACATCGCTCTCATCCTTTCTACCTTGTCAGGGAAATGTTTTATACTATTCTGATACAATTCTACCAATACAAGGAATGACCGAGTTCAACTTTAGTCCTCAGTGATTTAATTGCCTCAATGTTGTTCACTAATGAATCTTCAATCTTAATCCAGTGCCACAGACAAACTGTTGAAGGCGCAAAAGAAAATTGAGCAGGAAATATGAATTTCTCCCTTGTCAGATCCCTTGCCAACATCTGAAACATCCAAAACAGCCGATCTCATTAATACCCCAGGTAATTTTAACTTTATAGAACAAAATTTAGCCGAAATGATGGTGCTACTGAAAGATATGCACCCCACAAACTGTCCAGAGGAAATTTTCCCTTCAAAACACATATTGGAGCATCGATAACTGTTTGCTCCTTTTCTTTGTCGGTTTGTTAGGTCTTCTTTTCGTACAGGTTCTATTCCTCACTCTATTAAAAATGTGGCTGTTACCCCCTTGATAAAAAAAACAGGTTTGGATCCGTTGGATGCAGCCAATTTAAGACCTATCACAAACACGTTATTCTTTCTTAAACTCATTGATAAGGCAGCGACTACAATACCACATACTCAATTCTAGCATACTGCACGTGAAGCAATCAGGTTTCCGAAGCTTTCATGGAATGGAGACCGCATTACTGGATCTCCAAACACACATGCTGGGTAAACTGGAACACACCAAGTTGGGGCTGCTGATGCTATTAGATCTATCGGCAGCCTTCGACTTGCTGGATCATAAAATCTTGCTCAATAGAATGGCGTCGGTAGGTGGACTCTCTAAAAATGCCATCTCTTGGCTTAGATCTTTCTTGGAGGGTCATCAGTCTTGTGTCCATTGGGGTGACTGTGCCTCTGAGCCACAGATTATAACATGTGGAGTTCCTCAGGGGGCATGACTTTCCCCCCTGTTGTTCAATATTTATATTCTTCCTTTATGTGTCGAGTTGGAATCTCTAGGGATATTTTTCTGTAACTATTCAGATGATTTCCAGCTGTTATTGAACATAATCAGGAACTACGAGGCTGACCAACAAACGGTAGCCGAAGCATATGACGTCATAAAACAATGGATGTCAACCAATTGGCTTTGCCTGAACGCTGCTAAAACCGAGCTGATGCTCTTCGGCTCCCAGCACGCTCAATCCAAACTAAGCCAAGACTACAATTGTCTTACGATAGAAGGTACTCAAATTAAAATCGTGAAGAAAGTCAAGACTCTGGGTACCTATATGGAGGAAAGTCTTGATAGTGAGGCACATGTTACAGCCATTTCTACCAACACTAACTACCATTTAAAGGTACTTGGACAAGTAGCCCCGTTAATATTGGTAGAAACCCGTATAATACTTGTAAGAGCAGTAATATTGCCACGTGTGGATTATTGCAACGCACTGTGGGGGGAGCCAATAAGGCTGATATCCACAGCTGCAGAAGACACAAAATGCAGCTATTAGAATTATTTTTCAGATGAAAAGTTCGGAACCCACTAGTGCGGCAAGAAGAAAAGTTCATTGGCTCCCAGTGGCAGCCCGTATCCAATTTAAAATGCTCACTACATGCCATAAGTGTATTTTTGGAAACGCTCCTTTATACTTGAAGGAGAAGATCAACATTTATCAACTGACGAGAAGCTTACGATCTTCGATTGGCTCTCTGTTGTTTCTACCCCGGATAAAAAGATCTTGTGGTTTAGGAGGGGCCTTCCATGTCCGAGGTGCTCAAGCCTGGAACTCTCTTCCACGACAAATGCGCAAGATAGAGAATCATCTTGCCTTCCGTAAACAGTTAAAGACAATCCTGTTTAAATAGAATAACTCCAACCTTGTTTCTTTCCTACTTCTATCTTTCGGCGCCTGGATGCCTCCGGGCTTTGGCGCGTTATTAGCACATTTAACATAACATAACAAAGGAATCATTGCAGAAATTGGCCAAGACTGGAACGAGGGAAACAATGCTGTCCTTGATGGTTCCGGAGGAGCCGGGGAGAACCTGTTTGGATGAAACTTTCATAGACCGGACTTGTCTTGAAACCTCATCAGGTGTTATAGGAGAGAGAGAGAGAGAGAGAGAGAGGAGAGAAGGAGTGGAGAGGGAAAGTGGCTGGAGAGGGCCTGAGAGAGGTAGAGGGATGAGGAGAAGAGGGTAGCGTGGACAGGATGTCCTGAGTTTTAGTGGTGAAATGAGAGGTAAGGCCATACAGAGGTACAATGGGCCTCAGAATTAACAGGAGATGTAGAGACTGCAGTCAATTGGCCAGCTTCTTGCAGATTTAAAAAAAATAAGCCATGCTTTTAGAGGCCGTAGAGACGCAGGCTTGAATGTGGACCCTTTTCTTGGACAAGATGGAGAGTCTGTACTGCCTTGGAGCTGGCAGCAGGCCGGTATGTAAGAGGATGTTCCCGAAGCCCTCCACTTCTGCTCGGTTGCTCTGCACTTCCATTTCAGAAAAGCCAGGTCAGAGACATACCAATAATTGCACTTGCAGGCAGCCTTCAGTCGGATCCTCATGACAGGGGCAAGGTTATTAAGAGCATTGGAGATAGAGCGATGAAGGTTGGAGAGGGCTGTGTCAGAGTGGGAGTCAGCTGCAGGGGTAAGAGGAGGAGAAAAAGTAGAGGCAAAAGCAGCAACTTCATAGATCGCGAAGGAAGGTGGCAGTGCTGAGGTAGGATTTGAGGTAGGTTTTGGAGAACAGACAGTTTCATGTGAGAGGAAAGCAGAAAGTGGTGAGTCCTTGAGAGTGGAGTGGTGACAGGGTTAGAGAGGGGGGTGTCCGAGGAGATGAGAACATTCAAGGTATGTCTGTCTGACTGTGTCAGACCAGAGGGAAGAACAGAGAGGGAGAGAGAGTCACAAAAGGTTGCAGAAAGGCACAGAGTGGTCAGAGGAGTCCAAGTGTATGTTGAAATCATCAAGGAAGAGAGGCTAAGAGGTAGAGGCAAAGAGAAAGGAGGAGGGATACACTAGTACACAGATGATACACAAATGCAGCGAAAGGTCAAAGACCCAGAAGTTATCACTCGCCTTCAGCCATGCCTTGCAACCATTCAAATGTGGATGACCAGAGCTTACTTAAAAAGTAACCCCTTCATGACCGGATTTTTACTCCTATGCCACACCACTAAGAAGGAATCCAATTAAAGGTGACTGAATCAAATGTGCTTAGATGGGTTCAACCCTCACCTCACCCACTCAGCAAATCTTAGGGCTTCATTGTGGATATCAATCTATACATTTTGCAGGCTTCATAGGCTTATCAGATCTCTCTACTCTGCACAATCTAGCCCTTCTTCACTCCCCAGTACTTCCAATTGGTGGTTCAGGCTCTAGTGATCGCACATATCGATGGGGTTAACACTCTCTTCATAGTGTTACCAGCTACTCACCTGGCCCCCCTCAAAGGATGGCAGCCCCAAAAATGGGGAATAAAAACAATCCAAATAACAAATTAATCACTGCACCTCTTGCAAGGGAAAACAAGGTTTAGTACAAGCAAAGAAGGTCTCAAATGGCCCTGTAGATCCAAACTGACATGGAGCTCTCTGAATTTCCAAAGGGTTTAGAGGTTATATAGCGGCCAACCCACAAATTAACACTACTCTGCATAATAATGAGTACAGCATGATCCCACCACTCTCATTGGCTAGCACCTATAGAAAATGCTAATCCCCCCTACAGTCCCTTGACCAATTGGCCACATTTACTCTACCCCTATTCCTCTAGAAACATGGTCCCCTACACCGTCACTGTCAAACTCAGGTATAAAATTGGTGGGTTCTTATCAAAACAATCGTAAATCTGGGACCGTCTTGTGATGTGCACCCGCCTATTCCAGACGGGATTAAAGCAATTTGGCGAGGCCAACTCTCTTTGATTAGACAATAGGCTTCCTCATTAACCCAGAGGCTGTGGTGCACACAAGCTGCACCCCTGACCTTTTACACAATTTATTGGCATCTCCTCTGCTACTTCTGTACCAAATCATAAGATGTTCCAGACACAGCTCCCCACATATCTCCTCCCAACCCCATGTGCCCAAGGAAGATGTGACCAGGGCACTGCTCTTGAGTCTGAATTTCAAGGATGTGCTTGCTTCAGTTGTGTGTCTAGGTGTAATTCATATGGGGTGTGCGCCCTGGGTGAGGGCATTAGGGTTCTAAATCTTTGCTGGCTCTTCGGCATTACAGAGCCTCGTGCCCTATTCTCACGAATGTTGTCCTTTACAAAAAGACAGGAAGATGGGTGGGACTAAGTAGCACAAGGGGGTGAGCCCAGAGCTCTTTCTATTGAAAGAAGGGCTCTGCCATATTAGTTCTAGGGCACACTTTGTTCTTGGTTAAACCCCTTTACCTTTACTGTGGCAAGGTACTCTGGTTATCACCTCATGCATACAGGTGATTGTAGGTAGGGACCCCAGGTTTGGTTCATTAAGGTAGGCTTAGCCTACACCAATCGCTGTGGCCCACTTAGCTTTAAAAAAGGCTGAGCCCCTCTTTTAGCAGATCATCTGATAACTGCACCAGAAGTAACAAAGAAGAACTGAACCTTGGACCCTGGCTGAAGTTAGTTTGCCTTACATCTTCTGCCAGTGAAGGAAGGCCAGGATATCCAACGATGGAAGCAGGATCCATCCCCTAAACATTTCCCAGGGAACAGAGGGAGGTACAGTACTCAGACCACCCTCTAGCCACTTCGGAACCAGTACCCAGCCAGCACAAAGAATGCCCTGCTCGGCCATTTAGCAAGCTTCCTGGCTAGGAAGTTCCAGAAGGTCTCTGAACCTAGAATCAAAGGACAAGGCAGTTGCCTGCAACACATTCCACAGCTGGTGGATGTCCACCAGTGCTTTAGAATCACCAATCAGCACTGAGACAACGATTCCTGACCCTGAGCTGCCGTGTAGGCTAGCCTGCAGCCGTTCATCCAGCTTCGCTCGCTGAACCGCCTTGCGCCTCATACCGTCAGCTGACTTCTGTCTCGAACTCTGTCGTCACAGAAGCTTGCAAAGTGCCCTGAAGCTGACTCAACCCTGTTGAGTTCCAAGGACACCTACAGCACAAGGTACTATCAGGGGTCACAAAATAGAGGCAGACACAACGTTTTTATATTTTCAACATTAGACGTCTTTATTGAACAAAATGGGTTGGATGAAGGTCTTTCTTTCTCTATACTAAATAGATTTTCCCTACGTAGGCAACCAAAACTAAAGATCAGTCTGTGTCTCATTGTCAAATTTAACAACTGCCCTTGTGTCTAAAACCATACTAATCTGACCCTAACACTAGAATAAACAACACTGAAATAAACAACTAAGAGTGCAAGGAATTGTATCCGACTGATATTTGGCAAAAAGTGTTAATAACCAAGGCAACTAAAGAAATCCAACAAAAACTGTCTTTCCCCAGGAGCAGTCCTTGGATCCAGAGGGTGATTTCTTTCCCCTGGATTATTTGAGTATGCTGGCAAAGTGTCTACTTCAAGCCATAGTTTTTTTAAGAACCGTGAAAGGATGGCAAGATGGTCTCTTTCAGCTAATAGTTCCTTAAGAATAACAAAAGTGTCTTTTTCAAGTAAGAGTTCCTTGAGGATGGTGAAAATGTCCCTTTCAAATTATAAATCCTTAAAGAGGGCAGAAGCGTCTCTTTCAAACAACAGTTCTTATAGTGTAGCAAAGTGTCTTTGGTGTTCTTCTTTACCATATACTTTGCAAAAACAAATATGTTTCTTTATGTCACTTAAATGGGCCTTCTGGTATGCTCCCCTGTCAGGAATCCTTGATCCCCCGGTGTGCTCTCCTGTCAGGGATTCATCCTCTCTCTATACAATTGTTCTGGGCCTTCTGGTAAACTCTCCTGCCAGGAAACACTTCCAAGGCCTTACAGATCCCCGGTGTACTCTCCTGCCAGGTACCTTGCCTCCTAATGTTCCCTCTCTGGTGTGTTCCTTTCACCAGAGCTTTTCTTGAGTTCACACAGTTTTGTTGCTTCACTGTTTTTTCTACTTCATTGGCTTGAGTTTCTACTTGTTCCATCTTTACTCGTACTGACATCTCATGTGTGAGTATTTGTTCAAGTGCTGTCTTTTTATGTCATCATTATGATTCATTGCTCAGGGTAACACTTGTTCCAATTTTCCCTGTACTGACATCTTATTTATGAGGATTTGTTCAAGTGCTGTCTTTTTATGTCACTGTTTCGGTATTCAAATATCATTGCATTCAATTATGTGTCATGAGTGTATGTGGTATGAATGATGTTTGGCCTAGAGGGATTTTCAAGAATAGGTTTTTAGGGCTGACAACAGAAAGGGCTTGTATGGTGATAACAAGCTATCAGAATCTTCGGAATGATGCGGTCCTCTTCTCTATGAAGGGAAGAATACTGCATCTCTCCTGATGGGGTCACCACCTTTCCCCAACAGCGATCTCCACCCACATGATCCTCCCTTATAATACCACCCCCACGGCCATGATCAGGTAGTGGCTGCCATCCACTGGTCACACGGGATAGAGGTCTTTGGCGGGGAATTAGTGATGACACCATAGGATTCATCACAGTATATTGTGGTTCTGTCCCACTGGTCCTTCCCAGAAGGCCCCTAGAGACATATTAACACCCACTGCTCCCTTTGCACTGAAGCCAAGAATCCTCCTCGAACTTACAAATGAAGTGGCCAGAAGTGAATCATCTTTGGTGGGCCTTAAAAACGTAATTACTGCCTTTATTACCCCAGCACTAAATGACATTCGAACTGAAGTGGCAAAGCAGGGCCAGGATATCTCCTCTATACAAAGGGCATTGTCAGAGAACAAAAATGGAGATGACCTCTTAAAAGCCAGTTGCGAGAGTTGTCACGATTTTGGCAAGCAGTCCTCCCGCCTCGGGAGAACGAGATCGTTGATATACCAGAGAACTCAGGGAATTTCGATGATACCCCATTATCGGAATCCACCGTGGAAGAATTCATGAGGCTGGACCATGTGATAGAAGGACAAGCAGAAGCACCTGGAGATGTAGAAATTCGGAATAAGGAAACACCCGTAGGGGTTCTGGAGAATGGGACCACGGAGGAGCCAGTATGGATAGTGGCAAGTGAACAAAACCTCAGGAGAAGAAGCAAAATGAAAAAGAAAGAACGTGGGAAAATGCTCCAGAATACCACTCAGAAACATATGAAAAATAATCTAGAGAAAATGTCAAAAAATTGAAAAAATCAAAAAGACAGGAATACAATATAATTTTGTGGGCAATATCTCCTTCCCAATATCACATGAACAACCAGAAACAACAAGGGCAGGTAAAACCGGTAGGGAGCCTTTGGAGTCTTTATAGATCACTGACCCAAATGGAAATGATAATGCAGGGAAGGGGAAAACCCAGGAAAGAAAGAAGCAAACCCCTTCCGAAAACGCTGCAGGACTGGCCAAAAATCACAATTGTGAGTATTGGCCTACAGACAGACCTGCAAAAAAAAGCCTGTCAAGAAGCTGAAAGTAGCACAGGTAAACTAAAGAGACAAGAGGGGGAAGCTATCAATCAAGATTAGGAGGCGAAAGCCAAGATAATTCACCAAAACACAATGGGCCAGACTGGAAATAATCTGAAATTGGCACCAATATTTCAGAAAAAAACAGTTTGGGGACGCAGCAAGCGATTAATGACCCTCCAGGACCAAAATTAAAATTAGCGCCAATATTTCATGATATCAGGCAAGAGCGCTAACAATCGTCCATTGGCAACCCATTAAAATACCGTCCCTGTACCATCCATGGTACTGGGCGATGGGAAACAGCAGACCATCCAGGGTATTTGAAATGGAATTGGAAAATCGAAAGCGCTAGCACCTACTCAGGACCTGACCATCCTCTCCCAAGAGAGATCTCAGATGAGGGGCAAAGAGGAAGAGATAACTGGCTTTGGAGTTCCCAGACTTTGGCTGAAAGCAACAAAAAAGAACAATCATTACAAGACCCTTAGCAGGTCTGTGATTCTATCCCGGTTTAAGAACGTCAGAAGCCTATTCTTATTTGCATCCACAGATTTGGAATTTGTGAAATTTCCATACTGTAAGAATGGTCTTGTGGTCGAGCTAGGGCTAAGCACAATAAAAGCCCAGCAAGCAATCCTAAAAGCCACATACGCTCTGGAACAACAAGGACTCTCAGTGGCCAAGGAACCCTTTGGGCAATTTCTAGCTTCCCCTAGCCAGCAGCAGGATCTTGGCAAAAATAGTTTCTACAGTCAAGAAAAGAGACCATCCGGGCTGCAGAAAGAAAGCCAGTTGAAACTGGCAGAAAACTCAGTGGAAGAAAACATGTTAGCTGTTATACAAGAAATTCTAATACAAGTCTTGACAAAAATAGGGTTGGGAATGCAGCGACTTTAAACAAAATGGTCTACTCGTGGTGAGCTGGAATACACAGGACTCAAGCACATTCAGATCAATGGAAATGAGACTACTTATGGGAAAGATGGACATTCTGGTCTTTCTGGAGACATGGCTGGTTAACCTGATAGAGATCGAGGGCTGTACAGTTCACTGTTTACTAGCAAGCCAGAAAGCCCTAGTTAGACTGGCTGGAGGGCTTTTAATAGCACTTAAAAATAGCTCAATTAAGGCAATTACTCCTTTGCCCAAAAATGAGTTGGGCATTATGGCATGCAAATTCCATCTCAACCTTGAGATTGTTAACCCAACAGTAGTATTAATAGATATCTACTGGAACCCCAAAACCTCCTCGCTCGAAGCATTTTTGGCCATCCTAAATATTCTATTGACAACAGTAAAAAACGAAATGGGCAGGGCCAATATAGTGGTGGCGGGGAATTTTAACTCAGACTGTGTACAGAGAGTAAAAGGGAAAAAGAAAACTGGGTCAAGGCAACTGGAAATAAGAGGTCAAAAATGGCTGGACTTTATAAGATCATGGGACCTAAGAATGTTAAATGGCACCTCAGAGGGGGATGTGGGTCGCACTGTAACATGGAGACTGGGTAATTAATTATCGACATTGGACTATATTTCTGTTAGCACGGGTTTCTTGTCCTTAAAATCCACCCTAGAGGTTATACAGGAGGGTGGAGTGATCACTCCTGTTTGGAGCTGTCATTTCCAGATCTTTTGTCAGTCACCCAGGTGGTCGATAAGCAGGAGCTAATGGGAAAAAAGGGGAGAATCCAGCTAGTAAAGTATGGGCATGGAGGGTTGAAGTTTAACAGAGCGTTAAAGGAAGTGCAAGGCTCCACCTTAGCGGAACAGTGTTGATCCGAAAACTATGTTAATTTTATCTGGTCAACAGTTCCTCATGCAACTCCATCCATGGGAATTAGGCAAAAGTACTTACATGGGTTTGACGAAGAATCAAGGGCTAAAAAGCAGGCATTGAGAAGAGTGCTTTGGAGGCTGAAATCACTCCCCCTGAACCTAGATATATACCTAAGAGAAGTTAAGTGTAAAAAACACTATGGGTATTGGGCGAAAAACCATAGGATGGCACGCCTGCAAATGGACGGGGATTTCATGCTAAAGCTTCTAGCAGAAACAAATTTGAGAAGCTTTTGGTCAGTCATTAGCCAGCTTGATTCGCACTCAGCTTTTCATGTAACCTAGTGCCGGAACACAAATGGGTAGAAAATTTTTCCTGCATTTTTAGGAATCCGAGAGAGGGCGAGCTAATTATGCCATCAATTAGTGAGTGGAAGGTGGCCCTGAATCAAGAAGAAATTGCAGATATAATCCGCAAGTCTTCCTCTTCTAAAGATGCCGGTCCTAGTGGCCTAACTTACCAGGTTCGCAAAAGCGAACCAGAATTTTGGGCAAGGATCCTGCTGCAACTCTTTGAGGAGATTTTAAGGGTAAAACAATTCCTTCCATTCTGGAAATCCGCCTTGGCAATCCCATTCTTTAAGGGGGGGGGGCGATAGGACTGATTATCGTCCAATCGCTCTTTTGGATATAGAGAGCAAGATCTTTATGAAACTGATAGTTAAATAACTCACATCTTGGGTGGATCAGGTTGGTGCATTATCTTGCTTCCAGACAGGCTTTAGGCGCAGGTTGTCAACTACGCTAAATGGGTTGATATTGAACCTGGTGAGCAAATCATCCATGACGAAGGGAGGTCAGCCGCTATAGGGCGCTTGGATTGACCTTTCGAAAGCCTTTGATCGGATCGATAGATCAAAACTATGGCCGAAGCTCAAGGCAAAGGGCGCTGCAGAACATCTGTTAGCCATACTAATAGAGCTACACAAAGACACCTCAGTGAGGCTGAGATAAGATGACAAAGGAAACCTGTCCGATTCACTGGAAGTAGAGAGGGGGTAAGGCAGGGGTGCCTTGGAGCGCCACTATTTTTCAATCTTTTTCTTTCTGACTTGGGGGAGGAACTGGAATCATCCGCATTGGCCAGCCTGCTCATGAATGGGAAAAAGATCTTCTGGCTGGTCTATGTGGATGATATTGTCTTGCTAGACAGAACCGCCATAGGTCTGCAAATATTACTGACAGGTATCAGAAACTATGCCACTTCCAATGGGCTTGAGGTAAATCCCTTAAAATCAAGGATCTTAGTGTTTAAGAGCCCCAACAAAAAAGTCAATTTTGGAAAATGGTCTTTGAATTGTCAAATGATTCCACAAGTAGATGAATTGATATATTTGGGATATAAGATCTACTCAAGTCCGGCAGTGACCAAGTTGGAGTCTGATATTCTAAATAAAATGCCGACTTTGATACCCCATATGAAGAAAATCATGAGTAGGTACTGCAAATTTTCCATTGTGCCCATGATAAGGTACTATAAAGCCAAAATAGTACCAATCATGTTATATGGCCTGGAGGCAAAAATACATCTATGGAACATAAATTGGTCAAAAATAGAGGGCAGAATCCAGAAGGAATCCCTAAATTAGCTGATGAGTACCCCGGGGTGGAATGTGCGGTTTGAACTGGGCGTAAAATCTTTAAAGTGTATGGCTGAGTGGAAATTGGCATACTGAAAAGAGAGATGCTAAGTCCAAGGCCGGTCTCCCTGTTTCAGGATGTAAAAGAACATCTATCCAACGTGAAATCTCATATATTGGCAGGGCTAGAAGAAAAGGTAAAAACCATTCTAGCAAATACAATATTAGATATAGAAACTCTGATAACCAATCCCATGGAAGGTAAAGCGGGACCTCGAAAATCTGGATTAGATAGAGACCATAGCCGAGGTACGAAGCTCGATTCCATCCAATGCATTCTTGGCAGCAGAAAACAAGCAAGGCCGTCTGCCCCGGTATTTGGTAAAATACCCCGACTGAAGGATAATGAGCAGTTTTTTAGGGTAATACTAAATATTCTTCCGACTGGGGAAATATTGAATACACGCTAAAAAGGGGACAAAGCAATCAAGCTGTGTAACATCTGTGCCACAGCATCAAGCCAGACGCTCTGTCACTTGTTAATGGAGTGCGAAGGAACATGGCCTTTGAGGTTAGCCAAGTTTCAAAGTCTGGTCCATAGGGAGGATGGCATTCTATCAGATCATATTTGGAACAGAATGATTTCAGGCCGAGAAGTACAGTTAACAGCGGCAGTGGTGGAACTTCTGAAGGCCTTGAACTTCCTTACTTAAGTCCAATGGAGGGGTAAGGGGGCGGGTTTTGTCAGAATGGCAGTACAAAACGAATGACAAATAAACTGGAGGCCGAGACACAAAGTCGTTGGGTGCAATAAGAAGACAGGGGGTTGTGAACAGAGGTAATGGATATCTGGGATTCTATTGAGCGGAAATAGCTTCTGAGATCTCAGTGTCAAATGAAAAATATTGTTTTTTTTCTTTTATTGTTGATTTGTATGTTGATATGATAGTGATAAAATTTGTAAAGGTTTTCATTACCATAAACAAATAAAACATTTGGTTTTTAAAAGAAACCGACATTCACCCCTGTACCACTGGAACCCAGGAAGTTGATTCGTCACAGGCAGGTTATTCACATCCTATTTCCGGCCAGTGAACAGCATCACATATATGAATAGCACTCCGTCTTAGAATGTTTGCACTTCTATGCACTGTTAAATAGTTGTTGCTATTACCCAAGTATTTTGTACTCAATTTAAAACCTTAAAAAGATGAATATCTGAAGTGCCTCTTCCAATAATAATAGTGTGTCCTGTAGGTTGCACACAGATATCAGAAGCGAGGACCTAATCACTCAGATATCTGACAGCCCATTCTCTCTCCCTCCCTCCAGTATTGTGCACCTCCAGTCAGTCTCCAATACAACCCTTCATATTTGCCTACAAAAACCATTTCCGCAGCTAGCCCCCCAGTGTGGCACCTTGTTTCTCAGAGCGCTGTCCATGAGCCCAGGCAGAGGTGTCTCTCATCCCTGTGTTTTATAATATGAGTTAGACTATGACCAACTAAGATTCCCCTAGGCACCTACCTACAGGGGTCCAGGGAAAACTAGCACTCTGCATGCTAATTTGCCAATTATATGTAACACGGAAGCCGAATGCCAGTACAGCACAGTACAAGGTTCCAGTGTACCAGGAGCCCGTAGCACGGAACACGTCATTTCATTTACACGAAATGACAAGAAACCCTGTTCGAAGGAGATGGATTCATGGAGTAAAGCGAAAAATGCTTAAACTCGATAAATGCAGAGATATGTTGCTGTCCTTCAGCCAGGAAAAAGGGAATACATAATGTCCTCGCTCAGTAGAGATGTTAGTTGTTTGCCCAATCCATTTGTGAGCTTCGCAAGGACAGTGTGACGGTAATCAATCTATGAACATGTCACGAAAGAGCACTGCAGGCACAGTAGCTCCATTTCAAATCCCCAAATAAAGTCTAATAAATCGACAAAACGGATAGCATTGCAGGCAGTGAATAGCAGGTCGTCTTCTGATACAGCCTTGCATTTATGCGTGCTGATTTCCACATAAAAAGAGACAATGTTTCCGCATTTGTGTATACTGAGATTACATTAAACATGGTTACGGTTATAATGTCTCTACATGACTCCTAGGCAAGGCAACTGTGAAGGGCAATTATAGAGCACAAGTAATCGTTAATTTGTAAAAAAATAAAACTAATGTGGCATGTTTCAACAACAAGCTTGTTATATTATTAGTGTATCCGGATAGTTAACCCTACACCTTTTTAATTTCCTTTTGCTATTTTTCCATTACTTTTTTAAATGTCATTTTAATTTATTTTGTAAAATTTATTTTTTGTGTCCAATTTACTTTATTTACTTAATCATGTGTTTATATTATATTTTATTGCTATTTTAATCGGGTTTTAAAGGTCACGTTTTTGTTAACCCTATGATACCCTCTTGAAGGTCGAGTTCCTTTCCATATCATGGTCCTGTCCCACCCTTGCACAGCACAGAATGTGGGGGGTATGGCTGATTCCCGCCTCAACAGTCGGCATGCTGGTGGATATGCTGTTTCGCGTCTCTTTAGTGCACATTCATCTTTTTTCACAGCCCAAGCACACAATGAAAAGACACACATTACATGCTGAAAGGCAATCATTCACATAACACACTTAGCTAAAATATGAAATAGCTCTTTATGGCAGTTTTTTCACAAATCAATTGCTCGTCCTAGGTGAATGGGGAATCCCATTAGGTATTCACCAAACAATGGGGGGGCATTAGGTTGCAAATTGACAGGGAGGGGCCCTAACTTTTACAGTATTTTAACACAAACACAGGGCAAAACGCATCTGTGTAGAGATTAGGTTACAGCACAAAGATAAATCCAGTTACCTAAGTGGTGGGGGGAAGTAGTCAAGTCTGTGAAGGAGGACAGAAAGTATAAAGAGATTTTATTACTATCCCTGCCTGTTCTAAAATCCAAAGCTAGGTAGCACTGGTGTGCCGCTTATAAAGGTGGCTTATACTTTACCACTGCAGCGATACAGTGAGTTAGAGCAGATACCATGCCTGCGCGGACATAGTGATTTTCTCAGCGGACACCCTGCCTAGATAAAGAGTGCCATCGGCGGATTCCTCGGTCCACCCAATGTCTGGAGAACAATCTCGCCCCTTCTTCTCTGACCATGGTGGAGCCATTGTCAGGTTCCCTCATGAGCTAATCCAGTCTATGCCACTGTCAAAAAGTGGTAAAGTATAAGCCACCTTTTCTTCCTGTTCATGATGCATACAAATGAACCATCTCTCGAATTAAGACTGTCCTGATGAAAGTGGCTTTATCCACATTAGTCCCACTGAAACCGGTTGATGGTGGTTTCTACACACAAGGCACAATTTGGCCTACCTCGGTTTCTGAGCAATCTTTTACTTCCCCCCTCTCCGTCAAGTCAATCTACCACAAGACAGAGAGTGAGGATTGGATTGTCTTCTTGTCTTTTTAGTCTTTTTAATCCATTAACCCAGGTGCACCAGGGTTAATCAGACATTCTAGGGGTCATTAAATTACTATATACCCACAATAGATGTCTGAATAATTTTTCTTGGGTGTTCTTTTTTAACATACTTCCTCTTCCAATACACTCACATAAAACGGAAGCGTGTGGTCAGGGAAGGACAAGGCTGAATGTATTACATACTGAATCATTGACAGTTAATTTCTTTGATTTCTTATACTGTCACTGTTAGATATCCGACACACCAGCACTACCTAGCTTTGGATTTTAGAACAGTCCAGGATAGTAAGGAAACCACTCTATCCTTTCTGTCTTCTTTCACAGCCTTGACTACTTCCCCCCACCACTTAGGTAACTGGATGTATCTTTGTGCTGTAACCTAATCTCTACACAGATGTGTTTTGCCCTGTGTTTGTGTTAGCTGCCAGGAGAAATGGTACTAATGTACTAATGGGATTCTAAGTGTTAAAGCAGCAGCCACAGAATTCCTCATCTCGCCAGAACTGCACTGGAAAGCCCCGAAACAGGCAAGCAGAGAGATCCCTTAATGGGCATAGAAAGCAGTGCACCCACTCTTACGCCAAAGCTTTTCTCTTATGTCTGCCTAATCTGGTGCACTCCCTTTGGAACCTCCCACAAATACAGGATGCCATTTTCCTGAATGTTCTGACTCTCGAAGTCCACCTGTTGCCAAATCCCATGGACCCTCGATCGAAATGATCCAATGCAACCCCAAGAGGTAAAGTCTTCCCTTTTCTCATGAAAGTGCAAAAACAGCATAACTTTGCCTCAGCTCTACAACACTATCAGACACTAGCTGGCATCTTTATTCAAACAGTCCTTAAAGCAATGCAGACTAACATAGCTGAGGAACAACATGCTTTCTAATGGAAGAATACAGACATTGTTCAGACTTCACATTGAAATGCAGATCTCACTAAGGAAGAAAATGTCCATTGCTGCTCTGGGCGCACCCAGAATGCATTTCACACAGACTCCATGTTTTTGTCCAAAGCATTACAATTCAAAAGCATCACACATGCCCAGGCATGTTGAAAGACCAGTCAGTCACCTCAAGGCAAGGCAAGGAAAGGCCGGGAATAACTAAAGACCTCCTCTGTTAGAGAAATGCCCAAGCTTTTTGAGGCAAAGGTGCCTCTCAGGACTTCTTTGTATGGGAAGAGGAAGGGCTCCAGTATGTTGTGAAATTCCTTGTCAAAAAGTGATAAGCAGATAAGTGGGTGTTTTTTTTTTAAAATATGTAATTTATTTTGTAAACTACACATTCTTTTATATAAAAGACCTGAGCATGATGAAAATACAGTTGATTCGCAAAATACATCTTTCAACCTAAAGAGACCACTGATGTTCACCAATCTTTATTACACACTAGCCTTAAAATGTATCTGTAAACATATATGTTTCTTAAAATAAACATCCTTTTATATACTTGACGTGTCACTGATGAAAACATATTTTCATTGACCACCCGACATCTATTCAATTTTAATTGGCGTACAGTGTTGCAAGACCTTTATTATGCTCTGGTGGGCACTTTAACACACACACGACGTTATCTCATATTTAAAATGTAAGTTGTTATGTTTAAATTCGCACTGACAACCATCTTTACAGAAAAAAATATATGTTTGCATATACATATGGATCAGGATACATGATGAAACCATATTCTTATTGTGAGCCTGACATCTTTTAAACTTTAAGGAGCAGTCTGTGTTGATCATTCTTTTTATATACCATCTGGTACTTTTAGATGCATGTTTATGAACTTCACCATTGTGAGAACCAAACAGCCTGGTTAAGTGGTCTCTTTTCCTTACTGTGTCCTAGAGTACCAGGATCATCCTCCAAGACAGACATTAATGGAAAGATGGTGAGGTATAGCTTGTTGAGTCGGTGACGGTTGACTGTGTCATTGATGTCTGAGGCTTCAAAGAATATAGCTGTAGTTCACGCAGGTGTTTGCAGTCGGAGGCATTACCCACGACTGTGAAGGGTATATTCAGTTCAAATGCCACCCTCATAAAAAGATCCCATTCTCTAGGTAAGACGTGACATCAGGTCCGGCCACACTAAATCAAGCAAGTTGGAGAAGTGTACACTTTGGCTTCCGTACACACCCTCTACTTTGTCAGTCCACGAAAACACATATTTTGCATCCCAAACTAAGACATCAGTAAATCAGCATTAATTTCATAAAAGAGTTAATAATCTCCAGCACTTCACAAACATACCCATTGATGCATTTAGGCAATGCTGGTGGTGCAGGTAATGTATCCCCAGCTTCACACTTGAGAATGATAAGAGTTTGATTATTCCTTGGAGTATGTAGCCAAAATGAAATACGTATGTAGGAGGCCACCAGGGGGCAAGGACAAGATGGTTGTGGCTCTGTGAAAGTCTGCAGCATCTTACCCTTTCACCATGTTCCGTGGGGATTTAGTGGCACAGAACACCATGGGCATGTGCTGTGAGCTCTCCGGACTCCTCTGCCGAGTCTGGGTAGCAAACTATAGTCATGGAAACAGTGCAGAGGTGGGGGAGGAGCATCCCCGTGAAGCTGGGGACTGCCATTATTATGTACGGCCGTGGCGTCATCCATGCAGTAGTGGTGACTCACAGTTGGAGGTGTTCAGTTTTGGCAGATGAATCGTGAGAGCGACACGTTATACCATTAATTCTTTGCAGGATGGAAGTTCCCCTTTGCTTATATGGTCCTGCATGCAGATCAGGTGCTGAGTTGTGTTACACTACAGAGGGGCCATTTTTGATGAGTAGAAAAGAAAAGCTGGTTCTGAAGCAGCAAATTAATTTGCCCTATTTTGAAAGCACATCTAACAAACGCCCGTTTGCATAGTTTCAAAGCGAGGTATTGAAGATCGTATCCTGGCAAGGTGTGAAGTGGTTGATGGAGGGTGGTGGATCGCAGAGGCTGCTTTTTGTTGTCACCTGGTTAGATTATAAGAGCTCATGGTGTAGGGCACTTGAAGACCCTGGAGGGGCAGTGAAGACACCTCTCTTCAGCAAGCCTAGATGAGCTGGAAAAGTACCCTCCTGCAATTTCAGAGGCATAACGTACAGGAGGAGTATAATAAAAAAGCAGACATTGCCAGACCCACCCATGTTCCGTGTTTAATCTGAGTCCTACAAAGAGTGACATTTCGGAAATTCTGGAAGAACTGAAAGGAATCCGTGCAGATATTGGATCTAGGCTAGATGGGATTGACAAGGAGATATAAGTTATGGAGGAGAGATTGGTGGGGCTGAAGGCCCCTCAGATACCCAGTTGGATGTCTGTATCTCAGTACTAGAGGGGCAGAGAGATGTGATGAGGCTAAAAATTGATGATTTTGAAAATAGACAGGGACATAATAACCTCCATCTGTTTGGTCTTCCAGAGAAATATGGCAAAACACCCAAGGATGTGGAGAAAGTGGTGCGAGAAGTGTTGAATACCTTCTTGAAAGAAGATGGCAAACTATGGATCAGGCTCATTTGGCCAGAGGTTGTGGAAAGGGCCCAAGGTCCGTCCTGGTGCAATGCCACTATTTTTTGGAGAGGATCAAGATCCTGTTGTCAGTTGTGGTGGGGGCATACAAAATCTCCATATATCAAGATCTTTCCATGTATGCTCACGCCTGGCAGAACCAGTGTATTAGTGTTGCCCAATGGTTGAGAAGGCAGGGAGCTCACTAACTTTGGGATTCCCCATCTCCATTGCATTCGAGTGGGAGGGTGTGCAGTACTCCCTGATAACAGAGGAGGATGTTTTGAGAGCCATGGAAGAACCGCTTGGTGGGACAGATCCAGGTGGCGACACACATTTACGACAAGTGAAAAGTGTCAAAGATTCAGAGAGAAGGAATGGAAGGAAAAGAACAGAGGGCACTAGGACATTTAACAAATTAAATATCCCTTCACTGAAGAAGTGACTATGGTGGATTCTTGGTTTGGTTTTGGAAGGCCATGTCCAGGTTGCCCTCTGACATATTTAAGAGGTCCCATTTATAGTTGCCCTCGGGGTTACCATCTGTATGGGAGTCTTGGTTGAGATAAGGCTTTGAGCCACAGCAGGGGTGGGCTCTAGGCATGGGTGGTTGTGTGGACCAAACTCATGTGGGTGGGAACAGGGATAGGTTATGATCTGTGGTTTCATCTTGCTTCTGCTATTTGTTGGGGTGAGGAGAGGGGCATAGGAATTTCAATGGTTGAGAAGTGTCTATGTAAGGCTCTGGGTGAACTGAGGTTGGGGGGGGGCGGTCCTAGTGGTTCGACTCAGGCTCCAGGCTGCAGGGTGGGAGGAGCCAAACACCTATGTGACTGGGGGTTGAAGTGGGAGGGGTCTGTGTTGGTTTGGTCTGTGGGGAATATTATGTTGTCTTAGGTCTAAATGTGATATTTGTTTTCTTTTTATGCCTATTTTATATTTTTCTCCAGATATGATGTTGTAGTTAAGAAGTTGAGTTATGAGAGGGGCAGTTTTGTGACATAGGTTCTGTTGATTTTTATAGGAAATGTCTCCCAGATAGTATGATGCCTATATCAGTGCAGGGACTTCACTTGGGCACTTTGAATGTTCGAGGTCTTGATTCCCCGATCAGGAGATCCCTGATTAAGAGAGAATTTTGAAGATTGAGTTTGGATGTATTATGCTTACAGGAATCCCACCTGCTTAGTGGTAAGGAGCCATCTATAAGGGGAGTAGGTGTGGGATGGGTCTATCTTGAGTCGGGGGCTCAGAAAATGAAGGGGCTTTTGATATTACTAAGTAGAAAGTGTAATTTTATTGTAGACAAGACACTATGCGATCAGGATGGCCATTATATCTTTTTAAAAATATCGATTGACAGAGAAAAGATTACACTGTGGTAGGTATTTATTTATTGAGCATTTGTTAGGCGCCTATACAACAAAATAGTGTTTCCAGGCGCCACAAGACTAGTGGGGAGGGAACAGGGGAGTAAACAATAATGGCGAAAGATCAAGAGACAGTAGATATACTATCGTGGTCCTACTAGACCAGCGGTATTCAAACTGTGGGGCATGCCCCTCTGGTGGGCCGCAGCCTCATGCCCAGTGGGGCGCACACCTAGAGCCTGAAACCCCGCCCCCCCAAGACCGAATACATTACAAAAGGATTGGGCTGTTGCTTCATCATAAGCAGCAGCCTGATTCACAGCTCCTGCCACACATGCTTGGTGCGACAGGGGTCGGGCCTGTGTGGGGCCTCAGGATCCATTAGGAGCCTATTTAAGAAGACAAAAGAAAAAGCGCACACCTTCTTTTGCCGCAATGATCGCGGTAAAAGAAGGTGCGTGCTTTTTCTTTTGTCTTCATCA
Source organism: Ambystoma mexicanum (assembly GCF_040938575.1). NCBI lineage: Eukaryota > Metazoa > Chordata > Amphibia > Caudata > Ambystomatidae > Ambystoma > Ambystoma mexicanum. The sequence goes on along the minus strand of NC_090922.1, from coordinate 1,002,263,119 downwards.
ATAGGCTCTTCATGAAGCCTGAGGCCCCACAAAGGCCTGGCCCCCATTGCACTAAGTACAGATGCCAGGACTGTTTGGGGCCTCAGGCTCCATTAGGAGCCTATTCATGAAGAAAAGACCTGAATGGCACGCATCACTCCCAAACTACACCTCTGTTGTGTGACAAAACCCCTCCTCAATATGAATAAATAATTGCTATATAAATTAAGCTAGTTTCATTATATTGTAACTCAAGTACTTTACAGAAGAATTCTAATGTGAAAACACAGCTGTTGCTGCCCAAGTAAATGGTTTTTCTGTCACCTGCTCTTAGGGAAGGCCTTGCCAGAATGCATTTTCAATCTATATGGCACACTGCAGTGTGAACAGCCTACTGGGGCCTGAGGGCCAACTGGCCTGGCTCTGTGTTGCAGATGTACTGTTTGTACCACCTCACTTGTATTTTTCAAGGGGCAATACTAGATTAACCATATTTTTTGATTGAAAGTTATCATTCCAAGATGGACAGTCTGGTACACTCTTATTGTACTCTTTCAAAATACCTCTCTCAGAGTGGGAAATGGGACTAATAACACCAATGAGTATTTCTGTATGCTTTGCATTAAATCATAGAGCATTTCAGGACTATTCTAATTAACAGAGATCACTACATTTGGTAAACAAGTCTGTGATAAAAGGATTGTATGTGTGAATCTCTAAATGCATAACTGGTGAATGGCTTGGTGCACACATCACGGTTCACAATACTCACCCTAACATTAAAAGGTTAGGAACCACGAACCACATGCTCCTTTGGACAGTTTATGTTGTTGGAAGCAAGTGTAAAATGGCTCCAACATCAGCCACTCAAATGGGGTACCAGGCCTCTTTTGCTTTTTATTTCTGAGGAATTTTAGAGGAGGAAGGTTGGGTCTCAGCTTGGGCATGCCCAACCCCAATACAGAAACATCTTTAGGAAATTATATCTACAGACAGGGCAGGATACCGCACAAGAGAGATCCAATAAACAATGCACAGAAAGGCTACACAGAAAGGATTGTACCACTTTCAAACTTTAGCCTGACTGGTAATAAGCTGATGAAGTGTTTTAAAGAAAACCGTCTTCTAATACATGGTAGAGGGCCCACAGATACTCAGCCACTAACTCCTCAATATTACGCAGGCCTCAGTGGTTATTTCGGCAAAAAAGAGCAGGCCCATGCTTTACCTAACAGAGCTGGCATTAGCATCTCTTATTCGTGCTGGCCTGCAGCTAGTGATAGTCATGGTGTGGCAGTGTAGGAAGGGTGTTTGGCCTAGTGGATTTACAATGTGAGGCAACTTCTTTGATTGCTTTATGTCTTTAAGTGTGGGCACAGTAGGGCATGCTCATCAGCGTCACATATACAAAACATTACAGTGTGCTTATGGACACCATGCATTCTGCAGCCATCTCTATAAAAAGGGGCGGTGCAGGGTGGTCCCGAACAATTTATTTTTTGCTCAGGGGGGCCTTGGCATAAAAAGTTTGAAGACCACTGTACTAGACCATGTGCCATTTGGACATGCAAGTAAAGTGAAGAGAAGGGCAGAAGATAGGGGAGGGATTTGGGGATGAAACAAGGTAAGGGAAAGTGCTGGTGAGAGTTTGGGAGGGAAGTGCCGAAGGGTGCCAGGGGAGGGGGCCATTGGGTAAGTGCAAGGTCAGAGGAATCTCAAGGGTGGTATGCGGAGTCACCACAAGGGCAGTGCTGGGGGGGTGTGGGTGCTGGTTTTGACTGGGCAGGGGCCTAGTAACGAGTGAGTTTCATGAATGTCCAGGCTGTCAGTCTCATTGACAGTGGGGTGATTAGCAGGGAAGGGACAGAGGGAAAAAGGTAGAGAAAAGCAGAGTTTTGAGACATTTCTGGAATATAAGGAGGTCCGGCTCAAGTCTGAGAGGGGTAGGCAGGCTGTTCCAAAGAGAGGCACCTGCCGAAGAGCAAGACCTGCCCCCCCAATCTCTGCTTGGAGAAGCATTTCACAAACAGGAGTTGGAGTTAGAGGAGTGAAGGGCTTATCAGGAAAGTATTTGGGGATAGAAAGTTAGAGATAGCATGGTCCCAGACCCCAGAAAGCCTTGTGGATGATGCAGAGGGTCTTGAATTTGATTCTCGCCGCCACCGGGAGCCAGTGGAGAGATATTAGGGCTGGAGAGGTACGGTCCCGGGCTTGAGGCCAAGGATAAGTCTTGCATCCCTATTCTGGATTAGCTGAAGGAGCGAGAGGAGTAGAGTGGGAGGTAGAGGAAGAGGCTGTTGCAGTAGTGAAGCCTACAGAGGACCAGAGCTTTGGAAACATGGAGCTTCTGGGGAAAGGTGAGGAAAGGGAGAATGCCTCTAGGGTGGTGAAGCTGGAAGTGGGCCTTCTTGGTAAGATCCAAGATGTAAGGGTTGAAGGAAAGAGAGGAGTCAAAAATGACCCCAAGGTTTTTGGCCTCACTGGATGGTGAAGGTAGAGGGCCCAAGGAAGGTGGTGGGAGGGTAGGAGGGAATCAGGGTGCAGGTTCCCCAATAAGAAGGATCTCTATCTTACGGGCATTAAGACAGAGGTAGTTAGCTGCACACCATGCCTGGATAGTAATCAGACAATCTGGGATGAGAGAGGAGGAAGGGAAGGCAGTAGAGGGAAGTTTTAAGGAAAGCCATGTGTTAACAGCCTAACACTGCAAATGAGGAGATAAGGAGGAGATCAGGTGAGCAAGAGGGTACAATAGATATTGAAGAGCCATGGTGATAGGATAGAGCCCTGGGGGACGCCAAAGGTGGAGAGCGAAGTGGTGGAGGAGAAAGGGTCCAGCTGCAACTGGGAGGGGCGGTTAGTGAGGAAAGACGTCAGCTAATTCAGTTGCCAGTCCATGATGCTGAGGGTATTTCAAAGCCATTTTATGAGGATAGAATGTTTGACCGTGTCAAAGGCAGAGGAGAGATCAAGGAGAATAAGAACAGCAGGAGAGTTAGGGTCAATGTATGCGAGCATGTCTTCACGGTGGTTCAAGAAAGCAGTTTCCATGCCTCTGGAACCCTGGAATACAGATTGATGGTCGTGGAGGCAATCAGAGTTCAGTATGAAGGAGGATCAGTTGGTGGAGGGCCAACTTCTCCAGGAGTTTACCCAGGAAGGGGGTGGTGGAGATAGGGTGATAGTTAGCCGGGCAGTAAGGGTCAGCAGATTGTGTTTTTAGGAGAGGGTGCACAACAGAGTGCTTGAGGGATAGAGGGAAAGAGCCAGTAATGAGGGAGTGGTTATAGTAATCAGCAAGAGCCGGGGCGAGGGAGGAGATGTTGTCCTTAATGGTTATAGAAGAGCAGGGAAGCACCTGTTTGGATGAGACCGTCATAGAGCGGACAACTTTAGAGACATCATCAGGTGCTATGGGCAGGAGGGAGGAGAGTCTGGGGGATGAAGTGGAGTCAAGGGAGGCAGGAGAGCAGCAGAGGGAGTGGGGTTGGGGGTGGTAGAGAGGGAGGACAGGATATCCTGAGTTTTTTATTAATGTGAAATGGCAGGCCAAAGCGGTGCAGAGAGCTTAGGAAGGAAGGAGAGAGGTGAAGACTGCGGTTGGATTGGCGAGTTCCTTACAGATTTTGAAAAGTTCAGCCATGTTTTTAGTGGCTCCAGAGATGCAGGCTTGGATGTGGGTCCTCTTCTTGAAGAGGATAAAAAACAATGTTGCCTTTGGAGCAGGCGACAGACCAATTTGTCAGAGGATGAACCTGAGCTCTGCCACTTCCATTCAGCAACTGTGCACTTAAGTTTCAGAGATGATAGATCAGAGTCATACTAGCCGTTGCACTTGGAGGCAGGTTTCAGGTGGATCCTTATGACAGGGGAAAGGATGTTGAGGGTGGAAGAGATGGAGAGTTGCAGGTTACCAAGGACAGGGAGTGTCAGAAGCAGGGGTGGGGGGATGAAAGTGAAGCAAAGGCAGTGACTGACAATCGCTTCTTCAGTTGAATGATAGTGAAGGAGGCTGGCAGTCCTGGGGGCAGCTCAGACAGAGAGGTTAGGAGCCCCAACCGGAAGGAGAGGAGAGAGTGGCCAGACCAGGAGAGGGGGGTGGTGACTGGATTAGAGATAGGGATGTCTCTGTAGATGAAGGCATCCAGACTGTGTCTGGTTGAGTGGGTCGGATCTTTAGGAAGAATGGTGGGAGTGAGTGAGTCACAGAGGTCACCGAACTGTGATGTTGCTGATTTAGGAAAGTTGAGGTGAAGGAGTTTGGAAAAAGAGTTCAAAGAGGGAGGAGGTACGGTTAGCCCATTCGGATAGGAAGTGAGAGATAGGGCCGCAGAGCCTGTACATGGTAGCGAGGGTGAGTGAGAGAGTAGGAGTGACCCCAAGCTTACAGACGAGACATTCAAAGGAGGGGTAGAACTGAGTTCGTATGATAGAAGCAAGGATCCACTCAGGGAATATCAGGGCCACTCCACCTGCGGGCTGTTTGGGTCTGGGTTTGGAGAGGATTTTGTATCCCTTAGGAAGGAGAGTTTCAAGAGCAGTGACAGAGCTTGCATTGAACCACGTCTCGGTAAGGATGAGGACATTGAGTTCAAAGTCTTCAAGAAGGAGACAGCTGTAAGAGGTATTTAACAGCAAAACGAGTGAGTAGCAAAGTAGCAAAGGGGAGCTGATTACTACCTTTGAAAGTCTTTCGGGGAGATACAGGGGCATGGTACTCCCGTCGGTGGTGGTGGAGAGGTTAGGGGGGTAGAGGGAGGAGGAGTAGCAGGAGAAAGGAGGACTAATGAGAGAGGGCAAGCACCGCTCTGAGGAGAAGATTAGGTTGAGAACCTTGGGCCATGATAGTGCCATTGTGATAGACATTAATGATGCACCCAGAGGATGAGAAGTATGCCAAGAGTGCTTCCCATCTAGTGCCACCATTAATGGGTGAAGAGATGAAAAGGGAGAGAGGGGAGTCCATAGGTCTGAGGAGGGGACCGAAAAAGGGGACAGAAAAGAGGATATAGTCTGCTTGGAAGTAGCATTGACATAGGTGTCAGCAATAGTTCGCCTGGATTAGAGGCCATAAGATCTTTTTCAAGCTTCATTCTTCAGGACCTCATGAGAGGGATAGGATATGTGATAGAGTAGCAGTTACAATAGATAGGGGAGATAGAAAATGCCATGTAGTGCGGGGGGTGACAGACAGGGAATCTGCACAGTGCACAAATAAGCTCACTAGGCGGCCTAGCAGCCAAGCAGGCACAGATAAAGGAGGTGCTTTAAACAAGATATGCACAGGGAAGCAGAATTTTAAGTCCCCAGACTGGGTGAGTGCTAAAATACAGCAGACAACTATCAGTGCACTGGTCTAAAGGCACATCCAAATTCAACTTTACAGAAAAGCACTAAAATGCAGCAGAAAACAATCAATGCACAGGTTCTAAGACATACCAAAATCAACTTTACAGTGAGCACTAAAATGCAGCTGCAAACAATCAGTGCGCAGGTTTAAAAGAATATACAAATTCGACTTTCCAGCAAAGCACTAAAATGCAGCAGAAAAGAATCAATGCACAGGTTTAAAGCACAAACAAAGAGGTGATGGCTGGAAGGTTTAGACTTAATCTTAACCACTGGCAATGCTCTGGGCAACCCTCCAGACCACCGTTCTTCGCCTGCCAAGCCATTACAGAAGGGAAAGACCATATGCAAATCAGGCTTGGCCCCACCCCAAAAGGGGCAGTCCAGCCCGAACTGCTAGGCCACATCCCTTCTGCACGAGACCACAAGCATCCCCAAACATGTTTCGCCCTTGTTGGGGCTCATCAGTGAGGAGTAGCTTGGGTCTCTAGGCCCAGCAGGCACGGGACCCACGTCTGGGCATACCCGTCCCACTCGGGGTGACATAGCAAAAACAAAGAGGTGATGGCTGGAAGGTTTAGACTTAATCTTAACCACTGGCAATGCTCTGGGCAACCCTCCAGACCACCGTTCTTCGCCTGCCAAGCCATTACAGAAGGGAAAGACCATATGCAAATCAGGCTTGGCCCCACCCCAAAAGGGGCAGTCCTGCTGGGCCTAGAGACCCAAGCTACTCCTCACTGATGAGCCTCAACAAGGGCGAAACATGTTTGGGGATGCTTGTGGTCTCGTGCAGAAGGGATGTGGCCTAGCAGTTCGGGCTGGACTGCCCCTTTTGGGGTGGGGCCAAGCCTGATTTGCATGTGGTCTTTCCCTTCTGTAATGGCTTGGCAGGCGAAGAACGGTGGTCTGGAGGGTTGCCCAGAGCATTGCCAGTGGTTAAGATTAATTCTAAACCTTCCAGCCATCACCTCTTTGTTTTTGCTATGTCACCCCGAGTGGGACGGGTATGCCCAGACGTGGGTCCCGTGCCTGCTGGGCCTAGAGACCCAAGCTACTCCTCACTGATGAGCCTCAACAAGGGCGAAACATGTTTGGGGATGCTTGTGGTCTCGTGCAGAAGGGATGTGGCCTAGCAGTTCGGGCTGGACTGCCCCTTTTGGGGTGGGGCCAAGCCTGATTTGCATGTGGTCTTTCCCTTCTGTAATGGCTTGGCAGGCGAAGAACGGTGGTCTGGAGGGTTGCCCAGAGCATTGCCAGTGGTTAAGATTAATTCTAAACCTTCCAGCCATCACCTCTTTGTTTTTGCTATGTCACCCCGAGTGGGACGGGTATGCCCAGACGTGGGTCCCGTGCCTGCTGGGCCTAGAGACCCAAGCTACTCCTCACTGATGAGCCTCAACAAGGGCGAAACATGTTTGGGGATGCTTGTGGTCTCGTGCAGAAGGGATGTGGCCTAGCAGTTCGGGCTGGACTGCCCCTTTTGGGGTGGGGCCAAGCCTGATTTGCATGTGGTCTTTCCCTTCTGTAATGGCTTGGCAGGCGAAGAACGGTGGTCTGGAGGGTTGCCCAGAGCATTGCCAGTGGTTAAGATTAATTCTAAACCTTCCAGCCATCACCTCTTTGTTTTTGCTATGTCACCCCGAGTGGGACGGGTATGCCCAGACGTGGGTCCCGTGCCTGCTGGGCCTAGAGACCCAAGCTACTCCTCACTGATGAGCCTCAACAAGGGCGAAACATGTTTGGGGATGCTTGTGGTCTCGTGCAGAAGGGATGTGGCCTAGCAGTTCGGGCTGGACTGCCCCTTTTGGGGTGGGGCCAAGCCTGATTTGCATGTGGTCTTTCCCTTCTGTAATGGCTTGGCAGGCGAAGAACGGTGGTCTGGAGGGTTGCCCAGAGCATTGCCAGTGGTTAAGATTAATTCTAAACCTTCCAGCCATCACCTCTTTGTTTTTGCTATGTCACCCCGAGTGGGACGGGTATGCCCAGACGTGGGTCCCGTGCCTGCTGGGCCTAGAGACCCAAGCTACTCCTCACTGATGAGCCTCAACAAGGGCGAAACATGTTTGGGGATGCTTGTGGTCTCGTGCAGAAGGGATGTGGCCTAGCAGTTCGGGCTGGACTGCCCCTTTTGGGGTGGGGCCAAGCCTGATTTGCATGTGGTCTTTCCCTTCTGTAATGGCTTGGCAGGCGAAGAACGGTGGTCTGGAGGGTTGCCCAGAGCATTGCCAGTGGTTAAGATTAATTCTAAACCTTCCAGCCATCACCTCTTTGTTTTTGCTATGTCACCCCGAGTGGGACGGGTATGCCCAGACGTGGGTCCCGTGCCTGCTGGGCCTAGAGACCCAAGCTACTCCTCACTGATGAGCCTCAACAAGGGCGAAACATGTTTGGGGATGCTTGTGGTCTCGTGCAGAAGGGATGTGGCCTAGCAGTTCGGGCTGGACTGCCCCTTTTGGGGTGGGGCCAAGCCTGATTTGCATGTGGTCTTTCCCTTCTGTAATGGCTTGGCAGGCGAAGAACGGTGGTCTGGAGGGTTGCCCAGAGCATTGCCAGTGGTTAAGATTAATTCTAAACCTTCCAGCCATCACCTCTTTGTTTTTGCTATGTCACCCCGAGTGGGACGGGTATGCCCAGACGTGGGTCCCGTGCCTGCTGGGCCTAGAGACCCAAGCTACTCCTCACTGATGAGCCTCAACAAGGGCGAAACATGTTTGGGGATGCTTGTGGTCTCGTGCAGAAGGGATGTGGCCTAGCAGTTCGGGCTGGACTGCCCCTTTTGGGGTGGGGCCAAGCCTGATTTGCATGTGGTCTTTCCCTTCTGTAATGGCTTGGCAGGCGAAGAACGGTGGTCTGGAGGGTTGCCCAGAGCATTGCCAGTGGTTAAGATTAATTCTAAACCTTCCAGCCATCACCTCTTTGTTTTTGCTATGTCACCCCGAGTGGGACGGGTATGCCCAGACGTGGGTCCCGTGCCTGCTGGGCCTAGAGACCCAAGCTACTCCTCACTGATGAGCCTCAACAAGGGCGAAACATGTTTGGGGATGCTTGTGGTCTCGTGCAGAAGGGATGTGGCCTAGCAGTTCGGGCTGGACTGCCCCTTTTGGGGTGGGGCCAAGCCTGATTTGCATGTGGTCTTTCCCTTCTGTAATGGCTTGGCAGGCGAAGAACGGTGGTCTGGAGGGTTGCCCAGAGCATTGCCAGTGGTTAAGATTAATTCTAAACCTTCCAGCCATCACCTCTTTGTTTTTGCTATGTCACCCCGAGTGGGACGGGTATGCCCAGACGTGGGTCCCGTGCCTGCTGGGCCTAGAGACCCAAGCTACTCCTCACTGATGAGCCTCAACAAGGGCGAAACATGTTTGGGGATGCTTGTGGTCTCGTGCAGAAGGGATGTGGCCTAGCAGTTCGGGCTGGACTGCCCCTTTTGGGGTGGGGCCAAGCCTGATTTGCATGTGGTCTTTCCCTTCTGTAATGGCTTGGCAGGCGAAGAACGGTGGTCTGGAGGGTTGCCCAGAGCATTGCCAGTGGTTAAGATTAATTCTAAACCTTCCAGCCATCACCTCTTTGTTTTTGCTATGTCACCCCGAGTGGGACGGGTATGCCCAGACGTGGGTCCCGTGCCTGCTGGGCCTAGAGACCCAAGCTACTCCTCACTGATGAGCCTCAACAAGGGCGAAACATGTTTGGGGATGCTTGTGGTCTCGTGCAGAAGGGATGTGGCCTAGCAGTTCGGGCTGGACTGCCCCTTTTGGGGTGGGGCCAAGCCTGATTTGCATGTGGTCTTTCCCTTCTGTAATGGCTTGGCAGGCGAAGAACGGTGGTCTGGAGGGTTGCCCAGAGCATTGCCAGTGGTTAAGATTAATTCTAAACCTTCCAGCCATCACCTCTTTGTTTTTGCTATGTCACCCCGAGTGGGACGGGTATGCCCAGACGTGGGTCCCGTGCCTGCTGGGCCTAGAGACCCAAGCTACTCCTCACTGATGAGCCTCAACAAGGGCGAAACATGTTTGGGGATGCTTGTGGTCTCATGCAGAAGGGATGTGGCCTAGCAGTTCGGGCTGGACTGCCCCTTTTGGGGTGGGGCCAAGCCTGATTTGCATGTGGTCTTTCCCTTCTGTAATGGCTTGGCAGGCGAAGAACGGTGGTCTGGAGGGTTGCCCAGAGCATTGCCAGTGGTTAAGATTAATTCTAAACCTTCCAGCCATCACCTCTTTGTTTTTGCTATGTCACCCCGAGTGGGACGGGTATGCCCAGACGTGGGTCCCGTGCCTGCTGGGCCTAGAGACCCAAGCTACTCCTCACTGATGAGCCTCAACAAGGGCGAAACATGTTTGGGGATGCTTGTGGTCTCGTGCAGAAGGGATGTGGCCTAGCAGTTCGGGCTGGACTGCCCCTTTTGGGGTGGGGCCAAGCCTGATTTGCATGTGGTCTTTCCCTTCTGTAATGGCTTGGCAGGCGAAGAACGGTGGTCTGGAGGGTTGCCCAGAGCATTGCCAGTGGTTAAGATTAATTCTAAACCTTCCAGCCATCACCTCTTTGTTTTTGCTATGTCACCCCGAGTGGGACGGGTATGCCCAGACGTGGGTCCCGTGCCTGCTGGGCCTAGAGACCCAAGCTACTCCTCACTGATGAGCCTCAACAAGGGCGAAACATGTTTGGGGATGCTTGTGGTCTCGTGCAGAAGGGATGTGGCCTAGCAGTTCGGGCTGGACTGCCCCTTTTGGGGTGGGGCCAAGCCTGATTTGCATGTGGTCTTTCCCTTCTGTAATGGCTTGGCAGGCGAAGAACTGTGGTCTGGAGGGTTGCCCAGAGCATTGCCAGTGGTTAAGATTAATTCTAAACCTTCCAGCCATCACCTCTTTGTTTTTGCTATGTCACCCCGAGTGGGACGGGTATGCCCAGACGTGGGTCCCGTGCCTGCTGGGCCTAGAGACCCAAGCTACTCCTCACTGATGAGCCTCAACAAGGGCGAAACATGTTTGGGGATGCTTGTGGTCTCGTGCAGAAGGGATGTGGCCTAGCAGTTCGGGCTGGACTGCCCCTTTTGGGGTGGGGCCAAGCCTGATTTGCATGTGGTCTTTCCCTTCTGTAATGGCTTGGCAGGCGAAGAACGGTGGTCTGGAGGGTTGCCCAGAGCATTGCCAGTGGTTAAGATTAATTCTAAACCTTCCAGCCATCACCTCTTTGTTTTTGCTATGTCACCCCGAGTGGGACGGGTATGCCCAGACGTGGGTCCCGTGCCTGCTGGGCCTAGAGACCCAAGCTACTCCTCACTGATGAGCCTCAACAAGGGCGAAACATGTTTGGGGATGCTTGTGGTCTCGTGCAGAAGGGATGTGGCCTAGCAGTTCGGGCTGGACTGCCCCTTTTGGGGTGGGGCCAAGCCTGATTTGCATGTGGTCTTTCCCTTCTGTAATGGCTTGGCAGGCGAAGAACGGTGGTCTGGAGGGTTGCCCAGAGCATTGCCAGTGGTTAAGATTAATTCTAAACCTTCCAACCATCACCTCTTTGTTTTTGCTATGTCACCCCGAGTGGGACGGGTATGCCCAGACGTGGGTCCCGTGCCTGCTGGGCCTAGAGACCCAAGCTACTCCTCACTGATGAGCCTCAACAAGGGCGAAACATGTTTGGGGATGCTTGTGGTCTCGTGCAGAAGGGATGTGGCCTAGCAGTTCGGGCTGGACTGCCCCTTTTGGGGTGGGGCCAAGCCTGATTTGCATGTGGTCTTTCCCTTCTGTAATGGCTTGGCAGGCGAAGAACGGTGGTCTGGAGGGTTGCCCAGAGCATTGCCAGTGGTTAAGATTAATTCTAAACCTTCCAGCCATCACCTCTTTGTTTTTGCTATGTCACCCCGAGTGGGACGGGTATGCCCAGACGTGGGTCCCGTGCCTGCTGGGCCTAGAGACCCAAGCTACTCCTCACTGATGAGCCTCAACAAGGGCGAAACATGTTTGGGGATGCTTGTGGTCTCGTGCAGAAGGGATGTGGCCTAGCAGTTCGGGCTGGACTGCCCCTTTTGGGGTGGGGCCAAGCCTGATTTGCATGTGGTCTTTCCCTTCTGTAATGGCTTGGCAGGCGAAGAACGGTGGTCTGGAGGGTTGCCCAGAGCATTGCCAGTGGTTAAGATTAATTCTAAACCTTCCAGCCATCACCTCTTTGTTTTTGCTATGTCACCCCGAGTGGGACGGGTATGCCCAGACGTGGGTCCCGTGCCTGCTGGGCCTAGAGACCCAAGCTACTCCTCACTGATGAGCCTCAACAAGGGCGAAACATGTTTGGGGATGCTTGTGGTCTCGTGCAGAAGGGATGTGGCCTAGCAGTTCGGGCTGGACTGCCCCTTTTGGGGTGGGGCCAAGCCTGATTTGCATGTGGTCTTTCCCTTCTGTAATGGCTTGGCAGGCGAAGAACGGTGGTCTGGAGGGTTGCCCAGAGCATTGCCAGTGGTTAAGATTAATTCTAAACCTTCCAGCCATCACCTCTTTGTTTTTGCTATGTCACCCCGAGTGGGACGGGTATGCCCAGACGTGGGTCCCGTGCCTGCTGGGCCTAGAGACCCAAGCTACTCCTCACTGATGAGCCTCAACAAGGGCGAAACATGTTTGGGGATGCTTGTGGTCTCGTGCAGAAGGGATGTGGCCTAGCAGTTCGGGCTGGACTGCCCCTTTTGGGGTGGGGCCAAGCCTGATTTGCATGTGGTCTTTCCCTTCTGTAATGGCTTGGCAGGCGAAGAACGGTGGTCTGGAGGGTTGCCCAGAGCATTGCCAGTGGTTAAGATTAATTCTAAACCTTCCAGCCATCACCTCTTTGTTTTTGCTATGTCACCCCGAGTGGGACGGGTATGCCCAGACGTGGGTCCCGTGCCTGCTGGGCCTAGAGACCCAAGCTACTCCTCACTGATGAGCCTCAACAAGGGCGAAACATGTTTGGGGATGCTTGTGGTCTCGTGCAGAAGGGATGTGGCCTAGCAGTTCGGGCTGGACTGCCCCTTTTGGGGTGGGGCCAAGCCTGATTTGCATGTGGTCTTTCCCTTCTGTAATGGCTTGGCAGGCGAAGAACGGTGGTCTGGAGGGTTGCCCAGAGCATTGCCAGTGGTTAAGATTAATTCTAAACCTTCCAGCCATCACCTCTTTGTTTTTGCTATGTCACCCCGAGTGGGACGTGTATGCCCAGACGTGGGTCCCGTGCCTGCTGGGCCTAGAGACCCAAGCTACTCCTCACTGATGAGCCTCAACAAGGGCGAAACATGTTTGGGGATGCTTGTGGTCTCGTGCAGAAGGGATGTGGCCTAGCAGTTCGGGCTGGACTGCCCCTTTTGGGGTGGGGCCAAGCCTGATTTGCATGTGGTCTTTCCCTTCTGTAATGGCTTGGCAGGCGAAGAACGGTGGTCTGGAGGGTTGCCCAGAGCATTGCCAGTGGTTAAGATTAATTCTAAACCTTCCAGCCATCACCTCTTTGTTTTTGCCAGGTTTAAAGCACAAGAAATTTAAGAATGCAGTTGAGGTGTTAGGATTGAAATATTCTCAGGTTTCAAAAGTTTCACACAATTATGTGAAATGCAGCAGTTTTGGTTGATGCACAGGAGCATCCCCAAAGGTCAGAGATTGCACATCCAAATTCAACTTTCTAGGAGAGCTTTAAAATGCAGCAGAAAATAATCAATGTGCAGGTTTAAATGCACCCAAATTCTACTTTCCAGCAAAGCACTAAAACATATATACTGTCCCAACCAGGGCAACTGCCTTTCTGGGAGGATGTGTGTCATAGACTACAGCTGTTTGTTGAGTGTTCTCTGCTGGTAAGTGGACATTTTAAAATGGTACTGGATCCCAAAAGGGCTAGCTCAAGTTCCAGATCAGCCCAATTCCCTAATGACCAGGAGAGGGTCCCGAAGAAGTTTAGAGAGTTTAATAATTCCTTATGGGATCTTGGTGTGCATGAGGTGCTTCAGATGCCTACCCCAGCTTTTACCTATTATTCGGCAGCCCATTCAACCTTCTCACAAATAGACATTGTTTTGGTAGATAAGGCAGTGACGAATTTGATTTGTGGAATTGACTCATGTGCAGTTCCATGGTCAGACCATGACCTGGTGCATATACGACTTTGTATGGGGGATGGGAGGTGTGCATAAGTTAGATGGATGTGGAATGATTTTCTGTTGAAAGATAGAGAAGTGGGGTCAGAATTACTTTTGAAAATGTGGGAGTATTTTCATTTCAGCGATAATAGTTTGATGTGTCTACCTATCTTGTGGGACGTTTTTAAGGCCACTATAAGAAGTGAGCTGATATGCTTATCCTCATTCAAAGAAAGGAGAGGAAGTGCAGGGAACTGGACCTAAAGGAAAGAATAGAAAGGTTCCAACCAGGGCCCAGTAAATAATTATTCGAACTGGCGAAGTTACAAAAGCTTAGATTTTGTAAAACAGAATTAAAAGCACTTTTGGTCACAAGAGATGCATTTGAAATGTACGTTCTTGAAACAGAAATTCTATGAAAAGGGGTAAACGGCAGATAAAATATTGCCATTGTGGTCAAGTCCATGATAATGTCTTTGGTACTGGTTGGAATGATAAGGATGGGGATAGGGATACTTTGGGTATTACTTTAGAAAACTGTGCTTTGCATTGTTTGGGATTCATGTTCTGAAATCCTTGCTCAATTATATGACCTTAATTTTGTTCCCTTAGCACAAACTATAATGGTGGATCTAAGGAGATGGTCTGGGTCGACTCTGTTTGTTTGGCTGGATGACATTGGTTACAATTAAAATTTTGCCACACCTCATTTTCCTCTTCTCCATGATTCTGACTGCTCTCCCAAAGAATGTTTTTAGGGAACTGAATGTTATGGTCTATAGGTTTGTCTGGCAAGGGAAGAAACCCCGAACCAGTAGGGATAGTAATGCTCTACCTAAGGATCACAGGAATTTGGATTCCCAGATATTTACAATTGCTGTGAGGCAGCCAAGCTCAGACTACTGCTGTTAAATGGGAGAGATAATTTAGATAATTATTGGACTTTCCTTGAGGATTGGATGATTCACCAAAAAAGGTATGATACCTAATTTGGTTGCTCATACAATCTATCCCTTGTGTGGCACCAAATCACCCTGTTTAGGGGTTTTGTGGTCTTTATGGGAGGAAGGAGCAAATATTAGGATGCTTTTGACATGTACATCCCCCTTGAGCTATTTGTGGGGTCTCCCTTTAGACATAGCTAAAGTGGGAATTCCACGTTACTCAAAATAGGTCAGACTTGGGACTGGAAAGGGCATGTCACTGGGTTTGCAGAGGGCACATTTAAGGAATTTAATATGATACGATATGATATGGCATTCATAACATACCTCTACACAAGTGTTTCACCATTATCTGTACTGTATCTTGAATCACCTAATCCTCAATGACCTTTTTTCAATATTTGATTATTTGAAATTGAAACGTCAACTTGCAGATCCCAGATGGAAAGTGAATCTAGGTAGAAATCTCACTCCTTTTGAACAGGTTTTCAAGTTTAACAAGGAAATGTATTGTCTCTTATATTTATATAATCCTGGTTAGAAGTGACTTTACGGGGGTCAACATTTTAAGGCTTTCTGGGATAGTGCATCTGGAGGGTCCATTTCTGATCAGCTGTGAAACAAGATATATGAAGTGAAGTTCCATGGTAATCTTTCAACACATGCTATGGAGCACAACTTAAGTACTTCAGAGTTGACATAGGGATCCTCAGAAAATTTCGAAGATGTTTGCGGGCCTCTCGCCAATGTGTTACAGGGTGTGTGGCCAAAAGGGTACATTAGTGCACATGTGGCAGGCGTGCCCTATTATATAGATTTATTGGGCCAAACTGTTTAGCTGGTTTGAAGACTTGAAGGGAGTCCTTCAAGTGGTGGACATTCTGACAGTCTTGCTGGGAGTCCCCCAAGAGATTTTGAGGGCTATACATTTCTGAGGATGCGGGACACAAGGGAGGTGTATGTTTTGTGTAAAACGTATCTAGGTGTCGCATGATTTTGTTTGGAGAGGCATGGGGGCCCAAACAGATTTTCTTGCCCCTGGTGATCGATGTCCATCCGATCTTATTGGAGGGGAGACCAAAGGCTGATATGACATTCAATGTGGTAGATGTTATGGATGGAGGATTGAGGGGGACATGGTTACCCTACATCACACTGAGGTAGACTTGGGGCCTAATTATAAATTGCCTGTCTGGAATAAATGCCCGAAAATATGCCGGTAATTCTGGCACCCAAATCTTTTCCAGACTGGCAAAGTACATGTCTGCTGGTGGGGGCCACAGGTCTCCTGGCAGGCCTGACCTGCCCGTAGATCAGGCCCCCACTGGCAGATAAATGACTGAATCACTGGCACTGGTAATGCCGGTGCCATTGATTCAGTAGTTCTCCAGCATTGGATCTTTCATGGATTCACATGCTTAGAATATTCCCCGTCGTCAGGCTGGGAATCCTCAGTAAGTTATACAGACATTTTCCATAGGAAAAATTCTGACACTTTTGTGTCCTATCTACGTCGTTTTGGGCCGCGCACGCCTGCGCCACTAGGACGTAGGGGTATATATAGCTCCGCCCCCGTGGCTCCCTCAGATTTCAGCCGTCTTCCAAAGTGGTGGGATTACCTCGCGTATCTGCTATTTTGTTAGGTTGTTCTTTCTACTTCTGCGACTGTTTGTTCTTCTTAAGAGAATGTCTGGAAAGGCGTTGTTTCGTCCGTGTGCTATGTGCGGCCTTAAGAAGGTGTACGAAGGGGATGGTCATATGGACTGCATTTACTGCCTTCATCCTCCCCACACGGCGGACACTTGTGAAATCTGTCAGGGTTTCTCCCAAAAAACTCTCAAAGATCGAAAAAGATGCCTGGTTGATTGGCTCAATGACGGAGCAGGTGCATACCCGGCATCAGAGGTGGGCTCCACGGCCTCAAAAAGTAAGTCGGAACCCCCGACGAAGAAGGCACGTGCTGCCGAAAAACGACCCTCGGAGAAACATTCAGAGAAATATTCGAAGGCCTCCTCCTCTTCACACAAGGCGTCGTCTTCTTCCTCCTCATCTAAAAAGGAGAGAAAAGAACCATCTAAATCCTCCTCAGGAGACCGTCATAAGTCTACCTTGAATCGAGAGGCCGCGGCCAGCAAGTCGGCCCCAAAAGTGGCGGGAACACCTCAAGGCCCTGCGCCACTGGCTTCGCCGATGACCCGCTCGTCGACGCCTGCGTCATCGGTGGCTCCTCCCACATGTCGAACTGCGGCGGTAGGAAACATATCGTCGACGGTGGTCCCGTCGATGGGATGGCAACTGGAAGTTTTCGATCCCGTCCCGTCGGAGGCCCTGCTTCAACCAGAGGCGACTTTCTCCATCTCGTCGGCTGAGGAGGAACGAAACACGGTCTCGCGCGCCCAATCGATCTGGGTCTGCAGCCGACCAGCGCGATGTCGCTCTTGGGTGTGGGTCCATCCCTGCTACCTCGTCATTACTGAACCCCCAGGCGGTTCTGTCCTTGGAGGTGCTAAATACGCTACAAAAACTTTTACTTCGTTTGGACACACAAATACCCCAGCCTGGGGCCCCGACACGGAGACAGTCTACGCCATTCGTTGACGAGCCGGGCCCAGCTCCTCGCTCGTCGACCAGGATTACGACCGCTTCCCACCCGCCCGAAGATTGCCCTACCCTGCAAGAAGAAGGAGAACTACAGGACTCTGACCGTGAGGAATCAGGTTCAGACATCTCACTATCCACCTCAAGGGACCCAACTTGGGACTCTGAAGCGGAGATCGAAGCTCCGAGAAGCCCGGCACAGCCATCGCCACCTGACGACGTGGGTGCATTCCATGACATGATGAGTAAGGCGTGTTCGGAGTTTGGCCTAGTCCCTGAAGAGGAGAAAAAGGATTGTTTTCTTTTTGATCATATGGGCAAGAGAAGGAAATCCATATTCGCCATCCTGATTTTGGATCATGTCTGGCAAGAGGGCCTGAAGACCATGCGGCACCTGTTCTCTGAACCGGCAGCAAAAGGTCGTTTGGAGAAGAAGGTCAAGGCTCCGGAATCAACTCCCAAGTGCCTGACGTCTCAACCTTCGCCGGAGTCGGTGGTATCGGCGGCGGCGGCAGCGAGAAAGGCCAGGTCTCAACATAAATGCACAGCCCCTCCAGACAACGAGGCCAGGAGACAGGACGCTTTCGGCAAGAAGGTGCTGTCCGTCGGCGCGACTACAGTTAAAGCAGCCAACTCCTTAGCGATTATGTCTAGGTATGACAGGGAAATGTGGCACCGACTGGCTCCTATCTTGAAGCATTTGCCCGAGAAACATAGAAAGTCCGCAATGTTGCTAGTGCGGGAAGGAGAGGAGGCCTCCAACCATGCCATAAACATTGCCGTCGACCTAGCCGAGTCCGGTTTTAAGCAAATCAATAATGGCGTAGTTCTACGTAGACAAGCCTGGCTCAAGTGCACTACGCTCAGACCGGAGGTGCAATATAAAGTCTTGGATATGCCGTGTGAAGGGGAGCAACTGTTAGGTGAAAAAGTTGATGAGGCCTTGAAGGGCATGAAAGAGGATACTGACATGGCACGGTCACTCGGAGCCCTCCAGAGTGGTAGGTGTTTTCGTTCCTTTCGTCCTTTCAGAGGGGCCTCTGGTAATTGCCGGTTTGGGTCATCTAGAGACCGAGGTTTCACCAGACCCTCCTACTCGTCCCAAGGCTACAGGCTGCGGCCCAATCTTCTCGTAGAGGCAGAGATTACCAAACCTCTAGACGGCGGGGGGCCTACCCTTCGTCGACGAAAGATAAACAAACCAAGAGCCCACAATGACATGCTTCAGGGCATCCTGGGGAGCCAAGTGTCTCGTCGCATCGACGAGTGGGAGCGCATAACAACAGACAGATGGGTTTTGGACACGATTCATCTGGGACATTCTCTACAGTTCAAGGGCAAGCCACCATACATTCCATCAGTGTTCTCGGCCCAGCCCCACCTTCAAATACTACTACAGGAGGTGGCGCTTATGCTGCATAAAGGGGCTATAGAACTGGTCCCGGTGGCAGAAAAAGGACAGGGAGTGTACTCCCGGTACTTTGTCGTCAAGAAACCAAATGGAAAATGGCGTCCCATTCTGGATCTACAAGCGCTCAAAAAACTGCTCAAGAATTTAAAATTCAAAATGCTGACGCTTCAGGAGGTGATCCGATCGATACAACCCAGAGATTATTTGTCGTCGCTAGACCTTCAGGACGCATACTTCCATATCCCGATGCGTCAACGGCACAAAAGATTTCTGCGGTTCGTCATCGGACAAACCCACTATCAGTTCAAGGTCCTCCTGTTCGGCCTAAAATCATCCCCCAGGACGTTCACCAAATGTCTGGCTCCAATAGCAGGCTGGTTAAGAAAGGAAGGTCACCATGTGTACCCTTATGTGGATGATTGGCTAGTGAGGGGACTGTCTCCAGAAAGGGCACAAGAAAGCCTGGATGCCACCCTGTCCCTCCTGCAATGTTTGGGCTTCGCAGTGAACTTCGACAAGTCCTCGTTAAAGCCTTCAAGGACCTTGGTCTTTTTGGGGGCGGAGTTCCACACACAGTCGGGACTGGTGAAGCCATCTCTCGAAAGGATTTACAGACTGCAAAAAAAGGCATTGGAATGGGAGGTCGACACCAGAGTGTCAGTACGAAGGTACATGTCCCTGCTGGGGACCATGTCGTCCTGCAAACCCTTGATAGACAACTGTCGCCTCTTCATGAGGCCTCTTCAGGAATTCTTGGTGGATCGATGGGCACAGAGTCGAGGACGCTGGTCGGACAAGTTGACCATCAACGGCCAGCTCATGCAGGCGCTTCAATGGTGGAGAATCTCCATACACCTAACGAAGGGAATGCCCTTACTGGAGCCTGCGTTCCAGAATACAGTGGTCACGGATGCTTCTCTAACTGGTTGGGGAGCGCATCTGGACTCCTTACAGGTTCAGGGTCATTGGTCATCGGAAGAGTCGTCCCTCCACATCAACCTGCTAGAGTTGGGGGCGGTGCGTTGGGCCCTAAAATCCTTTTTGCCACAGATAAAGGGCTCAGTGGTGAGAATCATGACAGACAACACGACAACCATGTTTTATCTACGGAAGCAGGGAGGAACTCGCTCCAGGAGCCTGTCGACGGAGGCCCAGGAGATCTGGCATTGGGCCCTACAACACGACATACATCTGTTGGCGTTCCACTTACCAGGAGTGAAAAATGTGCAAGAAGACGCTCTCAGCAGAGAGATGAATTGTCTACACAAATGGGAACTGAACGATCAGCAACTACACCTTGTCTTCGCGGAATGGGGGCATCCGGCCCTCAATCTCTTTGCAACGAGAGACAACAAGAAATGCTCCCAATACGCGAGCAGGTGGCCACAACAAGACTCACTAGGGGACGCGTTCTCCTTCCCGTGGACGTGCAAGTTTCTGGATGCCTTCACCCCATTCCCTCTCATCCGTCGGACTCTGCAATGGATCCACAGATATCCTTGTCGGGTGATCCTGGTGGCCCGTATTGGGCCAGACAAGTGTGGTTCTCCGATCTACTTCACCTCTCAGCGGCAGAACCAATGAGGTTCCAGAAGATCCCCAACCTTCTGTCTCAGGAGAAAGAGACCGTTTGGCATCACGACCCGGACAACCTCAGTCTGACGGCCTGGCTCCTGATTTCACAGAGTTTGGCGTGTTAGCGATTCCAACGGATTGCCGTCGTATTTTGCAAGCCGCAAGGGGACCTTCCACAAACACTTCATACACATACAAATGGAAAAGGTTCTGCATATGGTGCGCAGGTCAACCAGGTCTGGTCCCGCGGGCGCTCACACCGGAACAACTCCTACCATACTTGTTGCTCCTGTCAAATAACGGGTTATTTGTCTCATCCATAAAGGTGCATCTAGCTGCCATCTCGTGATTTACTCGGAAGAGACATTCCACTCCACTGTTCGGTGACCGCCTAGTTAAACACTTCCTTAAAGGGTTGTTTCGAACCTTTGCTCCCAAGAAGAAGTTTCCTCCAATCTGGAGTCTGAACCTGGTCCTGGCAGCCCTGATGAAACCCCCTTTTGAACCAATGTCATCGACATCATTAAAATTTTTGTCTTGGAAATTGGCTTTCCTAGTGGCCATTACTCGTCGCCTGTTGGAAATACAAGCTCTAGTAATCAACCCTCCGTATTTGAGGTTTTTCAGTAATAAAGTCGTGCTGGCCACTAACCCGCATTTCATACCTAAAGTACCTTCCATGTTCCATAAACACGCTGCTATAGTGTTGCCTACATTCTTTCCAACACCGTCTTCAGTGGCAGAGAAGACTCTCCATACTTTGGACGTGAAAAGAGCTTTGAAATTTTATCTCCATCGCACTCAAAGCTTCAGAGACACGAGACAACTCTTCCTAGCTTATGGTCCTGCGGCTAGGGGTAAAGCGATTTCAAAACAAGGACTATCCAGATGTGTGTCTTCGGCCATTTCTTATTGTCATTCCAAGGCCGGAAAGCCGCTAGAAATGCGTCCAAGGGCCCATTCGACAAGATCTACATCGTCGTCAACGGCTTTGTGGTCCGGAATTCCACTGGGGGATATCTTCCAAGCGGCTTCCTGGTCGGTACCACATACGTTTACCCAACATTACTGTCTCGCACAGCAACATGCTGAAGATACACAGATGGGGCGGGCAGTACTACGTCACCTGTTCCAATAAGGTAAGCCCCAAGTGGGGTTGCATCCTTCGGCAACTATACTTTACATTATAGTATGTTCACTGAAAAAGACACAACACTTTAATGTGTTGCCATAGTAAGTGGGCACTGGGCTTGTACAGTGAACATGCTGTAATGTAATGTGTTGCCATAGTAAGTGGGCACTGTGCTTGTTGTGATGTTGGTTTGCATACGGTTTCCATCCATCCTCGCCGAGGGTAGAGGGCAGGAGCCCCCCCTCCCATCCCTGAAGCTGCTCCACGCACATGGAGTGCATTGCAGCACCATCGCCTGCATCATAGAAGGGCCTGCCTGACCCTGTCCTCAAAGGTGCCTGACTCCCGCATGCCGGGCGCCGCGTGGCACGAAAGCGAGGCTGATCCTCGCTTGTAGCAGTGTAAAACTGCATTCATCCGCCGGTAGGCGGAACCGCCGCTGGCCAGCACGAAGGCCACACAAAGGCCTGTTCCTGCGCCTGTTTCGCGCATGGGAGCGCGGCTTGAACACCCCCCCCTGCTCAATTTAAACTTCCCCGACCGCCTTCCGCAAAGTCCGAGGCAAGCTATCGGAACCAAGTATCCAAATATCTCCTTTCATACAAGGAGAACTTACTGTAAGTACTTTGCCCCTGTCCTTGTAAGCTACTCGTATTTGCTTAAATTACTGACATTGCAATGATACGACTCCCCCTCAGTCGGCATATATCGATACTCCATTTACTACGTGGACCGTCATATCAAGGAGTATAATCACGCATGCCAGTACCGGGGACACTACTGTAGGCATGTACTCTGAGCCACTACTATTTGAATGTGTTTCAGGCCACCCTTGAAACTCTCGAACCTAAGCATATCATAAGTATTTTGTGCCTTATGGTCACTAGTAGACCACATCTTCATTGCGCTGTACCCTATGGTCACCAACAGACCACTTTTATGACTGTGTGGTGCATTATGGCCACTAGTAGACAACCTTATAACTGTATTGTGCCTTATGGCCACTAGTAGATCACCTTATAACTGTATTGTGCCTTATGGTCACTAGTAGACCACCTTATAACTGTATTGTGCCTTATGGTCACTAGTAGACCACCTTATAACTGTATTGTGCCTTATGGTCGCTTACAGACGACCATTTCAATTGTGTTGTGCCTTAAGGTCGCTTACAGACCATTTCAATTGTGTTGTGCCTTAAGGTTGCTTACAGACGACCATTTCAATTGTGTTTTGCCTTAAGGTCGCTTACAGACCATGCCAATTGTGTTGTGCCTTAAGGTCGCTTACAGACCATGCCAATTGTGTTGCGCCTTAAGGTCGCTTACAGTCCATTTCAATTGTGTTGTGCCTTAAGGTCGCTTACAGACGACCATTTCAATTGTGTTGTGCCTTAAGGTCGCTTACAGACCATTTCAATTGTGTTGTGCCTTAAGGTCGCTTACAGACGACCATTTCAATTGTGTTGTGCCTCAAGGTCGCTTACAGACCATTTCAATTGTGTTGTGCCTTAAGGTCGCTTACAGACCATGCCAATTGTGTTGTGCCTTAAGGTCGCTTACAGACCATGCCAATTGTGTTGTGCCTTAAGGTCGCTTACAGACCATTTCAATTGTGTTGTGCCTTAAGGTCGCTTACAGACGACCATTTCAATTGTGTTGTGCCTTAAGGTCGCTTACAGACCATGCCAATTGTGTTGTGCCTTAAGGTCACTTACAGGCCATTTCAATTGTGTTGTGCCTTAAGGTCGCTTACAGACCATTTCAATTGTAATGTACCCTATGGTAGCCCACTGACCACTTCAACGGTGTTGTGCCTTAAGGGCGCTTCAGATTGTATTGTGCTGTGCCTGACTTGGGTCACGTCTAATCTAGGTGCTGCGACAGCCTGTGATTACGCTAATCTAGGGCTGCCTTGACCTGTGCATTCCAGCCATTGGGTTATCCCTATCTAGGTGCCCAGGCTTCCAGCCATACCATACCATACCATACCATACCATACCATAGCATCCTCACTCCCTTCCATTATCTCACCAGTCCCACTCAAGGAGACCCTATCTTGTCCCTGTCAACAAGCTCATAGGGAACCTATTCTGGCAGCCAGCACCACCATCATGCACCTCAGCGTGCGCCTTCTACTGCACTACCTCCTAGCCACACACCTTGCCCTATTCACTCAACCACCCAAGTCAACCACTCCTACCTTTGAGGTTAATAACCTAGCCTGCCCCTACCTACGTGACCCAGCGTCACCCACCATGACTTTGACACCCTCAACGAGTCCTTCAGCAACCACTGTTGACGCTCACCACCCCTGCAACCAGATTAACCAATACCTTAATGACCCAGCTCTCTGGCTCAAACACTTTGCCACAAAACCAACTCCTAACCAACCTTGCCCCCTCACTCTCAGGAACAAGAGACTAGGCACCAGATTCTGCATTTGTCCTTCCCGCACCAACACCACTAAGCAAGCCCCACGCACACCACCCAGCCCGCCTTCGCCCACCGCCACTTGCAAAACTAAGACCACAGGGTTTAAATTGCCTGTGTTCAAGGGTGCCCTCACCAATGCTAGATCTCTCACAGCACACGCTCTTGACATAGCCGACCTTATCACCACTGCCTACCTTGACTTCATTGCCATATACGAAACCTGGCTACATGCCGCCTCTGGCCCTTCTCTATCCTTGGCCTTACCGCCTGACTATGGCATCACACGCTGTGACCGCTCCTCTGCCCATACTAGAGGTGGCGGCGTGGCATTCATCCATAAAAACTCCCTTGACCTAAGAGTGGTATCCGACTCCAAACTTGAATCAGCTGAACTGCTGACAATCAAATTACTACTAACACCTAACCAAACGGCCACCCTTCACCTTATCTACAGGCCCCCAGGGCCGGCACCCACCTTTTTCAGTGAAATGTCCACTCTTCTTCTTGACAAAACAAAAAACAACTCCCAAACAATAATCTTAGGTGATTTCAATCTAGGTCGCGGCGACCCTAAGGATCCTGTAGCAACTGATCTGGAGTATGCTCTTACTGACCTTGGCCTCTCCTTGTACATACAAGAACCGACCCATATCAAAGGCAGGACCATCGATTGGTTAGCCGGTTCTAATTGCAACATCCAGGTCCTCAATAACTCCCCATGCTTATGGTCTGACCATCACATCATAACATTTAACATTGAAGCTACCCCGCGAGCCCCAACACCCATAGCCCCAGCCCTCCCCACCCGCAATAAAAAAAATATAACAAGAGAACAACTCCTCCCACTGTTACTCCCCTCTCTTAATGCGGCGACCAACGCCTGCTCTGATCCCACCTCCCTAGCAGACATCTACAACCAAACGATGCTCACGTCTATTGACACTATAGCACCAATCAAACCTAGGAAGGCTAAACCACAAGCACATCTCAACTCATGGTTTACTCCACAGCTAAGAATCCTCCGCAAAGCCAAACGCTGCGCGGAAAACCGTTGGAAAAGCCACCCATCTGATGAGCATAAAGACGGCTTCCTCCTCACCTCCCTCACTTATAAAGACGCCATCATCATTGCTAAAAAGAATCGCTTAATAATCGTATCATGCAAGCCGACTCTAATTGCAAGGAACTCTTTAGAGTCCTAAAAGAGCTCGAAACCCCAGTCTCCCCGCCAGACACTTGCACGAAAGACAGCAAATGGAGTGCTAACATTCAAGCAGCCCTCCTAAACAAAATCTCTATGCTCCAATCTAAAATAAAAGAAAAGCAGGACTGCCTGAGGCGTGACAACCGCTTACTCTCCCCTACTAGGCCCACCCTCTCCAACTCTGCCAACATCAAACCTTTCACCTTCGCACTGCTCACTGTCACCGAAGTAGAAAACATCATCCTCAGGATGAAACCATCCAACTGCCAAGGTGACCCGTGCCCAGCTCCCATCATTAAGGACTCCGCCCATGACTTAGCCCCATTCATTACAGCCTTCATTAACTCATCCTTTGAAACAGGTATTGTCCCGGACAACCTTAAAGACGCCTGGGTGATCCCGCTACTAAAAAAACCTTCCCTTGACCCAAGCATACCCACAAACTTCCGACCTATTACTACAGTACCATTTCTGCTGAAGATACTGGACCGTGCAGCTTACCTGCAGATCCAAAACTACCTTGAATCAAACAATCTGTTAGGTCTACGGCAATCCAGATTTCGGCCCAGACATGGGACCGACACGGCTCTATTAGACCTAAAAACCCAGATCGAAGTCCTGAAGGACAAGGGCAAATTAGCAATGCTATTACTCCTCGACCTCTCCGCCGCATTTGTTTTGGTTAACCACCAGATCCTTTGCAGGCACCTCCACTCTGCTGCCAACTTCTCCCCCTCCGCAGCGGCCTGAATCAAATCCTTCCTGAGCAACAGATCTATGAGGGTCTTTGCACCTTCCGCTGCCGCAGATCCCTCCCCTATTCATTGCGGTGTTCCTCAGGCTTCTTGCGTGTCATCTACTCTTTACAATATCTTTACGTAACCACTCTTCGATGTGCTTGATTATCTGGGTGTCTCCTACACCAACTATGCGGACGACACCCAGATACTCATTCCCATCTCTGGGGATTATCTTGCTGACACCAAGGCCCTCAATGACGTCTACTTGGTCATCCAAGCCTGGGTGGCCCAGCACCAGCTATGTCTGAACGACGATAAGATGGAGCTACTTATCCTGGGTACATCACAAAGCCTGAGCAAACTTGAGCCATCCTATCAGTCATTCACCCTACTCGGCAACTCCATACAAGTCTCGAAAGACACTAAAACACTAGGCTTTTACCTGGATTCCACCTTATCCTTGTCAAGACAAACTAATGCAGTCAGGTCCACCTCTGCCTACACGTGCAAACTCATTTCAGCCTGCAGACCATTCCTCACCACCCACAATAGCGTCACACTAGCGAGAACATTTATCATGGCAAAAATAGATTACTGCAGTGCTCTATACTTAGGCAACAGCCAAGAAAACCTGTCCAAACTCCAAACCACCCAGAACAATGCAATTCGAGCGGCCCTGAACATCCTTCGTAACCACCACATCTCAGAAGCCAGAACTAGCCTAAAGTGGTTACCCGTGAAGCAGAGAATTTCCCTAAAAACGCTTGCCCTCACGCACAAATGCCTAGCCAACAAGGCTCCGATCTATCTCTGCAGTCGGCTTTCGCGCCACTCCACTGCCCGTCCACTAAGAACTGCTCAGACTCACTGCCTTACTATCCCTAGGTTTAAGCTCCAAAAAGCGGGAGGCACTAGCTTCCCTGTCCTAGCCTCCAAACTTTGGAACACCCTCCCCGCTGCCATCAGAGCTGAAGACTCCTTCAACACCTTCAAGAATAAAACCAAATCTTGGCTCTTTGACCAGCAATAGTTGTGTTAGACATCTGTCCTACTTACTCAGCCCGCCTGTTCCCCAGCACGATTTCCGGTCTGCTACCCTCCCAACTACCTCAGGGATACTTCCTCTGCGGAGCCTAGGGACACTGTACCATGTGTAATATATGTAATTATTAAGATTGTTATTATGTTGTATTGGTATACTTTTATTGTAATCTATCTGCCTGTATGTTCTTTTCTTGCAACCCTGTACAAATTGCGCCCTGATGCCCCCGGGCCTGATGGTCTGCGCGTTATAAATAAACAAATGCAAATACACGCCTCCAGTGTTGGGGGATACTGCTATACAATCTATTCTAAGCATGTGAATCCATGAAAGATCCAATGCTGGAGAAGGGAATAGTTTCTTACCTGTAACTCCATTTCTCCAGCATTGGTATCTTTCTTGGATTCACATGCGCCCCCTGGCCTCCCCTGAGCATGCAAACCAGAGATCCCCCCCATACTACTTTGGGTACTGAAATCTATGGGACTCCATGGAATGTGAATTTACCACTGCTGCTGCCACCCGTAATATCCCGGTAATGATCCCCTATGTATACATTGTTGTTATCTAAATAGGTTATTTTTGACTTACAATCTCAAGGGTGGTGCAATGTTTTGTTTTTTTTTTCTCGTTGAGTCTGGCAAGATCCTTCATTTCATTGTCCTGTCGCTGCCATCTCGTAACTATAATTCTTTCCGGAAATGTATTATAATCTGTTGCTGTATATTTTGGTTGTTTTAATGTAGACTAGCTGGTACACCTGGTGTTGCCGGGGATTTTATTTTCTTATAGGTGCCATTTCTTAGAAATACCTTGAGGTAGCTTTATGCTTTTCAGAAAGGATCCATAAGAAAGGTGAAAAGAAACGTTTGCTAAATTCTTTGATTATTTTTCATTTTAAAAATGTTTTCTCATAAAGACTACACCATACAATGTATTGTTCTTCTTAAAATCTCATTCTGAAATGTATAAATGTATGTGACAACAATATGGAGATTTCTGAGCAGCATGATAGGTGACATGATGCAGACAGTGCAAATAACTATGGACCTAAAGTTCAATATTACTAAAGTACATGTTCATTATAAGGGTTGTTTATGACCAACATTTTTTGTTTCCCTTTCCAGGGAAAACTGTTGCTTCATTTACGTTGGGCAGGAATTTTTAATGCATAGACTTGTGCCAATAAACAGCCTAGGTGGGTCGAGATTGCGAAGCAGCATGATGGGTGACCCAGCTTTCAGTTGAAGGTGATCTGGCAGCATTCCCGGGGGGTCGAGTGAGTTGAGAAATTCTGATAGATAGTTTACGGCTTTGTTGGCATCCACCACTGTATCAATTGAGTTGATCTCAGTAACTGTGCCCGGAAGCACATCCTGAATCTGATCCTAGGAGCTCGACCTTGAATTATGTTCCTTGTGTTGAGACCCGTCCTACAACCACATTGATGTTTCGCCGATTTCAGGCAACTGTCTCATGTGTGAAGCTGATGAAATCCAGGGAAAGGGGTGGGGTGTCCAAATGTCACGATGTAGCTAGCAATGTCCACTGGGTCCTAACAGGTTAATATGTCAAATCTGATGCATATTGGTGAAATAGTGCGGAATTGTATAAGGAACAATGCTTTGCCAAGCCACAAACCCACAAACACATTTTGACTTGTGTTGAAATCCAGGGAACCGGGTGGGGTGTCCAAATGTCATGTAGCCAGTAATGTCTGGAGGGTCCTAACAGGTAACTATGCAGAATGTGGTGCAGATTGGTGAAACAGTGCAGAATTGTATAAGGATCAACGCTTCACCAAGCTACAAACCCACAAACACATTTTGACATGTTCTGAAATCCAGGAAACAGGGTGGGGTGTCCAAATGTCATGTAGCTAGTAATGTCTGGAGGGTCCTAACAGGCAACTATGCACAGTTGGGTGTAGATCGGTGAAATGGTGTGGAATTGTTTAAGGAGCAACGCTCTGCCACAAACCCAAAATCAAATGTTGCCTTCGCTGCAATCCTGGGGTAGGGGTGGGGTGTCCAAATGCCATGTAGCCAGTAATATCCAGAGGGTCCTCACAGGCAACTATACAAAATGTGGTGCATGTTGGTGAAACGGTGTGGAATTGTTTAATGAACAAAGCTTTGCCCCAAATCCTGCCACAAACAAATGTTCACTTTTATATATATATTGATTGATAGGTTTTTAATGTTAATGGTTGCATATTCCTGCTATCCGTCTTTATCACTGTGGCATCTTTTTTCTTTATCTTTCTTTTGTGTTCTTAATAATTACATTAACCAAGTTTTAAAATGCTTCTGTAGAACAACATTATAAAATGTCAAATGTTGGGATCTCTTGAGTTGGTGCTTTTTTCCAGCGCAATAAAAAAATTGAAAGGTTCAGTAACTGCCACCCAAGAAAAGTGGATGAGAGCTGATCAATAAGTCAACTGCCGACCCGTTATCGGAATGGGGATCATTCTTCAATCTCACAGGGGAGGGGGCTGAGGAGTAGAAAGTATAAAGAAAGAAGGTAGAATGTGTGCTATTCCAGATACGGAGGTAGTGGAAGAGGAATAGATACAGATTAGAGAGCAGTCTCCTCCCAAGTGGTATTGATGTGCCCTGAAAAAGGAGCACACATCTGCAGAACAGAAGCCAATGAAGGAGGATCCAGATTGAAATGTGCTCTTGATTCATTTCCACAAAGATTGTGCCCTTCAAGGAAACCTCTCCTGGCATGTTTCCTTTCTGCTCAGTAGCAAAGGATGAGGCAAGAGCATTGCCAGAGCAGCTGATGTGCTGGGAAACCACTTGAAAGGCCAAGAATTCAGATTCCTACTGTAACACGGTTGGAAACAAATTAACTAATGCGAAATGCTTCAAAAGAAGCTCTCTCTCACTTGCTATGTCTCAGTTTCAAAGAACCCATTTGCCAAGCATATCGGTGTATACAGAAACTGACCAGAGCTATAAAAAGTTTTCAGAACCACTAGTGCCAAAGAAAATGTGTGCTTCAGAAACCGCATTGGAAATCTCAAAATGAACTGAAATAAACAGTGTAAAAAACCTGCTTTTGGAAAAGCAAGAAAACTACTCTTTTTTTTTAGAAGCTAAAATGTGAAATCATCCCAATATTCACACAGAAACAGCATTTTTTGTGTGGGGCTGGGGTTTGGTTTAAATGTATAATATATTAATTTACAAAAAGGCTGGCTTTTGTGAAAGAAAGAAAAAAAAGCTGTTTGAAAGCTGTTTGAAAGCAGCAGAACCCATTGCCTGGGCAGGCACTTCAAAGATATCCAGCCCCTTGGGAAAGGAATTCCCTTTACAACATGAAAGGCCCAGAGGTGTGGGAAGTGGTGACTTTGGCAGACTGACCGGCATTACTGCAGCATGGGACAATGGACAGCCCTGCCACTAAAGTGTGAATTCCTTTGACACCTCTCCTCAGCTTCAACTGCCTGGGATCAAAGGGGAGTCATAGCAACCTCTGGGCAAAGCTGACCAGAGCAAGACATTTGGCTGGTGGGTTGGAAAGACTCCCACTTTTGGGAACAAAGCCGTCCCATGCCAATCAAAATACTTGTTGCATTAAAACATTTGTTTCAGTGATATGAATAAGCAGTAATGTGAAATTATGATGGGTTAAATGTGATTTTGGTAGCAGCAAAATAAGACGATGCGGGTCTTCCTGACATGTGGTGGGCATGAATGGCATGGAAGAGGCATTTCTGAAGAAAGCGTACATGGTACAGTTATGAAACTTGATGGAAATATGCCTGATATTATTAGGTTCATGTGTATCAATTTCTAGAATTTTATGTGGAATGTTGTCCATAGAAATGGAGAAAATTGCCAGAAGGACAAAACAACATCTCACAAACTTGGGAGTTGGAATGGCAGATTCCTTGTAAAATATGGGGTCTGCTCATTTGATTTTCAGGAGGCTAACACTTGGAAATATAAGGGTTTTTGTTTCATAACTGATTTTGGCAAAAGTGTGGTTTAGCAAAGCACCTCATCAAAACACCCACACTAAAACTGATGTCACTTCCTTGGGTCCAATCTGCTTACAGGGAGTCAGCGACATCCTCAGCCTGACCTAGCCAATCTTAGAGGAATGTCCTGCTTAGTTCTGGCCACATGGTAAAAATACTCTGATATTATCCGGTTTATAAAAGGAGGAAGCTTAGGGAGAGTCAGGACTTCAAGAATCAGACCTGCAAAAATCATTCATTCACAAATCAACATCCAGAGATCCAGCTTTTCCACATTCACCCTGCAAGATTCCAGACTCCAGTGCCAGGCCAGGGGTAGCTGATCCAGATCCATGCAGTAACTCCTATTCAGGCAAAACCACCTCCAGAACTGAACCCTACTAAAATCCCAATAATTTAGGGAGAAAGGAGGAAAGGCTGCGCACCCCGTTGGGAGAACCCAGTGACCAGACCTGTCCTTGTCCAGCTGATGCACCTGCTGTTCACTGAGACCAGACTCCTGTTGCCTCACTGTGTTCCTAGAGGAGAGCCGCTGCTGCACAGTGACCAGACCCATGTTGTGCTGTCCAGAGACCTGTTTAGCTGTGAAAACTACCCAATTCCAGTGCTTCTTGTAAGTATCACCCCTCCCCAGTATCAAAAAGCTGCATCCTTTGCTCTGTTACTCTGCCATTTGTCAAACCCTATAAGAAACCCTATAAGAAATCTTATAAGTATCCTAGTAACTTCTTAAATTGCTAGAATCATCTGTATATCTGTCACTCAGCTGTAGCCGCTGTGAATCAGTAATGTCCAATTCCACCTCCCCCTCCTCCTCACCTGTTTCTTCGGGAGAGTTTCTGTGTTGATGGGGTCTTCTTGCGATCCTCTTCTTTTTCATGAAGAGAAACGGTTTTCCGCGGTAGGAAGCCACCCTGATTCCCTGAAAAAACAGGGAAGCTGGGGACCCCCTTCCGCAGAAACCAAACGAAGAGGAAAAAAGCCAAAGCTTAAAAAAACCTCTTCTCTCGGAGTGAAGCACTGGTGTGTGGCGGGGTCAGATATTCCAGGACCACGAGGAGCAAAGGCGTGGAACAGGTTGGATGAAGCCTCAGGTTAAGAGTCTGAAGAGAGTAGCTGACAAAGCGGAACCAGAACTGCAGCGAGGAAATCTCCAGTGAACAGGGTAGAACCAGGAAGATGTCGATTGCGATCCGAGGAGCGGAAACGCTAACAGCAGCGGAAGGAAACTCCAAAAAAAAGGTAAGAACCTGGAGGAAGCCGGTAGCGATCCGAGGGGCGGAGCCGCTACTGGAGAAAAAAAACAAAGAGGGCAAATAGACACAGAAAGGAAAGGGAAAAAAAACTACGAGAGAGGGACAGAGGAGGAGAACAAAGAATAATGGAAAAACAGGCGGAATGAAAGCCGCCTAATGAGATCTCTGAAAGCGGAACTCAGCGAGGAAGCTAGCTCCAAAAGGCAGAGAGGGGGTACCAGGAAGCAGGAAACTAAGCGGAGCACGGCAACAACAGAAGGCGAAGTTGCAACGCACCGAACCGGAAACAGGGGCGGGATTAAATAGAGGGTGAGATAGGACAATGACTAGAGCGATAACCAGGAAGTGAGAGGTAGAATGGAACATTCTAATGGCGGTGCCAGTGCCAGACCTTCCAAAGCCGCCAATCATGCCTGCGGTTCGGCGGGGGTGTGACAGTATGCCCCCTTCCAAGGGACACTCCACCCGGTTTGCCAGGAAAGGCGCGATGGAATTTCTTCACCAAAACAGGGGCATGTATGAATGAAACCGGCTCCCATGAATCTTCAGAGTGAGGTTACCCCTTCCAGTGTACCAGGTATTCTAACTGACCCCTTCTATAATGGGAGTCGCTGATGGACTTCATCTCATACTCCGCCGGAGGAGTAGTATCAGGAGCAGAGGTGCGGGATAAAGGGCGATCAAAGGGGTCCCCCCTATATTCCTTTAAGAGTGAGGCATGGAACACCGGGTGGAGCCGCCGCATATGGCGAGGCAATTGAAGGCAAAAGGCAACAGGATTAATCTTGTGGGGGATGACAAAAGGACCTGGATAACGAGGGGAGAGCTTAGATGGACGTAACCACTGGGGTACAAATTTGGTAGCCAACCATACCTTGGTGCCCTTTTGCCAATCAGGGGAAGGAAGGCGTTTGCGATTGTACTGAGTGTGGTAGTGAAGACTACTTGCTTGCAAACCCTCCGTAGCAACTCTGTGAGCCTCAGCTACCATAGACAAAAGTCGGTCAACAGAAGGAATGTGAGAGGGAGCAGAAAGAGGCAAAGGGATAGAGCTGGGATGATAGCCATAAGAACAGAAGAAAGGACTGAGTTTGGTGGCACTGTGTGTGGCATTCTTATAGGCGAACTTTGCCGTTGGTATCAGGCTAACCCAGCTGTCTTGCTGAGAATTACTGAAGCATCGGAGGTATTGTTCAAGGGAGGCATTTGTCCTCTGCATCTGATCATTTGTCTGAGGGTGGAAACCAGACGACATCGCCCTTTCGATGCCTAATTTTTTGCACAGTTGTTTCCAAAAGTGGGAGGAATATTGAGTGCCCCAATCGGAGATGATCTTATCAGGGATTCCATGCAGACGGAAGATGTCTCGTGCAAAGACTGTCGCCATTTCAGCCACGGTGGGTAAGCCCGCCAACGGTAAGAAATGAGCCATCTTGGTAAAGCAGTCCACTGTCACCATAATGCAAGAGCATCCCTCTGAAGGAGGCAGGTCTACTATGAAGTCGGTTGATATAACACTCCAGGGCCTCTTGGGTATCTCATCTTGTTGCAAATATCCAATGGATTTTTGGGTGCGGTATTTGGAGCGGCAGCAAACAGGACATGCTTGAACATACTCGGTCAACTCCTTAGCCAGTCCTGGCCACCAGAACCGACGGCGCACCAAATCCAAGGTGCCCTTAATCCCCCGATGCCCTGCCAAAGGGTCGTCGTGACACCATCGAAGAGCGGTGCGTCGTGTCTGGGTGTTTGGCAGGAACAAGCTCTGCTTGTGGAAACGTAACCCATCCTTAATCACCAGATCTTTGAAATACTTCACGGGTAGTTCTGAAGAGAAAGAAGCTCTGTGGACCTCTTCCAGAAAGGACTCGATGGTATAGATAACTCGGATATCGGGAAACATGAGACTGGGGACTTCTAAGTGAGTGACGCCGTAAGGTCTTCTTGAGAGGGCATCAGCAAGGATGTTCTTAGAACCAGGTAAGTATGTAAGAGTGAAATCATATTGAGTGAAGAAATGTCCCCACCTGGCTTGGCGAGAGTTGATGCATTCCATGTTCTGTATTGCCTTAAGGTTTTTGTGATCTGTTCTTATTTCAAAGGGAAAGAGACTTCCTTGTAAAAGGTGGCGCCATTCTTCACAAGCGGATTTCATAGCCAATAGTTCTTTCTCGATAACTGAATAATGAGTTTGGCAATCTTTTAAGGTTTTGGACAGGTAAGCTATGGGATGCTCAGAGCCCTCATGCTCCTGAAGAAGAACGGCCCCTATGGCAGCCGCGGAGGCATCTGTCTCGACAATAAACCTCGCACCTTGGTCCGGTTGACAGAGGATGGGGGCGGTGCAGACATCTTTCTTCAAGAGCTGAAAGGCTTGATCAGCCTCTGTGTTCCAGGAAAAAGGAGATGAGGACTTCTTCAACAACTGTGTGATGGGCAAGACCCTGTTAGAGAAGCCTGCGATGAATTTGCGATAAAGATTAGCAAGCCCCAGAAATCTTTGCACATCCTTGACTGATCCGGGAGCAGGCCAATGCAGGATGGCCTCAACCTTGGAGGGATCCATCCTGATTCCTTCAGGAGAAAGAATGAACCCAAGGTAAGGTACTTCTGAAACACTGAAGAGACACTTCTCCGGGTTGGCCTTTAGATGGTTCTCTCATAGACGATGCAAAACCTGTTGAACATGAGTATTGTGAGATTGAGAATCCTTGGAAAAGACCAAGATGTCATCTAGATAAATGATGGAACAATGGAACAACAGATCAGAGTATGTGCGATCCATAAAGCGTTGAAACACAGAAGGAACATTCACTAACCCAAACGGCATAACACAATACTCGAAATGCCAAAATGGTGTGCGGAACGCGGTCTTCCACTCATCTCCGGAGTGGATACGTAGTAGATGGTATGCTCTTCTGAGGTCAATCTTAGAAAATACCTTCGCTCCTTGAACAGCCTCCAAGATGTCTTTGATACGAGGCATGGGGTAACGATCCCTGATGGTAACCTGGTTAAGTCCCCTGTAGTCTATGCAAGGCCTTAACTCACTTGATCCCTTTTTGGGGACGAAAAACAGGGAGGCACTGGCAGGAGACCGTGAATGGCAGATGAGGCCGTGTTGAAGATTGGAATCCAGATATTCCTTAAGCACCTCTTTCTCCCGTAAGGATAGGGAGAACATGCGTCCAAAGGGAACTATGGAATTAGGTGTTAACTCTATAGCACAGTCCTCTGGCCTATGAGGAGGCACCTCTTGATGTATCTCATCCAAAAACACTTCCTGGTATTGTTCAAACTCCTTGGGTATATTGTTGACTTTCAGAACTTCACTAGTAATGGACGGCTCAGGAAGAGTATGTACAATCGCCGGATGGTCGACTGTAGAACAGGATTGTCGACAAAACTCGGAAGAGAATGAAAGCAGGTTTTTTTTCCAATCAATGTGAGGGTTATGCTTTCTTAGCCAAGACACTCCCAGGATAATGGGGAAGTGAGCTGCCCTGATGAGGTCGAATTGAATTGTCTCGGTATGGTGAAGAATCTTCATGTTGATGGAAGAAGTAGTGTGAGTAATGAGCCCAGAGCTCAGCGGTTTAGCGTTGACTCCTTCCACTTTCTGGTCTTGCTCCTTTTCCAGTCTGCTGATACCAATCTTGTTAGCCCACAAAATGTCCATAAAGCAACCTGCGGCCCCACAATCCAGAAGAGCAAGAGCCTCACAGGTCTGGCGGGGGAGACACAACTGGACTGCTATCACCATGAGACAGTTATCCTCTGTAGTGTTAGCTGGAGAGACACACAATGAAACATAGGGACTTGGATGTCCTCCTCAGCAAATTGTCCCAACTAGTTCCGAGGGGTGGCGTTTCCCGACCATCGGGGAGGGACATCAGGACAATCCCTCAAAATGTGTTGCTTCGACCCACAATACATGCATAGATTATTGTCCCTGCGACGTTGGCGTTCCTCTGGAGAGAGAGGTCCTCTGGTTGTTCCAATTTGCATTGGTTCTTCCTTACTTGGACAGGAGGGAGTAGAGGTGGATGCACTAGGTTCCAAAGGAGGAGGAAATCCTCGGGTCTTTCGGCGCTCAGAGCGCCTCTCGGATAGACGAAAGTCCAATGGAGGACAGTTGACCAGAGGTCATTAAGTGTAGCGGGCCGTGGCATTCTTGCTAGTTCGTCCTTCAGGTCCTCTCTTAGACCTCGATGGAAAATGGTGAATTGAGCATTTTCCTGCCAGCCTGCATCAGCCGCCACTCTCTTGAAGCGAGAAATATAGGATAGTAAATCAGTGTTTCCTTGACGTATATCTAATAGTTGTTCACTGGCGACCACCGCAGATTCCTGTCTTTCAAATGCCGTTTTGAACTGGGCTGTAAATCCGGCATAATCCTGCAGTAATGGGCTAGCACTGGTCACCAGAGGGGCTGCCCATGATAAGGCGTTTCCAGTAAGATTGGAGATCAGGAATCCAATGCGAGCCTGGTCTGTGGCATGTGACTGCGGCCTAAATGTAAAGTGTATAACGTATTCTTCCATAAACTCCTTGAATTTATGGGGGGACCCGTCGTATTTCCCACAAGACAGCAGCATGGGAGGTAATTCGCTGCAAGACTGTTCATAGCGGTCGACTCTTTGTCTAAGGGCTGTGTTCTCGGCCTTGACGGCCTGCAATTCTTGAGTCAAGTTGTGGACAGTGGGGAGGAGTTCCTGGACTTGTTCAGGGGTAGCCATGATTGGAACTTTTAGGCGTTGCAATCTGTCAGACTCAGCTGTAGCCGACTGTGTATCGGTAATGTCCAATTCCACCTCCCCCTCCTCCTCACCTGTTTCTTCGGGAGAGTTTCCGTGTTGATGGGGTCTTCTTTCGATCCTCTTCTTTTTCGTGAAGAGAAACGGTCTTCCGCGGTAGGAAGCCACCCTGATTCCCTGAAAAAACAGGGAAGCTGGGGACCCCCTTCCGCAGAAAATCAAACGAAGAGGAAAAAAGCCAAAGCTTAAAAAAACCTCTTCTCTCGGAGTGAAGCACTGGTGTGTGGGAGGTCAGATGTTCCAGGACCACGAAGAGCAAAGGCGTGGAACAGGTTGGATGAAGCCTCAGGTTAAGAGTCTGAAGAGAGTAGCTGACAAAGCGGAACCAGAACTGCAGCGAGGAAATCTCCAGTTAACTGGGTAGAACCAGGAAGATGTCGATTGCGATCCGAGGAGCGGAAACGCTAACAGCAGCGGAAGGCAACTCCAAAAAAAAGGTAAGAACCTGGAGGAAGCCGGTTGCGATCCGAGGGGCGGAGCCGCTATCAGAGAAAAAAAACAAAAAGGGCAAATAGACACAGAAAGGAAAGGGAAAGAAAACTATGTGAGAGGGACAGAGGAGGAGAAAAAGGAATAATGGAAAAACAGGCGGAACGAAAGCCGCCTAAGGAGATCTCTGAAAGCGGAACTCAGCGAGGAAGCTAGCTCCAAAAGGCAGAGAGAGGGTACCAGGAAGCAGGAAACTAAGCAGAGCACGGCACCAACAGAAAGCGAAGTTGCAACACACCGAACCGGAAACAGGGGCGGGATTAAATAGAGGATGAGATAGGACAAGTGACTAGAGCGATAACCAGGAAGTGAGAGGTAGAATGGAACATTCTAATGGCGGTGCCAGCGCCAGACCTTCCAAAGCCGCCAATCACGCCTGCGGTTCGGCGGGGGTGTGACAATATCCTGTCCTTGGACAAATCTGAGTTAGTCTTCATGTGTTAGAGCAATTCTTTCTAGTCATTTCAGTCCTTGTGTAAGTCCTTAGTACTTTTATGAATACATTAATTAATGTCCCATAGAGATGAACGCGGCGTGGATAGGTTAACCTTGCAAGTAACCTCCTTGCGTACCATGTCTTTCTTTAAATACCTAGCCACTAAAATATAGTAACAGTAGAATAAATCCATTTGAACAAAACCGAGTTGCCTGTGAAAGTGTTTCCTGTGTAAAAATCAAATGTTTCCTTTCCTTAAAGAACCCCATAGTGTCACCCATCCAGAGTCATCCTTCCACTTTAGTATCATACCTGTTATACGCCTTTGTACCTTAGCATTAAAACCGACTTCCAATTTTGATTATTTAACCCAATTCCTAAGTTGTTTACTATTTTTAAACCTGTGAAAACTAATCTATTGCAATTTTGCCACGTGTGATTCCTGCTGCACTGTTTTTCCCTCCAAAGTCAATTTTCTAAACTGTATGCCTGTTGTTTAGTACCTTGCCTTGTATCCTGTGAGTTTTCTTGCTTCTTGGATACAGCCACACACATTCTTGCCTATGCCGTTCAACCGCACATGTAAAATCACCATTCAGTAATTCGGAGTACCATTTTGCTCATTTTTCAAGGGAGCTCATTGCGATTTTGACCTCCTATTCAGGGGAGTTCGTTTGGATTTTCATTCTGATTTTTGCCTAATATACCAGACTCCTCACTGTGTCTCTGCACCCACACAATACTTGGTTAACAGGGGTTTGAGGGAGTGTTTCAGGGGGAATGCCTAACTGTGGTGCTATTTGAAAATACTACCCGAAAAGTCATCTTGCTTTCATTCATTTATGCATTGTGTATCTGATGTTAGAAGGTTAAACTAAGTGTATCCTATCATTTTACTGTGTAATTATCACCACACTGGTGATTGCTGCCCTATATTGAATGTGTTTGATTTTTATTAAAAATAAAAAAAAAAAAAATATTTCATTGATTACACACTGGCCTGGTTCATGATTCATTGTGACACGTGGTGTACGTTCAAGGGTTGGCTGCCTTCTCAAAAACTGAATCTGAATGTAATAAACTTAAAAGCGTTTTATTGTGCAATGCATCCCTAGTCAGTAGAAAGAGCCCTAGTCTGGAATGTGCTGCATCTTTAAAATCCTTAACAAAGTGGGGGCCCGTTGCTGGGATTGAGTTAGAAAGCTGTGTTACACTGTAAAAGCTCCTTCCCAAAACTAAGACCCTAAGTATCAGGCCTGTGTGTAAAAATAAAGTAAAATCAACCCTGAACTAGACAAAAAGCAACAGGATACAGGTTTACCCATATATGAATAATTGAATAAAGGAAGAACACTCTTCATAATGACCACAGTGGAGATAGACATGGCTAGGCAGCATCTTCTGCATAAACTGTTCATCACAGGGGAATGGGCAGAGCTAGATGAGGGGGACTGTTTAGTAGAAATGGTGAAACAGGTCACATCCATGAACATGGATGTGTGGCAGGACGGTGGCCTGTTACATCAAGCCTTGAGCGAGTTATATATGACTCAGAGTATTAAAGAGGAGCAGATTAAAATGGTTCGACTCACAGCCTACATATATCTCCACATAGGGGTTATGGAGGAAAAATATGAAGAAAATAGAACCCTTGTTCAAAACCAGTCTGAGCTCTTCACTCAAATCCAGACTGAATTAAAACTAGTAGAAGAGAAATTTTCAAAAGAGCCAAGATTCTGAGGTAGAAGTTGAAAACTACATCAAACAGCTAAAAGAGAACTTGGCTACACAACAACAAAATAATTCAGTGCAAGTGGTCCAATTAGATACGTTAAAACAGGATTGTCAGGAAAAGGTTGATTCCCTGAAAGAGAGTCAACTAACATTAAAACAACAAGTGACATATAATAGCACCTGCTCAGAGCAGATAATTACTTTACAAAATCAGATCAAAAAGTTGGAAGAGGAGAATAATAAATTAATCCTTAAAGAACACCACTTCCAAACAGAATTTGACCAAGAACGCCATACATTGTGTACTATCAAACAACAGCGGGATGACCTGGCTAAAGAGAGGGGCGCTCTGTATCAAGAAAAAGATGCCCTATGTCAGGAAGTGTGCAATTTAAAAACAGACCTACAGAAAAGAGAGTTAGACCTGCAGGAACTGAACAAACTAAAAGTAGAACATGAAAAATTATTGGGACACAGAAGACGAGTAGAAGGTACTCTAGAAGAGAACACCCAAGCTAGGAATGCGCAAAATCAGGAGATGAATCTCCTGCAACAAAAACTGTCTCAGTGTTCCCAGGCCATACAGGCAGCACAAAAAGACAATGAGGCCCTCTGTGATGAGAACAGTGGACTCCAGAACAAGGTGGCAGCGCAAGAACACGTAATAGAGGTAAGTCAAGCCCTGATAGCAGAGCAAAAGGCTCAGGCCTTAGCCTACCCTTAAGAGACAGGGGCTGAGAGGGAGAAACTGGAGCTGTTAGAAAAAGAGTATGCTAGCCAAAATCAAAACTTGAGGGACCCTGAACTAGTAGAGAGGGACCGGTCCATCCCTGATCACAGTGTGATGCCCTCTGTACTAAGGGCCTCAAAACCATGTACTGCCTTGTATGTACCAAGTACTGCTAACTTCTTACCCACCAGTTCACAAGAACTGGGAATCATGAGGCAGCCAGACTCTAGTAGGCTCAGCATGATTGAACAGGCAGGCCACCGCCCATCAGAGATAGATGGACGGGCGTCCCTGTACAGATTCCAAAACATTATGGCCGATATATCTAATCAGGAAGACTCTATCAGGGCTAACGTTTTGATCAATGGATTCGGCAAAAGGTTCAGCAATATCTTCCTCTTCACTTAAGTACAAGAGTTCCCCCGATCTCCCTTCCTCCTCCTCCTCACCTGATGAGGTTGAATAATCCAACTTCTTCCTTCGGGTGTGTCGAGCGTTGGGCTTCTTTTTCTTGAGTAGATAGGGTCTGCCTCGAAAGGAAGCCACCGTGAACTCTAGACCAAGAGATCCACAGTGTCTCCCCTCTGTGACAGCCAGATGTTGCAAGGGGAAAAAGCCTAGCTCAAAAAAACCCTTGGTGCAGAGATGAGTAGACGCCGGAGAAGCTGTCAGAAGACTTGGCTGAGGTCTCAGGTGTGTCTGCAGATTGAAGAAGTGGGTGGAGGAAAATCCACTGGAAGAAGAGGCACGGGATCGTCGCTCCTGGAGGATGAGAAGTGGAAGATCCACAGAGAACAACATAGCGAGAACAGGAGAGATCCTAATTTGAAAGGCAAACGGGGGAGGAAGCAATAGATATGCTCAGGCAGACAAAGGGAGGCAAGAAGCAAAGGAAGGGAGAGAGAGCCAGGGAGTAAAGGAGGGTGAGCAAAATAACTGGAGTAGCGGGCGGAGTTAAACTAGAACACCGCCGGGAAGGTAGCAAACGTGCGCACGCAACGGAGGAATAAGCACAGTTGCAAAGCGCTGAGCCGCCGACAGACGAATGGTAAATACTATCGGCGGTGGCCATGTTGGAAAAAAGAAACTAGACCGTCA
The DNA here is from genome assembly GCF_040938575.1 of Ambystoma mexicanum. Classification (NCBI taxonomy): domain Eukaryota; kingdom Metazoa; phylum Chordata; class Amphibia; order Caudata; family Ambystomatidae; genus Ambystoma; species Ambystoma mexicanum. The sequence goes on along the minus strand of NC_090922.1, from coordinate 1,002,222,079 downwards.
AACACGTAGAAAAGGAAACGTGGTGGCACAGTCTAATGGTGTCCTAGTTTCCACCTCCTCCACACACACCAGTCGCCAGCGGCTGTGACAGTATGCCCCCTCCGAAGGCCCTTTCCTCCCGGCTTTCCTGGATGGAGTCTGTGGAACTTAAGTAATAAACGGGTAGAATGAATGTGAGAATGTGGTTCCCAGGTATCCTCAGAAGAAGGGTATCCTTTCCAATGAATGAGGTATTCCAGGCAACCTCGGTGATACTGGGAATCTAGGATTTGAGAGACTTCATATTCATCAGAGGCTGGAGTGGGCAAGGTCCATAGTTTGGGAGTTACTTGCTTCCGGGGATCTGGTACAAAAGGGCATAGCAGAGAGGAATGGAATGTCAGGTGGATCCGCCTAAAAGTCTTGGGCAACAGGATTGATCGTTGACAGTATTTCAAAGGGACCAATGTACCGGGGAGATAGTTTGGATGAACGGACCCAACAAGGCAAAAACTTGGTGGACAGCATGACCTTAGAGCCCTTCTCCCAAGCAGGTACTTATTTCCGATGTTTATCGGATTGCTCCTTGTAGGGTCTGCTGGCTTCTTGTAGACTCCGTCTGGCTGTGTTATGGGCTTCCTTTAGCTGCTCGATAGTAGTCTCTAATGATGGGATGTTTGTTTCTCTCCAAAAAGTCGGTACGATGGATTGAGGATGGAAACCGTAGATACAATAGAAAGGGCTAACACTAATAGCAGTATCGACTGCGTTGTTGTATGCAAACTCTGCGGTGGGAAGTAGGTCTACTCAGTTGTCCTGTTGCTGGTTGATAAAGCACCTTAAGTATTGTTCCAAGGTTCCATTTAACCTTTCGGTCTGGCCATTGGTTTGGGGGTGGAATCCAGAAAAAAGTGCTCTCTCAATACCCAGTAGGTTGCACAAGCCGGTCCAGAATCTGGAGGTGTATTGACTCCCTCGATTAGATACAATCTTCTGGGGAAGCCCGTGCAGCCTAAAGATATCCTTGAGGAAGACTTCGGCCATGACTAAGGCTGATGGTATCTTGGACAGTGGAGAGAAGTGCGCCAGCTTGGTAAAAGAGTCCACAGTTACCATTATACATGTGCAGCCTCGGGAAATAGGTAATTCAACAATGAAGTCCGTTGATATGTATTCCCAGGGACCCGGAGGGATCTGTTCTTGTTGTAACAACCCCAAAGGCCGTAGGGTAGAGTGCTTGCTCTGTAAACATACCATATAGGACTGTACATAGGCCTGAGTATCAGCCTTCATGTTTCGCCAATAGAAAGATCTTTGAAGCAATTCTAGGGTACCACGTACTCCTCGATGTCCGGCAGTCTTAGTGTCATGACACCACTGAAGGACTCGTAGTCTGAGTTTTTGGGACGGAATGAACAATCTTCTGCGTATGAAGTGCAGACCGTCTCTGGTATCAAATGGTTTGTTTCCAGGTCCTAGGATTGGATCATCCTGGTGCGATTCTCTTACTTCTTGCAAAACATTGGTCACAGCAGAAATTATCCGTTTATGGGGAAACATCAGTTCTTTTTTGTAGGTCTGGTTAACATTATCTCTGCGGGATAAGGCATCAGCGATCTGATTTTGGAAGCCTGGAATAAATGTGATGGAAAAATGAAAATGAGCAAAGAAATGCGCCCATCTGGCTTGTCGGGTGTTATAACATTCTTGTTGCTTGAGTATTTGGAGATTCTTGTGGTCAGTTCGTATCTGAAACGGATATGGATTCCCCTGGAGTAAATGCCTCCACTCTAGGCAAGCCAATTTCATAGCAAGAAGTTCTCTTTCGATGACAGAGTAATTTCGTTGGCTGGGGCTCAAGGTCTTTGAAAAGTAGGCTACTGGATATTCATGGTCCTTGTCACAATGCAGAAGAACGGCACCCACAGCCGCAGCTGAAGCATCCGTCTCCAGAATGAAGGGTCGTTGTTGATCGGGCTGTCTCAATATGGAGGCTGTGCAGAATCTTCGCTTTAAACTGAGAAAGCTGTCATCAGCCTCTTTGGACCAAATGAAAGGACCGGAGGACTTTTTTAGCAAAGAGGTTATGGGAAGAGTGAGTTGAGAAAATTCTGGAATAAATTTCCGATAGAAATTTGCCAGTCCAAGGAACCTTTGGATGTCTTTGACCGATGAGGATGGTGGCCAGGACATAATGGCATCTACCTTCTTCGGGTCCATGGTAATCCCTTTCTCAGACAAGATGAATCCCAGGTAGGATAGGGAAGACTGAGCAAATGCACATTTCTCTGGTTTCACCAGAAGATGATGTTTCTGTAGTCTGCGTAGAACCTCTTTCACATGTAGTGTATGATCTTCCTGGTTGCATGAATAAACTAGAATATCATCCAAGTAGACCACTGTGTTCTGACCCAGCAAATCTGAGAACAAACGGTCCATAAACCTTTGGAAGATTGAGGGTGCGTTGACTAGGCCAAATGGCATGACCTGGTATTCGAATAGACCGTAGGGAGTGTGAAGAGCCGTTTTCCACTCATCCCCAGTCCTAATTCGGAGCAGATGGATAGGCATTCTGTAGGTCGAGTTTGGTGAATACCACTGAGCCCTGAACTGCTTCCAAAACTTCTGAAATGATGGGCATAGGGTCCTAGTTTCCACCTCCTCCACACACGCCAGTCGCCAGCGGCTGTGACAGACTCCGGAGCAATTCAGGGAGCTAGACCTAGAGAAGCATCATCTACAAAGGGACCATTTGGTTCGCTTTGCAGAATAAAAGGAGCGTGAATTGAGGCCCCAAAAGAGCATTCTAAAAACCTCTACCCAATCAGGGCAATGGGGAGATTCTCCACCAACCCTGGATGCAGAGAGGAGTCAGAAGACCACTCTCCTGTATGAAAGAGGGAGTCCAAGGGGAGTGACCCAGAGAGCCCAAGGTAAAACAGGGGAGCAGGAACTAGGCCCCACCGTTCCGAGAGCAATTCACAAGCTTAAAGAATCAGGGAGCACCTAGAAGAGAATGAGGTGACCTCAAACTGTAGCAGCTCCGAGTCTGAGGGCAAATGGATTATAGGTGAAGTGGGAAAAGAAGGCCAATAAACAAAAGAGAGCTCTGGTGAAAGACCCCATTAGGCAGATTAAGGCCATTATGAACTTCATTACCCTATATCATAAAACTGCAAAATATTCTGTCTGGGAGCATCTGGAGCTATATGAACAGATGATGGACTCTTTCAATATCAAAAATAGCCAGAATTGCATAGACTCTGCCAAATGGACATTCTCTCCAGAGTACTCCAGCTTCTTTGCGGGCTGGAAGACCAGAACCATTCAAGATGGTCCACCTATAAGGCAGCCATCTTGAAGCACTTTTCCGCCCACAGAAACCCCCAGGAGGCTCGCAAAGTGGCCTACAATATGCAGTGTGAAGAGGATGAGGCCCCAAGAGAATTTGTGCAGGAGCTAAAATGCGCCTTTAGACAAAATAACAGGCAGGTGTGCACAAATACTAGCAAATTTATAACCACCTATTCTCACGCGCTCCCAGAATATATAATGACATAGCTAGTAAGGAATTTTCATGACAACGGGACCCTGGAATGGGTAATAGAGCAGGCTATCCGGATCTATGAGGTCCAAAAACCTGCAGAAAGCAAAAACCAAACAAAAAAAACCCAAACCAACCAACACTCCCGCTGCTGCTAAGGTGGCGGAGGTCAAGGTTGCCCCAATTTTGGACCTTGAAATGGGGGGGCCTAAAATACACCTTCTCAAAACCAGCCAAATCAGAGGCAAAGAAGGGCTTCTGATCAATCAGCAGCAGGTGGTAGTCAGGTGGGTCACCCCACCAATTTGACCGCTAACTCTGCTAATTATATAAGTCCCAGGTATAAGGGCAATCGGCCTATCTTGGGGTACGTATGCACTCCCCGGCTCAAGGGGGGGGGGGGGTCCAACCAGGTGAGTATTTCCCCAGGAAACCTCCCTCTCAACTTTCCTCAGGAGGGTAGTAATCCTCCAAATCCTGGATTAAGTTTCTTTCCCGGTACCTTCCAAACCCCAACCTGCAAGACAACCTTCCTTTCTCTCCTCGCTTTCAGGAGTCCAGACCACCCAATCCGGGAGAGGAGAGGCCAAGGGTGGAGGGTTACCAAGGAAATTCCCAATACCCAGGGTACTCCAGGAGAAGGGGTACTTACCCTTCCCGAGAACAACCTAGGTTTGAGCAAAGACCCCCGTACCAGCTGGAGCAGGTGTTCCAACTGGAGCTCCAGGTTCAGAACCTCACTCAGGATCTGAGTTACATGTTGAGGGCTCAGAAGAACCCTCAGATGAACATGGCAGCTCAGAAGCCTGCAAACTAAGGGTCTGGCACCCCGGAACAATGATGGTGAGAGAACCCTGATAACCCGCCATTTGAGAGGAGGCACGGGAGGAGGGGGGGTGCAAAGCCCTAGAGGAAGCTTCCTTCCTCACCTGTGAAAAGCCCCTGGACACCCCAGAACCAGAACTAAAATCTCTTGCCCCGAAAATCTGCAACCCAGGGAACAGAGGGTGGGTAGGAGAAACCAAGAAATCGAAAAGACCCATTTTCTGGAGGAAGTCGGTGTCCTCCAGTTTGAAGGGGAAAAAATCCTTGGAGGATTCTGGGAAGAAAATCTTCTCCTTCAGGGACGGGGGAATTCCTCCCAAAGAAAAATGGGTCCCAAGAGACCAGAACTTAGACTGGGTAGGTGTGGGACTGATTCAGAATCTCCCATCCCTGAACCCCAGAATTATCATCGTGAGAACAAAATATTGAATGAGGGATCCCCCCCACAAACCAATTCTGGTGACTGCCTCCAAGAAGGTGGGGGCAGTCCAGAATCAGAAAAAGAGGATTCTGAAACTGCTCAAACGGTTTCTGGTGACTGTCTCCCTGAAGGGAGCGGGGGGATAGCACAGAATCCAGAGAGAAAGGGGAGCCCAAAACTCCCCAAATATCTGAACACCATACTTTTGTTACAGATTCCCAGACTCCGGCACAGAAAACTGTCCAAAACCACACCGTGTCGGAGTCCAAAATAAAGAAATTGACCACCCAGCTTGCCCAAAATGCTTTGCCCATTGGAGGTGAAAGAAGGTAGATTCTACACCCCGCGTCCACGTGTATTTATTGTATTATACAATTGAGTGCAAGGGCAATGTGCAATTTTAGCACTGGTGGACAATGGATTCCAAGCCACTCTTCTGTCCAAAATTGCCTTTGAACAGCTAAATTCAGGAAGGGGTGGAGACACCAGATACCTCTCAACCCTATTCCTGGGCAACTCCAGAACTCCGACGGGAATTCAATTCTCATCAAGGGGACTGCAGATCTGGAAATTAAAATTGGGTGACATAAGGTGAAGCACCCGGTTATCTACAGAGGGGACCCCATGTATATTAGGTAATGACCTCCTCCGCATGTTGTCTCCCCTGATAGACTGCATAAAAGTAGGTCCTCTGGACTCAGACTAACCAGCCAATAAAATTAAAACAAAATGTCAACCAAGTCAGTTTAAATGGCACATGCCACATGGTTGAACACAAATCCGATCAAATTGAGTATAATTTCCAAAATAATCAAATACCTGACATTACAGTAATTGCTGAAGGACAACAAACTGGTGATGGGAATTCTCCATTCCTGAAAATCAAGTTTCCTTCCAGTTTCAAGTGGCATTCCGCACTGGAAGGCAATACTTTGAAATTTTATACAAATTCCCGATCTGAAAATCCAAATTCTCTAGTCAAAAGTGATGAAAAATCTGCTCAACTCTTAGCTGATATTCAGAAAATAACAGAACAGATGTTCCTCTCTAGTCAATTAAATGAGGGCAAGGAGCCTGTTCTCGCCACAGTGTGCCTGAATAATGGAAAGAGCTTCATCAACAAAGCCATGTTCAGGAAACTCCCAAAAGAGCCAACCATTCCCACATTTCAATTGACTGATAAATGGGAAATGGGCCTGGAAACCCCCAGCTATAAACATCTCCTGCCTAGCAGGTGTTTGCTCAAAATTGCCATGGGTGACAAAAGAATAGAGCATAATTGTTGGGTTGTGCGAGATGTCCCTGATGCATTCTATTTAGGCAGTGACATTCTCAATCGCTTTGCAATTAATTTGGACTTTATAAATTACAAGGCCTGGCCCCGACTGGGGGGCAATCCCATGGCTTTGATGATTCTGAAAAAGAATTTTGGTAAGCTCGATTGCTGCCGAATGCAGTGGAAGTTGAAATTGGAGAGGAGGTCACCATCCCAGGATGGACCCGACAATTCCCACATGACTTAAAAATTAAGAGGACAGAAACTACAAAATCCTGACGCATATGTACACCTCAATGCCCATCTCCAACAGCAGGGGTTGGGGTTAAACCCAACACCATTAGTTAATGTAGAACACAACACCATTCCAATAGTGGTGTATAACAGCGATTTTAGGAGTATCACTCTGGGCGCAGGCACTATTATTGGAATGGCGGTTGATGACTGGAATTTTCCATGGATCTAGGAAATGAACTGATAGGACAAATCCCCAATGACTGCTATAACTATGGCAATGACATACCACCAGAAAAGGTCTTCACCCGGCAAGGGGGGAATTTCCTGTTGTACTCTTCCTGTCCTTATGGGGGGATGACCTGTGCCATCAGGAAGGATGAGGTCCAGGTCCACAATGACTGCCTCTCCTACCCGAAACCCTCTGTCCAGGTCAACACCTTAACCAGTGACCTCTTCACACAGCTGGAGGAGGCAGCTGAGATTGCGAAACCCAAAGTCTTTCCAGGCTTCAGGCAGATGGTTGAAGAGCGGGTGAACCTCGCTGATGCCTGTGAGACTGAGGAACAAAAGCAAAAGTTGAAACAGGTGCTCTTAGATTGGCCCAGATCCAGGGGTCAAAGGTGTACACCGCTATTGACCTGACAAATGGATACTGGACCGTGCCCATCAGTAGGGAGGACCAGTACAAGCTGGCCTTTAACTTCGGGGCAGCAGTACACATGGACCAGACTCCCTTCGGATACATAAACTCTGGCAATTAATTCAACATCTTCCTACACAAGGCCATGCCCGACTTAGGCGAAAGAGGTAACCTGGCCTATGTGGATGATGTCTTGATTAAAAGCTCAACTGTGGAGGAACACATAGTGGAAATCCGCTATGTTCTGACACTTTTGCGGGTTCCCGGAGCAAAACTGTCCTTCCAGAAGGCACAGTGTTGCAGGACCTGTGTCAAATTTTTGGGACTTGAAATAACCCCTGAGGGTTTCTGTCCCAGGCGAAGAAAGTGGAAGCACTACTAAAACTGAAAGACCCCACAACTCTGCGTGAGCTAAGGAGTCTTCTTGGACTGACTAATTACAGTAGGAAGTTCATTGAGGATTACGCAGAGCTCACAAGACCCCTGGTCCATCTGTTGAAGGGGGGTCAAGTGGGAGTGGGGTCCAGAACAAGCAGAGGCAGTAAAACAACTCAAAATAAGTCTCTCTCAAAAGCACCTTGTCTAGCTTGCCCTGTCAAAAACAATGAGTTCTTCTTGTAGACTGGGTTCTCGAATACATGCTTGACTGCAGTATTATACCAAAAGCATGACAAGGTCAATAAAGTCATCTCCTATGCAAGCAAAGCTTTATCCTCTGTGGAGGAAAAATTCAATGATTGTGAGAAGGCACTCCTGGTAACGGTGTGGGCATTGAAAAATTACCACCCGTTCATCCAGGGGTAGCACATCATAGTGGAGACTCCACACCAGCCTTTGCAATACCTCCAAAGTGACAGAATACAGGCAGGAAATGTAAGTAATTCTAGAATTACCTCCTGGATTCTGTCCATTCAAGGCTTTCCTGTGGAGGTCAGATATGGTCAAAACAAGAAGAGTCCCCTGGTGCAAGGTCTGGCTGACTTGCATGATTGTGCCAGAGAAAACTGTCTCGAGGACAAAAGTCTCAAAACCCAGGACAACATGGAGGAGTACCTAAATTCCCTGCAGTCTATGAAGAAGTCAAGTGCAAGGGGATGCCCACAGTTTATGTGGACGGGTGCACCTACCATGTTGACAACAGGAAAAGGAACTGGTGGCCGGTTTTGGGAATGCCTGGGTGAATGATGCCCCAGAACCCTCTGCTGGGTACAGAATCGGTCCCTACAGTAGTCAGGTGGCAGAGTTGATGGCAGTTCACCAGGCCATCCTCACTGCTAGGCAACCATAGTAAACAAAAGGTTCGCGATTCGGGCCGCGGCCCTCTTAGGAGTGTGCCGTTTTGTGTGACACGGCATCGCAGTAGCTGTGTATTCACAGGGCAATGTATTCACAGGGCTTCAGTGAGGGTGCAGGCCAGCATGTGCAAGATCACGCCCCACGCACATGATGCAGCGCAGTGCTGAGGACGCATACAGGGTGAAGAGCACACGTCGTGCTGACCCTGCAGTGTAGATGCTGCGCCAATCCTTGGACCCACACTGCTCCTGCAGCTGGGAAGGGCGAGGAAGCGCTGCTGCACAGTGGAGGAGAGGAAGAGCAATGCAGGGATCGCAAAAAACAGTAATCCAACCCCAGGGCTATGTGAGGGGGAGGACCCTCCTCACGGCCCGGGGGTTGGATTACCTTCAGTTTCACGTCGGTGTGCGTAATGCATGCTGACATTAAACTGAATGTAAATTCCCAGCAGGAGCCATTTTCGGCTGCCGCGGTGAAGAGGGAAGGTAAGAGCCCTTCTCCCTCTCCCTCGATCTCTGGCTTTATTGAAAGCCGGAGATCGAGTGAGGTATCATTGGAAAGGGGAGACTCTCCCCTTTCCAACGACACCGTTTTTAAAGCATTGCTGGTCGCTGATCGGGTGCAGAGTGCTCGATCCACGGACAGCAATGCCACTAGACTACCAGGATCTGTTTGTGATGTGGGGGTTGGGGGCTGCTTACTACGTAAGCAGCCCCCGAGCCCCCGATACCCCAAAGCATGGGGCCACACCTATGGAGACTCCTGGGGGCAGATGGGTAATCATCTGCTCCCAGGGAAGGGGATTAAAAAAAAATAATAATGAAAGTTAATGGAGATTTGGGTGGGGGTGGGGAGGGCCACTAGCCACCAGGTATTCTTTCTTCCATGAAAAGGGGTGGCCCTCTCCCCAACAAGTGGATGGGGGGCACCCCTTGTAGCCCTCCCTGGGGGCAGATTTATGCCCCTAACAGCCCCCAAGGAGGACTACATGAGGTGCCCCCCATCCATTTGGGGGGTAGAGGGCCACCAGGAAAGTGTGGACAGGCCCCCAAAAGGGAAGGGCCCAAACCATAGACATAAACATAAAATAAAAAAGGTTGGTTTTGGGGTACTGTCCCCCACTATACCACCAGGGACATTTTTTATGGAAAAGGGGGTGGCCCTCTCCCCCATCCCAAGTGGATGGGGGGCCCCTCAGGTAGCCCTCCCTGGGGGCAGAATGCTGCCCCTAGGAAGGGCCATCTGCCCCCAGGGAGGACTACATGAGATGCCCCCATCCATTTTGGGGGGGAGATGGCCACCAGGAAAGTGTGGGCAGGCCCCCCAAATGATGGGGCCTGCAGATTAGGGCCCCCTGGGGCAGATGGGTGCCGATCTGCTCCAAGGGAAGAGGCCAAACATAAAAACAAAATAGAAAGACAAGAATGGGGGGTTTTGAGGGTGTGGGGGCCACTAGACCACCAGGTGAATTTCCAATGAAATGGGGGTGGCCCTCTCCCCCCCAAACACTAAGGGGGGCACCTCATGCAACCCTTCCTATGAGCTTCAGGGAGGGCTGCATGAGATGCCCCCCCTCCATTTGGGGTGGGGGGAGAGGGCCACCACAAAATGGACATGCCCCCCAATTAATGGAGTAGTAGGTTTTGGGCACCCTGGGGGCAGATTGGCACACTAATGTGCCCATCTGCACCAAGGGAAGTTGGGTAAACAAAAAGTGGTAGGCTGCATTTTAGTGGGGACTGAGGGGCACCCTAAACCATCAAAGAATGTTGTAATGGAAAGATGGGTCCCCCTCTCCCCCCACCCAAAATGGAGTGGGGGCCATCTCATGTAGCCCTTCCTGGGGGCATATATCTGCTCCTAGGAAGGGGCACCTGACCCCAGGGAGGGCTGCATGATATGCCCCCTCCATTTGGGGTGGGAGGGGAGAAGGCCACCCCCTTTACATTACAAAATTCCCTGGTGGTTTAGGGTGCCCCTCTGCACTACTATAATGCATCCTACCATTTTCAAATGTTATTTTTGTTTACCCAACTTCCCTTGGGGCAGATGGGCACATTGGGTTGTGGTGGCCCTCTCCCCCCCACAACCCAAATGGAGGGGGGGGGGTGCACCTCATACAGCCCTTCCTAGGAGCCCGAGGGAGGGCTGCATGAGTGTTTTAATCTTTTCACGACCATTCATTTTGCAGTATGCCCTACTGAAATGGTCAATATAATTGTTGCACTATTATAATCTAGAAGCAACATTCTGGGTACTGTGACACCTTCTGAATGTACACAGCATTTTAAAGGCCTAATTCAAAGAAGCGTTTTATAATGGCCAAACCCCATTGGAAAACATTCTGTGAATAAGGGCCTAAGGCATTTTCTGTTCAGTGGAAGATCTTTGGGAGAGAATAGGAAAGAGTTAATGAACAACAAAACTGTAGAAAATCGCGGACGCTCTGGAAAGCATATTAACTGAGAGCCCAGCAGAGAAAGCGGAACCCCTGCTTCCCTGGTGGGCTGGAGAAGTTGCAATCACATTCACGGTGTCTTAGAAATCAGATTTGGCATTCTTTCTGTGCAGTCTACCTGATCATCTACTGATTTCTGTTTCATCTGTTGGGAGCAAGAAGCAGCCGTGGCACATGGCTGCATGTTGGGGTGTTTGTTTTTTATTCCTCTATTCCTTTGAACGAGAAATTCTGCAAGTAAGGGGATATCTCACACTTCAATGTCAGCGTGTTATTGGAAAAAAGATATGGGAAATCTGACCTCCTGCGGATTTTGTTTTTTTTAGCCACTGCAATATGCTTTTTGAAGCTTACAGGACACTCTTCATGCTTGTCTGTGGTATCGCACTGAGATAATTTGATCACTGTAAGCCTCTTACGGGTTCACATGTAATCCATCTTCCCAGCTCGCTGCTGTCTCTAGGCATCATCTGCAAAGAGTGGCAGCTCAGCCGAACTCTACATCTCTGCATCTTCTCTGATGCGTTGCACTGTATGTAGCCTACGCGTGTCTCTGCAGACCGTCCGAGCACTACTCCATCTACCAAGAGAAATTAACACACAATTAACACACAATCCTCTTCGATAGTTCAATAAAGTTCTCTTAACATCAGCATCGCTTTTTGTCATCACCGGCTGAAGAGACACTCTTGCTGATTATAGCCTGTCTCCTATAGGGAGGCGCTGCAAAACACTACCCTGTTTGTTGTATTTAAGAAAGTACATGTGCGGTGAACGTACTGCAGAATAGCTCAGTGATTATGCTGAGTATTTGTTGTTCAAGTAGCTTGATCCGAAATCCCAAGCTTTTTTGAGTGTGGCACTGTTGTTGACAGTAACTGCAATCGGGTAAACAAGGAAGAGGGGGTAACGCGGGGCAGAGTGCTAGAAAAGTCGATCACGATAAGTAACCATCAATATGAGAGCACAATGAGGGGATAGGCCTGGTCAACGATCATATAAAATCAAAAAGTCTTTATTATTCACATATTAAATCAAATAACAAATAGTGCTGAATCCATCATAAAACAGCATAAAAACAGACAATAAATATGGAATATATACAGGTAAAGTGCATGACAGTCAACTGAGCTCCCTGAATTGCAGGATGAGTATAAAGTACAGTCGTCCCCCCAGGAAGGCACAGGAACTGAAAGAAAAAGGGGTGGGGGGATACCTTGTTAGGGTCCTGATACTCTGAGCACTCTGTTACCCCCTCTTCCTTGTTTACTTGTTTAGTTACTCCCCTGGGTGTACACGGTAGGGGACGCCTATCCTTGATCAAATATTAGTAACTGCAATCAGGACATGATGACGAGTGAGATTCTCACCATGTGGCCTGCCAATGAAATCACACCTTTTAAAGCATTAATACTAAATGTGCGGGCCATATTGGGTGGTAAAGCCCACTGTCCAACTTAATTGGCCCAGCATTAATGCTGTTTCCACTGTGGGCAAAAAGTCTGGGGTGCTAAGGGTATTGTTTTTGTGTGTGTGCCTATTCTTGCTGTGGTGAGCACACAACCAGCATTTTCACACGAAAAGAAAAAAACGATAAATAAGATGGCTACCATGCAAATGGAGGCGAGGGCTAAAAGCAGAGCTGCTTTTCAATTTCCATGGCAGTCTCATGTGGCTCAGTCAATTAGGAAAAAGAGACTGAGTCCAAGGCAAGCAGTGCTCACAATTACAACTAAACGCTCTCTGGCATGCTTGCATGTGGGAGAGCTCTTTTTATCATCATGTGTGAACACTGCTTACCATGCATTCATGGTTGTGTTCATAATGAAAGCATGTAAGAAACTATGTATTTGTAATTGTAAACATCACCTGCCATGGGAACCTTACAGGCAGCATCTACAATGAATCCCTGTGGGGTTTGCCTGCTTTTGCTGATGCATAAAGATGGCAGTCCCGAGAGGGATCTGCAGCATTTGTTCCGGCGTGAAATTCCATGCTGGCGCAAATGGTGGAGCATTTGTATGGCAGAGAGAAAGGAAGGTGGTGGAAATGCAAGTTGCATTCCGACACTTCTCTCCTCCATACAAATCAATGAAAGTGAGCTGTGGCGTCAATGGTTGGTGTAAAAGCTTTACAAAGGGCTTTTATGCCTTCCATTGATGTTACTGCTTAATGGGACATTGGCTCAATTGTGCTTTATAAATGGACTGGAAAGGTCCTTAGCTCTCTGCCACAGGCCCAAATCAAGCCATCTCAAACCCTTCCAAAGTCTTAGGCTATTGGATACCAGAGGCAATGGTATCTAATGATTAGAGAGTTAGTAGCTGTCTATGTCTAGGTTTATGCATGTATAGGTTTATGCAGTCAGGAGGAGACTTGCAACATATTGGCACCCTTGTGTAAATATAAACAGCACAGAGGATATTGTTGGAATGCCAAGCCCCTTGCCTTTCTAATGATATCCTTGTCATCTCAATCACTCCACTGGGCACATTAAGAAGCAGTCTACACCAGGAGCTACTGTGGTAGGGAGGGACCCACAGAACCATAATTCCCACTGTGGGCATCTTCCGTTTAATGGAATCTTTGCTGTTGTTATGCCACTAGATCTCAAAAAGGTAAGGGTAGGAAGATGGGGGCTCGAAGGATGGGCTGCATCTTGCCATATTGGGCAAATTCAAACACCATATTGTATATGTGTTGATATGCATGAAAGCATGTGTCTCAGTAGGATAAAACGTGTTCGCCTTGGAAGCAAGACGACAGGGAGCAGCACAGGTTCGAATCCCGCATCCGTGCTTAAAAACCTCTGGGTATTAAGCACGTTAAAAATAACCTATAATATCATATAATACTCTCCCTGTTCCAATAATATGAGATATATAACCATAACAACCCTGCATCATATTCGTTCGTTCATAACACATTCATAAACTTCCGAAAAAAAGTGTTGAAACTGTGACGTGTTTTGCAGTTGAAGGGGTTATCTGTTGTAAGTGCATGTCACCCTGCTGAACCCCCAGGTACTCGCACATCTCTGCCAGATCCTGTTGCCCCACATGGCCCCTGACTCCTGGAGTCAATGGCCCATGAACATCCAATAGTTAGACATATTACACCCCATGTCATATTTAAATACAATAATATATTCATTGCAAATCGGGCGGGAACCAACCTCTTTTAAAATGACTCTTTATTCGACAAATCGTTCCAGGGGATTACTGTTGAATAATTGCACCCTAAGACATGTGGGTGACGTAGTGGGTAGTTGCCAAATCATATCAAGCAAAGCGACTGCCAAATTGCAAGTGATACTAAGCAAAACAACTGGGAAAGGCAGTACATGCCAACAGAATATGAACCGTGCCTCTGTCCAATCACCGCACCAGTCTTTGCAGACAACTACTACCATCAAGAAAAAATAACTTTCCACCTGACCTCAGATACGGAAAAACCTCCATAGAAAAAACACAAATTCAAAAGTGAGTCCAAAGTTCAATGACTCACTCATATGACCCTCTCCTCCCAACCCCACGCCCCCTGCACCCCAACGAACACCTTATTTGAAAATACTCACCATCAGGGACGTCATCAGCTAGTAAAACACATAATACCGAAAACCCCGTCTGCTGAGCTGAATTCCGCTGCACGCACCTCACAAGGAATGTGGGCCTGTGTCAATGACACTTGCTGCAACTCCGCCCCTTGCCATAGAGTCGAAAGACTGCACGCAGGTTGCCATACGAAACACTATTGAGGCAGCCAGTCGCCTGCTACCATTGCAACGGGCGCAGGAATCTCAATATGCACGGACGCCTGCATTACAGAAACCTTGCCCCTGTGCAAACGCAATTTTGCATGTTATTAGGACGAGGTCCAAAACTGCCCCAGTACATAAAAGTATTCTTTCAAAGCTTTTTTTGCCCCACAGCAACGTGTGCCCTATTGTTAAATTATATTTTTTTGCACTAGCTCAGTGTTTGCCCTAGTGTTAATTTGGTGAAAAGTTGCACTTGCAATAGTGTCAAGTTTTCGCAATACGGGTCGTGGTGGTGTGTTCTACCATCCTGTTAACTGCCTTCTCAAATTGTTTGTTCTGACCCTGGCATGATGTTGTCATTTGAATGGTCATTTGTGCATCAAGATACAGAGACTGCTCCCTACAAAGTACAACATGAGATAACGTGGAAGGGCACATCGACAGGGCACTGCACAGCAAGAGTAGACATACACCGCCCCCAACACATGACAGCAGAGGCAATCGTCTGGGCCTGAGATACCATTGACAATGATAATGTGTTTCTACGAAGCGCCTGCTACCATGGCTATTGCTGCTTCAGGGTGTGGTAAATAACACACCTCGCTATGACCCATTTGTATGGTAATCAATGTAGCACCCTCCTAATGACCTACCCTTTGTCCTGCAGTTTGAATACCCATTTCAAGAGCACGCGCTAAGCTCATCCCTCTTTCTGAAATGCTGTGAAAGCAAATGGCATCCTCAAACTGTGCCTGCAAAAACGCTCTCCCCCTCCCCCAAGGCAAGAACCGAGACGCTATCTAGGCTGTATGAAAAACAGCATGGACATAGAAATATGCCAACCTATCCTAGATCACCAGGGACGTGTGCAGAGCGAGGCAAGACTCTGTCAGGACATTCTTACAATTACAGGACAGAAGTAGCCAAAAGGATGTGCGGGTGATAGACAGGCTTCACACAGAAGTCCGGGACAGCTAAGTCAGATCCATGCACCCACGATCAGCCATTGTGCCATTACTGTGAACCCATGTCCAGTCATGCCCAATGCTGCCCTCTTTCTAGCACGCCAGGCAGCAGTATATCAGGTTGTATACGAATTGTTCGTTTTACAACTGCTCGAATGACAATTGACCTTTTCACAATTGACCGAATTGTGAAGGTCAATTGTACCATATATGTGGGGGGAAACCCCCCCACCCAACGCCAAACCCCCAAAACCCATATATATATATATATATATATATATATATATATATATATAATATATTCGGTCAATTGTGAAAAGGTCAATTGTGACCCTTTAAATTCGGTCAATTGTTCATTCAATTGTAAACAAACAATTTGGGTAATACCGTATATCACACTTCCTCAGCAGTGTTCATGGCACCTCTGAGTGTATCGGTGTCCCTCTATCCCACGCTGCATTCCATCTGCCAGTCTACTGCGGTGTTGTGTTGGACACTTGCCTATTGCATTTGTGAATGTCTTTGGCCACATTGTTACCATAGTCTCTGGAGGAGAGCTCAGAGGAAACGTGCTCACTTTGGAAGCAAGGCAACACGTAGCAAAACAGGTTCGATCCCTGGGTCCGCGTTATAAATAACCTATCATATCATATCATACACTCTGTTCCACTACACTGGGTTGACGTATTTCATCCCCATCATCCTATACACACGCATATCGACCCTCGAGGGCTCACTTTGGGAGTTCACCATAGTCCCCAGCTTGCATCCCAAAAGATGGTGCTGCCAGAAAGTGCTGCCCAAGTTCCATTTCCCAAATAGATCAGCGAATGCCTCAAGACCATGGATGTTACTTCGTGAGGCAATGTGGCTGCCCTATGTGAGTGGTTTGTTAAAATTAAATGTAGCGGTGCTTCCTCACGACTGAAGAGTGATGGCTGGAAGCTTTTGAATAACCATTACCACTTGCATCGCTCTAGGTAGCCCATCAGTGATCATCCTTCATGCCACTACTGCACAGCATATGCCAAGGCTGGGTCCCTTGCTCTCTGTGACTAGGGAATACATCTGCATCTCACTGATGACACCCACCCAGGCTGGTTGTATGTTACCATCCCGAGTGGAGACCTGACCTAGCAGTTATGCTGGTCTCCTCCTATTGGTGGAAGGGCTAGGACTGATTGGCAGATGACTGGTCCGCTTTTGTAATAGCAAAGACAATGAAAAGAAATATACCCAAAGCAACCCCAGTGGTTACGATTCATTCATATCTTTCAATTCGCTTTCATCACTTTTTGGATTAGGCACAGAAAATATACCCACATAAGCACTCAACTAAAGTATGCCTACCTTCCTTGAGCACTATTGGTGGTATAACAGAAACTCAATCAATCAAATCAGATTTTAAAACCCTGACATAGATCATTAATTTTTTTCTATACCAACAAAATGTGCAATGACAATAAGCTCAGTTCATAACATACAATCACCATCGATAAAGAAAGCGGCAACTTAAAACCTGCTTCCAGATCCAACCTCCTATTCTTTCCAGGCCCATCTGAAGAACGCACTTCCAGAACCTATATTAAACTTGCTGTTATCTGCATTTTATAATAATGCCTTAATAGAAGAACAGAGAAGCTGCAACAATAAAATATTCAGCTATCTTCAAATGTCTATTATTCAATCTCCACTTAATAATAACTTTCCAACTATGGTTACAATATATGGCTGATTTCCTGTATTTATTGCTAGGTTAGTTTCTTTTAAAGATAACCCGATAGCATCAACGCAGCGTTGTAGACCTTTTGGTGAGTATGGCCCGTTAAGAGCGAGACTGCCACTATGCTGGATGCCCTATTGCGAGATGGCCTATTCTGATAATACACATCAGAAAACAATGCTATGAAGAAGCGAGTAACAAATGGAGGGCACATGTAACTGTAATGAAGACTTTACAATTACTAGAGCGGGAGATAGGAATTCACATATTAAATTGCAGACGGTCAATCAAAGACTTTGACAGAGAGCCCTTTTTTGATACAGTAATGCAGGCTCAATACATACTTCTCACGGCTGTAAGACACCCAACAATGGGGAAACAAAGACGTCCTGAAGAAGGTGGACAAATATATGGAAACTCTAATAAGGGAAAAATAGAGAGATGCCAATCTGAATGATTCACAACATTGTAAGATAAGCAAAGCATACACAATGTGTGTTTGTGCTTTAGGGATTATACAATGAACCAAATTAGATCACACAAATAAGTGGCAGTAGTAAGGACTGCCTGATATGCAAATTGACTACCCAACGATGTCCTATTTGACATAACATTGCCATAAGTAGTATTCTTTGGTTAAGTAAAGACACAGAGGAACGTTTGGAAAGGTCAGTCCTACTCAGTCCAAAATCATTAGCTTTAAGGGTGAGGTGGGCCCTGTGTGATGGGAACATATATTATTTTGTTCTACCTGATATTGATGGGCAGGATTGTGGATCTACATTCTTGGATATTCCAGGACCTCAAACTATAGAGGCATAGATGCACCTCAACTTTTGAAATGCGATTGGAACGATAATTTCAGAATAGGAAGAAGGGCCGCAAATCTGATCAGCTGTGGCTGTCCCTTATCCCAATGGTGATGCAGGCAATGAAAGTAAGATGGTTGCTTATTAAACTGTTTGCACCTCCTGTCCTTTTTCTCTTTGTTTCATTAATGTATCTCCAACCCCTGTAATTCTGGTTGTTGGTTCAAGGGATGACTTCTCTGGCATAACAGCCAAGAGTGAATGGAGACAAGGAGTGAATAACTTCTGAAGAACTGTTCACAGAGTTTAATTTTATAACAGAGAGTTGGTAAATGATAGAATATGTTTGATAATACCTGGCAAATCAGATCTTCATGTGGTGTAAGGGAGCCGATCTGAAAAGAGAATCCACTCTTAACACAGCTCATCAGACCTCTCCCCTCCCTCTCCATTACACCATAAAAAAAGAGGGAGCAACCTGGTATGTCGCTTCCAGAGAGTATCAGAGGTTCCTAGCTAAGTAAGCCAGGGATAGTTGGACTACAACAATATTGAGAAGCAAGTGTGACATAAAGGTAAACACCTGAGATTCCAATCCACGTACCAGGGCATAGGACAACAGAGAACTATGACGCTATACCAAGTGATATTTTCTAGTGCACAATTTCTGTTTTAAAATGAAGCTATTTATTAGATATCATTTAAAGTCACATTAATTATTTAGATGTTTTGATACCTGCGTTGCAAAACACCCAAGATTTGTATACAAACACTCAGCGAAAATCGCTATAGCGATCTAGTTTCGTCATCTTGTGTGCGACGGCTAAGAATAAAAAAAAAGTACAGAACGTGTTTTTTTATTTGGCAATACCTTAACACACTTAGGCCCTTCTGCACAGAGCGTTTTCCAATGGGGGTTTGCCATTATAAAAAGCTTCTGTGAGTTAGGCCCTTAGAGACAGACACATATTATTTGTAATGATAAAGTTATTGGTAAAATGACTACAAATCTACTGTGTCAGTCCTCAGTACATAAACATAAATAGTATATGCCTTTATTGTGTGGTTCAAAAAATTCTTCAGAGGTGAAGATAAAGTAATTATTTCTGGTTATGGCACCTATGTTTGTGGGAACGGATTAATTCTCGAGTATGGGAGGATAGCTCAGGGGCAACGTGCTTGCCTTGGAAGCAAGACTACACGGAGCGCGTGTCCGCGCTCAGAAACCTTTGGGTATCAAGCACGTTAAAAAAAACAAATCATATCATATGTAGAATGATCAATCACAAGATGCCATGCCTCCGAGTGTAGCACTGTGCCTCGCATGGCATGGCATGCAAGCTGCCCAAGGTGAAGACTTAACAATCCACCCCAAGAGTGGTGCCTAGAAAGCTATATAATGCCACATACAAACAAAACAATGGCCCTGTCTTTTTATTTAAACAAATAATGTACACTCCAACGCGTAGCTTCTTTGACCCATGTGAAAAAGAAAGAGGATGGTAGCCAGACAGTTGACAGTTCTGGCAAAATACAAGCGTCTTAGATGTGTGAAGCTGCTCATCCGAGGTGAGTGTTGGTAAACATAGGTGGTTAGTAAAACCCATATGGAAGATCCCATGAATGCGAATAGCGTGGAGTCGCTGGGGCTACTGTTGGAGGAGCAGTTATTAGTCCTTCATTTGTCTCTGCAGTTGCCTCGCCGCCCCGTCATGGTTTTTTCTCCGTTTCCGTTGCAGTATATGCTCATTCGTGCCTCAAGCTCCATTAGACTGACTATCAGCGATAGCCATAATGGCTGGGCAGCATTGCCAGCCCTTATGACTTTTCGATGGATACTTAGAAACCATGGGACCATTTCCAATCAATGAAAACAATGTAATGTACGGGGAGCTGGATATTTATTTATTTGAAGTATTTCATTTATTTAGATGCTCCACATATCTCAGAGCAAAAGGGGCATGGGTAGAGAGATAAGGTGCCCGGCACTTTTAATAAAATGCATTGAAGTTGCACATTCATAGATTTAAGTAAAACAAGTTAAGAGGATGCAGGGGATCAACATGAAGGTCGAGTCAGAGAGAAGGCGGGGCACATGATTCCTGCCCAATGCATCACCAAGACTGCTTTGAATTCCAATTACAGTAATTACGTACATTCCTAGATGAAAGAAAACAAGATAAGAAGATTACACAGAATAAGCTTCATGTGGGGACAGAAAATCAGAATGCAATTAATCAAAGATTAGATGTCATTCAGCCAGACATTGTACTTGTTACAGATCCAATGTAGAAGGGAAGTAAAAGCCCCTGACAGGTACATATGGATCCTAGATTACTCACATCGGATCACCAAAGACCCGATGGAGTAGCCAGGCTTTCAGCTTACCTTTAAAGCTGTTGATTGAAGCTTCTCCTCTTATTCTCCGTGGCAGATAATTGCAAAGTTCAGCACCGGCTGCTGCGAGTGATCAGCCGCCACGCTGATTCATCTCCAACTTTAGTGTCATCATTAGAAGGCGTGTAGTGAATGTCTCCTTAAGCTTGAACTGAAGAAGCTACTACGTAAATATATATAAAGCACTTCAAATATCTGTTCTATTTCTTCCATCAAAGTAGGAACAGAAAATATAGACTACTCCTTGCTACTGCACGTTGAGCTCAAAACCGCCATATTCAATTTAACCTCAATGATTCCATCACCCCATGAAAGCCAATGACGCGCACACTGGTTCTCAATATAGGCTCTTGTTTTCATCATGGAAAAAAATTCCTGTTTTCTGATTTTCGTTTTCACTCCTGAAAATGTTGGAGCAAGGGCCCTGAAAGCACTTTGTTCTTAGCACTGCTCCAACATTTGGTGTCCTTTGTCGGAAGGACTTTTCATGATATCTATTCCCTGAGGCTGGCTACGAGCTAATTTCTATGCTCTCATATCTAGGAGCTATGGAGGAGTGGGCTCCTTTCTTCCTCCACAAGACATCCAGACTGCAGCTGAGCCCCAAGACGATGCGCTCACCTACAACACCATGGTATGCATAATGCAACGTTGGTGCTCATTTATATGAGGGAAATCACATTTTAGAAAAAGAAAATAATTTTTGGGGGAAATCGCATGTATTAAGGCAGAAGTCAATGCCTGCACGGAATGCAACTTGATTAGTCCTGGAAGCGCTGTTTTTCGCATCTGAAGACCTGATCCCCACAAAGCGCCTGCTTGCCCATTCCCCTCGTAGCCCTCTATGATGGCTGCCTGCTTCTTCGTGCTGCTGTCTTACACCATTTGTGGTCACTAGCTGCCCCTTGAACTCCCATTGGCCTGGGCTGCTTACTTACAGCCAATCACGGGACCAGCAGTCTTTAGCAGGCTCCTTTCTTCCAAAGCCCTCTCGTAAGGCCCTGTCTGAGCCTGTCTGAGGCTGGTGGGGCGATTTGGAGTATATGTCTCACATTTCTGCATAGAAACTCAGGAGCAAAACCCACTATCCATACTGGTAGGTCCAGCAGTCCCAACCATGCCTCCTTCCTTCCGCGTCAAACTCTATTCGCCTAACTGGGGACCTACTGGGGAATACCCTCTGACCTGTCCAAGGCTGCACAAGCTCAATCTGACTATCAATCTGTGTTGGTACACGCCCTCCTAGACTTCAATACGTGGCATCGCCCCTCTGCCTTCGGAATCATCACCAACATGTACATTGACCTTTCTCCACTACCCCACACTACCATACCCCAAAAAGTGTCCAAAAATGTTTGATACATTCCTTCTGGCAAAAGAATACCTCACTCTGACATCCCCTACCCATTAATTGCACTAAGCTGTGTTCTAGGGATTATCTTACATCGTGATGTGTGGTAGTGATTATTTCGCATCTAGATATGCTTTAGCGATTATTTTGCATTAAGAGGTGCACCACTGATTAATTGTTCTCAGATGTTCCCCAGTGTTTATCTTGCATTTAGATGTGCTGCACTGATTAATTGTTCTTAGATGTGCTCCACTGAATATTTTACACATAGATGTGCTCCACTGATTAATTGTTATTAGATGTGTGCCAGTGATTATTTTACATTTAGAGGTGTTCCAAAATTCATCTTGCTTTTAAATGTGCCCCTCTGATGAATTACATCCAGATATATGCCTTGGCCAACTGTATATAGATGTGTGCCTCTCTCCAATTATACTCAAACGCGCCTTGCCAAAACCTCACACTATACACAGTAATCAGCCCTCCTAGCCTAAAAAACTACACTTATCATCTATCACTGGTCACTGCCTGAGTGCACTACCACATCTCAAGGCCAGGACTTACCTTTGACTTGCCCTACCCACACATGGCCTACCATAAGCCTACAATCTGCCTTCCTAATCATACTCAACGTGGCACCCCTAACTACAAACACACACTCACCCTAAAAATGGCAATCCACCTCCCAGGCCATAACAGCACTCCAACACAATTCCTGCCCTTGGCTCGCCAATCCAACTCCCCAGCTAGATTATAAGACTTGGTGATGAAGCCCTCTTTGAGCCTCAGTCAACCCTGTCTCCTTGTCCCTCAGGTCATGATCTTCAATTTCATGTCAAAACCCACTCAACCTTGCCCCCTTGTTACTCGGAATATTAGGCTCACGTCTCGCCTAGTGAAATGCTGAGTATGCTGATCCCCATAGCTCCAGTGCACCCATCAAGCACTGCGATAAAATCATCCCCGCCAGCTTGGAGGCGACCACATTCAAGGGTGCACTTGTCAATGCCAGGTCACTCTTAGCACATGTACTAGATATTGCCGACCTTATCATCACAAACAGCATAGACTTCCTAGCCATCCTTGAAACATGGCTCCATACTGCAGCTGGACCGGCACTCTCGCTCGGCATCCCAGAAAATGTCACTATCTTCAGGCTAAATAGACAGGTCTTCAAATGAGAAGGAGTATCATTCATTGCTAAGCACACACTACTCATATGGGAAATCCCCCTCCAATCATTCCACTCAGGAGAAACACTCTCCATCAAAATATCATTATCTACCTCTGTCACCTTGACCCTTCACCTTATTTACAGACACCCAGGTCCTGCGCTCTCATTCGAGGAAGATATAGCCCAACTCCTAGCTGCAAACACCAAGCCTAGTTAAATAATCATACTCTTGGGAGATCGTAACTTAGGGCTCAACGACCCGACTGATGACAATGCCCTAACCCTTGCCAATACTGTTGAAGCATTAGGCTTCACCCACAGCATCACCAACCCCACCCACATCCTCGACTGGGTAGCAGATCTTAACTGCAATACCAAAATCCTCTCTAACACGGCAGGCCCCTGGTCGGACAATCATGTCATCTCCTTTGACATCCCAAAGATCTCCACTGCAGGTAGTACCCTTCCCCAGGCACCAGCCGCACTAGCCAGAAACAGTTGCAACATCACAGTAGAGAAGCTACTACCATTGTTGCTCCCCATTACCAGTCACCCGATTAATACTACCAGTGACCATGGCCATGGTACAGTTATATATAATCAAACTCTCCTAGCCGCCATAGACAAAGTAGCACCTCTGAGCTTGCAGAAACCTAAATCACGAGCCCACTTAAACTTGTGGTATACCCCATACCTCAAAACGATGCGCAGTACCAAGAGAATTGCTGAATCCAACTGGATAAAATCCCACACAGAATCCAACAAAGAAACCTTAACTGTTGCCTCTAAAAATTATAAACCCGCCATCCTCCAAACTAAAAGTGCAACCCATAATGAGAGAATTCCCAAAACTAACTCTGGCACCAAAGAGCTTTTAATCATTCTACGAGAACTTTAATCGCCAGTGCCTCCCCAAGAATTATGTCTTAAGGACACTTCATGGTGCACAGATACACAAAAAGCACTTCTTTACAAAATCGCATTACTTCAAGCTAAAATTGAAACAAAAAAGAATAACTTAACACCGGACCAAACTCAGCAAGACCCTACGCACAAACCCCAGAATGCCAATTCACAATTTGAATTCACCCCAGTTACAACATCATAAATCTTGAAAATGATTGTCTGCCCGGCTAACTAACTAACTACGCAGATGATACTCAAATGCTCATCCCTATTACAGGCACGTATGACACTGACTTCAAATAACTAAATACAATCTAGCAAACCATCTATGCCTGGATGGCACAGCATGGCCTGTTAGAGATATTGTCTGGAGGAGATGCACCTAATCTTGTGGCATTCTGTTATTGTGGAAAAATGGGTCATATTTTATTGTGGTAACGCATTGGTGTCTTCCCTATCTAGAGTGGTAATGCTTCCCTTAGAATATACCCTAATGCCTGTATTTCATCCCTTGGCCCCCCCAAAGTAAAGGTTACCGGACTTATTACACTATCTACCTATACAAGAACCCCTGCACTTCACTGTCCCCAACTTTCCTACAGGCCTCTGCTTAAATGACGAAAAAACAGAGTTACTCCTAATAGGTACACAAAACCGCCTAAACAAACTCTGTGACTCCTTCAAATCCTTCGTTATTGATGGGATTAGGATCAATGTCTCCAAGGAAGTAAAAATCTTGCGCATCTACCTAGACTCAGCCCTCACCTTAACTAGACAAGTCAACGTGACAGCCTCGGCGGAAGCTTACACCTCAAAACTCATCGATGCCTGTAGACCCTTCCTATCATCGACAGCTTCATTACACTGGTTAAAGCTCTCATCCTATCCGGAATAGACTACTGTAATGCCCTCTAAGCAGGCACTAAAAACTGCAATATCAAAAAACATCAGGTGATACAAAAAAATACCCTAAGAGCAGCCCTCAACATCCCTAAAAACAAACACATCACCATGGCGAGACGGAATGCTCATTGGCTGCGTGTCCATGAACAAATCTTATTCAAAACCCTATCCATGACACACAAATGTCTGTCTAATCCAACCCCGAAGACAAATTCACCAAAAACCAATCCAACAGCCCACTCACACCTACTCACCATACCCAGATTCAAACGATAGAAAGCAGCGGGTCGCAGCTTCCCAGTGGTAGCTGCCAAACACTGGAATGTCCTTCCAGCACCACTAAGATCTAAATCCTCCTATTGGTCCTTCAACAAAAGCTTGAAAACCTGGCTATTCACTCAAGAGCTTCTAAAATAGTTCCGCTCACAACCTTACCTGAACCCTTTACAGAATTATTTAACGATACATATCACTGAGAACCATTTGTGCATGTACATATCACTGAGATCTGTTATGCATGCATGTATGTACTGTACATACTTTTAGCTGTACTGGTAAAACCAGCGTCCAGATGCCTCAGGGCTAGGCGCGCTTTGCAAATGTCAAAATAAATAAATAAGCTGACACGTGGAGAAGTGATTGCAAATACCACCATAGACTTATAAGTTGCTTCCTATTTTCGACCCAGGTCGGACCGAGGTTGAGGTTGGTGTGAACCTGCATGTGCACAGGAGAAGAGACATTTAAGCACCCAGGGAGTGAAGGCAGGGGCACTAGAGCCATCATTCCTGAAGCACTTTGGGGAAGTGAATAAAGCAGAAATAGTGCATGCTGGAACTTGGGAGAGGGTTTCCAAAGCCAGCGACAGAGGGAACTTGAAGAAAACTGCCGACTTCTGCAGAAAGAAGACATAAACAATTCCTATAGTGCATTTAGAGAGACCTAGAAGAAAACCAATTCTTTTTTTTTAATGTGTTTATTATTTTATATTATTAAATATAGTAAATGTAAAGTCCTAGGGACATTAAAGAAACTGATAAGCGCGGGAAAGATGGGACTGGAAGTCAAATTTCAAAGAAACCTGCAAACAGCTGACGCACAAGAGTAAAGTTGTGACAGACCCAGAGATAAGATTTAGATTTGTATTTTCAATTAACGTTTTGACGCGTTCATTTTTAGTTACACAACACAATAATGTCTTCCAATCAAAGGGTTTTGTGAACAGCTTTGTGAAAGGAACCCTGCCACAGGTCGTGAACATTAATGAAGGGCTTATCCTTTGTGAAAGTGAACCTTAATTGGCTTAACTATCTTAATGCCAGTCCGCATGATAGCAGTATCGTCTGTTTACCTTTCCATAGACGGATCTTTAGTTGGAATTAGTTGGCATGTGGGTAAATCTCAATTGTTTCGAAGTATTTCAAATAAAGATTGATATGTTAAGAGCCACACTGCATCTACGGCCATACATTCATTGTGTTAAACATATACCTGTAAATGTACGAGATATTGTGGGTGAGGGATGTATGCTGTCATTGCTGAGGGATCAAGGGACAACTCAAAACTCTAATAAGTTACTTCAAAAGGTGTATATGCGCAATACAAATGTGCTATGGCCTTGGGTTATTCAAAGCACTCAAAGATGAGCAATTCCATCTAGTCCATCCCTCACTTCCCTTGGCCTCACCAGCTGGAGGCCACATAAAATGAAAGTTAGTTTTAGTGTTTTGGGTTTCAAGTGTCCCTTGCGCTTCTTTCTTGTCTTGGCTGGTTGGTCACACCAGAGTTACTTGATCAGGTGGTATGTCTCATAGACAGTCCCTTCCCCTGTTGGGCTCCAAGCAGCCTGCATCACTTGGGCAAGAGGATACTAGACCTTGGTGGACGTGCATAGGTAGTTTTGTAAGCCGCAGGATGCTGGTGTGCCACAGTCTCTGCTGGCATGGCAATTGTTTGGTGGGTTGTCTGCACGGACCCTCTGTCTCCTGTTCTGTTCTCTCTTCTTTTCTCTTTCCTAAGCTTTTGCTTATTCATGCTTCCTCCTCAATGCATTCTGGTCTTCTTCACCACCCCTCTTAGCTTCCAGCCTTCCTCCTCCTCTTCATTCACCTTTTTTCTACTCCTTCTTCCCATATTCTTGCACTTCGTTCTCGACCTCCTCCTCTCATGGTATTTCTTGTCTTTCACCCTTTGTGGATTCTCTTTGTCTCCCTTCTTCCTCCCACTCGACACCTTCTCTCCTAACCCTCTCCTTCTCTGATTTTCCTTGTCTTTTAGTTCTATCGCCTATTTTTCTCTTTCCCATACTACTCCTCTATTTCTACTTCCTTTGTGCTGTCCTCATTCATTCTTTGCATCTTTCTGTAGAGGTCTTTCCACTTCACCTTTTGCTTTCTTTCCCAGCAGGTCTCTTCATCTGCTCCTTTTACTTTCTCTCATCCTCCTTTCTCCACTTCTGCTTGTTTTCCCCTCCTCCTCTCCTTCACACTCTGTACATATTCTCCCCTCTTTGATGATCCAAAACACCATTCTTTTCCTCCTCCCGTAACCATCATTAAATGCGGACTGACTTTATTGTACTGCAGACCTGTCTCCAAGGCCTGTGAACACTGCACCATGCTCAGCTGTGTATTCCAAAGAGCTCAACTTAAAGGAAGTAAAAAGGGCTGTACTGCTTTTCCTGGTTAGTTTACATGTTTCCGTATGACTTTGTTGACCAAGCCCTTAATAGAGTTGTTTGACAATTTGTTTTTCACATTGTCAGTATAATTGCTACTGCCGGCCGTTCCCCCTGCGGCTCCCGGCTCCATATTTTCTCCAAGCCCTTAAGCGTTCTTTTATCCTTTTCTCCCATTCGCACACCTTCAACCCCCCATGCCCGTCAGTACAGAGTGAGTAGTGGCAGCCCCCCATAACTTCCCAGTCTCATCTACTACCCCTAAACATAGGACTTTGTCACAACTTGTAAAGAACAACATGAGAATGGGTTGACATCTGTTTAAAAATCTCTCCTGTGTTTTGCTTCCACTATGGTTCTCATAGATTTCCATTGGTAAATGTTGATGCACAACAACTTCATATTCATGCTGATCAGAAAATAGATTTCAGAATTATAACTATTTGCTTTACATTATGGGGTGTGATGTCCATAAGGTAAGGTCTTTTGGCTATTTTCCTTCTAAAGAAGAGATCCACATACTTGGATAGTGATCCCATTATTGAGCTCTCATCCCTAAAACGATGTATTTCCTTTGGATGTTCTACAGGCTCCTGTGTATCTATGAGAATGTATAGACAACACCTTGTCCTGTGTAAGATAACCTATGTCCAGTTTGGAGATTTATCTATCTTCTAATGCTTGAGTAACGTTTCTATAGATCAGGTTCTGCATAGATGGAGCGTTCCAAGTGCCATATGGAATAACACAAAATTATCTCAGGCCCAAATAACCGGACAGATGTAAAGAATATGGCAAAATGCTACTTTATTATCAGCTCAATAAAGTAGGGAAACCTGGTGAACAGATTACAGCTTACACTCTCTCAGCACATTTCTGTTACACTAAAGCATTATACCTCGATGTACATCAGCTATGATGTCATCCTGCGTGGCAGTCAAAACCTATCCAGAGGAGGGATTGGTTAGGGGAACGTATATACCAATATTTCGTTTAGGTGTTAGTAACATCATTGGCTGCCCCTTATTTGGTATGCATGCCTTAAACTACCTCTTAACTAAGTATATACAGATATTAGAAGAATAAAAGAAGCAAATTGGCTTCTGCGACAATGTATAATCCATCATTACATAGGCCCTTATGATTGGTTGCCATTCTCTCCCAACCTTGGACATTCGGCTCGTTAGCAGCACATAAACAAAACGAAACCCATGTGCAGGGAACAAGGGAACAATGTCAGACAACTGCCCACTTGGCCAAATAGCCTAACATCTCTCATTAGTTAGGCCCTAAGCCAAGGCTTCTTCTTTGTAGTTGACCTTGCTGACTGTTCTCTTCATCAGAACTTTAAAGGGAGTGAAGGTACATTACTGTCTTCGTATGGAGCTTAATGAATAGGCCTTGTTTCCTGATTTTGCAACATGTCTTGTCCATCCTGACCTCCTATTTACTGCCATTTAATTCAATTATACTTGGTGCTATTACTCCTCTTGGCCTCTGGAGACTTGGTTGCTCTGTCTTGCATATGCTTTCTGCATGATTGATTGTTCAATACTTGGCACTTGCAAATGTTCACTCCTTTGCTTAATCTAAGAGAAATATGTTGTACGTATGCAGCATATCCTCTTTGACTTTCATACTTTGCAATTGCTTCTTGCTGTGACATCCACGATCACAACCCAAGCAAATACCCTATGTTATTTGCACAAAGCTGTTTTCCAGCACTGTCAGCTCTGCAGCCATGGTCTCTCTCCTTCAGTCTTCTCACTTACTATTTATACAAAGTCGACGTCCATTTTCTCATTGGGAGGCTGCTTTACCCACGAGCTTGCTGAGGCCAAGTGTGCAGATTAGAGTTTTTAAAGAGTTATCATGTAGGTGGTTATATCGATGAACTGTTGCAGTCGGTGGTCACCATCAAAGTGGATCCCATTGTTGCAAGCATTTAGTCAGAGAGCAAGACGGTCAGGCAGGAAGTAGATAGGAGAGAGATGGTGTTGGGAGCTGGAAGAAAGATGACTTCTGCTTTTGAATAGCTAAGCATGAGGCAGCAGAGAGCCATCCAGTGACAGTGATTGCAGTGAGGCAACTGATATTCCGTTCCAAGATGGCTGGGGTGAGGTAGGAACAGAGGAAAACATTTGAGTGCTGTCAGGAAAGAGGTGAGAGTGAAAACCAAAGGTTGAGATAAGTCTTCCCAGGACAGAGGTTTACTGGCTGAAGAGCAGAGGTCATAGGACTGGTCTTTGGGGGATGCAGACAGAGAAGCGGTGACCTCAGAGGTTTGAGAGCTCCAGGAGATTTTAAAGTAAAGTCCTTCCAGGGAGGAGGCAATCCAGGCAAGAACAGATTTGTGAAATCTAAGGTCCTGGAGAGTGAGGAGAGAGATGTATTTAGTGTTGCCCTTCTAGAGTTGTATAATTATTTCTTCCCCAGTATAATTCCTGAAGTCTTCAATTTATCAACTGATTTCACAAAATATATGAACTTGAACCATTTTTCATTGTAATTTTCCATGTGGAATGATTCCCCGGCTCTTTCGTAAGCCACCTCCTACACCTACAAATGATCAGATCCAACCAGTCTTGACAACAATTGTTCTCTGTGTTGCTCCAATTCAATTTGAAGGATGTATTATACAAAAACAAACAAGGTTCACTCTTGACCTTCAGCGCTAATAAGTAGGGCCTTACCACTTACGTTTTCCAACTTAAGGACACCAGGGAGTTCAGACCTCCCTCAGTGCTTCATGTGAATCAACGTATCCCCGTGTACTAAACCCACAAGTGGATATCCCTCTTCCACTAGAATAAGACAGTGGACAACAACACTTATATGTCACCTCAGAGAAGACCATGAAACTCTCTTCAGCCATCCTTCAGTGGTAAAACAGGGCACAATGTGTACAAGTACGCTTTCTTTCGTTCAATGTTTTTTTCCAAAGGTGCAAAAACAATTACTCTTTTAACAGGACCGAGCGTTAAGAAACCATTGCCTCTAACCCATGTGAGTTCTATGATACACTATAGAAAGAGGGGGAGGAGTAGGCAATGTCCCTACATCAAACCGTACTGTAGCCGAGATCCCGGAGGGAGAAAAAAGGGTCTACATTGGTCACTACAACAACAGGAACTCCCCGGGGCTTTAATCAAAAGTAGAGTTCTGTGCTCTGGAAACAAATTCAACGCACTTCAGCCTGAGTCGAACCATTCAAGTTGGGGTCCTCTGCACTTGAAAGGCAGGTGGTCAGATTGATGAATGCGTCCAAGACTTTTTGGACTGATGGCAGCTTGTTATTTTTGTTTTACTGATGCAGGTTCCCAAATAGGTATAACCTTTCCCCAAAGAGCTGCCAAGAATCTGAAGTAGGTCTAATTAAGTCGCCTCTGTGTGCGCGGTCTCTGTCTATGACTGCTCGGTTAATAATCGCCTCAGAGCACGACAAGAAAAAAGAGAACAGAATAGAAAATAGTAGCCGCCATACTTGCCTTTCTGCCGGCCCTTTGCCTCGCTGTCTGTCGTGCGCGGTTCCTTGGGCGCCTTTTTTATGAGGTACAAGTCCTGCCGAGGAAACGTTCGTGTAATCGTTGATGGTGAGCAGATGTCAGGTATTTTTGGATTGTGACAGGCTATGTCAGCTTGCTGACTCATTTGGAAGCTGAGTCTCTTCCATTTCCATTAACAGTCAGAATGGCCTTTTTGACGACAGACTTTCTTATTCATTCTGCTGTGATTTTTCTGATGGAGCAGCTTTTCTCTGCAAATGGCCATGCGAAGCTTCAGCTTTACTCTGCGGTTGAGGCCGCGTAATGGAGGCAGGGTCGGACTGGGACAAGAAATAGGCCCGGACACCCAAAAAAAAGTGGCCCACCCCTAACCTCAAGAAAGTGGCCCACTCCTCGCCTCAAGAAAGTGGCCCACCCTGCGCCTCAAAAAAAATGGCCCTCAACCCATCATCCATGAATTGCGTCAATTCACGACTTTACAGAAAATGCTACTTATGGAGGGTTTATGTGTCTGTTACATTACAACACAACTCATAAAATAACATAAATTTGCATACAGTTCAGTGACAGTGTCCACAGCTCTGAGGCGCAGGGGTGACATGAACCTACCACCCAACTGCGGTTTTGGGACCTGCTGCAAGTCGATGCTTATACAGGGTTCCGAACCCCAGCAGGGAAGGAGGGTTAGGGTGATGATGGTTGGATAGGAAGGGGGGGGGGAGTAGGAAAACCAGAATGAGGTTTAGGGAGAGGTTATAGCATCGTTCCTAAGTACACTACGAAAAATACGGTTATGCTTTCACTAATGTGATATACATTTCATACAAGAATGGACCACCATATGTACAATTAATATCTGTGTGTATAGATCCATATTATTAAATTACTGTGAATGCAAGCAGCCGTCCAAGGGTGCTATGTTATTGTATAGCACTTACGCTTTTTATAGAACAAATATGCATACAATATCACCCAACCTTTGTTGGTACTCATTTATCAACCTCAGAAGGATGGAAGGCTGAGATGGCCTTGGTGGGATTCGAACCTGCAACCTGCAGATCACACACACATCACAGCAGCACATGCTCAGCCCACTGAGCTATCATATCGGCTAAGGAAAGTGAGCAATTATTCTGTGGTGGATACCATTAAACTGGTAACTGAGATTTAACAGCAGGCCAGTTAAATTAATCTGCAGGTCTTGTGCATATGTGGCTGCATGTCAAGCCTGCATGCATCTACTTTCAGGCTTCAGAATCAGAGGTTGGCAAAATAGGGAAAGCAGCGCACTCACAGGCCATCCCATAATCTGAGCACTCGTTACCTCATACATGCAAACAAAACATCCTGAACAGCATGCCAGGCAGGGAGATGGGAAAGATAGACACATTACAACAAAGCGTTCATTGTGGCACAATGAAGTCAGTGTTTGAACATAGCACATCAAGTGGCCTCGCCACTTGATGTGCTATGGTCAAATATTTCTACACTGTACACAAGCTTTTAGGCACAAGGATTTTGTCAAGTGACCGAGGACACTGAGATGGAATGTCTTGTGATGATCGTAACAGAGACAACGGCAGAGAATGCTATAACTGCAACTTGTGAAAAGCAAAATACATAGTCTGAAATGGTCCAATCTGTGTCTGCAGAGAGGAAAAGTTAACTCTCTGTGCTGCGATGACAAAATGTCAAACTTACAAGAACTGTGGAACACTGGCCCCTCTGGGAAGTGGGCATATGCCTCCAGGCTCCAAAAGGCCGCCGGTGTGGATTGAAGGCCGCTGCAAAGCAGACAGGAATGTGACTAATTTAGTCAGATATCAGGCATGAGCCTCAGTGATATTCTGAAACAGGCTGCTTTCAGCTTCAAAGCACTTTACATGTCAGATATCGTTCCTGCATCTAGCTCCATGATACTCGGGTTATTGACCTCGGTCGGAACCCCGGGTTATGCAATTGTGAGCACATTTGGATTTGAACCTGCAATTTACCAAATTCATGCATGAAGCAGGCACTTAACACACTGAGCTACTTCCCTCTCAAAGGATTCGACTGTACTGCAGCTTGTATGACAAAGTTCAGAAACCTGAGCACACAAACACACACAGAGACACATGTGTAGACTTCAAACACCCATCATTAAGTGCTCTGGGCATAGCAGAGCAAGTAAAGAGCACAAGCTTTTTCGTGCATTTAGGCACAAGGATTTTGTCAAGTGACCGAGGACACCGAGATGCAATGTCTTGTGATGATCGTAACAGAGACAATGGCAGAAAAAAAACATGCTATAACTGCAGCTTGCAAAAAGCAAAATACAGAGACCCAAATGGATGCTTACCTCAGCTCTCAGCCAGAATCCTAGAATCTTTCCGTCTCCGCTGTTAGCCTACCCAGCCATTCCCTGCTAAAGCCGCACTTGCAGCAGTGAAAACAAACAAACAAGTGTTCTTCAGGTGAAAGCTGTGTCTACAGCGCCAGGCTGCCAATGTCACCACCCCGGTGAGTTGCTTTCTTCCAGCCACAAACAGCCCTGATGCCAACCTGGGTGGGGGGGAGGGGCAATCCGACAAAGATCGCCATTCTGACAAAGGCCAGCAGTTCTTCCATCTCCTACTGCGTGTGCCATGGCCCATTGTTCAGAGAACAGGCGAAAGCTCCTGGGAGCCTCTGCTCTCTTCCTTTCTAGTGAGATATCTGCCCCCACCTTCGTGAAACTCTCTTAACATAAATTACTGCCTCCCCCATTGCTGTCACTTTCTCTCCATGTTTTCATTGCTCTTTCAACCTCTGTAGCGCATTTTTATTGGCCCAGCGCTGGCGGCCCCCAGGCACAACAACAAGTTGCTTTGAACTTTGCAAAAAAGTGCAACAAATGTGTTGCTTCCTGCAAAGTTGAAAGCAACTTAATGTGTGCGCTGACGCCACTGTCCCAGCCAGGCCCAGCACAGCCCTGCAGGCAGCCTCCAGGCTCCTGCTGCAGTCGCGGTGCTGCGAGTGCTTTTTGCTTTTTTTTCCCCTCCTCATACCGGCCCAGCATGGGCAGACACCGGCCCCCAGGCAGGAACATGCCAATTTCGTATCGGCCACGGGCCGATTGGCCGAGGGGCCAATCCATCGCTGAATGGAGGCTTTGTATTAAGCAAAAAGATAACCTTTTGCATGGTTGGCTTGTGCATCAAGACTAGGGAAAGAATTACATCATGGCTAAGACAATACGATCAGATGCAGAGTGTTTTTATGCATTCCACCCATAGGAGCAATGTTAATGATGCCTGTGAAAAGTGCATGCATACAGAGGCATAGTTCGGTCCGGCTGAGGATGTGTGGGCACTGGGGGCCCATTTCTGCATGAAGGGTGGGGGGCCCCCTGCTTGGAGTGAAAACAGCCTGACACACCCCTGAGGTACATACATTACAATGACGGCAAACATAAATTAATAGCCACCGATTATCGCAAGACGGCCAGCCAGCCAGCAGGGATCTTAAACACAAAATGCCTACGGAAGAGCCATAAATCCTTCTTTATCAGCAAGTGGCTGATGTCCAGGAACCTGTTTTAGAAGGCAATGAGGTGATAACACTTCTTTACATCCTCCCTGAAACGCAGCTTGTAATGCGTGTGCTGCAAAGTGCTAATTTTAAGCCCCAGAATGAAAAGAGAGAATTGAACATATTGCTGTGTTAAAAGACTGTTGATTGGCTCAGCGACCCTCCCATTTGTTAATCCCAAATCTTCCTGAAAAGAAGTCATTTTTATTTTGTGATTTGTATTTATTGAAGATTTCAACCAGAAATGGCATACAGTGGAAAGTGTGCAGGAGACAAAGGCATTCCAAGCATGGGTAGTTTTACAATAAATTGAGGGTAAATGGGAACGAGTAGCTGGTTCTTCATGAGGACAAGTAATGGGATACAGAAACCGCGGACATGGGCAATGTAACAGTTAGTGCGCTTAATATAGACCCAGAGCCATGGTATATCAAATTATACATTTGCACCTTTTTGTAGCTGAACATAGGAATTAAGTATTGTGGCCGGGGTGCACTAGAGGCATTGAGCCTGGTGCGGGGCGTGTTTCTCAGGACACAAGATGGACCTTAAGTCTGGTCTTGAAGCATCAAGAGATAGAACAGATTTGATATCTGGGGGAGGAAATGCATTCCAGTGGAAAGGGGTAAGCAAGGAGATGGGCAAGTGGGAGGAAGCTCAGAGCGGGTGGGGCACAGAGAGGTTAAGGTGGAAGCAAGATCACACAATATGTGCGGGAGAGTACAGGGAGAATCAGTTGGCACGGCAGGGGTGGCAAGACCGTGGATGGCTTTGAAGACAAGAAGAAAGAATCAAAAAAGAGTGATTGTACATAGAGAGCCAGCCAGCATGGTGGCAGTGCCCACACATCGGGGGGGTGGCATACGTTGTAAAGGGTGCAAGTAGGAATGTTCAAGGCTTTGTTAAGGGGCAACAAGGAGTAGAGGGGTTGACTGAGGAATAAACTGAAGGAATAATAGAGTTTACTGAGCACAAGAGCAAAGATTAGCAGTTCCCAGGGATGTCATTTAGGGGTCGCCAGACGTCGGAACATGTGACCTCTGAGGCCTCCCTTGTGACTCTGTGGTCTCCCTTGCAAACTCTAAAAAAAAGAAAAAAAGAACATGTTTTTTTCTTATTGTTTTTTGTAATGCAAGCCCCTGGGCTGTAGCCATCACCATGTGGATCTTTACTTCTGAAGCGGCTGGCTTTCTTGTTCAGGTCTCTTAATAAAAAAGAAGAAAAATAAGAACAGGAGTGCCACAAGTCTAACACTTTCAGCACTGACCCTAAATAAGAAAGAATAGGAATACCAAATAATGTGTCTTTCTGGAACTCTATACAATAATTGCTAGACTCATTAAAGGTTTATTTCAGGCACACGTCAGGGGTTGAGTCACTGATTTAGTCTGTTCTTAATGAAGGATAAAATGTTAGAAGGCTTTGCATGGTGAAATACTGAAATCACCAAAAAAGGCCTTGGCACTGGGGGGGGGAAACCCATGGCAGTTAAAAGGTTAAACGCCTCAACTCAGTCTTTCATCCTTCTCGGGTCGATAAATGAGTACCAACACAGGTTGGGTGATATTGGGTGTATATTTTTTCTATATAAAGCGCTTAAGCGTAAGTTCTATATAATAACACATCATTATCATTTGGTCATGGTCGTCTGCTTGCATTCACAATAATATGGGCCTATACACACTGATCCTAACGATACATATGGCAATCCATTTTTTATGAAATGTACATCACATTATAGTGGTATCGTAACCATATTTTTCGCAGTGTACAATGCTATGTGATGCCACTTCCTGTTTTGTCAACAGGTGAAAGGTCATGTTCCATCGCTTCCCACGATATCAATTTGGGGTGGGGTCAAATGACATAATTTCCTGTGATGTTATCAGGGGGTCAAGGGTCGTGTGATGTCACTGAAGTGGGAGAATGGAAGACCAGGCTCCCGTCCTTCACCTCTCGCGCTTGGCCTAAAGGGTCACGGCCCAGGCACCCGCCACGAGAAGAGTTTGCCCATCTACCAGACGACCAAATACCCTGGTACAGGAACATACGGATGTGTCCATCTGCCTGCCCAGCAGCCCGCCCTGGCCATGCCGACACCTGCGGCGCGGATCAACTAGACTAAAACCTACACGTCGTTAGAGATGCCATGACGACCTAGCCAACGGTCAGCACACCTGTACAAATATACACACTGGACACTCCCGCACCAATCTACACAAAGAATATACTCAGTGCTATGACGTAGGCGACAGACATACTCACGGACGTGCATCTTTATTATTTTCCACATAGGTTCTCAAAATGCAGAAACGCAAGACGCATCATGAACTCATCTAAAGAGCTTGCTTACGCTTCTCCTAAAACCAGGTGCCACAATGAGAAATATAATGAAGACACGATACTGGTCATAAGACAATATGGTACTATAACCTAAAGCGCCTGTGCACCAAATGGTTCCACCTATACACCAGGCCTAAGTAGGCCGCAAGCAAGAGCTTCCATGGACGTTAAAAGAACAAGAGTCAGGTTGCTGATCCTGCAGAATGAGCCCGGCGAAAGCAAACAGCCAAGGTCGCAATGTTGCAAACCCACATTCCGAAAGCAGACCATCAAGGGCACGATGTTGCAACCTCGCACGCCGCACACCAACGTTAAAGTCACACCTGCAAATTAAACCAGGCACACAGTGGAAAAACAATATTAATTGTGCAGAATTCTGCCTCAAACACGGTCCCACCTCACGTGACCAAGCCGAACCTGACAGGATGCCAAGCCCAGGAGGAAGAAGGTGTCTGGATCCCTCGTTACAAGACATAGGCAGATACAATTAAAAGGCTCAATGGACATCTGCGACAGTGGGAGTAGTCGGCCTTCCAGCTTATGAACAAGTCCTCACATTGTCTGCACGTACTCATAGTGAAACATTGTTGCAAATGGCAGGTACACCGAGAGCTGGGAACAGCGATGGTCCCAGGCTGGGAAGCTCGCGGGCGCACCAATTAGAACATGGGGCTCCTATCACTGACGCCATTAACATTAACCAATCATCAGGGGTCTTCATGTAACAATTCTCATGTATCTAATTGTAGGGACAACCCAGATATATCACCTGACTAACCCTTGTCCACTAATATTGTTCTCTATACGTATGCTATACTAACCCTACCACTCGAGCAACCAATTAAGAGTGGCGATAGGTTTTTTGCTAACTTTCCAAAGTGACGCAAGTAGCGCGTCATACTAAGGTAAAAAGGGCCTGCGAGCCCTACGATTGTGTGTGTGTCAGGACGGACGCGTACGATCCTTGACCCATCCCTGCCGTTTTTGTCTAATAAACAGCAGAGTCACCTTGCTTCTTGCGTGTGTCTCATACTCTATCTCTTTTGGGATATACGGGAGGAGTTGGGGCCTCCCTGCCCGGAGGTCTGCGGACGGCCCGGCCGACCCCGGCAGAATTTCCCCCCGACAAGTTTCCGGTACCCCTGTGCATTTTGGTGAAATGGCGTCCCTGGCGGTTCCCCTGAGAGGTTGATGAGTTGGAAGATTCTCATAGCGATGGTGGTCCAGAATGTCAAACGCTTTAGAGAGATTGAGTAGGATTAGAATGGAGAGGTGAGGGTGATGGACTGCGGTTAGACATCTGGAGACATGGCTAAGTGTGTTTCTATGGAGAGTTTACCACGGATTTTGGGTTGCTGGAGGGAAGAGAGACAGGTCTGTAGAAAGAGGGGCTGTTGTCAGCAGTGGGTTCCGCAAGAATAAGTATGACAGTGGATGTTTTTGAGCAGGCGTGAAACATGGCAGATGGGAAAGAGAGAGAAAAAGATTGAAGAGGGTAGGGTGGTGTAAGGAGGTGATACGTGCAAGTGCTTTGATTGTTTGGGAACTTTGCATTGTTAAGCAAATTTCCTTCTACAAATCGGAGTGACACAACATTATCCATTGTTGATCACTATCATCCTCACAAGTGTGCTATCAAATATTAATTTACTATAAAAGTGTGATAGATATATATTGTTTAATTTTCAAATAAACCTTTTTAATTTGCAAAACAAACCTACTTCTTGGCACAGCGGGGTCGGGGGGATTCTGAGAGAGGGGTGTTATATAAGGGTTGTCATCCAGAGTAAATGAACTGGACATGAAAATTACATCAATAAGGGCTTCCATCAGCATCCCAGACTAGGCATTGACTTAGCTGTAGTGTTGAAGTCGCTTACAATATGACAGGGAAGACGGCACCTGTAGGCTGTATCTTCCTGGAGTACATGTGACTATGCGTTTTGTGTGAGAAGCAGATAGACTGTGCGGAATGGCGTCACACAGTCCTCAGAGGTTGATATCCCATCATTCATTCTCATTATTAGAAAATCTACAAGCCCAGGCGAGAGCACTCTTGCTGTGCGGATGGTGGAATTCCTCACGCACGGCCAGCAAAGCATCTCACACCCCACATGGGACAACACAGGAGCACTGTTTCTGCATATTTATGAAGTTTTAATGAAGGAGTTATGCTAGAAATCAAAAACAGGCAAAAGTTTCAAAACATAATTTTCTTCATGGGCCCTTCAAAATATGGTGAGCAGTTACTTTACACGCAGATTACTATTGTGTGGCTTAGCATTCAAAGATATACCTCTGCTCCATGTTGCTAGGCTGGAATCATATTCACACCCCAGGCAGAAATTCATAACGCAATAGACTAGAATGTGCATTTGTTTTACCTTGAGGACAAGGCACTGTATCTAGTAGGTCGCAGTTTATGGAAAGTGTGCCTTTTGTGGTTGTACAGTACCAAAGTGTGTTCCCTTAGAAACAGACACCAAGTCTTTGTCTCTGCATGTCATTAATAGGTGTTATTTTTAACAGGCATAATGTGGACCATGTTATTGGCTTTGGATAAAGAAACACTGTGTCTGCTCTACCAGGATTCAAGTTTGCGACATAGAGAACACATACCTCTCTAGCATTCAAACAACTGAGCTGTTTTACCAAGGCTGCCCTGCAGCTTAGGATATATGCCTATATATGTGCACATCTGAACAAACATACCATTCAATCACTAAATCGTTAGGGGGTTTCACCAAATTTGCCATTTCTTATGGTAAATTGTCAGAGCTCACTGATTTCAACAAATAGACACACATTTGTTTATCTTCCTTGTATTGCGGCAGATGACATCATTTCATTTGCTTAATTTGCTGCATTGCCCTATAATAATCCTGCATATACAAACTACTGTTCCCTCTTACCCTTTCTGACTAAATGATAACTAATTTTCCAAGCATGTTTCTACGAACAAGGTCTATATAGTGCCATGTTGATTTAGCAAGTGATTTAGTGCTACCCTGGTAGCTTTATTGAATGCAGAATACTTCTTTAGCTACTTAAAGAAGTCTATGCTGACAGAATTGTAATTTGATACAAAACTAAACATCAGATGGGATGAGATATAGACTAGTGCTTACGCTGAAGCATTTGGAACCATGAAGCATAGGCCTATGTCCCAGTTTACATACTTGATTTTAAATGTGTATTAAAAAATGTTCACTCCTGCATGGCTTAATAAACGACAGTCTTGCTCTATATGTTATAATTATTACTGTTTATATAGTTCATAAACAAGGCTGCATTGTCTCTGAGCACACTCGTGGCAAAATATTTGTGAGTCATGGTTCTCTCCTCATAGAGATGTGAACTAAATGATACCACATTGTTTGGTGTGTAGGAGTGGCTCGAAGTGTCCCATGCACGATTCTGTGGAATAGGCTTCAATGGATGTCATTATGGCTGGGGGTGCTTGAACTGAACATTCTGTTGTTGACACATCTCTTTGTCATGAGCAGTGCACATAAAGCATGACACGGTTAGTAATAAGGGGTAACTGGGACTGACATGTGTCTATGCATGTGCCCTAAGAACTGTGAATGCTAGGTGATTTGAAATGAGAGGGGTTCCGAACCAGCTGCATGTTGTATGCTTTGTGAAACCATAAGTCGGTGTCGATATCATTAATTTCGATCCTGTTTCTTTAAGTACAGACTTGTAAAATGTAGAGGAGATTTTGTTTAGACTTGCATTACTTTGCATGCTCATCCTTGATGTCTTGCTTTCAGATTGGGAAAATAAAGGTTCAATCATGCTTAATTTGTTACTGAGATCCAAGCATTGGCACATATTTGCACCAACTAAACCCATAACTTGTATTATCAAGTACTGAAATTGTAGAGTGGGATAAAATCCCTGTTTTCACCACCTAACCAAAGCCACTGACATTTTGGGAAACATTTAATTTCACTGTGCCTTATCTGACAAAAGTGGGGTCCCTAAAAGTGATTCAGTTCACATTGAGGCTATTAAAAAAAACTCTTGTTGATGGTTTACTGACTATAGTGTAGCACTGATAAAAACAAACAGTTATGACTTGTGACAAGTGAAACTTAATTCTTTGTTGCTTTAAATTCCCCAACAAAAAGAAACATTTGTCGTTTCCAAATGTGTTGGTCGCCCTGAGGATCTCGTTTATTATTCCAGTTACTCTTTCTGATTGTTGAGAAGAGTTGCAGTAAATTCAAACTGAAAAGAAGCTGGCTATTTCTTTTTTATACTTCGAATTGAGAGCAACTTGATCAACCATGTAGAATACAGTGGGAATAAATACTTTTACAGCAGAATAATCTAGGAGACTGTGCTTTGTTTAGACAATGGACACATACCTGAGATAATGAAATTGGGCCTCATTACGACCCTGGCGGTCCGGAAATAACGTTGTTTCCGGACCGCCTGATCCCGACCCCTGCAGGCGGGAGGTGATGTTCCCGCCAGGTCTGACCTGGCGGGTTTAACACCTCCCGCATGCAGGCGGACGAGGAAACACCGGCAGCATACGTGTTTCCATGTTCCCGATTCCCATTGAGTCCCATAGGACTCAATGGGAATGGGGATTTACACCATTCAGCCTCCGTGATTCCCGGAAAACCGGGGTTGTAATGCCCCGGTTATTCCGGGAATCACGGAGGCGGAATGGTAATACGAGTCCGGCGGTAACCAGGCGGTTTTACCGCCGCGGTTACCGCCGGACTCGTAATGAGGCCTCATGTTTGCAGTAACGTATCCTTTGCATTGTCTATTTTTAACTTTTATGCATTTAAATTACAAGTTCATAAAATGTTTATATTGCAGTACGTTTGTAGTGCTGGGGACACATCCACATCCTCTTTAAACCGGCATTGCTACCCCGACTCTGCCCCCACCTCTCCCATGACATCAGAACTGCCATCCATCCTCCTTCTTTAACTTTTCTCCAATCTCCCACCTAGAATTTCTCAACATACTATAACTCAGTCGTGCCTCAGGATCCCCCGGAGACTCCTGCCACCCTGCTTTAATAAAGATATCTTGACAACCACCTGCGCTGGTGACTTTGCAAGATACATTGTCAACACATCACTCACTTCTGCCACCTTTGCAGCAGAATTCAAAACCTCCTAGATCAAGACCCTGCTCAAAAATACCTCCTTTGACCCTTTTGTACTGACCAACTACAAACCAATTTCAAAGTAGCAATGCATGGGGAAACTAACCGAGTGTCATACTCACAATTACGATTCTTCTGAGAATCCAACCAGATTCTCGACTCCACCCAATCTTGCTTCAGACCCTCACGAGGAACCAAATCCTGCCTTAATTCCATATGGAAGGATCTTAAAAGACACTCAGAATGGGTGTGCTGCACCGCCATAATTCTACTCAACCTCTCAGCATTATTCAACACCATCGACCACTCCATCCTCACTGACAGACTCCACACACTCGGCCTCAGGTTCTCAGCACTGAATTGAGTGCTGCACTGTGCCTCATCACCCCTTAGTCCTTGTCAACCTTTTCCTGAGTCCACATCCTGCACACATTCGACCCCATGGTTTATCGAGATATAATTACACACACAACACCCAAATCATCTTCAAAATCCCAAAGAGACCCACTTGTACCTCCCCTGATCTTGCAACATGTCTCTCAAAAATCAAACACTGGTTTACGGCCCATCACCTCCTACTCAATCCTGGCAAAACTGAGATCATGTTCTGCAGGAAGACGGCACTCTTCCCTCAACCCACCCCGTAGCTGCCCTCCCTAGGCCCAACACAGTGAAAAATCTCAGATGCATTATGGATACAAACCTGCCCCTATCACATCACATCAGTTCTGTGATTAAAACCTGTTACCTACACATTCGCACCCTTAGCTTCCTTTTTCCTTACCGGTCCTTCCCACACAGTCTCTGCGATCATTGCTATCATCCTTTCTCAACTGGACTATGCTAACAACTTATACCTAGGGACTGTGGCATCACAGTTAGGAAAACTCCAACAAGTACAAAACACAGCAGCTAGGCTGCTCCTAGCCCTAAATCCAAGAGAAAACATCACTGAGCCCTCTGCGTCCTTCACTGGCTTCCAATCGGGCGACGATCCACCTTCAAGGCAATGTGCATCACCCATCAAGCTATTTACAATAAAGAACCGAAATACCTATATCATAAACCTTCATGCTACAGGCCTAACAGAAACCGCACATCACTTCTTCTCATCATTCCAATGTCAAAATCAACCCGCATGGGGAGGGGGCTCCTTCTTCTCAGTCCTGGCACCCACCATCTAGAACTCGCTCCCATTAACCATATGCGGCATAGAGAACTATGGATTGTGACGCGGACACAGGGGATTCATAGTTTTGGTCAAATACTTTTATATTTTTATAAAAGGGGGTTGGGAAATGCCTCTCTGTCCCTGCTCTAAGAGGTTGTTCCCTATGTAACAACAGAACTAAGGGTCAGTCAGATGTCAGAATGTCCAAAGTAAAACATCCTGTGTCCAAAGTACTGGCCACTGTAGCTCGTAAATTATTGAACGTCTCAATAGTTTGCAACTTGTTATCTATTTTGAGAAAGGTAAGTAATGAAGTGCCAAATCCAACAGGAAAGTCCTAAAAGTGCCCGGGAGGTAGTTTGTTCCTTGGTACATTCATCTGTTATGTAATGCTACAAAGAATGTATAATGCACAGCATCTATTTCACACAGTGGGACAGAGGGTGGTTACCTGGGATAGTAGTAGATTTCCATCTGCCAGTATGTGTGTGTGTGTGTGTGTGTGTGTGTGTGTGTGTGTGTGTGTGTGTGAGAGAGAGATCAAAGTCAGTGAAACAGTTACAATTATAGTTATCATGTGGGCTGTGCGGCATCAGAAGCTATGGCCTTTGAACAGAACTTCACCAATCAATGGGTACAAGAGTAACGCTCATTGTATAGTAATAACAATAATAATAGTAATAACTACTACGGCCATCCAAGATGCACTTAGTAGCTACCTTCCCTACCATCTGACCACCACACCTCACCTATACCCAACAGAATGTACCTACCAGGCATCTTCTCAGCACTGCTGAGAGTAATTCTCCACCTCATCCACCTATCCAGCACACCATGCAGCCTCTCCGCTACAAACGCCAAATTACATGCCAGATTACCCAAACTCGAGCAGAGACTCCATCCAGTCTAAATTGACTAACCAGACCCCACCTATGCACTCGGTCACTCCCACCAACCGCCCCTCAGATACAGCCAAGCATACCCTGACTGGTACTATGACCAAGCATAAGGTTCGCAACTTAAGCACCATAACCACCTGCACCAAAATTATCACCCCTCCCATAAGAGGCGCCTTTATTAACGCGCAATCTGTAGTAGCCCATGCCACAGATATAGCAGACCTCATTCTAGCAGACGAACTAGACTTTCTAGCCATCACTGAGTCCTGGCTCCATGCAGCCGCTGGCCCAGCTCTCTCACTAGCCATCCCTATTGACTATACCAGCCTCTGAGCGGACAGAACAGAATCCAGAGGCGGAGGCCTCGCCATAATTTCCAAAACACACCTCAACATTAGACTTGACACCACAAGCCACTTCCCATCATGCGAATCACT
The DNA here is from genome assembly GCF_040938575.1 of Ambystoma mexicanum. NCBI lineage: Eukaryota > Metazoa > Chordata > Amphibia > Caudata > Ambystomatidae > Ambystoma > Ambystoma mexicanum. Next base: position 1,002,177,693 of record NC_090922.1, on the reverse strand, counting down.
CACAGCTAAGCTTCCCATTGCCAATTCCCAAACCATCACCATCCACCTATTCTACAGAACCCCTGGACCGCTAAGTTCCTTCGATGAAGACCTCACCACCATCCTCACCAAAAACTTAAACACCTCCCAGAGCCTCCTCCTAGGAGATTTCAACCTAGGCCTCAAAGACCCCAAAGACCCCAAGTCTACCCTCATTAACAATAACCTGTTAGAATTAGGCTTTACCCAAAGAGTGTCCACCCCTACCCACAACAAAGGGAGAACCCTTTACTGGGTAGCAGACCATAACTGTGTGGCCTCCATCACAGCCAACACCCCTCAACCATGGTCCGACCATCAAGGATCCTGCACATCCTCCACCCTTTACAATCTATTCACTCTTCCCCTTTTCAGCGACCTTGAGGAATTCAGCATAGCCTTTCCCAACTATGCCGACGATACACAAATTCTACTCCCCATAACAGGTGACCATGAACAAGACCTAAAAACACTCCAGAAGACATATGCTCGCATACAGGCCTGGATGGCAGCCAATGGTCTATATCTAAACGGGGAAAAAACAGAAATCCTACTGGTAGGCCCCAAAGAGTCCCTAAAAAACTAGATAATAAATACAGCTCCTTCAGTATTGAGAACACTGTTGTCACAGCATCTGCTGCAGTGAAAACACTAAGAGTTTACTTGGACTCCACCCTTTCAATAAAAAGGCAAGTCAGCGCCATCTCATCATCGGCTGCAATTACTACTAAAATCATAAATGCAGTGAAACCCCACCATTCATCAAATAATTGCATCAACATTGCCAGAGCCACCATTTGTGCAAAGTTAGACTATTGCAACATTCTACTTTTAGGCACTTGCGCAAATAACATCAACAGACTTCAAACCACGCAAAAAAAACGCCCTCAGAGCTGCCCTCGGTATCCCAAAGAGAGATCACATCTCCCAGGCGAGGAAAGATGCCCACTGGCTCCCCATCAAAGAATGGATAACATTCAAGGCCCTCACGATCATTCAAAGGTGCCTCTCTCAGACTGCCCCAGCCTACCTAGAAGAAAGAATACACCAGGCTCCAGCCCCCAGACCAAAACGAGACCAATACTCTCACTTACTCTCAGTCCCAGCTTTTAACAGAGCCAAAGCTGGCGGCACTAGCTTCGAAGTTCTAGCCCCAAAAGCCTGGAACACCCTCCCGTGCAGCTTAAGAAACGTAGAATCTCTCACAGTGTTCAGAAAATGCTAAAGACTGAACTTGTCAACTAGAATACCGAACATATTGTCTCAAACTCTGTTCCTCTGCAACCTCGGAACGCCCTTTAACAATGTTCATTACTTCTGTGTTCTCTGTTTTGTACTATTGCTTTCTAATGTTTTGCCCTAAAACCTGCTAAGTGAACATTCTGTAACAGCACCACGGTGCCTCTGGGCCGCTGTGTGCTTTATAAATCCAAATAAATAAAAATAATCTCCTCACCTTCAACCTTGAAGCCACTAGCCCTATTACTAATAACTCTCTAGCCAAAGCTATGCCTACGAGAAGCAAGAAAAACATCACCGCTGAAGAAACTCATCCCCCTTATCCTCCCGACTTTGAACCAACTCTCAGCTACCTCCAACCCCCACTACCTTGTAGAAAGCTACAACAATAGCATGCACTCAGCCTTAGACTCTATTGCACCCGTAAAACTGAGAAAATGTAAGCCGAAAAAACACTGGAACACTTGGTTCTCTACCCACATAAAAGCTCTCAGATTAGAGAAACGCATAAAGGAACAAGCCTGGAGACAATCTCCCACAGACATCAACAAGCTGATCCTCAACAAAATAGTCTCCACATACAAAAAAGAAATCATTATCGCTAAACAAGAATCATACAACCAGAGAAATCCAAATCCAAGCCAAATCCAGTACTAAGGAACTGTTTACTATCATCAAAGAGCTGAAAACACCTGTCCTAGTCCTAGACACATGTGTGAAAGATAAACAATGGTGCACCAGTGTCCAAAATGCCCTGTCCAATAAAGTAGCAGGCCTTCAAATCAAAATCAACAGCAAGAAAGAATCCCTAACTAACTCTACTAACTCCACTAACACTCCCCCATGCCCCACATCTCGCCCCACACCTCAGATCCCTATACCTAACCCACTCACCCGTTTCAGCTTCTCCAAAGTCTCTACGTTAGAAGTGGAAAAAATCATCCTCAGCCTTAAACCGTCAAATTGCCAGGGCGACCCCTGCCCCTCACAAATCATCAAAGCTGCGGCAAGAGACCTCTCACCATTCATCACCAAACTCATTAACGGCTCATTCTCATCAGGCACCATCCCCAACAACCTTAAATAATCTTGGGTCCTCCCTCTACTCAAAAAACCCTCCCTACACCCTTCTGTACCCACTAATTACAGACCCATCACCACCATCCCCTTCCTGCTCAAAATATTAGATAAGACAGCCTATCAACAAATACAAAAATACCTTGAGCAAAACCACCGCCTGGGAATCCGGCAATCAGGCTTTAGACCCCAACACGGGACAGAGACAGTTCTCATCGATCTTAAGGCCCAAATCGACACTCTGAGAGATAATGGGAAAACGGCTTTATTGCTTCTTCTAGACCTCTCCGCAGCATTCGATCTAGTAGATCACAATCTCCAACAAGTGCAGCAGGGAGCCTGGGACCTTGCAACAGTATCTTCCATAGTTCTTGGAACCAGGCTGCTTATCATTGTGCGATTGAGTCGAACCAGCTTTGGATGCTGGGAGTTGTGGTGACCCAGATGGGGATCACAGCATCTAAGAGGACATCAGGGTCAGTTTGGCATTCAAGCTTGGGTCAGGAATGAAAATGCTGCTGGTCCGAGGTGCTGCTCAAAATGTGGCAGTTTGAAGAATTCCAAAGCAGCAAGCTGCTTGTTGGAGCTAGGGCAATGCACACGCTCAGCAGGCACAGTGTGGCAGTGAACTGGTTTGAGAAGCAGCAACAGCATTTTGAAGAGGGTGGAAGAAGTGGGGTCATCAGTTAAGATGTCCACATTGACTATGGTCTCCTCCTCCACGAGACCTACAGTTACATGGATCGTGTTGGGTGTCCATTGCAGTCCAGATCTCACTTTCTATGTGCAAACCCACAATACAGAAAAAAACCTCTCTGGAGTTGCGGGATCCTCAGTGTTAGAGGGTCCCTCACTCTGCTATTTTGTGGGGGTTGTCCAGCCTTGGATCTTGGATACACCTTTGTGTTTTTGGGGGCCTTTCCTGGAAGAAGGGCCAGACCTCTGTCCTTTCCCTCCATGTGCTTACCATTATCAGTTGGCCTATCATCTGACCGGGTTCCAGTTGCCTTAGCCCTTTTTTTGTTTTCAAGTACTTACATACCTGTGTGCAGCCTGAACAAGCTCCCTTGGTTCGGTGATACTCTTGTCCACTAAATGCTTGTATAACTCCATCTCACGATTGTCAATGATAGTCTTGCATGCTACCAAATTGCACATGCCCTTAACTGTATCAATGTGACCCATCTGCTCAGATACTTCAAGGACTGATGTGTAAACTCCTCAAAAGTTTGATTCCCCTTCTTTTTGAGCTCTCTAACGCTCCTGAGGTACTGCTCTGGGGTCTTGAAAAACTTCCTACAGGCCTCTTCACAAGTGCTAACTGAATGATAACATCAGTTCCACTCGTCAGTAGGTGGCTTATAAGGGCTGACCCCCATGACTATTCTTAGACCTTCTGGAGGCAGTAGGTGAGTTCCAGTGCCTCAACAAATCCAAGATGTCTTTCCTCACCTCATAGGGTTGTATTTCGCCCTTGGGATGTGGTGCATGGTCTTTCACTTGTTTTCCACTACTTGAGATACTGTCATCCCTACTAGAGGTTCTGCACTCCCACAGATTCTTAGTTCCATTCCTTTTCCATTTTGTGCATTTCTATAGCCCTGTTTTTGTTCTGCCAAAGCTGTGTCATCCTTCTGTGCTTCACTCTCATCCCTCAGTTTCTGCTCTGATAAAGCAGCTGCAGCTGTTTGCGCCATCCCTGATAAGGCAGCAGCTTCCCCCTTGTCCTTCTGCCTCTGCTCCTCTAGGGAAAATCTGCTTTTCTCTAGAAGGTAATTCTTTTTAGATAGGTGTTCCCCAGCGATACTCACTGTGGACCTAAAATAATCTTTGGACCTTACTGAAGCACCAACCTAACTGAAGCCTGATTACAGCGGGACCCCTGCGACCACTGGGAGACTGTACTACCCGCTCTCTGGGAAGAACAGTGTAAACCGCTATCGCTATTACTGCCCCCCTCCCATTTCTTCATCTTCCCGAGAAATGGGTGCATGAGCTGGGGGCTCAAATTCTCTGCGGACCTGCTGTGAAATCCCCACCCCCTAGCTTAGCTTCCTCAAAAGCTTGGAGGTTTTTGAGCATTTTGCTTTCCTAGCCTTTCTGCAGCAAGGGAGCCCCTTTCTTGACACAGCTCATGCAGCTTGCCTACTTTCAAGGCAGATGTAGTACTCATATCAAGTTCCATGGTAGCAATTAAACAATGCCTGTCAGTGCTTCCAATGTTACCTGCACACTTATTTTATTTTAGATGACTAAACTGTAGGCACAGTCTATATCAAATCTCAGTTGCTGCCCACCACTGTGATGAAATGAGTACTGCCTCGCAGGAGCACAAGAATGAGTAGTGGCTAAACCGCCTACAGTCCCATGCTCTTTTGCCACCAGTAGTTACTTTCAATTTGGGGGTATACCGCCAAACCCCATTCCACTTCAATACTGCCCCAACCACAAACTCTCCCCACCCCAAAAGATCAGATGAAAATTCAAAGTACAGTACCACAAAGTAATAACGGACAGGAAAAGAACGTGAGACCCTGCCTACTCATCACTCATACTTGTACAACACAACAGTGATCCCAATCATAAAGGTGAAAAAGGCACCGATAAGAGAAACACCTGCTGTGCCATTTGTGGTAATGTGGGCCAAGGGCAGGCTGTCCTCTCAAGAGGGGTCTGAATGTGATAAAAGCAAAAACCCAAACAGTAATAGTACAAGAGTCCAAAATAAAGATATGTTCAATCAAGGTTCTAAAAAAAATATATATACTTCAATTAAAAACACTAATATGCAATAACAACTGTACTGGAAAGCACAAACAAAAACCCACCCTTCTATAGGAAGAAAGAGAAATGCAGAATGTAATGATGAAAGCAGTCTGGACAACACACTCAGCTGGCAGGGTGAGGCAGTGAACTGGTATGCAGAACAGCGACAGCAGTTCAAAGAGAGTCAACAGAGAGCTAAATGCAGCACCAGAGGTCCTTTTGGGTCTGATGCATTCCAACACGGTTGACCATGGTTCAAGGTGTTTTTTTATGTTGTAGAAAAACAAGAGAAACGTGTATGATACAGATCATATGTGGCTTTAATACTCATGTGAACTACCATCCACCACACCCCAACACATGGGTGTTGGTCATATTTAAAGATTAAACTGCCACCAGGATGATTGTTGATCATAGTTTTGTGGTTTTGGAACAGAGGAGCAGATTTTAAATGCATCCGCTTCAATGCATTGGCTTTGATGTCAGAGCAGCTGTCAGACAAAGCACCTGTGACCTCTGAACCTGCTCTGTGTGACTGGAGAACAGGTGCTGTAGCTCAGAATACTGATGCAGCGGGGCTCAGAGGTTCATTATGCTTCCGGCGTGGTGCTTCATGAAAGTGGGGTTTGTTTAGCAGACCACCCTTTCTGAGATGGAATTACTGGCATACATTTGATTATGTAATAAAAATATAAAAAGAGAACAATTGTACACACTTGTTAAATGGAAATTTCTCACAAGCACCATTTCTGAGACAGAATTACCTGCATCATTTTAATTATGATTAAATATCAGAAAAGCCGGGGTTTTCACACCCTCACCGGATGGCAATCCGTCACTGCCCCTGCTCCCTTGCTGTCTCCATCCCATCTTCCTTCACCCTGTGTGCCACATTATAAAATAAATAAGGGGCTCACCTGTGAGCTCTCTTTATTTATTTCCCCGGCAGTCATGGTGCAAAACCATCCTTCCCACCCAAAAATGCCAATTAGCATACCAGATTTGAAACACATTGTGCTAATAGCGTTATTGGTCACTGGTGTGTACTGGCCAAGTCTGCTTTGGCCCATGGTGAAGGCTCAAACAATGACCTCTGGCTAGCAGCCATTAACTGTCAGGTAATCCTGCCCCACACCACGCAAGGCTTAAATATCGACTGAAGCAAGATTTCTAAATATCACGCGCAAATATTGGCAAATTGCTATCATATATTATCTAGATTATTTAAGAACACATTTCCCAATGCAGCAATAAACACGGGGACAGACCACTTATTTGAAACCAAATCAATAGTTACCTATAGCAATGTAACATGAACATGAGTGCAACTAATGACCTCGAAACAATGTTTCCGCTTGTCACGTGACCAGAGCTATTAGAGGATGAACAGGTAGACTTTTTTTTGTTATCAATGTGTACACTCGGGAGGAGGAAGTGACGCATCTTGGGCTAACCTTTAAGGAAAAAAATCAAAAAGGTTCCCACCATAGAATATGGAGAGTTCATGTAGAAAACGGTTATGTTTAAAGGTAGATTAGCATCATAATGTAATAATTAAGACTACGTTTATTTTTTCGTTATTCCCAGCCAAATAATGCCACAAATATTGGCCCTCCACTTAAAAAACGTTACTAAAAAACGAGTCCCTATTTCATAGAAGTGTCATCAAGTTAAGTAATTACCAATTATACAATGAAAATCACATGTTGTTGACGGTGCATAGAAAAAGCCAATAACCAATTTCATTCAGCAGGAAAAGTTTGTTTTCTAATAATGTTCATCATAATGCACTGCATAATCTAGCTATGCAGTAATACAATCGCTGCAAAAATGCTGTGGTTTGACCCGTTAAAGGTGTACCCCATTGTACCATTTAAGGGGAGCGGGCATGCAGGGGTGTCCCTTGCTCCCCTTAAATGGTATAATGGGGCTGGGGGTTTCGGGGGTGCCCCCCGCATCCTTTATATGTAATTCGGCAGCAAAACCACTGCATTTTTGACGCAATTTTTTGTGTAAACAGCCTTTTTTGCTGCGATTTTAACACATGGAACCATAATCTATTGAAACTGGATTTCAAAATGTGGCTACATTTCCGAATAGCTCTCAGTAAGGACGCTTTAGCAGGGTTGGCAGGACTTTCTGGTATCAAAGTGACTCAGAACATAGCATTGCAGTATATTTTGATACAAAATCCTGAAAAATCGTGGTGAGTGAAACCTAGAGTTAGACTGTACACTGGCTATGTGGAGAATGTGCTCCATAGGTCTACCTGGAATTATTAGTAACTTCGTGTCTGCAACCACCATCAATGCCAACCTTTAAGACATTCTCAGTATTTTGTTAGGAATGCTCCTATTATGGCATGACCCATTCCTATTGGTGGAGGAATGCACAAACAATGTTTATTTTGGTTCAGTAGGTTTTCATCCAGCTTCAAATACATTTGATTTCAGTTGCAAGATGGACATGTTTACTATGTACTACTGTTGGCATGTGGCCGGTCCGCGCTTTGAATGTCCCAAATGCACCCGCAATAAAGATTTATCTCTGGCAATTCATGTCATTTCTTTATTCTCCAGCAAGGGCAGCTTTACAGCATCTCCAACCATTTCCCCAAACTAACAGTCATTTCAGTTATTGACCTGCTGAAATAGGTTCAGAATCGATACGTACATCTCAGTGAATTACTCTTGTAGATTAGGGGCGATTAGCAAAGGTCGACTTGCTGACTTGCTTCCAGAATGCCTCCATGAATGTCTGGGAGGTGCTTGACAGCCTAAGAGCAACATCATTTGGTTTCACTTGTACAGTCCTTTTGGTGGAGAACAGTCCCCAGAGACAAAGTGGCATATAACAAAAACCCTAGCACAGAAGGTTTACCTTCCATTCAGTCCATATTACATAGAGTATCATTATTATAATAATGGATGACAGACTGCGAGTTGTGTGTTTATATTGACAAGCCAGTCGTTCTGCTACATTATCAGCTTACCAGAATGTGGGACTCAATTAAAAAAAGAAGGTAACTTTCCTGCATGGTTAGTTCCCTGTCCTGCTGTACAAATTGTGAAAGTTAGCTATTCTAGCCAAGGCAACTTAGCCTTGAGTGGATCTGCCTACAGACATCTTCATACCTGCATTCTTTCATTCATGGGAAAAACATAAACTGCTATGAAGATGGAATTGTAATAATTACAGCTTTCCTGAAATCAAGGACTACTGTGTTAACTAATCGTTGACGACCGCTCCATCGCACTTGTGATTGTCACCCGCAGAGCGCCTTTATTGTACATCAAGAACATGTACTGTCTCTTCTGCAATGCCTGCGTGGACGACTATGGCCTCAACTCCCACCTAGCAGAAGAGGTAGCGACAAAGGCAATAAAGGAATTTCAAAGCCGCCTTTCATGGACACTGCTTGAGAATGTCTAGGACGTATGTGTCATTTATTGTGGGCTCCACTGCAGTTTGAAGGGTCTCCAAGGACTCTGGTAGTTCCAAAAGAGAAGGGAGAAGAGGGTAAATAACTGATGAGAAAGGGAAAAAGAACGATAGCTGTGCTGCTGAGCGGAAGCATACAGACAGGAAGTACCCTTAGCTCTAGTTAGAGCCTGTTCCCATGTGTCTGTATTGAGAGCATAGAGGCATTTGTGTCTGGAAGAGTGCCTCGTGTGCTTGTGGTGCTAGCATGCATTGGCCAGGCCTTTGATATGTAACTTGTTGTTATAGGTGTAGTGTTCTGATGTTGGATATCTGTTGGAAAGAGTGTTCAGTTGTAATGAGTAGGTGGATTAGTTGGTATGCTTATTCTATGTTGGAACGTAGAGTTTGAGTGTTTAAGTGCAAGGAGCAGTAAGTAGTTATCTGAAAGGGCATGTTAGTGAGGGGCACAGATTTTCTAGACACCACATGTAGCACATTGATTTCATAGCAAGGCAGTAAACACGCATGATAAGGCAAAACAGGCTGGTCTCCACCCCACACTCCTGTCACTCCTGTCACTCCTGTCTCCATATAGTCTGATTAGATTTGTTTGTTTGTTTCTTTGTTTATATAGCGCTCCCAAACCCAAAGTTATCGGGGTGCATTACATGAATATTCAAGTTACAACTTACATATGGGCAAGCACAAGATATTTACAAAATCGGTACATTCTTTTGTTTTTCATTATTAATAGCATTGGTGGCTTATATGTTGAGGGCAGTTGAGAACCAACCCTTTTATTTTCGTGACCCCCTGTTTCTTGCAAAACACTGAGCTAATTTGCTTTATGGTGTTTTTTTTTTCATTTGCTCTATAATGCAAATGGCCTTCAATCACTGGCAGAGTTTTTGCATTTGTTAAATTCTTTGCAAATTCTAAGATTAGTGATTACAGTCACCCTACACAATTCCACAATTCTCCCTATCAGAAAGGGTTGATTACAAAAATGCCCAATCATGATGCATGTATTGTGCAAGGCAAGCATTGTGGCCATCATTGTGGTCAAAAGGTGCTGAATAATGCAGCCCATAGAATCAATCAAGGCCTTTTCACACCGCCCTTTTGCTGCCATTCTTTTGCTGGGGATGGATCCCCCACCACCAGCCTGAATGTGAAGCAGGGAGAGGGAGAAATAGATGATTGTGCCTGATCCTTCACACCTGTGGCAAGCTTCTTCCACAGCCTGTCTGATGACCTGTGGCCTAAAGGAAGCTCAAGAATAGCGGGGGAAAGAACATCATCACCAGTGAAAGGTACTTTAAAAGAAAAATGATATATGTGTTTGTTTGTGTGTGAGGTGAGATAGAGTTTGAATGAGTGTTGTCACGCATCGTACATATTTTGCCAAATAGGCCAGATGAGATAATCATATTAACAAATGGTTTTCTTAAGAAACAAGTACAGGATTGGCCAAAACAAACAAGTAGTGTCTGTATTGAAGTACAATATATCATGATGGTTCTTTTTCTCGGTGAGGCAGTGCTCTGGGAAAATATATCCAAAAGTGTCTCTTGTGAAAGTAAAGCGTTCCAACAAAAGTTATGTCAGTGCTCAGTATGTCCGGGTTGGGCATTCCCTGGCAAATCTGCACAATAAAATCATGAGCTCAGGCACCTGGTTTTAAGTGGTTCCAACACCCTTTTTCTCACAGTTCTATAGGGCTCTTTCCCTGATGTTTCAGTCTTGGATTTGGGGGTTCCTGCATCCTATTTCCCACAGTTCTCAGGGTCTTCCCTCCATGGTTCTGAATCCCAGGTTTCAGCTCCGTACTTGGACCTCTGGCTGGAATCTGTAAATGGGGCCATGAGTGTCCTTTTTTCCAAGATGGACTGTAGCCAGAGGATGACCAATGGCTGCCCTACCATGGGCACCGGGCTCTGACTCTATTACTGCCTCCTTTTCTGTCTGGGTTCTGCGTCTCCAGCCACCTGCTCTCATTTCTCTCACTTCTCCTGTGTCTTGCTTCAGGCCTCAGTCTCCCAAAAGGCTTCCCACCTTGTTAACTGTCTTCCTAGATGCACCCCTCTTGCTCTTTGGGTCTGCTATACTCTTTGATATGATACCACTATACATCTCCCTGTAACCTCCTCTCTTCTTTCCTGGTTGTTGTCTTCACCTCTTCATTTCTTTCTACTGTCTCCTTGAGGTTACCAATGTTTTCCCCTCACCTCTTTCTGTCACCTACCTTTTCATCTTCCTGAAATGTCTCCACTCTACCTCTTCCAACAATTTCTCTACCCACTCTGCTTCTTGTTCCTCTATCTCTTGTTCTGTTCTTATCCATCTCCCATCAGAAACATTTTTCACCAGCTGTCTCTCCTCCTCCTCACCCTTTTCATCCCTTTTTGAGACTCTTCTAGATGTCTCCCCAACAAAAAATCAGGCTTTCTCATTCCATGATATCCATTTTTCAATCTTCACTCCTTTTGGCACCACTCTTAGAGTGATTCCAAATGTCCACTCCACTGCTATCCCTCTCTTCTTCTTTACCCCTTTGGGCACTGTGGAGTGTAATGAAAGGCCCTAAGCCAATGGATCTGAAGGGCCCACTGAGAAAATGACCTGCCAGTATTCAGAAACCTCCACGTGGTAAAGGGGCCTATTTAGGCAGACTGCGTGGGTGTCTTTCTGCAGTTGAAATCCAGAGAAAGCTAGAACAAAAATGTAATCCAAGTGCATATTGGAAAAGCGCATAACATTACTGGTTGAGAAATCACTGAAACTGCCACCCATTGAAAGGTGGTGCACTGTGACAATTCAGGGCCACTTTACAACAGACAAAAGAACAGCAGATTCTTAAAAGTGTATTGTATTAATGACTTAAAGAAACAGCTGCATACTTTCAGTGCAAAAGCAAAGTGAACCCTTATCAGTAAAAAACACTGCATGTCAAACAATCAAAGCTGATGTTAGAAATCCAATATGAGTTCCTTTCAGCCAAGGATAAATGGTGGCCTCTGGGCAAAGGTCACAAAGGACTCCCCCACTGAAAGCCTGGCTTTCATCTCAACTGTTTACAACTGCAATAAAATGTGGCCTGCATGAAGGGTGTTGAAAATGAGGTTTCCCTAGTCCTGCTTTCTCTGAAGGCAGTTCTGTGCAGGCCAAATGTTCTAGCCGGTGCATGACTGGAATGTAGGGCGGGAGGTGTGAAAACAGGGTCTGCAATCAAGGAAGAATTCTGAATTAAAAAAACAAAGATGCTAATAAAAATATTTACAAAACTCTGGTCACAGATTGGCTAGGAGTGGCAAATGGCGTGGAGGAAGAGAAGCTCAAACATGCACATATGAAGATTCCTTTTGTTTAAATGAACAATAACAATTGTTGCATTTTCCCAGAAACCACAAGTCGCACTGAGTATATGTTTTATTGTTTAGATCATTTATATGCGATTTTGTTGAAATAAAATTCATCCACCTGCGACTTAAGGAATTGTAATGATGAACTAAAAGGTGTTCCTGGCTGCTCTGAACATGTTCCAAATTTGAGACTTGGTGCACTGGTGGAGGGTAAAATTAGGAATGTGAGTAAATTGCATGCTCCTAACGCTTATGCTTTTGGTAAAATGGCAGAAAATGTCAAACGCCCAGGCAAAATGGTGTGGAATTGGCTCTTGTTTTATTTCCTTCTCCATGATTAGCTGAATCAGAATATATATATTTATGGCAGTTACTAGTAAATCACAAGGTTTTTGACATATAACTAGATTTTTGCCAAAGATTGACATTAAAACAAAAGGGGATTGCAAATGCAAATTGCCATATGTCTGCTCCAGACTCCCAAACCAATCCTCAGAGAGAGGCTGGACTTGGAGGTAGAGAGAAGGTTAACTGTCCAATCCTGGTTGCGTAAATGATTGCAGGGCATCGCCCAATATTGAAATCTTGATGGTGTCATTACTGGTTTATAAAGTGGATGCAATCCAAGGAAAAAGAAGAGCTGCTGAAAATTACCATCTGACAGCCACAAGAGAACACCAGAAGAAATTGCTGAGATTGTTTCTGGGTGGAGCTATATATTGCTGGGGAGGCCTTAAAGCTGACCGGGTCACATTTTGAAGAGCTGGGGACCATCCTTGAGAGGGGAGTGTCCAGAAACTTACCCTGTTGTCCAAGAGGGTCCTGAAATGCAGCTGGTTTTCCCGAACTTTAAAAAGAAGCTTTCAATGCGAGTAGAATTGGGCCAATTGATATGATATGGTAGTTTATTTATATAGCGCCTATACACAATGTGTTTCAAAGTGCTTCAAACCAAATTGAAACCAAAGGTGGGGGGATTCGCTTTCCCTAAATCCTTTCTCCTCACAGCGGGCGAGGGGCAAAGCTGTGTAGATCCTTAGCCCATTTAATTAAACATATTTATTTAATTGATTCTGAATAGCAGAACACTATGGGGTGAATTTTGTTAAAATTAAAAACTAACTAAGATCATTCCCAGTGTGTGCTGAACACTATAGACTGTAATTGAATGGTTCCATGTGTTAATATCCCCGCAAAAATATCAAGAATGCAGCAATATTGACCCATGAACCCTGCGGGGGATACCCCGCAACCCCCACTCCCACAAAATATCTCCCCAAAAATATCGCCTATGGCAGAACAAATTGCCATATGTACAGCGATATTTTTGGTGGGGATATTTTGTAGGGATACCAATTGAATTGGTTAATCCTATGTGTCCAGCTTCCTCGACACAAACCTTTAAGTGGAGGGGGATCTGAAATCCAAAATTCTCAAATCATCCCATTTGTTTCAGCCCAGCTTCCACAACACAGGCCTTAAATTGGTGTGGGGTCTGTCATCCATAATGCTGAAATCATCCCCATTCATTCTGTCTGGCTTCCCCAACACAGGCCTTTAAGTGAGGGGGTCTGAAATTCAAAATTCTCAAATCATCCCTATTTTCTCTGTGCAGCTTCCCCAACACATGCCTTTAAGTGGAGGGGGGTCTGAAATCCAAAATTCTCAAATCATCCCATTTGTTTCAGCCCAGCTTCCACAAAACAGGCCTTAAATTGGTGTGGGGTCTGTCATCCATAATGCTGAAATCATCCCCATTCATTCTGTCTGGCTTCCCCAACACAGGCCTTTAAGTGGAGGGGGTCTGAAATTCAAAATTCTCAAATCATCCCTATTTTCTCTGTGCAGCTTCCCCAACACATGCCTTTAAGTGGAGGGGGGTCTGAAATCCAAAATTCTCAAATCATCCCATTTGTTTCAGCCCAGCTTCCACAAAACAGGCCTTAAATTGGTGTGGGGTCTGTCATCCATAATGCTGAAATCATCCCCATTCATTCTGTCTGGCTTCCCCAACACAGGCCTTTAAGTGGAGGGGGTCTGAAATTCAAAATTCTCAAATCATCCCTATTTTCTCTGTGCAGCTTCCCCAACACATGCCTTTAAGTGGAGGGGAGTCTGAAATCCAAAATTCTCAACTCATCCCAATTCTTACTGTCCAACTTTCCCAACACAGACCTTTCAGTGAGGTGGGCTTTGAAAACAAACCTCTAAATCACCCTGTGGTTATTTTAAACCAAAAGTGTGGCTGAAATCATGATTGCCATATGCATTTGTACCAATCCATAAACCAAACTGATAGTCTTTTAAGTGCACAGGAACATCGACATTGCACTGCAATACATATGTAAATTGCTTTTCTTCGTTGACCAGTTTGATTACTTCTTGAGGTGAAATCTATATAAAGTATTTTGATTTGTGTTTTTCCCAACCAACTTGCCTTATTTATTTGTTTAACAAGAAGTTTAATTGTGATCCACAAACAAAGTGGCGTGTGGCGTTTTAGTGTTATCTCTATTACCTATGTTTCAAACAAATGCACATATATTTCCTATGCGCAGGCCTGGTTCTTGGCTCACTGTGGGCACAGGGGTTTGGGGGGGTGAGATTTGTGTGACTCTTTGAGTCTTCAGTAAGGCCAGCTCTAAAAATAACTTAAGCAAGTATTGCAGGGCTCCTTGATCGGGGTAGGAAGGAACTCCCCAGGTTAAGGGTGGTCTCATTATAATGCAACAGCATCTCTTTTACCCCTTTGGGCACCAACCTTACAACAATTAGGTTTTCTACTTCCCTTCTATCCCTCTCTCTTTACATCTTTGTTCAATTCCTTCAGCCTTTGGTTACCTTATCCCTCCACTCCTCCAAGCCCTGACCCTGGCTCTATTGGGCTGTCTCCTCTCAACCTCCTTTGAGAAATACTTGTGTATGAACGCGAACCAAATAAAATATCAATATCAATACCTCACCAGCCTTCAGAGTCTTGTAACTTCCAGCCCACTGGATCTCGTTATCCCCTTTTCAAGGTCTATCTTTACCCAGCCTCCTGGGCACCCCCTTCAACATCCTGTCTCTACCTTTGCCTAACTGATGAGTTTCTCTTTCGGTCTCCTGTCTCCTGCGCTCCCCTGGCTCCAGGGACTCTTCTCCAGTCTCCTGTCTCCATCTTGTTCTTGAAATCCTTATATAGCTCCTTCTCTTCTCTCCACACAACGCAGAATGAGCTCTTCCTCCTACATCCACCGCCTACTGACTGAGCCCTTGAGGTTTTATATGTCTTTAACCCTTCCTTCCAGACACTCTGGCGAAATTGGAATCAGGTGCAGGAGATGGGATGCTGATTGGATGCTGGGCTCCAGCTCTGGGGATACCTTGCAGCCCTGGTGTGGGATTGTTGATGGACTTGTCTCTCATCCTGGCAGTCCTCCTTCTGCCTGTCAAATCCTGTCAGTATCCTCCCTCCTTTACTCTGGTAAAGGGAATATGTGTGTGCTTGTTTCACATGGTGAACTTGGGAATCGTAGTTCACTGGGCCTGGATGTGTCTGGACTGCAGCTTTGAGAGCCACGACCACCATATTTGAGGTCTAAACTCCCTCTTTTTTATGCTCTGACATAGGAACGGGCTGATGGTCTCTGGGATACCTTGCCCTAGTTAAGACCCCCTCGTTATTTTGATGGATTCAGGAGTGGTTTCAGTACCCACATGAGGGGAACCAAGCATATGTGTGCTCCACAATTATTTTCTTAAAGTGGCTGGGTTGGCTACAGTTATGCGGTTCCAAGCCCCTGCCTTCAACACATGGCATGTTGGGGTCAGCCTTAGAATCCTCCCCATGCTGACCGTAGGCTGAGCATGACATCGCTCATGGCAGAACCTGCCTCCCTTGATGAGCCCACCTTCCACCAACATGATCAATATGAGCACTTTGTTAGTATGCACACTTGTGAGAGTGAGCTGTGTGGTCATGAGTGAGTGAATGTATTGGTGAGTTGCAAGCATGATGCATGTATACATGTGTACATTTGGCTGGGAGATGAGCTGCACTGGCACCATGAATGTATTTACTGTGTCATGCTCACATCATTTTGGCAGAGATTGCTTGGAATTACTTTTACAAGGCAATGCTGCCATACCTTGGATACAAGCTTCCAGGGCATGTTCATACAGGACACATCTGGAATATATTAAACATAGCCACCATAAACATGTTTTACAGTGACAATCCTGGCATATACTTTGCCCAGCCAGCAAGAAAGTGTGTTCTTAACTTGGCAGTTCAGGCATATATTAATCACAGCCAATATGAAAGTGTTTGCCCAGAGGCATGCTGGCATATAGCATGGTATGGGCAGAGCTAGCATGAAAGTGTTTCCATACATTGGAAATATTGGCATACCTTGGTCACCAACACCATGAGCATTGTATTTATAGTGGCAATACTTGCATATACGTCATAAAGGGTTTTGGAGTGGCAATACTGGCATATATCAGACACAGCCAGCTTGTACATTGTTCATAAAGTGGCTTGCTGGTATAGAGTAGGCACGTCCAGAAAGCATGTGTGTTCTTAAAGGGGAAATACTAGGATATATTGGACACTACCACCAAGGCAGTTCTTCAAAAGGGCTATCCTGGCCTATATTCTATACAGACAGCAAACCATATGCTCTTACAGTGGCAATACTGCCATGTATTGGCCATAGCCAGCATGAACATGTTCTTCCAGCAGCATGTTGGCATATACCGAGCCCAGCCAGTATGAAATCGCATTTTGATAGTGCCAATGTAATCATGTATTTTTGAGACAAGCTAGCATCAGAATGTATTGCAAAATGCTCCTGTGAACGAACTATTGGTGACCTGGCACCTATTGGCCTTTGGCAAATATACACTTAATGACCTGATTGTAAATTGGAAGGCTTTTTTTTACCAATTGTTTTCCATTTATTTATGTATTTATTATTTTTCTGACAAATGCACCATCTCAAGCCATGATTGAAAAGAGAATTTAGAGTGAGAACTTTCCTGTACCCCCAACTAAATTGTGTTGGCTCAGTCACTACATTTACTAATTCTAATTCAGGGAATATAATAACATCCTTACAATGTTAAAACAAATCACCAGATTTCACAGCCTAATACCGAAACCAGTATGTGGGGAGGAGTGGGAAGGGAACATGGAATTGTTAATAGTGCAGACTGTACAACAGGTCTTTGGAGTACATATTTGTCCACAAATAAAGGCATATGGATTTACAGTGTATTGCACGGAATAGCATAATTTTTGGTCAAGTGATGATACCTGGATTAGAACTCGGGTTTCCAGATTACAACGTCAGCAGGTAGGAAGTAAACTAATGGCAAGGGTGGACTGGGAGCTAAACGAGGCCCTGGAAATGGTTTTCAAAGTAGCCCCATATTTCGCAGTGTGATCAAGCCCAACTCTTTTCCCTAAGAACATTTGGAAATAAAATGGGAAACTACACAAAAGCGTCCCACAACGCAGGGCCAAACCGGAACCTTCCCTGTAGGCCAGTCCACCCCAGAAGGCCTACCGTGCAGTTACAACCTTTACCCATGAACTAATCATTGATGTGCGCACACCATCACCTTTTAATTGCCTAAATGCAGACACAAATATATGTGCTGACTTTGTGCAACATATATTTCTTTGCTGTGGTGCTGATGAAAAATGGAGTAACCTGATGTAGTCAAGTACATATTAAAATCATGGGGTTGGTTTCTGAGTTCCCTAGCTGCTGTGATTAATCCAATCCTGCTTGTTATACATCACCAGCGGACAGTTTAGGACAGTGTGTTTCATCTTGTGTGCATGATTACCTCTTTCTAAGGCACAGCTGAACACTGGCTATATTCATCATATAGGCAATTTTGCGTGCCCTAGTTAGGCTAAATTTACACCTCCTTAACTGGAAAATGGATTGCTGAGATGTGCGCAAGTATGAAGCTTTAGCAATGTGCCCGTGGTAATATGCATCATTGAATATCTACCCCTGACTATAGAAGTGCACCATTTATAATCTAAACATTGCATAGCTTTAGTGCAGTTATAGATGGAATTTGCCCAGAGACAAACATTTCTCCAGTGAAAATAATATTTTCCTGCAATGCATATTTTTTTTTGCATGGCACATATTGACCCAGTAGTGTGATTTATAATTGAGTAAATAAATGTGCTAAGCTCTATTTATCTTTTAAGAGCTAGCATTCATCATTGTAAAAAAAAAGAAGTGCTTTTAATTGGCCACTGGTACATTTGGCACTCCTGCCCACCCTTAAAAAGATGCACATTAGCTAATTACTATTTTATCACTCTTCGTGTTGGCTTCACCCATAATGACAATAAAATACTATGCCACTGTAAGATAACATCTCCATACTGGCTGGACAAACATAGACCAGTATCCACACACAAAAACACACATACACATCACACATATATACATTCATAGAGACATGCACACACATACATAAACATTTAAACATTTACTTTGGCACGGACATCCCTACCCTCTAGATGTCCCAGTATGCAGCAGAGTCTGGAGCCTTCCTTCACCCTTCCACTCCCACTCCCTGCCTACCACAGGCCGGGGAGCAGGATGAGCATTCTGACACCATCCCCACAGGGAGAGGGATGGCGTAAAGAGTCTGATTGGTTTTATCTGAGTTTTATATTGATGTGATGCTTGGTGTATGTCACCTCTCCAGGTGTCCAGCATTGTAGTGCTGTATGACATAATGCCATCTGGTGAGGCTAGGACTGCCTGAGCTTTATTGACTGTTATTAATAATAAATGATACTGTTAATTCTGTTTCTAAAAGGGAAGTCTGATAATCAGACTCCCTTTCAAAATGCTCTATGCCAAAACTGTAGTTTTTGCAAGTGTCTTGCTGCAAACAGGCTATGCAGCGTGATGCGAAGTCACTGCGGAAAGACGTACACATTTTAACTTCTGCACCTTTGTTCTCAACTATAATACGTGTCTGCCTTAATATGTCTGGTGACAGGTATATTTCTAAATATAAACCATGCCAGAGGTGTGGCATGGTGACACATATGAACACCCTAATGATCTGATATCACAACAGTGCCAGCTCTGTCAGCATATCCCAGATGTCACAGGACTTATGTCTACTGACATCTAGGCTTAGTGGCTCGACAGTTCCCTTGTGGAGCAATGGCCGGGATGCTGCCTCCTTTGTCCCAGATGTCACAGGACTGATGTATATTGACATCTGGGCTGATTGGCTCAAGAGTTCCCTTGTGGAGCAATGGCCAGGATGCTGCCTCCTTTGTCCCAGATGTCACAGGACTGGTGTATATTGACATCTGGGCTGATTGGCTCAAGAGTTCCCTTGTGGAGCAATGGCCAGGATGCTGCCTCCTTTGATTCTCCAGGAGGCAGGGATGCATCTTCCACAGGGCATAAAAACTTCTCCCAGGAAGTTTCATAGGAACTGTGCTTCAGTGGCAGTACTGACATAACAAAGTCAGTCTCACACCAGGGCTCTGATCACTGGATTGACTTTGTAGCTAGCAGGCAGGGTGTTGGGGGCAAGGGGGTTATAGTAGGCAGAAGGGGCACGTAATCCTGGAGAAGGGTCCCACCATCTTGCTATCCGTAAGGGTTCTTTTCCCTTTCCTGCCCCCCCTCCATCTCCTGCAAGCAAGGCACTCTGGATTCAATGGTATAAGACAAAACACGTGTTAGAAATATGGGGATTTACATCAGGCTGGCTTTGGACCACATCCCTGTGGCATTTTACCTTCAAGTAGAAATGGGCACTCCCTCATTATTCTTTGATTCATCTTTAGACACCGGGAAGAAGGAGAATACACGTTTAGACCTCTGTTAGGAGGGTATTCCATTCCAGCATTCTTTGTCCTAGAGGTGAACACAGAAGGCATTGAAGGCAGAGCAAAGCTCTGTCCCTTAACTATGCCCTGGGAAGAGTGGGGATGAACTGCTGTCGACCAAAGCCCAGCACTCTACCAGCTGCACTAGAACATGGCTCCTCACTGGAGGTGAAGGCACCCGAAGAGGGATTCACAGCAAACCAGAAGTCCAAGAGCAGCAGGAACCATGTTTTACCCCTTCGAACCATCCTTGAGCTGCTTCGATCATGATCAAAGCCCATAGAGCTCATTAATTGCTTCTGCAATAATTGCTTAGAGCTGCATTAATTAACTTCATCACTGACTAAACACTGACTCGTAGTTGGATCACCGCAATTCGACCCATCTTGACACCAACTCGACCACAGGAAAGCACATTAAAGCCTGGCTCGCAAGTGTCAAGTACACAAGACAAAGAAATGTGGTACTGTGAAGATGGCCTGTCCCCGTGATGAACTTTTGTTACCATAGTGACTTTTACTTCCCCTTTCTCTGCCTTTGTCTTACAAGAAAATGTCTTTAACAGTGACATTGTGTCAGCTGAGTGCCTGAACATCCATGCCCATTCGCCAAGAGTGCTACTCTACAAACAGCGTGTTTGTTCTGTGTTCTTTTTATTTAATGAACAGTCTATATTTGTATAGAATCTTCATTGGACATTCATTTATTTTAGGATCTTGTACTATTTCTGTTTGGGTAGCTACTGCTATCAGCTCACACTGTTCGTGAAGATATAGCCAGCCCTCGGACTGCATTACCACATTAGGTGAAGAAGGTATACCTTTTGAACTGTGCCTGTTTTACCTTTAATTGGGATCACAGTTGGGTTAGTAGTAGTGTGGGGATGAGTAGTGGTTTAGCCACTACAAATCCCTGCAGTCCTGACGAGCAGCTGTCATTTCATCACATGCAAATCCATGAGAAAAGAAAATACATGTGCCAAGTCATTTTAGATTCATCACTCTTTTGGGCATATCAAGTAACCTATTTCAAATATGCAAAATGTGGGTATTCATAGAACTGGCCCAAGCCTTCGAAACTGTTGATATAACAAAACTGTGGACTAAACTAGAGCAATGGAAATGCCCAGGCGAATTATTGGTTGCTGTGAAAGATTTCTACTCAGGGACTTCTTTGAGAGTCAGACTAGACACTGGTGGCACCCTGTCTGAACTAATCATGACTTTGAAGGGCTTAAAGCAAGGTTGCGCATTGGCTCCTGCATTGTTCAACCTCTTTTTATCCAATGTGTATCAGGCCCTAAGCACAGCAAGGTGCTTCCCTCAAAAAATCACAGGTGAACCACTGAGCAGATTTCTCTATGCGGACGATCTTGTCCTGGTGGACCTAACACCTATTGGGCTACAACGTCAACTGGACACGTTTCTAACTTATGTTAAGTATAATGGCTTAAAAATAAATGCAAAAAAAGTTGAGAGTTTTGATAATCGAAACACCACAAAAAAAGGCAAGAAAAGGACTGCTGGTACCTTAATGCCCAGAAAGTACTTAAGGTGAGCTTGGTGACATACCTAGGGATGTGTTCAAATGCAAGCACCATCGACGCTCCCTGATTGGTCATCCTACGAAGAAAAGTGGCAAACTTATCCTTACATACAAGGATTCTCTAGTGATCTGCAAATTCTCCATGTCTCCCATTCTGACTTTCTATCGTATGAAGGTGGTTCCCATTGTCACCTAAGGAACTAAAGCATTCTTTTCCCTTCCGTTGATGGTATGGCCCTTATTGGAGGGATTGTTTTTGAAGAAAGTCCTTGGCCTCCCAAAAGGAACACCAATCCAGGCAATTAGAATGGAATTAGATTTAACCTCCCTATTCGCCACAGTTGTCTGGAAGTCATTGTGTCTGTACCGAAAATGTATCTCACCAGTCCCTCTCCTGGGTTTCAAAATGGTGTAGGCTGCAATACAAGAAGGAAAGGAGGCCACACTCGATGAATGGAACACAATATGGTTAGGCATTTTGAAGCACCAGCTGTTTGTGCAAGACTGGGTAAAGACCGAGGAGGAGAGAGCTGAACTTAAAGGCTATGGGAAATCATGGCCTGAAAGTCGCTCTCTAAATTCGCTCCACAAGTATCTCCAAAAATTCCCAAACCCCCATTATCAGCAGCAATTCCTGTGCTTTAGATTAAATCTATTCCCTACTAGAGAGATCCTGGGGGTCAGGCCAATGGCCCAATCAACAGGCTTCAATTGAAGACTATGTATGCAACACAATTGTAAGGAGACACTGAAACATCTGGTGCTGTTTTGTCCAGCAATTGTTGAAGCCAGGACTAAGTGGTTGGGAAACTTTCTCAACGAGCAACAGTCGATTTGGGCTGAACAATGGTTGCTTATTCTGATGCAGGGACGGCAAATTTCCTTGTCACTGGCCCTGATACATTTCATAAAGGAAATATTTGTTCTGCTGGAACTTTTGTGCACAAATCAATCCCTTTAAGGTCTGACATGAACATTTGCTAGGACATCTCTTTTTATATTTCTTGGACAAATCCATTGGATACAAGTGTTTTTAAGTTATTTTTCTTTCTTTTCTTTGGAAATGGGTGAAAGGTTTTAATTTTAAACCATATACTGTGTAAATAAAAAAAATAAAAAAATGTAGGTATTGAAATCCCAGAAATGCATAACTCTTCTTCTTTAAAAAGGTATTTTTCTGTGCACTTCCAATTCTCCTCACCCAGTTATCTGCCTTGCTTTTTACAAAGCATCTCAAAACCTGCAGAGATCTCAAGTCTCACGCATCATGCGCGACTCCCACACAAATGAAGGTCAGGTTCAGCAGTCACAGAGCTAGCTGACACTCATACAGCCTGCTTGCAGATGGACCCAAACTACATTGTGTCCCTGCAGTCTCTGATCACTAGATGAGCCTTTTGCAGTCTCCTTAATTTAGGAGGAGCCTTTCTCTAAGTGGGTGAGCTCTTCAATTAAGCGCCACTTGGTGGCTCACAGGTTCCATTATTCTGTGTAAATAAAGTGGGCAGGATTCCCACCTGTGCTCTGTAAGTCCAAAGCTTCACTGTGTAACCGGAGGGATCAGTGAAGAAAGCAGTCAGGGCATGGCCAGGTGCCAGGACCCGAACAAGCAAATTGTGAAAGCAAATAAGCATTAATTTCGGTCAGGAGTTCTCACGTTTGCGTGGGCTCTAACAAAACTCATCTTGAGTGGCAGTGCATACATTACTTTAAAACTGCTTTCAGGAGCAGGTAAACCGCCCACTAACTTCCAAACTACCACAAACAACTGCACGATTTTAATGGGAAAAAGCTTTCACCGTTGACCACCTTGGAATTATCCTGAAAAGGTGTGCATTTGGACAACAGAGGGGTAAGAGAGTCTATTAAACCAGGAGCAGACTGTCCTGCTCCTCCCTGTTAATTGTGCTTTATTTCTTTGCCAGACTTGCTTATTCAATTTTGGGTCTCGTAGTTAATGTTTAAACAAAGATCATGACCCGCACCCAGAATTTACATTGTGCAAAATGAATTGCCTGCAACTCACACTTCTTCCCAGGCCACATGGCACAGGATCTGACAATACCTCATGGAAAGGGATGGATGCATTGAAAGGATTGATTTGGTCATTGCACAGATCAATCTTGCCCGAGTGGTCCTCATTTTTTCAGACCCATAGACTGGGGACAGGGCTAGAGGTCTCAGAGTGACAGGGCATCACCCCTGGACCTTCTAAGAGTGGACATCATGCGAGGTCAGGAAAGCATCCATCTCGTTTTTCCAAATATGATCAGAAAGGGTTTTTGGTAGGAATTTAAAGGAGTATATAGTTTTATGCCCTAAGAAATCACGCTGAGGTGACAGAAAAAAATCTAGGACGCTCGCCTGACACACACTGATCTGCTCTCCAAAACGGGGAGGGGTTTTAAAAAGAAAACAAACTCAGGACGCCATGACAGAGGATCTATTTGTGGAAAGCCCCAGCAAAACTGGGAGGTCTGGTCACCAAACCCTTAATGAATAATAAAAGGAGAGAAAGGACCACATTGTGTTGTTGGGAAAGGCATTTTTCAAAAAGATGTTTTCCTGTAGAAACCACATTTGTCAAGGTTCTTTACAGGAAAAGGCGGTCTAGGAGTAACGAAGGGTACTGGTAAGTAATCCAGGCATTACCTTTGCCACCATCATCCTCGTCCCAATCTACTTTTGAGATAAGCCAGAGATATGAATATCCCTATGTGAGTAACCCAACAAACAACACAAGAACACACTTCTATGATAAGCCTTGGTGATTTTTTTTATTAATGTCTGTTCAGAGTAAACCAACCCTCTAGATACTGTATTGAGAACCCTAGAAACAAAGCAATTCACTTCAGCATCCTCAATTTTTAAAAATAATAATGCCTCAAAAACACAATTGGGTTTGAACAGGTTGCTGTCTCGCAAGCCTTGCCTGTAGAGCAGTGTAGAGCCATCTTGAATTTCGATACAAGAAGCGGAAGCACCCCTTGTGGATTTCCCCTGAAAACCCATCCTCAATGAACAATTAGTAAAAGAGTAGGCTAAGGAAATAACCAAATGTATCACTGTACTGAGAGGATCTGAAGAAGCCTTTTTACCGTTATATCCCACACCAAACATGTGTGAGGAAATGTGATGTGCCCCAGTGTGCACTCAAGATTATTTTGTGTGTAAAATTATGCTAGTTGTCTCTCAGAAAATGAGCTGTCACTTTCTAAATGCTCCATGGTGAAAAAGTATAGTACACATATACTCTTGTTGCCTGGGCTCTATCCACTGACATACAAGCAGCTGCCATGTTGTTTGGCAACTCTTCCGACACAGAGAAACATGTGCACGCTATGCTAGACAGCAGCAAGCCGGTATCCGAATTAATTTTATACGCCATGCCCTGCCTTTAACAGCAGGCACCCAAGATTTAAATTGTATATAACTGTGTATCCCCAAGTCCTGGTGGCAGTTTGGGTAAATATGAATATAAAGCTTTATCTGTTTTGATTTAGTGGCCCATGTCGAAATACAGTTATGTATTGCCAAAACCATCTGACTTTGAACCCAGCTCTAGAGGCTTCCTTTGATCTCTACCTGGCACATTCCCTCAGGACAGGACATGCCCCAAAGAGGAGCAGTGGCAGCAAGGTACTTTAAAGGGGATCTCTGCCACGCTACAGGAAAACCACACCAGGGGGATAGCGACAGACGTGTTTTTGGGCTCTGGCAGGTTTAGGCAGAGCTGAACCCAGTAAAGGGGTCCTACCATCTCGGAGATAACTGTTACCTTTTCTTCCTGCCCGCTCCTGCAGAAAAGGCAGACAAAACCCTTGTTACAGCAGCAAGGTGTGTTCCCTTACAGCAGGCTAGGTATGGACCCACCAACTGAGCTGAGGGCGAGACTCCCCTTTAATTGAATCGTCTTTAGATCAAAATGGAAGGATTTTACTAGAACCTTGTCCGGGTATCAGTCTGCCCAAAGTCCCCTGCCATTATGATGGAGATAAGGATTTCCATGAAATGTAATGCAAATGTATGAGCGTTATCAGTAACCCTTTTCCCCTACTGTTGCTTGCTCTATATTGAGGTTTCCTCCTCACTTCCCCCGACCCCCCATCTTGGGACTTCCCATGAGAGCTTTGAAGCCAGATTTGGTAACATACCCTAATTGCTCCACTAATGTAAATGTAAATGAAGGAGCAAGACCTTTACCCGACCCACTGCAGGGCACCATTCAGTGTGACTTGCTCCTAAAATGTCTGCCTGCTGCTGAAACACCAATGGCTCTGGCCGCTGGAAAGTGGCACACCTGCAACTGTTCTCTGGAGGCATTTCTGGTTGGAAAGAGCAGGTAAGCACTTACCTTTCCCCTGAGATCCTAGACAGAAGCTCCCTGTAATCCAGGACATCAAAGAACAGCTTTGGCCTCTGTTTCCCACTGCAAGCTACTTTAATTTCAAGTCAGCGTCACCACTCTTGAGACGATACAAAACACAACAGAGCAGCCTTTGACATTCTACACTTTTCTTACTGCTTCGATCCACTTACGGAGACACCAGGGTACAAAGCAACAGAGTAGATTACCCCTGAACCTTTTCATATATAACACAACAAAAACCCACTCTTGTATGATCCTGATTAAACATTCATATTGATTGTTATTCTGAAAAACACTGGTTTTATTTGCATCTCTTATTGCCATAAGACATAGGCGTATTCTAATGTTCTACGCATTACAGTACACCTATGTATTATGATAATGAGAGAGGTAAATAAAACCAGGATTTTTCAGAATAGCAATAAAAATGAATGTATAGTTGTATTTAATTAATGTATTTAAGTCCCACTTAAAGCCATAGACGCCATCTCTCCTGCCTGTTCTCCAGTGCCTATGATCAAATTGTCCCAGTCAAACCACAGCGCATCTTTGGATCAAGTTGAACCTGCAGAGAGCTACAATTCAATTAACACGTCAAGATACCCTTGGAACAGCGATGATCTACACATTGCCTGCTTTCAAGGTTCCTCTGAGTTGCAAACTGATTGTGGTCTGCTGTAGAGCACAATGTGCGCCTTCCATTGAACTGACTCGACTCCTCAGAAAGTGCCCAGAAGCCTGGTACGATGCTACTGAGCCACCAGAAGAAGCTTTAAGGTACAGAACAGTGGTGCGTTCCTACTGGCCTAGGTTTAAGGGCCCCATTGACAATTAAGACCCTATTCCATGCCTTTTTAAGAAATATACATTTGAACTTTGCTACTGAGACATTTGCCTATGAACCGCCTATGAACGAAAAGTCTACATATTCTGTGTATTTCATTACCGGGTTGGATTGCTGCTGTTTTTATTAGTTTGTTTATCCTTTTAGTAATTAAAGTCTCATTGTACAGACCCAAAATTATACATTTCTTTTATATTTAGTACCACAGGACTATTAATGTTATGGGTGTGCCCTTCCTGGATCACACCCCTCTTTAAGAGTACACCCTGCCCTCGGCCCCTGCTACTTTAAAGAGATGAAGGAGGTGTACCGTTCATGCTGTACGTGTTGCACCTTTATGATTGGGATCACTGCTGATGTAATAATAGTGTGGGAGTTTAGAAATCACTACCCATCCCAGAACTCCTGCACACCAGTAGTCATTTCGTCACACTGTGATAGCAAGATGATGAGGTTAACTGAAGCCTGAGGTTTTGACTAAATCATTAAAAATTGATATGTTCACAACCAAGCAATTTTGCAGATGCTCCTTAGAAAAAAGAGGATGCAAATAAAATTCTGCAAGAGGCTATCTCACGAAAGATAGCATTCTGAAAATATTTGGGCCCTTCAGGAAGTATCATACCTCATTATCAAGGCCTCTGAAAATATTATTAAAAATGTTTAGCTGCATCACAATGCCCCCAGCTAACCAATGCATCTGGCAGATGGAATGGCTTTTAGATAAACGGCTTTTATCGTCAGAAACCTGTTATCAATGTAAGCAATGGTCTCAAAGAGATGGACCATCAACACTCTTAGCACCAGATTGAAATAAATGATGAAACCATGTCTCCAGATCAATCATTTAAGGTGAAACACAACTTGTGTAATATGTTATTTGGCCAGAGCCCATCACACCTGCTGGATTTAAAAATCACACTCAACCTGATGATCGACCAGAAAATCCCTGATAACTGAAGACTGGGCAAATGGCACATTACAGGTACCAGGCCGGGAGTTCTTTCCAAGCCATTGCTCGTGACAACTGTGTCACGGACAGGAACCAAACACTCCTGGGCCGGAAGGAAACTACTAGAGTCACCTCTGCTCAGTGCTCCCTGATTTTGGAGATGACAAGGGGAATTGGGGAAAGAGGACTAAAGACGCAGATCAAATCTGTCAGCCAGGTCAGGGTTAAGGCTAATCATTCACTAAGCCCAAGGGTCCAATAATCTCATACACAATCACAATAAATGTGTGCTTTTGGGAGATGCAGAAATATCCAGAGTTGTCACCTCAAACATCTGGTACAAGCAAACATGACTAGATCCAAGGAGAGTTCGTAAAATGTTATAAAAGACCCTGCTCCATCCATCCGATCACTATATCATATATATTGATACGCATCCCAAAGCCATATGTCGTGAGGTCTCTTCGCCATTGTGCTAGACTTTGTGACTCCTTGCCTGTATATGTAGGCAGTGGTAGATGAAGTGCCTATAGGAACAAGCATGCATTTTTGAATGATGCTTTGTAGATTGAGAAATATCACTTACAACTCCCTCCATTTGAAGTAAATCACTCTCTCCTCCTTGGGAATCTGTATTGCACCACCCCTCCTCGTCAGTGTGGCTCACTAACCCATCTTGATGGCTTCTGTCATGATGATTACAGGAGCTTGGAATTTCAGAGATGATACCACCTCTTGTAAAATGGCTCTAGTCGAACAAGTACTTGAAGCTTCTGCTCAAGGTCCAGGAACATTAATGTGTGTGTAAGGGGAGGGGCGGAGGGTGCTGAGGTGAATATTCACCAAAGCAGTCACACAAGCACATGAAGTCATGGCTCTGGACCTCATTCATTTCTTCTAGACTGCTGTAGAAAATTAATTTTGCTATCCCTTCTGGTTGAGTTCTCCTCTTGGTGGCATATTACCCCTAGTATTGAACCGATGGGCATTCAGTCTAAAAGTCCATCTTCCGTTCTAAGGTTGCAAAGCCCTTAGTTGGTGATTATAGAAGCCAGTTGCTTAGGTAAGGATATAGGGAATTCCTTATTGATACAGACAAGCGACCGCTGGGGCAAAAATACTGCAGAAAACCTTGTTGAAACAAGTGGGGCAGACTTTAGGCCTAACAAAAGCCTGACCAATTGATAATGGCAATCTTCCAAAACAAATCTCACAAATGAGAATGGTTAGTTGGAATAAATAGATATGCTCCCATGAAATCCAAGGATGCCTGATAATTCCATCAACGAGAAAAGAGGGTAATTAGCAATTGTAATGTCTGGTTGTGAAGTGGATTGTGGACACAAAATTATTGAGCAGCTTTCGTTCCAACACTAAATGTAACCCTTTTGAAATCTGAGCACTGTGACAAACCCAGGGAATTCGCCGCTCCTCCCCAAATGGGAGCCAACTCATTTGGGGCTGTAGAGGTGAGCCCACTACACTTAACACCCCTTAGGGTACAGGCAAGCGGTATCCCACTGGGGGTGACTCCACCCTGGAGGATAAATAATCCCCAAGCAGAGTTTGTACAAATCCTCCCTCAAGTACAGAATTCCATTTGTTAATTGGCTATATGGGGATTGAGTGGGGCAAGGTTGTGCGTGCACCTTTTGAAACGGCTAGTGTAGTTTCTGTCCTTTTAAGAATCCCAGTGTTACCTGAACCAAAAAATGAACAGGCTGTCCAATCTCAGCTCCACCTGAATCATAGAGGCTTGATAAAGCAATAATGAGGAGAGGGACATCTGGCAGAGACAGCCACAGATGGAGGAAGTCCTGCAAAGTCAATTGCAGGCAAAGGAAGTCCCGTGGAGCAAGACACAGGTGAAGGACATCCTATGGAGTCTGCCACTAGAGGAGGTGTTGTCCTGGGAGGTGGAGATCAGATGCAGGAGGTGTGTTATGCTGCTGATCCACAAAGCACATGGAATGTTGCTCTCTTCAAAGCGGTGCAGAGCAGGAGACACCGGCCATAGGAGTGGCCGAGTCCTGATGAAGCCAAGCATGGGAAATGTGCGCCCACTGTTTCCAGCCTGACGATCCTTCAAAGACTTGCGGAGAGCTGCTGAACTGATGTGAAGAACAAGCAGGAATTCAGACTGTGGTGCCATGCCCACCAACAAGACCGCCTTTCCCAAGTATTAGCAATACAGCAAACCAGGTAAGTGGTTGTCGCAGAGAACAGGGAGGAGGGAGAGGCGACCCAGCCAGAGCAGGGCTGAGAGACAGAAACAAGAAATGCCATCACAGGGTAAATAAGGTGCCCCAAGTTGGGGTGTGTGGGGGGGAAACCCAAGGTGGAGTGAGAAACCAGAAACCCCATGGCAGGCTGTGAGTAGCAGGACCCCAGGGCAGGATAAAATAAACAGAACCCCAAGGAGGGGTAAGGTCTCACAGCGGAAAGTGAGATGTGATTCCCTAAGAGGGGGAGAAAGAAACAATATCCCAGGAGGGTGAGAGAATCAGTAGCCCAAGACAGAGAGAGAAACCTGCAAACTCTCAAACTAGGTGGGCTGAGAGAATCCATGTTCTGAGGCTGAGAAACCATAGCTCAGATATAAGTTTCAGAGACTGTTCTTTTAGGCAAAAAGGAAGGATAAAGAGACCCTTCGAACTGTGTAATCAGGCATGTGGCTTGTGAAAAAAATGTAGAGACGCTTTGTAGGGGGCCAGGAACCAATCACCACCAGGAAAAGAGGAAGACTAAAGCAATTTTATTTAAACTGTATAATCAGGCACATTGCTTGGGAAAAAACAGAGAGACATTTGTGGTGGGAGTTGGAAATCAGCCACCACATCCATGGTGAGAGAAATTCCATTGTAGACCATCTGGTTCAATTTATGTTTGTCTGTTGTACTAGTGGTAATGGATAGAATTTAGGATATATTAGGTTTGGATGGAGGATTGAATTTTGTTGTAAGACATCCTGATGAGCACCCTTTTGTTATTACAGAACACCTTAGAAGGAAGGGACAGGACAGTCTTAGTTCCTTTAGTGCAATAAGCTTCACATTGAAAACAATACCTCTTGTCCATCTTCTGAGTTTGTCTTGCCACATCACACTATTGTTGATTGGGAACTGGGATAAAGACAATCTTCTAAAGAAGATCCTTAATGCCCTTCTGCAAGGCCACCTTCTTCTGGATTTCATGGTGTTGGGTTGTACAACAAGTAAATATCTTTCATATCTTTCATATGGCTTAACAATTCTATCTTGTAAATCCAACAAAAGATGTAAAGGATCCATTGATTTTTGGTGGAGGCTTCCCATTCAGCTTGAAAGTATGTGATGTTCCCTCCCCTTGACAGATCATCGGACATACCTTGATAGTCTACATCTTTTTGTAAGGGTAGATGATACCTTGTGTTTGGAACTAAAAAACACTGTTCTTCTCTGGGAGTGTTGGACTAGTAGTCAAAGGATGAAAGTGGGCGGTTTTAGAAGAAGATGACAGGATCTGGCTTCCTTTTAAAAGCTCCTGCATGTTCTTTGTTTATGAAGACCATGGGAACCATTAATTCCAGTTGCTCACTAAATAGTAAGGATAATTTGAATGGAATCTTTAAACCAGCTCAGTATGGCAATCTCTAACATGGATTTAATATGTTGCTACAACAGATGTGCCCAAGGTCAATGTCGATGATCACAGGCCATTCAAAGCTAGATCCAAGACTGATTCCACTTGCCAATAGATTATTTCCAATAGAGTCCCACATTTAGACTCTTGGTCAATGGCATTATACAAATCATGGAAATCTGCAAATAATGATTTTGCCAGATACATAATATAAATACCTTCCCCGAGTGACAGATGCAACCCTCGGTATTGCTTGCAGAGAGGCAACTCAACTTTCCTGTCAACTGGATCCCATAGTGCTGTCTCATCAGTGGACATTAAATGTATTCCCGCTAGATTGTACAGCACTAACGCAAATGGTAAAGTGAATGGCATACTGTGTTCTTGTCCCGCCATGAGATATAATCTTGCCATGAACCTGGGCATAGGTATCTTGTGAGGCTCCCTCCACTGCCACAGAATCATACATTTGATTAAGGTGATTCATTGAAAACTAGCTAATGGCAGCTTGCTGAATTTTCGAATCCTCGGTTTCGTTGATGGAGCGTGCATCTCAGGTGCAGGAAAAGCCATCCTCAGACTGATATCTGTCACACTTTCACTAGTTTTCTTATCTAGGTTGTTCCCTCATTGATCCCAATTTGCCTTACTCTGCTCATCAGATTTGTAGCCTCTGTCAAAAGATGAAAGAGGAGTCCTACCTGGGGGATTCATTACTTGTATCCAATTTCTTCCTGGTATTTCTGATAATCTGTATGATTCCTGCTTCATAAACAGAAGATGATCTGTTTCGCCTGGGAGAAGGGAATGAGGAAGAGATATGTTCTCAGACATGACATCTCCTACATGTTCTCTTTCCCTGTGCAGTTCACTCATATTGCAGGTTCACAAAACTTCATTCAGAGACATCTGGAAACAAAGTAATTCCCTCTAGGCACCACACAGCTGTGAAGTACTGTCTGCCAGTAGCCCCACTCACTTTTTCCACATTGTTTCCTGCCCCAGCAAATCTCAGCCTGGCAGCAGTGAACATGTGACAGAATAATTGTGTGCTGCTGCTCTGCTCCTCGATAGCAAGTTACTATAGGCATGGCTCCTTCCGTACTAAACATTGAGGGCCCAAATTGATCCTTCATTCCTTTGGTGAGTCACGCACCCCTCAGGAGACTGAGTTTGTAGATTATAATATGATAGTGAGATTCTACCTGACAGGATATATGGAATTCCTATAGTAAATGACAAGACACAAACATTCACAGGACAATTGTGGGATGGGGAAGTGTTTTATAGTACCTTCATTGGGAGGAGGAGTAAAAAAAGCAGGAACAAGTAAACATAGTTTCTGTCCGAGAGATGACACCTTTCAAAAAGTAATTTCTGGGACCAGGAAGGGGGTTGAGCCACAGCAGACTGGATGGTCTGGTAACAACCCAATGTACCCATAAGAGGGTCGATGGAGTGGGATTTAAATGGACATGTTACCACCTCCCAGAGGTGGTAATATGTCTTTCCCTTGGAGATTACCAGAATCTCAAACAGCACAAAGGTACTACAAGTGTCAGCAGCCCCCAGTGCCTGACATTTCAAGGAGCGGAGTTAATCTATAACCACAAGCAGATAGCAGACAAAACATACCCTCATTCCAGAGAAGAAGAAAGATTACATATCGCCTGCCGACCGCGTGGTCAGGTAGGACCACCCATTTGCCCTTAAAACACTGGAAGCCACCCAGCACTGCATTGCTTATATTTAAATGTGCGGAACCAGAAAATCCTTAATCATGAAGGCCATTGACCTCTTAGCCAACACAAAGAGTATAGTAATGATAGCCTCAAGATCCAATAAATAATCCAATGAAGAAGGGTGTCATCACGAGACATAAGGGCAGCCGACTGGAAAAAGTTATCCCATGGCAAATTACAAAGATACCCACCAACCCTTGCATCTATGCATGGTTGGATGAGCCATGCCAAGGTTGCAAGAAGGGTGAAAGCAGAGATGCTACTTGCTGCTCCCTGGGGAAATAGTGTGACTGCTATCTGGAATGTGGTAGCACACCTGCTGACAGCCAATTTGCAGAAAGCTTTTCCAGCTGCAATACAGAGAACACACTGTAAGTACCAATGGGTGAAAGAGGTGGCGCCCACAGCAAGGCTCCAAACATGGAAGAAAGCAGAAGGATGGAGGAATGGCTTTTGAAAGAGAATCCTAGCAAGAGGGTGACAATATAGACTATCTGAAAATGAACTTAATGGATGACAGAGAATACTCTTTACATATAGAAGAGCCAAACATGTGAGGTAGACAGAAAGGAAGCCATCATTTAAAACCCAAATGCAGAGGACATTAGTGACTACTCTGGCCTCTGGGAAAACTGAGCACACAGAAGAGTAATACAATGGGGAGGTCTGGAGAATAGAAAGAATATGGGGAGTCCTGGAGAATCCAAGATACCATGGATAGAAATGTGAGGGCTCCCTGGAGGGGGCCCTGGGAAACATCTTTGGCTAGAAACTTTTACTTTTGGAATTGTAGGGTTATCCAGGAGGCCCAAGAACATATTGGTAGTAGGTTTGGACTTGTATGCAGACCACCACTTTTCAAGCCTGAGAATTTTTAAGATTAGGTTTAAGACTTTGTGTTGTCCCATCTTTTATTCTGCTTTACATATGTACTCCTTATCATTTTGTGAAAAACCTGAAGGTGTTTCACTACTCAATCTCCAGGGATCCCTTATTCATGTGGCCAGGGAAGTGCCATCGCTATTGGATCCTGACCCTGGGGTTGGACTAGTGAGGGAGGATCACCTGGGTAGGGGGTCCTTGGGGAGTGGGGAAGAAATACTGGAAGGCAAGACATGGTATCCCCCATTTCCCGACAATGTTTTGCACCATATTCCCTCTACTGTTATGGCATACTACAACTTCCATAATTCCCCTCCTTTCTGTGTCAGCCCATCTACTGAGATGAAGAAGAGGAAGACTGATATTAGGAATATTACCACTGGTGATATACAATGTTCATGTCACGGTAATGAGGCCAGGCAGGGTCAGGCACACCTGAAAAACATTGACGGCTACCCAGAGTATAAGTGGTGGATCGTAGAATCACACAGTGAGCGAGCTAGAGCCTGAGAAAGAACACGAGTTGGAGGCTGAGAAGGCAGGCAAATAGCGTTGCCTACTTATCCCAAAATCTGTCAGCAGAGAATAAAGCACAGAGACGCTGAGGACCTGAGAGGTGGAAAAGCTGCAGAAAGCGTGGCGAGGGAAACCTGTCTCCAAGGAACCGGAAGGGGGGTTGCTTGAGGAAACAAACTCCAAAGTGAAATCCTGACATAGGTGCTCGTTCCCCTGGGTGTGTGAGAAGGCCTGCGAGTGTCAGAGGGTCAGCAGAGGAGACCCTGACCTCGACACACAGCAAGCGATAAAGAGAAACACAGCCAGTGAGTTCAAAGCAGAAGGGAGCCCGGT
Source organism: Ambystoma mexicanum (assembly GCF_040938575.1). NCBI lineage: Eukaryota > Metazoa > Chordata > Amphibia > Caudata > Ambystomatidae > Ambystoma > Ambystoma mexicanum. The sequence continues at coordinate 1,002,143,128 of NC_090922.1, read as the reverse complement.
TTGTGAAAGATGCGAGGCGTGAGTGAAACACAATGTTTCAAAATGAGGACACGCGTATGGCGAGAAACATGATGAAGATGAAAGCTTCACTTGTCCATTGTTGAATGGGTGTTATAAGAAACAAAGTGACGGCGAGGCGGAGTGTACGTTTAGATGAGTAAAGAGAGACTTTTTGAGATTGTGAATTACAGAGAGTTCAAAGCACGAGCGAAAGTGAAATAAGAACCTATGTTTATGGAATCACCAAAGAGAGTCTGGGACCCATAATAGGAATTGAGTATAGGGTCTGGGACCCACAAATAAGAACTCTGAAAGATAGTGACGGGGGCACGACCAAGTGAGAATTGTGAAAGATAGGGCTGGGAGTACGACCAAGTGAGAATTGAGAAAGATGGTGCCGGGGGCACAACCAAGTGGAAAATTCTGAAAGACAGTGCCGGGGGCATGACCAAGTGAAGATTGTGAAAGATAGTGCCAGGGGGCATGAACAAATTAAGTATAATGAGAGAAGCACAAACTGTGTAGACGGCCTTATTAACAGAGTGGTCCCGCACAGGGCAGATGAAGATATTCTGTGTTTACAAAAGTCTCTGTTGCTGTGTTATGAAGTAAAGAAGTGCCAGGCAATGATTATGTGAAAGACTCACTGACAGAGTGATCCTTCACAGGGCTAGCAAATACTGTGCATTTATAAAAGTCTCTACAACATAAACCATTGAAGGATTGCTAAACTGTTGGGGAAGGGAACCCCAGTGTGAAATAAGTATTGAGCTGTTGGGGAAGGGAATTCCATTTTGAAAACTTGTGAATTGATGCTGAACCAGGCGAGTGAAGCCTGAGTAATTGATATGAGAAATTGATATCAATTAGCCTGACTGAACTGTATGCTGTTGAACTGCCAGGCAAGGGAAGCCTGGAAGAACTGTGCCTCATTGAACTGTGTGAACTAGCTACCCAAGCTCTTAATGAACTCTTATCATTCAATCTTGGGGAAGGGAGTATTTTCCAACTCCATTGCTCTCCTGTCATTCATTTGATACACTCTTTTGTTTTGCCTAACCCCATACACATTATCTTTGTAGAATTAAGTAAGGGTAAGGTTCGGTTTGACACAGACACCTTTATTATTTTGACAACTGATTTTGACATTATTTAGTTTAATTTGATGGTCAAGAGTTAGGGCCAGCTAGGAAGTCTCAAACCCCCATTTAAAAGCTTAAATAAAGGTGTTAAAGCATGTATCTTTGTGTCTATGTTTACCTTCTGAAACCATGCCTGCCTCACAATTTCTTAATTTGCAACCTAGCTCTTACAGGAAATTTTCCAACCCAAAACTTGAACTAATAGTACTCAATAAAATCACCTAACTCAGAAAGTTGTCCTCCCTGGTATCGTTGGTCAACAGTCTTACAAGTCCTTTCCAGTACTTATTTGTCAAACATGATCATTTTTTGATATGAGCTTGTCTTTGAGGAGCCAATATATGCTTACTGACATTTGCAATGGCTTTCTCACATAGATGCCTCATTTTGCAATGTAGAAGGTCTTTTTACACACTTATATTTTAATGAGAACAATTCAAATTAGCATTAGAATCAAAAGGTAATGCTACAGCTTGCGCCCATTATCATCAATAATATGAATTAATAAATACATATTGCCATTAACATATTTTATTTTGCAAGAAAATATAAATACATTGAATGTCTCAAATGAAGCCAATCTGAATATTTGTTAAAAAGAGAAATGTTCTGAGCTCTCGGTAAGTCACATTTATTTCATGAACAGGCCTCTCCATTGCCAGCAACTGAGACAGTGTGACTTACAGCTTTTTTAAGTGAGAGGTGGAAGACCTTGCAGGGCCAACCATTCTATTACACATACATCTGGTGCAGGGAATCCAAAATCAAAGCTCCCCAAATGTGAATCCTAATCGTTTGCTGCTTCTGCTACTCTCCGTATCATCCGTTGGCATACAAAATCATCCAAACCCCAGAAAAACAAGTATCTCCAAAGCATCACTCATCTCTGCGCGTTTCTGTTTTCTTTTGCATGGCATCTGATTTCTTCCAGCTTTGAGTGTGGGTTTGTTGAGCTCTTTACATGGTTCTCTTCCAACTCTGCCTCCAGGGCAGGGACGTCATTTCACCAAAATGCAAAGGGTAGCGGAAGTGGCATCGCATGACTGTTGACCCCGGATGACATGATGTCATTTGACCCCATCCCAAAGTGACATCATGGGAAGTGATGGAACACAGCCTTTCACCCCTTGACAAAACAAGAAGTTGCATCACATAGCATTGTTCCTAACTACACCATGAACAATATGGTTAGAATATCACTAAAATGTGAAATACATTTGATAAAAGAATGGATCATCATATGTGTTGTTAATATCAGTGTGTATAGGCCCATTTTACCAAATGACCGTGTATGCAAGCAGAAGTTTAAGGACAAATAATAATGAGGTGTTATTATATAGCACTTACGCTTAAACGTTTTATACAGAACAAATACACGTACAATATCACCCAACCTGTGTTGGTACTCATTTATCGACCTCAGAAGGATGAAAGGCTGAGTTGAGGTGTTTAAGAACATACTAAATCAGTGACTCACCCCGGAAGTGTGCCTGAAATAAACCTTTAGTGACTCTAGCAATTATTGTATAGAATTCCAGAAAGCCAAATTATTTGCTATGCTTATTCTTTCTTATATAGGGTCACTGCTGAAAGTGTTACACTAGTGCAACCCCGTGATTTATTTTAAGGAGCCTGAACAAGAATGCCCGCCACTCCAGAAACAAAGAGCTACATGGCACTAGCCACAGCCATTAAAACAAATGGGTTGCAAGGGAGACCCCATGAGTAGCAAGTGAGATCTCAGGCGTCGCAACTGTGACCTCTGACGACCCCCAAATGACGTCCCTGCTCTAGAGATCTACATCTTCTTAAAGACTCCACGCAAATCTTTATCGGTCTAAAATCCGGGATTTATATAACCAGGTATAAAGTTCCCGTGCTTGTTATGACACTTTCACACAATTCTCTGTCATCAGACTGACTCAGGCACAGAGGTGTACAAGGATCAAGTCACAGTCCTGTACAACAGCTTGTTTACACTTACATCCAAACTGTATATCAGAATGTGTTCTATTGCTATTTAGTTCACGAAAACTGTGGGCCTCATTCCGAGTTCGGAGGTAACCACGCCGCTATTTGCGGCATGGCTGCCTCCGAACTCGTTGAAACTCCGGCCTGGTGAATGGAGTAATTACCGGTCTATTCTGAGGTCAGAGGGACCGGTAATTCCCCATTCTCCAATAGGGCTCAATGGGAAGGGGGAAGGCGGCAATAACGGTACTGTAAATTACGGTACCGTTATTGACCCCGGAGTCGCTTTGCGGGCCCCGTCCTTAACGCCTGCTAAAAGCAGGCGTTAAGGAAAGACCCGCAAAGGGAAATCGTAGTAGTGCGGTAAGGGTTTATCGGCAACCCTTACCGCCCTATTCGGAATGAGGCCCTGTGTGTTCATTATGTGTGAATCTAAAGCCATTACTTCTTAGACTCCTGTGACAGGGCTATTTGAATGCTATTTAAATGTGCACCACCTTACTGTCTGCACTGTGCTTCAGGAATGGATTTCAACATTAAACATAAAATGTAATGCAGCAAAGTGCAAACAGAAACACTTGTAATGTGCTGACATAATTTAAACTAAGCTCCCTGTATCTAACTAGAAAAATAAACATTACATTTTTATGGAACAACAAATTGTGTTTTAAATACAATTGAATGTGGCTAATAACAGAGGAGTGTACACAGGGTTGTCGTGCAAAATGGGAATATGCTGAGATTGGTAAATGGTATTCAAGGAATAAGGAAACCAGAATCATGTGCGGGTACTTCAGCTAGGAATGTGCCGTCATTCTGGGAATTTGGATTACTTTTGGACTGTCATGCTAGGATTATAACAACCGTGATTTTATTGGAATTGGCAAAGTCAGAATGTATTGGAATGGCAGTGCAAACGGGGAAACGCTTCTATTGTCTAACTGAGAATTTTATTGGATCCTTCGAACTGGAAATGTACTGGTGTTGTTAAACCGCCTATACTGGGTGGGTTGTCACACTGGGAACAGGCTGAGGCTAGGGAAACTTGCAATATACTAGGTTTGCAATGTATGGGAAATGCGGTTTCACAAAATGGTCATATACTGGAATGTTCAAGGTTGGGGAATATGGTGGGATTATGCAATTTGTGAAAGTCAGACTGGGATGCAAAATCAGTGTATATTCAAATCGTCAAACTGAGATTATATCCAAACTGCGCAAATGTGGAATATAGTTTTGTTGTATGGGGTAGGGGCAAATGGGGAGATCTTCCCATAAAGAAAACGGGTGGACCAAAAGTGCATGGCCAAAGTTCAGAATTTCAAAAGGAAGTTTTTCAAAACAGTTATTTCTTACAGTCTGCTATCTCTAAGGTAACCTGCCTGTCTCTGGCAGATGGCATAGTGGGTGTTTCCATCTACTAATGTTTGTATCGCTTTCTCCTGCGTGTCATATGTAAATGTCTCCTCTCTACCTCTCACCATAACCAAAGTTCCACCTAGCAAAGACAGAATTTTTCATAGTGCGAGCAACCATAGCATCTATGGCCTCATAATAGCGTTTTTCTAACTATTGCCATTTGTTATGGTTCATTGCTAAATGTTATACACAAAAACAAAGAATATAGTTATAGAGCCAATGGCGGAATTTATCCGTCAGAACCACTCACATAGAGGTCTTAGAATGACTGGGCCCCCCCAGATTATTTCACTATATGCGGATGACACCCTGCGTTACGTCCGTAACCCGGAAGAGAACATCCCACATATCATGTCAGACATACATGAATTCTCAGAGTATTCGGGATATAAGATCAATGTCCCAAAGTCTGAAATATTCCCCCTGACCTACGATACGGGTGACCTGGCTGAGATAGAGGGATTCAGGCTAGCTCCCGCCAAGGTCCGCTACTTGGGGATCATGCTTGCTAGAGACAAACAATTGTTGTACACACATAATCATGGGGAATTGTTGCTAAACCTCACGACCAAGTTCCAGTTGTGGGCCAACCTTCCACTGTCCCTATACGGCAGGGTGGCACTGCTTAAGATGGTGGTCCTCCCTAAACTACTCTATTATTTCAATAACATCCCGATCTGGTCTGGTAGACCTTTTTTTTCAAAGCTTAAGTCACTCGCCTCATTTCTTTGGAACGGGAAGACAGCCAGGATGGGGTGGGATAAAATGGTCGAGCCCTTTGCACAGGGTGGTATTGCTGCACCAGATTTTGAGCTATATTATTTGTGTGCACAGGCGCAATTTGCGAAACACTGGTTCGACACTAAGGACACAGCCCCACACATATTACTTGAGAAACATTCTGTCCGTCCAAATGACATTCGCTCAGTCCTTCTTAATCCCAGGTATGGGGACATCTGCCCGTTTGACCCGGTGTACATGACCACTCACGCTTGGGCCAGGCTGTATAAGAGAATGGGCCTGGATACCCCCTACGATCCGGAAGTCCCTCTGTGGAAATTCTCCGGTATTCACCCCACATTTGATCAGGCCCTTCAGCGGCCTGGGACTCCAATGGGCTTTTCACACTGGGGGACATGTTCCCAGAGGGCAAATTCTGTGACCTTGCAGATTTTATTGAGGTGGTGGGGAGTGGCCAGCTTAAACGCTTCCAATACCATCGAATGAGAACTGCGTTTGCGGCAAGATGGCCAACATTTCCGTTAGAACCCCAAACGCATGAATGCATTAGAGCAATAGTGTCCACGAGCAGTCACGGCGAGGGGGTCTCGATGCTGTATTTTCTGGTGCAAACCCACTCCCCCTCACGTAACATGATGAAAAAGATTTGGGAGCGGGATGTGGGTACCCAGATAAGTGATACCAGCTGGATCCGCTACTGTCAGTTTACCAGATCTGTCTCTATGAATTCTGGGCTCCGGTTGATCCAGTTTAAAGTCCTAAACCAACTCCATTACTCCCCGGCCAGAGTGGCTAAATTCGTGGACAATTGCACGGGTAACTGCCCCAAATGTGATGCCCCTGATGCGGGGCCTTACCATATGTATTGGTCATGCCCGAGGGTTGTAGAGTTTTGGAGGGAGGTTGTGAAACTGCTTGAAGACATAACGGATATCCCAGCAACTCTTTCCCCTCTGAAATACTTATTTGGGGACATTGGTAAGGTGAAGGAGACAACACGACGGTTGTTTAATATTTCATGTATTGTTGCCAAGTGTTGTATTCTTAAATGTTGGAAATCTGCAGCCGCCCCAACCAGGGCCAATTTTCTGAAGGATCTATGTACAGTAAATGACGATGAAGAACTCTTTGTATTGTTGGTCCCGTCTTCCTGCCGCACTAAAGACATTTGGACACTGTTACGCCTTTACTTATGTGACTTGAGTTCCGAGGCGGACACTACGCCCACATCCTCACCGTGATGTACATTGCCTTGTTCTTTCTTTGCACTTTCTGCTCCCCAACCCAGTACTTATTTCTATATATGATGTAAGTAATTCAACTGTGGTATGATGTTTATTTGCTCTGTTATGCTGTAAACCTGCTCCCTTAATAAAAATATGTTTAAAAAAAAAGAATATAGTTGTATATCCCCCTCAGTGGAAGATACTGGTGTTGTAAAAAAGGTTTGCATCTGTGGTTACATTAATGGCAGGCATAAAATGCTGTATTTGGTGCCAGCACAATTTGCCAGATGTATGCTAGCCTTAGCGTTAGTTCATTGAAAGGATGTGTGTGCATGTTACTGCTGGTTCAATAATTTGGTTTAGCAATATTTGGCCATCATGCTTGGGCTACAACAAGGAGGACAGGTGCATTGCCACTATGTGTTTTGTCTAAGTGTAATGCATTGTGTGGGTGTTGGAGATAATACAATAAGCACATATGTACTGCTGTTAGTGCCCGCAAACGCTTTAGATCTGGCCAATGCTACTACACTACATCCAGTGAAAATGATATCAATACCCCCGTAGTCTGATGTATAAGGTACATATTCCATAAAGAGGTTACGAGGCTGAATGGCTGTCAGAGATCCACATTAACCTGCATCTTGTTGGCTTGTTGGTTGGTTGGGACAGAATAGGCCTTGCAATACAGCCAAGAACAGCCAGCCTGCAATCAAATATGATACTCTTCCTGGGTGTAGTCTTTACTTCTGTGTCATGCAGGCTGTATCTTTGCTGCTCATTCAGTCCCCGCAACACAAGGCAGAACAACAGCCTCTCTTATTCTGGCACAGACATCAATGCAGAGCAACAGATTCCATTGTTTGGCAGTGACAAATAGAAGATAGGACCTTCTGGGAGGGAGCGGTTTTATCTGGGTAATGATGGATTAGCTGGACATAGTGAAACCTTCCATGATGTTCTAAAGGCAAATAGTGGAAACTGAAATTGATGTGCTAGGGGGTATAATGTGTATTGACTACAATGTTTTCAGCAAGCATACTGGACGCTGGCCATGATGTGTCAACAGGGCATATTAGAAACTGAACCTGAACTGGTAAACTGGTATAATGTAGTTTGATAACTGGGAATAATTGGAAATGTTAATGATGTGTGTGCTAAGTGGTTAGCTGGTATTGACATGGCAGCTAGGCATGATACAAATAGCCAATTGTAGATAGAGAAAGAGGCGGACCAAGTGGTGGCATTTCAGCAGTACACCTTTATTTAGATAATTAAAAAAGCCCATCTATCCCTGTTCTAAGGGTTTTCTCTACCTAACACAAAACAAACTAGGCTGCTTGTCATCAATAGTGTAGTCCAAAACAATAGTATGTCCTCTGTCCAAAACTAATCTGTCTGATCCTACCACTAAACAAAACAACCAAAAAGGGGTCCAAGATAATACATCCTTCTTCTGGACAGACTTGCCCAGACTTAGTAAGCTATCTTAAAATATTTGGTGATTTCTTGAACCAGTTCTTTAGTTCTTCCAGGGGACCTTTCCATGTCCGGGTAGTCCCCTTTTCTTCCTGTACAAAAGTCACTTGGTTTATACAATGAGGGTTCTGACCTTTTCCCTTGTTGGCAACTTGCAGTGTCTCTTTGTCACTCCCTGTATTCAGACTTGCTTGTTCTGTACCAACTTGTTTTCTGTGGACCCTTTATCCACTCCTTTCCTTTATTTGCTATCGATATACTGGGACGAATAAATTGAGTCCACAAGCACTCCTCGCTGATCTTTCTACTGGAATGTGGAAACTAAGTCCATAGGTATTCTTCACTTATTATTGTACTGGGACAAGTAGTCTGCATACTCAATGATTATTCACTTATTCTTGTACTGGGATGAGTAGGCTGTGTCCCCAAGTATGCTTCACTTATTCTTGTACTGGGACAAATAAGCTGTGTCCCCAAGTATTCTTCACTTATTCCTGTACTGGGACAAGTAAGCTGTGTATCCAAGTATTATTCACTTATTCTTGTACCAGGAAAAGTAGGTTGTATCCCCAAGTATTCTTTTCTTATAATTGTACTGGGATGAGTAGGCTATTTTCCCAAGTATGCTTCACTTACTCTTGTACTGGGATGAGTAGGCTGTGTCCCAAAGTATTCTTTACTTATTCTTCTACTACTCGCTTGATCACCCCCACCATCACCAGAATGGAGATAATTATTCTTGTTATTCACTTTGTTGATATTTCTTTGTTGCTTATCATTGGAATTTCGGCCTTCAGGCCAGGAATGGTTTATTCTTGAATTCCAATCAGCATATTCACTGAGATAAGCATGTTTACAGGTTTGTTAGTTCTCACATCCATATCGGGTCTGCTGCCATCCCTGTTACTTTCTCTCTGGGAGTTTGGCATCACTGGGCCTTTTTTCAGGATGGGAATTCTTCTCCTCCGGCCAAGTTGGCTTCTCTGTCTTTTCCGACCCTCTTGCTCTATTGACACTCGTTCTGCATAGTCCCGGTCGTGGAGGTCTTAGCACTGTTCACGGAAGGCACTAACCACCCTTCTTGGGTCATGCCACCATGCATGACAGCTTGTCTGTGTTTGGGTTTTCTTCCTGTTCCTTCTCCTGTTTCCAGCTCCCTCAGTACTTCCTCTGTACACCCGCTGGTTTCCATCACGGGGCACAGGACTTCCTTGCTTTGTACTGCTGTCCCTGCAACACACGTTTGAAAATCCCAGGTTTTTCCTTCGCAATGTTGAATCTCTAATGAGAGTCCTTCTTCACTTATAGGCTTCTATTTGGGTCCTCCCCACCAGAGGACCATAGTCCTCTTTCACTGTCCATGAAGTATTCTTTTTCACTCTACTATTCTTACTCTTCACAGTATTGTCCATTTTCAAGGGTGGAGTGGTCAGCATTACTCTTCTATTCTTTTCTTCACAGTATGATTCATTTTCATTTGAGTGTTAGAAGTAGTGTCACAATTGCAAACTGTTGTTCATTCGACTTGGATTTCCTGATACCCTGAACGTGTCAGGGGCTCATATGATAGAGATTTAGGGACTTCCTTGATGGAACAGGAGTTATTGACCTGGAGAGGGGATTCTCTCCATGTGTGGTCCCACTTGCCACCTCCCCTAGGGAGAATATCGCATATCGGGCTCACCTCCCTGGCCTGACAAGGAAAGAGTGCCCCCTGTTTAAAAGTGACTGAATCCCTCGATTCGTCACACTATGCTGTGCTAACTAGGTTTAGATTTACCTACATAAACACAAGCGAGAGAGCATAATGTTTATTTAGCAAAATAGTTGTCATTTTACAGCTGCATTACCTCATTTTATGTATCTCTATGGTCAATATGGGCTCCAATGCTAATCCAACTCATGCCCAAACTTGAACACCATCCTCTGTTATATAAATCATCTATTGGCTTTGTTTGAGAAGCATAGGAAGTCTGAGCCTCGCAGTGCCCACAAACAGATCAATAACGGGTGGTAGACTGTTCTCAGTCAACATGCATGACCAGTGAAACAGTCTGTACCTCAGATTATGCAGTGTCCAATATGATTACCAATTTTCTTGATGATTAAAGATTTGGCTACTGTGATAAATCTGACGATGTGCTCACTTCTTTACCTGAGGTGACCCCCTCCCATATGGGCAGGGGACGGGAATTGCTACCTGATCCTGACCCTAGGGGATGCTATATGAAGGAGGACCAACTGGGGGAGGTACACCGACCGGAGAGTGAAAGGACATTATCAGAGGAAAGCACATACCCCCTTTTCCCTTCACGGATATTAGCTCAGTTCTTCATGCCTTTAGGGAGAATATGTTGGTAACTACGATGAGGAAGAGGCAAGGAGTAGTGAGGATCACTTCCTAGGCTCAGTATTCACATCCATAAAGCCATTCAGAAAGTGACTCCATAATGACTGACACGAGGAAGAGCAACAGAGTAATGAGGATTATGAAGACTGGGCAACCAATGTAGTGGTCTAGCTGTTGTCAAATGAGGATGCAAGCCAGGAAGTTCAAAATCTTACTGCCTGCAGCCGATGAGAGTAAGGAGAGAGGAGAGCTGCATACGCTGAGCTGCTGCGCTCTACGTTGAAGGCAATCAGGCTGTGGCAGGTGATCGAGGAGTGAAACAGACACGAGATTGGAGAAACCAGGCTGCAGCAGCCCACTACAGAAAGAGAGAAGGAAGTGGGGATGGCACACAGTGAACAACGACACAACAGGATTGCAGCGCTTACCAGGGCACATGTAAAGCCAGTATGATGCAGCAGGGGAGAGCGGAGAAACTCTGGAGACAACCAGGAAGCCTGGGGAAGGAAAAAGGGTTACTGGGTTGCCAGCAAGCATATTTAATTCTGCTTAAGCAATAGAAGCAACCAGTGAGACTAAAGGATGCTAGGGGGTTACTGGGTTGCCAAATAAAGTGAATCACTTCTCAAAAATGCAGCACGAGGGAAATGGCACAGTTGCTAAAGAAGTGAGAGCATTTGTAAAGCAAGTTGTTCATTGCTTATTAAACCCTAATTTGAAAGAAAGAGTAACTTGCATAATAAAGTCCTGGTAAAGAAGTATTCCAGGTGAAGTTAAGTATCTGCATAACACAAAAAATCTGCAATACAAAGGTGAAACATAAAACAAAGTCTTGGCAGAGAAATATACCAGGTGAAGTTCAATAGTTGTGTAATAAATTCCTGGCAGAGAAGTAAACCAGGTGAAATTCAGTAATTGCATAACAAAGTCCTGGCAGCAAAATATACCAGGTGGAGTTTAGTAGTTGTGTAACAAAGACCTGGCATGTGAGTGTCCCAGCTGAAGCTAAGTGTGTGTATAATAAAAGCCTGGCAGGAGAGTATACCAGGTAAAGGTTGATGTATATATAATAAAGACATGTAGGAAAGTGCACCATGGGAAAGTTAGGCATTTGTGTGAGATGATCTGCTGGAATAGTGTCCCAAGTGAAGACCAAATGTCTATTGTAAAGAACTTCAACAAAGGTCATGTCCTTGAATTAATGAACTCTCATGGAATTGTATAGTGAAAAAAAAAGCCCTTAGGTAGAGACATTCCCTTCAGATTCACACCATATAAAAGGCAAAGAGAAAGCTTGGGGAAGATAGCTGATACCCCAAGAGAAGACAAGCATGCCAAGGGGAGACGGCAATCCTCTTGGAACCTAAATTTTCTTTTTGAAGTGGTGTAACTTAAGATAAAGAGTCTGTGGAAGGACGTTGATCCCTGGAATTGTGAACACTGTTTGTTGGAAGCCCTTTTGTTGGATTTGAACTTTTGTGTTGAACTTGAACACTTGGAAACCCCAAGGGTCAGCTCCCTTACACATTGAAGTTTAGTTACAGTGTAAAGGCCAGAATATGATCACAAACAAAGGACATACATTTTATTTGGACATCTTGACACTGGACAGACTCATTAGTTTTGTTGAGGTAGGGAAATTCATCCTAAGGCATTTGCTAACCCATTTTTATGTTAATGAATTTGTCCCCTCTGTGTCCGCCTCTCATTCCTGGCTCCTCACACTACACGAACAGTACTTCAACCAGTACTCAAAAGCAAAATGTATTTCAATTTGGAAGAAACTATGTATGAAAAGTTAGAGCACACTGAAAGACTCATATAGCACAGCATAATATATAATTAATGGTACCTAAGATTGGTACGTAGTCTCTGAGCCAATATACAGAAAAACTATATTCCTAAGTATAACTGAGTGGACATTGCATCAGTGCTAAAATTGAAGCAGCAATGTCAGGTCAATGAGTATATTCCTCTTTTGAGCTATGTTTCGTGGATATATTCCCTCAACATATTTTTTTTAATCGTTTTATATATGATCCAATTTAAATACCTATAGATCTGCAGAATGTAGAGTTAGCGTCATGATCATGTCATGCTCCTTGACTAGTGATGCTTATTGTGTTAATTATAACTCAAGACTTCACAATTGCTCTTCACATATTCCCTCCTAAGGTGTACATGTTGTCTCACCTCTTCAGTTTCGATCTCGCAGAATCTCTATGGCAGTACTACTCAAATCTTTTCAGCCTAATCTTCTGTTACCCTAGAGCTTTCATCCCACATCACAGATTGACCCACTGTTATTGAACACAGGATAGCGCTCGCTGTTCAATGCTTAATTCATCAAAACTGAGATAATCTACCATGCAGCTCTCAGTGCCTTACCCCTCCTTCCCTCTCCATCATTTCCTCTAATGCTCTTATTCTATTCCCTAATCTGGTGTTCTCCTTGGCAATGATCTGAAATCGAAGCAATTCATTACTTCTACCTCCATGACTGTCAGCCTTCGCCTGCTCCTCATCCATAAAATCTGCTGTTTCTCACCTTTCACTCTGCTGGAACTCTCATCCCACCCTTCTCCTAAGCAGGTTTCTCTATTACCCCTTAATTGATTAGTGGCTCAGTGGTTGGTAAGAGAAAGTGGCAAAGATTACCGAGATTGGGAGAATCGGCCCAAATCTTGCATGATTTCAGCTAAGTAAAATAAATATGTCGAAAGTGTACCTCCGATTTGTAGGAGGACGTTATGTCAATTGAAGGAGCACCAGAGTTGCCACTTGGTATTCCCTCCCTCCTCGGATCCTCCATTATCCCATATACACTGGTGTAATGCTGTGTATGATAATCATGTATTGTATGTAAATGCTCGATTCTGTCAGTTTTGTTCTCTGTCTATTGAAATATTGTCTTGACAATGCTGTCACCTTTTACTGTTCCATTACCCCTATACAGTGGCTGGTTTACCTATCTGACACTGCTAATTTGTTCTTATGAAGGCACCCAGCCTTGGGCCGGTCCAGCTAGCCATACATTCTCATGTACAGATATTTTTTGGCAGAGCTCTCCTTGTTATCCACATGAATATAAGTACAAAACAATACGCCATTGTTTTATTGACCAGCTTAATTGAACATCTTTTTTTATCAAAGGGAGAATCACTGCAAATGTGGACTTCTGTAAAATACTTCACTACATTCTCCTGTGACTACTTGACTATCAGGATGTGTGAAGCATTATGTTATGGTATGTCATTTGGTTGTAGTGGTCTTGAAGCGCCAAGTCCTTGTGTAAGCAAATTGTGACCCCGCCCATGGTACTAAATCGGACCATAGTGTGTGGAAGGAAAGGAAAGAACGAAAAGCAGAGGAACGCAAGTTGGGTGAGAATGGGTGAAGCCAATGGAACAAACCTGGGTAACAAACAATAGGGAAAGATTACACAAGGTAGAATGAACATTTAAGCAGGAATGTATGTAATACATATGTAGCTATTTGTTAGATAAGACAGGGTAAATCAGAGGAAAGAAAGAGAGGGCATTAAGGGGAATTTCATCTTTAGGGGTTTCATGATATCATGGCTGTGTTGAGGGAATTTATTATGACTGGTTATGGGTGCGGGACGGCCTCGAGATGTGCTCAAGAGTTGCAGATAGTTTTGGTGGCTACTTATACCAAAAGGTAATGTTAAAACTCTCCCTTGATGAGTGTTCCTGCAAACTGCAAATGGGAAGCCCAATTGACAGAAGTCTCAGAACCAAGAGTTGGCTTTGTATTGAGGGCATGCATGTGAAATGATTGGAAAGTGAAGGCATTCCCACAACAATCCCAAATCAAAAGCCTCCAGTCTGAGAAAGAAAAGAACATCGCTATACTTAAAGGACAGGTCCTTACATTTGTTGAATATCCTTCAGAGACAATAATGTGGATAAGGGTAGTGTGACCTGAGGCAAATTAATATTTAGCTAATGTGTTGTTGTAAGCTTGTGTGAAGTCTACTGATTGCACTCCCCTTAGATGTTGAAAGACACAAACACAGTGTCCTCTCCAATATAGCATGTTCTTCTGTCTAACTGATCTCTTTAGTTCCTTCTTCTGATCTCGATCATTGCAATGTGTTGTGCACAGGTCTGCCATCACGCATGCAGGGATTCCCCAAAGTGAAGACTATATAATATCCCTAAGAAAGGCTTTCCAATAATTGTCAGTCACAGATGGGAATATATCAAAAACCCTTTGATTAATACACACATCTGTTTGAAAACAGCCCCAACATATTCGTGCAAATTTCCAGAAATAAATGTTAAAGAAGGGCACGCTTCAAGACATGTATGGTTTTGAGTTTGGGAACATTACTTGTGATTGCCTGGAATTGGAAGAAGGAGATAGCCCCTAACCACCATGAATGGCTAAATAATATTTGGCGTATATTGGCTATGGAATTGGTCATCTTTAACCTACAGGGGGACAACCAAAAATTCAAGACAGACTGGGGCGTGTTGTTAGGATATCTGAGGGATGATTACCGGATTCAAATGTGTCCGCTGAACATTCGGATTTTGGACATTGTCTGAGGCCTCTACACAACTCATAAAACCAAGGACCTAATTGTACAATCTTGTATGTTGAAAGTGAAGTAGCTGGAGGGGTGGGGGGTTGAGGGAAAGGGGATGGGAAGAGGCTATGGAGTGGTATTGTTTTCTTTGATATTGCAAAATGCTAAAACAAAATAAATAATAAAATAAAAAAATGTAATCAAATTTGAAGATGATCCTCTGTTGCCTTTCAAAGGTGTATATTTAAGAGCAGTGGGAACCAGTGATTCTCTGGGGGAGCCCTACATTGTAGACTAGGCTGCCTCGATTCCTGGATATGCTTGATTTGCATAATCTCTTCTTAATTAACGTAAAAACACTGTTATTCCCACAGGAATTAATATGATTGTTCCATCGACCCCTATGAAGGGTGCGGCCAGATATATTTACCAGGAATAGTTAACTTCGACAAGTGTTTTGAGGAGATTTGGTTGTTTGTTTCAGCACCACACAAATGAAACTAAGAACACCTCTAAATTAGTCCAGCAGTGAAGGCTCTATAAACAATATTAAGCAAATCCCATGTTAAACGCTATGCCAAAAAAAGTTTAGTTAAAAAACGCAGGCAACTTTCCCCGCTTCTGTCGGGAACGTAAATCACAGTGGATAATGTACCTCATCCATTACCAACACTTCTCAAAGAAAGGGGTGTTCGCAATCGCAAGGCAGCAGGACACATCCTCTCATCCTCGCCTTCAGAACTGCATTCAGAGTGAAGCTTGTTAGCGCCAGACGTTAACTGTGCATTGTTGCTAGGCGACACCTGGTGGGTTGCATAAAGTCTCCGGGTTTTGTGTTTAGAAAGCGGGATTACAGAATATCCATGGGATTCTTTAGAAAGCTGGAGCCACAGGTATGCATTGTGCTTAAAACTATGCAACACATTACACTTTTGAGCACCCTTAGGAAGCAGCAAACACTCCGTGTACAAATGACAGAAAAGTTCAGAATACAAGCCAACAGCTGTTTGCCTGCCTAACAGAGGGGCTTTGATCTCAGGTGTAACGAAGGTAAAGTAAAACATTTCTCTTTGGGAAATTATCGCTTACATTCTGATGATGAATTATCTAGTTTGGCCTTTTGTGGCCACATGCAAAACATGGATTAGTTCACTAGTTATTTATACAAGTCACTCTACTAATAAATAAACATGAGCATACACTTTTCAGTTATTCAAACCCAACAAGTTCACTTTAGTGACTTCTGTTCATAGCACAACCACCTTATAAGAACACTCAAATACTCACATTAACTTGGGTCGGTTGAAGGACAAGGCAAAACCAGGCAGCAGCCAAGGGTGCTACTGGCAGGAGAATTCCGTAATGCCAGCAAAAAGAGCCAAATGCAGCCCCATTGCCACGATAACATCAACAGTTAATCATATCTAGAGTGGCAAATGTTTTGCTCCAACCCTGCATAGAATGCTTACAATGTAGGAAAAATCGGCTTCTGCCCAGTTGGCCCTAAGAGGAAACACGCAGCTCTCTCGGAATCCTTTGTAAATAAAGATATGAGATGTTTTAAGCACTTGCCTCTGTACGGCCATCCATGGCCTGTACACGCCCTATTTATTGCACTGGTTGTGGGCAGTGAAGTCCTCGCTGTATATTCTGCAGTTGCGGGCACTCTAGTGTAACCAGAAATCCGAACTGCGCTTAGAGAAACCCCTTCAGTAACGGCAGTGCCAGACTCAATCTTGGTCTTCAATGATGGCATTTGACCAGAATAAGTAATAGGCGTTCCAGAGGAGTCCCTGCGACCAACCTACCTAGAGTAGCAAACTGACACCAACCTCCAATTAAACCTTTTCAAATCTTGCCAGTGAAAGAGATCCCCAGATGCAGTAGCTATTCTACAGTAGTGAACAAGTAAAAACAAAAGCAGATGAACACAGCGCTAACCCTCCGGTTCTCACATAGCACGTGCCAGAGGGCACCCTTTTCATTCACAGTTTGTTTCAGTAGATAGACTATTCTCTGGTAGATTATATCAACTACATGGCTCTGAGTAGAAGCTCATAGTTGTTATACACAGCATTGCATGTTGCTTTGTTCTTTTGCTTAACCACATCAATCCACAGTACAATGTTCAAGTTTGGTCCAGTGCTTCCCTTTCCACAGTGAAGTGATCATGGTTTGCTCCTTTGAGTGACCTTGAGCCGAAAGCCATGGTGACCATTTAATCGTTCTGTATTTGTGCGAGAACTCCTCCAAATCCTTTTTCATGTGCATCAATGGTGGTAAGTGTGCTGGGCTAGATGTGGAATGTTCCTACTGTGGGTGTCTTGTTTACTTATTCTTTAACTGCCTGAAACTCAAATTGACAGTCATCTGATCATGTGTATTTTTCTTTAATAACGCATGGAAGTTTGACATTATCTTTGTATAGACTATCACACATTGGGAGTAACATTCTGAGGCAAAAAAGGACCGGAGAGGAACCTTGTCTTGTGTCTGTCGTGCTCTCTGAATGATGTCTACTTGATACATATTTGGTCAGATGCCGTTTGCGCAAATGGTGCACCCCAAATATGCCTGTGCTCTCAATCAGAACTAATTCTCAATGTTTAAAGTAACCTCTTTTGCTCTGATTATGTTTCAATCTCCTCTCAGCCATACATCATCTTCACTTATGTATTCCTCAGTCACCAAGATATTTCCCTGAAATAACACCATCCATGCCCCTAAACAGTTCATGTGGAACAGGCTTTAATATAGCAGCTACAGATGTAAATCCAAATGCACACAGAGATAACACAAATCTCCCAATGGGGTGACCAAAGAGTTGAGGTGTCAGGAGTCTTCACATAGCTCAATCTGGAGAACATCTAAAGTGTCAAACATATTGTTGTTGGTCTGATATTGCCCAACATCTTATTAGTTTGGGCTACACCTTGCAACACCTATAAGCCAAACCTATTTCATTGGAGTAAAGATAGGGAGGAATTACTCATGAAGAGGGACACGGGGTCAGTAGGTGTTATTTGGTTATGTGCCCACCCATTGCCTGCCCATGGTCATGCTAATCCCTTGGGCCATTCCCACCCATTCCTGCCCCTGTTTGCCAAAGCAACACTCCTCATGGGAACTCTTTGAGCTCATATTAATCAAGCCTTGCCATCAGACGTTGCATTCACAGTGTCTGCCAATGTTTGTTCAAAGCAGAGTGAATTACCTATTTGGAGTTGTAAACATGCTACTGGTGTAATGAAAATGTCTTACCAGACCTCCTTTCAGCCATTGGATTTATAAGCGCTCTGCAAGTCCTTCACTGAAGTCATGTTAAAAACAAGCATTTGCAAAGTCATTGAAGTCTTGTTTAAAACAAGCATTTGCAAAGCCACCATTTGTGACGTGTAAATACATGTTAAGCTTTTACCAGGCACTGCTATTAGATGCCCAGGTATTCACACCATTTTACACCTGCTACCAACAATGTGTCGATAATACCAATACGGCGGTGCCTGGCAAGTGCATATCCCACGCCTATACAAAAGCACAAACAGTTGGCATTGCCAATGAGTATTTGTGATTAGGAGGTGTCGTACCACCCATAAACACACATTTAGCCTCCTGAGGTCCACATAAATGATAGTATTATTATGTTTTTGCACTACATCCACAGGGGAGAGTCATTCCAATGCCTCAATGGGTTCGATTATTTCACTTTTGAAAAGCTTCTTCAATTTCATTTTCAGTTCATTTTGGTCCATATCGTGACTGGCATTACTTTGTGTAAGATTGCCTTGACACCTCCCTTTATGATCCTGTTTTTAAATACCTTGAACAATTCAATATTGTCATTTAACACCTCTGGAAACTCTTCTTTTAGGGTCCCTTTCAACACTGTGAATATAGGGCAAACTTCTCCAGGGTGCAATGCTGCATGTTAGTCCCAACTAGCTACTTCTGCTGCTTTTTCAGTACACAGCACTGGTAAATGGCAGCAAAAAACCTTGAATTCCCACATGATGTGTATAAGCCCCATTCCGTAGCCTTGGACCTGATGTGGGTTTTATTTAAGTCTTCTCGTTTACTTGGCAAAGCACTTTGAAACAACTGCAAATCTACCTTCGTATAAGGTGACCCTGAGTCCAGGAGCATTTGCATTTGCGGGGGTTTCCATTGATTTTGTTAGGGGACGCCCAGGCAGGCAGAGCCGTGCTAGGAGTCCGCAGATACCCAGCTCACGGAAGGCCCTAACTCCTTCCCTTGTCCCAAAGAAGTTGAGGTCCACACAAGTAGCAACATCTCACTGCGGTTTATTACAGACAACAAACACACAGGGGTCTTATACATGGAGGAAAATCCAGGCACATCTCCGCGCATTCTGGCTCACAGGTCAGTTTTCATACCTTGTGAGGTCACAATCAGCGTTGCTTGCTAGGCTCCCTCCTAGGAACCTACTGCCACTCGGGATAGGCCACTGAGTGGTATTTCCAGTATAGGAACCGATAGAGAGATGGCGTGAGTGGACGCGGCTGTTTCAGGTGGTGTGCTTGGATCATCCCTGGATATGTGTCATGGCTGTCGGGTCCCTCGAGTGCTCCTGCCATACCATAGGGTCTTCTTGCTTCTCTCGTTCCTACGTTGCTGCAATAAGCCTAAGTGGCAAAATAATAAATGTGCAGATGGTACGTATGTCACTGTTCTCTAACGTAGAGCTATACGCGTAGGTTCTTTATGTGGATTGGGGGTGTGAGTGTCCCAAATGTGCGGATTGCACGTGTGCTTCCTGTCTAACCTAGCTAGCTCATCGTGATGTCTCTAATGACTTAAGGCATGGCTTCTTGGCGCTTTAGTCGATTCTGTCCATATAGCTGTATCTAGTTCTGTCTTGTGTGTCTTCATCCACCCTGGGTAGAGTTTGCATTGCTGCATGGTTGTAAGGTCTGCTGACAGGGTATCTTTTATGGTAGTTGTCCATCGGGGGAGCAGTGGGATTTGCCATAAGCTCATATGATCGGCGGCCATGTTGTTGTTGGTGCTTCTTCTGGTTGGGGTTCTTTCGGGACGCAAGGCATATTCGGATTTTCCCTCTTCTATTTACACACCGTCCCTTGGTTGACGGCAGATCACATTCAGTCCTGATTTTAGAGCAGTGACCCCTTGAATGCATGTGCCATCTGATCCTCTGCTTGAGGCACTCGGTTTGTATCCTGGGCATTCAGGTTCCTTATTTGTTTTCTTGTGTCCTCTGATACCACTTGGTCATATCCTTGATTTGTGTTGGTTATCTGGGCTTCCTGTTTTATTTATTTTGTTCTAATGCTACTTCTTGTTCTTCTGACTCACGAATTGAGGCCTCTTTATTGTGGTTTACTATCATGGTTTGGACCTCTGTGTCCATCTTTTCATTAACATTTTATGCATTTGAATCCCATTTCAGTTGACCATGTAACGTTTAAAACCTATCCCAAACAAGAATGTTTTGCCAGCTTTAGCTTATGTTGAATATTGTACTCTGTGGTGCACATCAATAGTTGATACCTGAGATATTCATATCCATTAATGTGTCACAGCAAGAAGAAGTGTAAGTCCTCTAAATGCCGCAATATAATTATCTACAGACTCAGTGGTTAAAGGGCTTCATGCTGCGCGATGACTGCCCTTTTCTTTGTTTCCATAATTAAAAAGAAATACCTCCCCAACACTGTGTTGGCTTTATTTCCAAAGTGTTCCATCAATTTTCTGAGCCAGTGCTTCCAATTGACTCTCCTTGTACCTCGCGTTTGGGCTTGGGGAGGCTGTGGATGATGCAGAGACGCTCTGTTCCAAGGTTGTGTAATAATGCAGCTTACTTTGAGTCGTCTGACCATTTTGCTCCTCCTGCTGGGTGCATAATACACTTGGAAGGTATCTTGACATAATTACCAGTGTATAAAGGGCTCCTCAGGGTGCAGAAGAAATTAGACTGGGGAAGCTATATCTTGCATGTTTGATTTGTAACCTTCTTTTTTTTGTTTGAAATGGTGTCGCAGTCCTTTCTGGAAATCAGAGGGAAGTCTCCTTTGTGCTAATTGCTCATAAGGGATTTTATTTGCGGGACTATAAAGAGAGTGCATTTTTGCATAACAATTTTTCCTTCTTTCATTGTCTAATGTTACAAACATAATTTTCATTACATTCTATGAAACGCATCTTTTTTGGGTGTTCTGTCAGTTCTGTGCTGTGACAACTCTCCTATGTCACAAGTGCACTTTGTTCCCCAGATAGAGTATAACACTCACACCGCAGCATTCTGGTCAGTGCTACCAAAGTTCTCTTTTTGATGACTCAAACGCTTTCGACTAGTGTTGTGTCCAGACCACAACTCCTATAGGAAATAGAATTGTGGGCCAATAGTAGTTCCATGCTGTTATGCCTCGCAAGAACCAGTAACAGATTCAATGTTCGGCTGCAATTGGCAAAAGTAAAGGTGTCTTATTGAGCTTTCTAAATGAGAGGCGGCACTATTGGGACAATCAAGCTTAGGATAAAACAAACTTCGTGAAATGTGCCTTATTGCAGCAAGATACATACTTGGATGAATGTCTCTAAACGGACTTTTTCAAACGTATTAAAAGGGACTGGGGACGCCCAAACATGAAGTGTGCATCAGGTCTTAACCCCAAGGTACTTCCACCCGGACTAATCAGATCAATACTCTTAAAGGAACAGTGCCTGATTAATCTGGCTTTTCCAATGCTTTCTCATTATATTTCTATCTGCCTCTGTACCAGTCTTTCCTAAATTAATTTTCCTCTTCCCAAGTACTCTCCAAAATCCTGCTGTGAAGTTGCTCCGTTTAGTCAACTCTCTTTGTAATGTGGCTTGTGTGTTTACTCTACCCCACTGTTATACAGTGACCTCCGATTTCAGAGTTTACTATCCTGCTGAATGTTTTAGTGTGTTTATTCACCTGATGGAATCTAAATGCATTTCCTTCAGCCTACTCACATCCAGGGCCATCTTAAGCACTTTTGGTGCCCACGGCACACACACCTTCTGGGGTCCTCTGCATCGAGCCAAAAGATTTAAGGTATCCAGAATATCTGGTTGTGCCCCCCTAATCGCTATCACAACACATACGTTGGCCTGTAACCTCACAGAGATTCAAATAGCCAATGGGACTCCCATTCAGTCCCCTTACCCTCTTCATTCTTCCTGTAATAAGAATAATAGATAAGTAGTATTCTGGTAAACTTATTGGATGCCCAGGTGCGGGACCAAAAGCAGGCCTTATACTTGGCATTTTTAGATGTAAGTAAGGCGTTCGACTCTGTAAATCGGGATCTATAATGCAATACATGCATGCCCTGGAAACAGTAAAGGAGTTTAAATATTTGGCCAGTATTGTGTCATCTAA
The DNA here is from genome assembly GCF_040938575.1 of Ambystoma mexicanum. Classification (NCBI taxonomy): domain Eukaryota; kingdom Metazoa; phylum Chordata; class Amphibia; order Caudata; family Ambystomatidae; genus Ambystoma; species Ambystoma mexicanum. The sequence goes on along the minus strand of NC_090922.1, from coordinate 1,002,120,858 downwards.
CAAATGTAAAACTGAAATTTATAGGAAATTCATATCATCCTTTTGGCCTTCGATCCCCGACTGTTTGACAACAAGTTTGGTCTCTTTTCAATGTTTCCCTTGCTGAAACTGTACAGACAAAAAATCCTGCCAGCTCTTATCTTTAATGTGGAAAACCTGGCCGTTTCCATAGATTGGTCAACACTAGAGGGCCTCCTCTGGAGAAGGGCCCTGCACCTGCCCAATTCCCTCCCTATGGCAGTGATAAGGCACAAACTTGTACAGTGCAATATTAGCAAGGAACTTCACAGGGCTCCTGCTCAGAATTGTGTTGTGGGTAAGTGTCTCACCTCTGAACCTAGCAACAGTTAAAATCTCAGCCCGAAACACGAACACTCTGTGGCATTCCAAAATAAATGTAGAGTGCACAAGGATTTCCCAGGATTGGGGAGCCGGATCTGAGATCTGGGAAGACATTCTATCCCGGATCAGGGAAGATCAGGCCCAATGAAGCACTGGTCCTCTGGTAAATGATGTTCATAACCGTGCATAACAATGAAAGCATGTGTTCTGCGCTTCTCAGCTGATGCCGGCACTGCAGCACTATGCTCCCCCTCCCCAGGAGAGCTGCAGACCCCATCCCCCTTCCTCTTCTCAATCCGCCATCTCATTTAACTTCTTCCCAGGAGTTTTCTGTCTTCAGTGATATTTCATTCATCCTAGAGGTCTTTTTAGGGACAGTCTGAGAGACATTTTCCGATTTTCAGCAGAAAACTGATTTGGTATCAGAGGACCAAGATGTGTACACCATTAAACAGCAGCATTACATGCAAACCTATTGGCTTATTACTCACCCACCTCGCACCTCTGCATATTTTGAGGTTTACGTGCGCAATGAGGCAGCAAGGCTGGCCCTGATTCATGGTACACCTCTGTATTCATGGCAGTGTAACGATGTGGAAAGCCTTCACCTTTAATTCCGAATCCTGCTAGAATCTGTTGGCCGCTGATGGCAGATGAAATAGTCTGCCAATGGAGACTATTAGCATGAATGCAAATATATGTTCTGGGCAGAGGAGGGATAGATCGGGTTTATTATTGAATGCACATCTTTCTATCAGGTAAAATCATTGCATCCAAAATACTCTCCATAATAAGTTTGTACATGGAACACTGCGATGAAATACATTTCAATCTAGTTTTGCCAAAAATCAGCAAATGGAGTTTGTTTGCGAACAAGTTCATCGGCTTTTAAATATTTGTAAACCAAGCTATCCAAAGGACAAGGGAAATGTTACTCTGTATTTACCCAAAAAGGTACCCAACATAATATACAGTGTAGCCCGTGAGCCGATTCCTGTGTCCAAACAAATCCAATTTAAATCTCTGTGCATAGTACACAGTGCTGTTTTTTGGCATGGATGCAGAATACCTTCAATCTAAATTCCGCCCTTAAATTTCCACGGCGATCTCTTTTGCCTGCAAGATACCTATCTTGTCCAGGTTTCACACTGTAAATATTCTCGGGTCTGAGGACGTGCTCTTTCAGTTGCTGCAGCTAATATCTGTAATGCTTTTCCCCGTGTTCTTTATGCAACTGAGACTCACCTACTTTTTTGCTGGTTGTTAAAATCCCATCTTTTTGGAGGGGTGTGGCCTGCAGCCCGCAAAATGGCCTATTGAATATGGAGCTCCTACACCTACCACTTTCATAGTGAGGTTTGTGCCATTGTGAGACATGTTTTACATTTGAAACTGGGTCCTGGAGGCAATGAGGACCTGGAGTGCATGAGGTTGCTGGTGGAGAACAGTTAAGACCGCTGTAACCCATGCACCAAGGAGCGAGAGTGTCTGCTCATGAAAGACATCAAAATGGCAGGCGGAACGCCGTGCAATGTGAGGAGGCCTCCGTAGAGATGGTGAATGGTGTGCCGCATGTGCAGAGGGGCTTAGCGAGTCGGCTCAGGCCTGAAATAAAAGCTGGAGAGGGAAGATGCTGGATCTTTGTGAAATAGAACTGGATACAATACATTTGAACCAGATTCTGGATGAACAAATTGCAAAGAGTAAGGGAGGCACAATATATCTGCAAAATTAAGACAAGAAGCTGCAGGGGGAAGGGGAACCTACACGAGCTGCACCACCTTTAATAAATGAGAAGGCACAACTAAGAGAAGCATGCTTGGCTAAGATAAACAAGTTCTGGCCAGGTGGAGAACAAGAGTCATGACAAGTACTGCTGAGTTGGTGGCATACACCTTGTGGTACAGGTCCAGGGAGACTTGGCTTCTGACATATGAAAGGGCATCAGCACAGTATGGAGTCCTGAAAACTGGATCTACTGCTGCAGCATTTATCTAAACTCAGCGATACTATTGAAATGTCGCTGATTAAGTGTTTGCTCTCCCAGTGCAACTTGAAGAAGTAAAAGCAGTGAGCCATGAGTTGGAAGATGGAAGCCGGACGTGCACTCTATGTTTCTTTGGCTTCCCAGAAGAAGTGGAGGACGTGGATGCAGTGACATTCCTGGAGAAATGGATACCAGCCGTGATGAAGATTGATGTCACCGTACCTCAGAAAATCCAGAGGGAACCACAGGGTTATGAGAAGGGCCAGTGTCAATTCAAGCACACCTCAGCTGATAAGTGCTTGTTTCTTGAGGTAGCAGAATGCGTGGCAACTATTGGTGCTGGCAAAAAAAGGAAATCCACTGGTCTGGGAGGGTCACATGATTTTTATTACAGTTGATTTCTCCAAAGAAACGATGGCAGTCAGAAAAAAGTTTCTGGCACTCAGGCCACAAGTGAAGAAGTTGGAGATGTGATATTGCCTTCTGGACCTGGCTATTATGCTGATCACAAAGGGTCAGCAAACATAGGAGTTTACGGAACATGAGGCACTCTGGGAGTTTTTGCAGGAACAGCAAACACAGGAGATGGCTACGCGCATCTGTGCCAAAGTGGAGAGGTAAAAAGAGGAGTAAACACCTATCCAGAGAGCCCTGATGGAAGAAGATGGGTTACCTCAGATAGACAACAGGCGTGTAGAAGAAAGATGATAACTGAGAGAGCTACTGGGCAAGACTGTCCAGGGGTGGACAGGCAAAGAGATACATCTAGATCTCTGATAAAGTCACCTCCCTGAGAGCAATCAGGCTGGTCTCGGGAGAGATAGCACAAGGATGAAGAGTGGTGTCTGATGCACAGGTAGGTCTGAATGTATATTGTAGGTATCAAGGGGAGGAGATGGGGCTCTTTTCAGTTGAACATACAGGAGAAATGGGGAGAGTTGGGGAGGGAGGGGCAGGTGTCTCTCATCACCTACGAAAAGAGGGGGAGGGCGCAGAATGTGGATTCATTTGTGATTCCCATTATGAAGCCATGGAAGGAGTGAATGAGGGATGGGGAGAGGAGAGGGGTGCAGGAGGGACGGGGGTCAAGAGGTTTCGTGTTTGTTGTTAATTGTTACCCGGTTAGTTTAACAGTACTCATTTATGGATTGCAACATCCACATATGGCAGAAGGGGCACCACTAGGAGGGGGCACAAGAGAGAGAGTGCGTGTGTGTGTGTAGATGGTATTATGCATGCAGGAGAGGGTGTGATGAACAGACATACATGTTTTGCATTATCTGGGTTCCAAAGGTACATATATAGCATTTCTGCAAGAATCACATGTGTTGGCATCAGAAGCAGAGAAACTGTGCAGGCGCTGGGTGGGAAAGGTATACCATAGCTGTCGGGAGAAGTTGAAAAAGTGTGTAGTGGCCATCCATGTCAGGAAATCACCACCTATTAGAGCAGAGGTATTCACACTCTGGGGTGCACCCCCAACCCCCTGCCGGTGGGGGTGCTGCATCATTCCTGGTGGATGGGGAGGCCAGGAACCCAGCCTGAAATGTAAAAAAAATGTTTCTTTTTTAAACTTTTTTTTAACAAGGGAGGAAAGACAAAGCAGGGCATGGGGGGAGACCGGGGCAAGTGCGGCTCGTCCATAATTGGAAAGGGGCATCAACCCTGTGGCCACCTCACCCATTATGGAAGAGCCAAGAAGGCAGCCCAGTACACTAAACGCTCCCTCAGCTGGATCCCTCAGCTGCTTTTTCCAGCTGAGGGAGCGCTCCTAGGTTGACTGAACTGTCAAAGGGAAACCCTGTTTAACTTTGATAGTTCAATTCCTCAGCCGTACATTCCCAATGAGCCATGCAAGGCTGCAGCACTTTGCTTCACCAGCCTTGCATAGCTCATTGGAAATGCTGGCTGGGTAACTGCATGTCTATATGTGCGAGGGGAAACTCCTGTTCCTCCTTGCACATACAGACAGAGCAGGCTGGAGCAGGACATTTCAGTACCTAGACTCAGGCCCCTGTATGCATGTGCAGGAACCAGGAAGTTCTTGCTTCCCGATACCTGTTCAAGTGGCAGGAGCTGGAGTGCTGGGGGGAAACTGGGGCCGAAGGTAAGTTTATGTTAATTTATTTTTTATTTATCTATGTGTATAGTTGTGTGTATGCTTGTGGTATGAGTGAGCGTATGATGATCAGTCCTCATGTAAATGACAGAGTGCTTGCTGTGTGAATGTGTGTGTGTTTGTGTTGGTCCGTGAATTTTGGGGAGTGAGGGGGTTGTACAACAAAGGCATCTGCAAAAATCAGCTCTCACTCTGAGGCCTTGCATACAAACATAATCACTTTGATTGTGTGCATGTATTAGGCGCTGTAAGGCCCAGGGGACAGGGATGGCATCTTTTTACTGGACATCTATGATAGATGTCCAGTAAAACATAAAAAGCCTGCACCCTGGCCCCATTAGTGCTAATTGCAAACTGTTTGGCTTTTTACTCAATTTATTTTTTAAGTATACTATAAAATGCAACATTTTAACACATGATTGAAAAAGTATTCACAGGGGAAAACCCCCGAATTCACCTTGATTGGTTCAGGCTCTGTCACTACGCTCAGTCGCTATGGCATATCTGGGAGAAATATTTATGTCCCTCCAATTGGGAATATGGTGGGGGCAGCCAAGGTACAGTGATGGGAGCAGGATGGGGAGACATGGAATAGTGGTGGGAGCAGGATGAGGAGACCCCAGGGACGTTGCTGGGAGCAGGGTGCAGTGACAGCACGCAATAGGTAATTGCCATTTGCAATTACGGTCCATTTGGCATTTTTGGGGGGGCGCGGCCTACCCACACTTTGCTCTGGTGGGGGGCAAAGGCTAAACAAATTTGAAGTCCACTGTATTAGAGTGAACAAAGTCTGGGCAGCTCTTCACAGGCGGTTATTGACAATAAAGACGCACATAGGAGAAAAGACATTAGTAGTCGGTTCTCTGTATGACCCCATGGGTGACAAGCATGCATTATTTTCGTGCCTCTCTCAAATCCTAACCAAAATGTCTGGTAGCCAGAGAATACACTTTCACCACCTGTGTGCACGGTACGCAATCAAGGCTTGATTATTCTGTAGCAACGAGGTGTACTTTGCCTCATATTATGCAAAGTGAAATACTTCCGGGGGGTGTCTCGGACCATGACCCAGTATTGCTCGCTGTGGACACTCTTTTAAGGTGGAAAGGCACCACTAGATGGAGGATGAATGTTAGCTTATTGAGAAACCTGAGGGATAAAGCAGATATAGTGTATCTGGTGGAGAACTACTTTGACCTCAGTGAGGGATCTGTGAGTGCGGTGGGTACACTATGCGCAGCAGGGAAAACATATATTAGAGGAGCAATGATCCAAAAAGCATGCCAGGATGAAGAAGGTAGATAGGGAGTCCCTGTAAATATTGGAGCAGGAGGTGAAGGGACTGACACAGCAATATGAGTAAATAGTGTCCAAATAGAACCGCACTACTAGCATTGAGAAGTGTTAAGCGGCTTCACTTCAGCACTACAGCTAAGTCAATGCCTAGTCTGGGATGCTGAGGAAAACCCTTATTGATGTATTTTTATGTCCAGTTCAGTACTCTGGATGACAACCCTTGTATAACACCCCCCTCTTAGAATCCCCCTGACCCCACTGAGCCAAGAAGTAGGTTTGTTTTGCAAATTAAAAGGTTTATTTGAAAATTTAAACAATATATATATATATATATATATATATATATATATATATATATATATCACAATTAAATAAATACATTGATAATGGATATTACACTTGTGAATATGAGCAGTAATCAGCAAGAGGTAACTTATGGATAGGAACAGAAGAATAAGGTGGGAAAGAATGCTTTATATGGTTCAAGGAAACGCAATGATGAATGAAATGCAATACAGAAAATAACTTGATATGGCTTCAACAAAAGACAATGTAATCACTTTTCCTTGACAATTCACTCCCGCCCCTATGCAATGTAAGAAATGGAAGGAGGGCACACAGTCTTCAAGAATCCCAACAAAATGCAATACGAAATGCAGTTCCCCCCCAGCAAGCTTAGAGGAAAACAGGTAGAGGTTTGAAACACAGGACCAAAAATGCTTTGACTGTGATGACCATGAAGTGAGAAATGTGCTAAAAATGCTTTTAATTCCCTCTAGAGGTTTAGCGTGGGTGAAATCTGGTTTATATTAGTTCAGGCTCATCTGTGTGTAACCAGCAGGTTAAAACAAATTTTAGCAAAGGAAAGCAAGAAGCTGCCGATTTTTACACGTGGCTGAAATTGTGCAAAATGTCAAATCGCGGCAAATTTACTCACGCGCGTCGAGCGTAATTACGGAGGCACTATAAGGAGTAGGAAGTTCTAGTTTCGTTGGAAAGCCTAGAATCTTAGCTTTAAGATGAAAGTTAAATCTCGTTCCTAGCACAAACGGTTCCGGAGATATGGACGATTTTGCGAAAGTAGTTTTTCGGATTTGAAATTTTAAAGCTCAGAATGACAGATGACAGTTTTCAGTTTTACAGATGACAGAATGACACGATTCTAGGAGGCAGTTCTAATAGGCTAAAATAGTTTGGATTAGATTATTTCAAACTAAGAGATTGGTTCTGCACAGTTCTGCTAGGTACTCACAATATAAATTTGAAATAGGCCTCGTCACGGATCTGGTCAAGTTGGACGGGACTTCTGGCGGTTCTGCTCACAGCGGGTCAATCAGGCACCGGTTCTGCTCAGAGTGATCCGGATCTCTGGTTCTGCTCACAGCAGTCTGGGTCTGGTCTGCGGTTCTGGCAAAAGTTCTTGGCACATAATTCAAACAGCTCGCCCGGCTGTGGAATAGTTTGCAGATGATTTTAAGGATGCTGAGGCCTGCTGAGAAGAGTTCTCAGTTTGTGGGTTTAGGCCCTTGCTTTAAGTTCTGAAGTACATTTCTGGTCTCTGAAGATTGATGGATGTGAAGTCTGGAGTCTCCCGGCAGAGCGTCCCGCAGAAAATGGAATTGAATGTCTCTACCTGTCCCAGCAGTCTCTTTTTATGTGTTTTGGAAGTGGGTGTGTGCGTGGCATAACTGAGCCTGCCCCTCTCTACTTGTCATTGGCCCAATTCCACCCTCTCCCATGATTGGGGGAAGGAAATGGATTATCATCATGATGAGGTCTGTTTATGGGTCAGAGGATCCTCCCCTGGTCAATTTGCCCACAAATCTATATTTGATTCAAATACATATTTCCCAGATACACAATGTGTTGAAATTACATGTACACATTATATATTCCTTATGGTTCCATGCTTGTCCGCCTCTGATCTTCCTGGGGGCTTGCATTCAAAAATGACAACATTTTGCGCTTTTTGACTGGTTTACCAATATCGGACATTTACCAAAAATTACACACATGTGCGCAAGGAGTATGGACATTAATTGATGAAGTGTCAGATTTTTAACATGCAGACATTTGGAGTGAGACCCTATTTTCCGCTAGCAACCCCCCAGAATACACCACAGGGTCCTAACACCTCTTAAAACGTGCACAGAAAAATCACAAGAATAATGATATTACTTATATAATTTTGACCAGTCCGCACTATGAGTTATCTATCTTTTTAACTTATGCCCTGGTCAAAAAGGGGTGTGGCTTCCCACATCACATGGTGGAAGAACTGGTTTATCCACTTCCCCCAAGCTCAGCTGGCTCTCACAGGCACTTCTCCTCCCACTTCTCCCAAGAGGAAGCCACTTTACGGCCCCCAATATAACATTTGCCTGAGTCCATTGTTCAGTTTCCTGCAGTCCCCAGGTAATTCAATCACAGAGGTGTCACCTCCTTTTTGTGGGGGCAGCAGGATGCAGCTAGGCCTGGGAAGAGTGGCTGAGCAGGTTTCTCCTGTCGGGGGTAGTTGTCAGGCAGAATTCAGCTAAATGTCACTTTAGTTCCCAGTTTAAATCAAACTTACAATTGTTACAAGTACATTAAATAATTACTTCCTTCAAGTAATTTCAGAATATAGTTTTACATTGTATCCACCTCTTAGCAAGTCTTTCCTTGGTCTGGTTTGGGTTCCTCTGTTCAGTTTTACACAAAAGTCTGGTGGTTTTAAAACGCCAGCTTTCTGATAGTGGTGAGTACCGGTATTGCAACCATTTTTGGGATTAAGAAAATTAATTCCCCACAGTTCTGAATTGCTTTTTGGCAATCAGCATTGCCATTCCCAATGGTTTCAGGCTGCTGTGTGTGTAGCACAATGGTGGTTTTAGGCAGTGCCCTCCTGTTCCACAACATAGGCAAACATGGGTGTCAGCCTATTCTTCATGTTTTCCCTGTGCACTCTCTGGGGAGTTCTGGCCATCATGTTTTCCATGCCAGTACTGCACAGTTTTATGGTAGGGCTTGGATGGCTTGGATGCATGGGTAAAAACATCCCACAAGCCCCCCCTCTTGCGATGGCCATTCTGTCCTTTCACTGATGGAACTCGCAAGATCTGGGATGTTCGCCTCCTCTTCTTCCAATTCCATAGATGGCACAGTTCAGCATCTTTTCCTCCCTCCAGTCGATCAATCGGTTCTCCTTGCTGGTCCTGATGGGAGGATTGGGCGGTACCCCGGGCCCCTTGGATCTTCAGTCCCGGTCCCCAGGTCGCCTTCCGTGGTCAGTCTCCATGTTTTCTTTCTCCTAGGACGACAAAGGAAAGCGGCAATACCTATTCATAGACATTTCTCCCCCACTATTGATATAGTGGGGCGACATATACATTTTATACTTTAATAGACATAGCATTCCAATTTTTAAAAACAAGATATAATTCAGAGACAGTGGCTTACAAGTGTCATAATATTTTAGAGACTATATATGGGATATTTTAGGGTTGGAACTGAATTACTCTGGAGCGGCCCCCTCTGGGATTCCAGTGGATTCATCCAGTTGTTGCAGAGTGTGCCTGGGATGGCAACACTTCAGCTGATTAATATGGACCCACTTATCTTGCCCTTCCGCCAAATTACCTTTGGGGATGCGGATTTTGTAGGCAACAGAGGAGATCTTGTCTATAATTTCAAAGGGTCCCTTCCATGTAGGCAAGAATTTTCGCTGTTTGGCCTGGTTCCTTTGGAAATTGTATAGATAGACCCGATCACCCACCTTATATTCCTTTCGGGTAGTTTTTAAATCATAGTGGGTCTTCATGCTCTCGGCTGATCTTTCTAGATTCCGCTGAGCATAGGCAAAAGCATGCTGAAGGTGTTTCCTTAAATTCTCCACATACTCATGAGTTGTGGAGGCATTTATCAGTGTCTGCTCTTGGGTCCTGTAGAGCAGATGCTGGGGAAGCACCATCTTGCGTCCAGTCATCAACTCAAATGGTGACATTTTGGTTGCAGATGAAGGGGTAGATCTGATGGCCATTAGGACCAGAGGTAATCGGATATCCCAACTTGGCCCAGAATCTGCCACAAACTTTTTTAATATGCTCACAATGGTTCGGTTGTATCTCTCCACTGCTCCAGAAGAAGCTGGCCTGTAAGCAATATGTAGCTTCCTTTTGACCCCCAGTATCTCCCACATCTTTGTCATTACTTCACTGGTGAAGTGGCTACCTCTGTCTGACTCAATCCTTTGAGGTAGACCAAAACGGGAAAAGATGTCGTTAATCATCAGGGCAGCTGCTGTTTCTGCCTTGCAGTTTGGGGCTGGGGGACATTCCACCCACTTGGTAAACTAGCATGTAACGGTCAACATGTACTTGTTTCCTCTAGATGAGCGAATTACAGGGCCTACAAAGTCGATTTGCAAATCTGACCGTGGCAGTGTCATCCCCCTCTTTTAGAGAGGCGCACAGTGTGTGAGGGATGATGGCTGAAATTGTGCACACACAAGACACCCCTTCAAGTATTGGTCGAGGTCTTGGCCCATGTGTGGCCAGTATGCAACCTCTCTTAAGATTTCCAGTGTTGTGTGAAACCCGGCCGCATCATGGGCGTGACTTAACATCAGGCTTCGGAATGAGGTAGGAACCACCCACTGATCATGGCCAGCTTGGGATTTCCTTACCAACAAACCGTCTTGGATTCGGAACATCTTTGGACATTTCATCAACTCTCTAAGGTCCTCCTTCCCAATGTAATCGGTAACCATCAGGGGAAAGTTCTCAGGGTCCTCAATGTATTGGTAAAACTTACCAATTATTGGATCCCCCTTTTGAGCCGTAATCAAATCAGCATCAAGGGTCTCCTTACTCCATTGTGCAGTTGAAAGATCATTGTGAGCATTTGTCTGGGACCTAGTGATAGTAGTGACCTGGATTTCCCCCAACAGGGACTCTATTTCTATTAGATCCCCTTGGATGGCCCCGGTTTTGGCCAGCTGATCCGCTAAGTCATTTCCAGTTTTGTCTGGTCCCTCTACTTTGGAATGACCCGTGATCTTTTTCCAGTAGATGGTCATCCCATTCGATGTGACCAGATCATCAATATTTTGGATTAACTTCCCATGTTTCAAGGGTTTGTTATTAGCACATAACATGCCTCTGGTTTTCCAATTACCCAGGTGCTCCACGAACCCGTTGCGTACATAATCCGAATCTGTGATTATGACCAGTTAGTAGAGTTGATGTTGGACAGCAGTGAGGATGGCCTGATGCACAGCCATCAACTCTGCCACCTGACTACTTCGGGGACCAATTTTGTATCCAGCGGGGGGTTCTGGAAACTCCTTCACCCATGCATTCCCTACGCCGGCCACCAGTTCTTTCTCCCCGTTGTTGTCAACATGGTAAGAGCATCCATCTACATAGACAGTGGGCATTCCCTCACACTTGTCTTCTTCAAAGACTTTGTGTGGGGAATTAAGGTATGCCTCCATGTTGTCCTTGATTTTTAGACTTTCGACCTCGAGACGGTTTTCTCTGGCACAATCATGCAAGTCAGCCAGACCTTGCGCGAGGGGACTCTTCTTGTTTTGGCCATATCTGACCTCCACAGGAAAGCCTTGCATTGACAGAATCCAGGACGTCATTCGGGATTTACTCACATTTCCGGCCCGGATTCTGTCACTTTGGAGATATTGCAGAGGCTGGTGTGGAGTCTCCACTATGATGTGTTCCCCCTGGATGAACGGGCGGTAATTCTTCAATGCCCACACCGTTGCCAGGAGTGCCTTCTCACAATCATTGAATTTTTCCTCCACAGAGGATAAAGTTTTGCTCGCATAGGAGATTACTTTATTGACCTTGTCATGCTTTTGGTATAATACTGCTGTCAAGCACATATTAGAGAACCCTGTCTCCAGGAAGAACTCCTTGTTTCTGACAGGGTAAGCTAGGCAAGGCGCTTGTGAGAGGCTTCTTTTGAGTTGTCTTACTGCCTCAGATTGTTCTGGACCCCATTCCCACTTGACCCCCCCTTCAAGAGATGAATCAGGGGTCTAGTGATCTCTGCGTAGCCTTCAATGAACTTTCTGCTGTAATTAGTCAGTCCAAGGAGACTCCTTAGTTCCTGCAGTGTCGTGGGGTCTTTCAGTTTCTGAAGTGCTTCCACTTTCTTTTCTTGGGGACAGAGACCCTGAGGAATAATCTCATGCCCCAAGAAATTAACACGGGTTCTACACCTCTGTGCTTTCTGAAAGGAAAGTTTTTCTCCGGTGGCCCTCAACTGCGTCAGAACATAACAGATCTCCGCTATGTGTTCTTCCACAGAAGAACTTTTGATGAGGACATCATCTACATAAGCCAGGTTACCCCTCGCACCCAGGTCGGGCATGGAATTATGTAGGAAAATGTTGAATTCATTGCTGGAGTTGAGGTATCCGAAGGGAGTCCGGGTCCATGTGTACTGCTGGCCCCCAAAGGTAAAAGCCAGTTTGTATTGGTCTCCCTACTGACAGGCACGGTCCAGTACACATTGGTCAGGTCTATTGCAGTGAATACCTGTGACCCCTGAATCTGGGCCAGCCCTTGGTCAATGTAGGGCAGAGGCCATCGGGAAGTATGGACCCGTTTGTTGAGCTCCCTGAGGTCGGCGCAGAGTCTCCACTGGCCGTTTGGCTTCAATATTCCCAGCACCGGATTATTGAAGGTGCTGTGGACTGGACGGATTATTCCCCGGGACTCAAGGTTCTTAATTATTTCAGTAAGGGACTCCATTGATGCGAGAGGCAAGCGATATTGCTTCACAAACACAGGGGTCATGCCAGGGTCCGTGGGGATTGTTGTTGTGTGGATGTCAGTGCGACCACAGTCATATGAGTCTACCGCAAAGAGATCTTGGAAATCCAAGAACACTTGTTTCAACTTTTGCTTCTGTTCCAGAGTCACGCAGGCATCAGCTAGGTTGACTCTCTCTTCCACCATCTGCCTGAAGCCTGGAAAGACTTCTGGTTTGGCTATCTCAGCGGCCTCCTCCAGCTGGGTGGAGAAGTCCCTGGTCAGAGTGCTGATTTGGAATGGAGGCTTCAGGTGGGAAAGGCAGCCCTCATGGGCCTGGAAGATCACCTCATCCCTCCTGAAGTCACAAGTCACATCTTCCTTACCATAAGGGCAAGAAGTGTACACCAGGAAGTTCCCCCCATGCCGTGTGAAAATCCTGTCTGGTGTTGTATTGTCCTCACTGTCACTGTCAAAACAGTCCTTGGGGATTGGTCCTAACAGTTCATTTCCTAAATCAATGGAGAAATGTCGGTCATCAACCGCCAATCCCAATAATGGTGCCTGCGGCTAGAGTAATACTCTTTAAGTCGCTGTTATCCACCTCTATTGGAATGGTGCCATGTTCTATGTTGACTAATGGTGTTGGGTTTACCCCTAACCCTTGCTGTTGGAGAGAAGCATTTAGATGAATATAAGCATCAGGGTTTTTCAATTTTTGTCCTCTTTTAACTTTCACTTCCCAGGAGAATTGTCGGGTCCTTTCTATGATGGTGACTTCCTCTTTAATCTGAATTTCAACTGCATAAGGTAGCAATTGAGCTGACCTAAATGCTTTTTCTGGATTATCAAAGCCCATGGGATTATCCGCTAATCGGGACCAAGCTGTGAAGTTTATTAGGTCCAAGCTAATTGCAAAGCGATTGAGAATGTCACTGCCTAAGTAAAAGGCGGCAGTGACGTCTCGCACGATCCAACAATTATGGACTATGCTCTTGTTGCCAATGGAGATTTTGAGCATACACCTGCTTGGCAGGAGATGTTTGGAATTAGGTGCTTCCAGGTCCATTTACCATTTGTCTATCAGTTTGAATGTGGGAATGGCTGGATCTTTTGGGAGTTGGCGGAACATGGCTTCGCTAATGAAGCTCTTACCGTTGTTCACACACACTCGAGCGAGAACAGAGTCCTTCCCATCATTTAACTGAACAGGGATGAACAACTGCTCTCCAATTTGCTGAATATCAGCCAGGCTCTGAGCTGATTTCACATCTTTCTGGACTATAGGAGTGGGAGTGTCTGATTGTGGATTGGTAAAGAATTTCAGAGTGTTTCCTTCCAGTGTGGAATACCACCTTAAACTGGAAGGAAGGTTGATTTTCAGAAATAGAGAGGACCCCCCACCACCAGTCTGTTGTCCTACTGCTATTACTGTCACGTCTGGAATTTGTTTGTTCTGGAAGTGAAATTCTACTTGGTCAGATTTTTGTTCAACCATGTGGCAGGTGCCATTTAAACTAACATGGTTGACACTCTGTTTTAATTTTATTGGTCGGCTAGTCTGGGTCCAGAGGACCTTGTTTACACAATCTATTAGGGGGGACAACCTTCTCAGGAGGTCATTCCCTAGTAAACAAGGGGTGCCCTCTGGAGTCACTACTATGACCGGGTGTTTCACCTTGTGTCGCCCAATTTTGATGTCCCAATCTGCAGTCCCCTCGACAGGAATTTCCTTCCCGTCAAAGTTCTGCAGTTGTCCAGGAAGAGAGGTGAGAGGAATACGGTAATTCTCCCCCCTTCCTGCATTCAGTTCATCAAAGGCCCTTCTGGACAGAAGGGTAGCTTGAGATCCAGTGTCCACCAGCGCCAAAATTGTACCCTGCCCCTGTACTTTTACCGGGGCATAATATCTTCCCTCCTTCTCCTCAAGGGGGCACAGATAATGCAAATTTTTGGACAACTGGTGGGCTAACTTTCTGGTTTTGGACATGGCGAGAGAAGAGATTTGGGCAGAATTCTGTGGAGAGTCTTGGGAATCTGAAAGAAAAAGTTGGCAACTGGAGATCAGAGCCATTGTGGGTTCCCCTGGTTCCGGTTCTGGGCCGCCCCCCCCCCCTTTTTGGAGGCAGTCACCAGGATGGGTTTGACCCATGGGATTTTGGTATTGTCGGTTCTGGGATGAGATGATGGGCGGCGGTAGCTCAGTCTCCATATCTCCCCAGTCTGGATTGGAATCCCTTGGGACCCATTTTTCTTTGGGAGGAGTTCCCCCATCTCTAAAAGAGAAGATCCTTTTCCGAGGGTCCTCTGAGGATCCCTCTCCCTCAAATTGGAAGATCTGTACCTCCTTCACAAACTGGGCCTGTTTGGGTCCTTTGTTTCTCCTACCCCCCCTCTGCTCCTTGGGTGGCAGACTTTCAGGGGCAAGAGATTTTGTTTCCGGTTCCTGGTTTTCCAGGGGCTGTTTACAAGTTGGGAAGGAAGCTTCCTCCAAGGCTTTACACCCCCCTTCCCCTTGTGCCTCCTCCCTGGGAACCGGTGGGTTATCAGGGTGCTGCCCCCGTCATTGTTCTGGAGCACCAGGTCCAGAGTTTGGGGCATTCTGCGGTGGCATGCTCATCTGAGAGTACTGTTGAGCCCTCAGTATGTGACCCAGATCTCGTGCCATATTTTGGACCTGGCGCTCAAGTTGTGAATCCCGCTCAGGCTGATACGGGGCTCTATTTTCTCCCCAGGGCTGTTCCCGGATAGGGTAGCTATCCCTTCTCTGGTAATACCCCGGATTGGGAAGATTTGGGTACCCCTCCACCCTTGGCCTCCCCTCTCCCGGATTAGGTTGTCTGGGCCTAGGGAATTGGGGAAAGAAGGATGGATGATTTTGGGGCTGGAAATTGGGTGGATACCTGGGGAAAAAGTTCTGCCCATGATTTGGTGAATTTCTGCCCTCCTTGGGGGAAGTTAGGAGGGAAGTTCCCCGGGTCAGGTGCTTGGCTGGATCCCCCCCCTTGGGCTGGAGGAGTCCACACATAACCCAGGATTGGTCGGTTTCCCTTGTAGCAGGGACTTACATAGTCAGGGGAGCGGGGGACCCCATTTGTGGGACTACCTCCTCGACTCCCTGTCTGTGACTGGGCCGAGGGCCTTCTGGGCTGTGAATTATTTGGTGCAGGCAGGTTTTTAGGCCCCCCATCTCCAAATCTAAACGAAGGCAACCTTTACCTCTGCCACCTTGGCAGCAGCAGGGGTGCTGTTGGTTTTGGGGTTTTTCGGCACATTCTTTTTATTTTCGATGGGCTTCTGCACCTCATAGATCCGGGTAGCCTGTTCAATGACCCAGTCTAAAGATCTTTTCTCATGAAAATCTCTCACGAGCTGGGTCATTATGTATTTGGGAAAGGCATGGAAAAACGTATTGATAAATTCTCAGCTATCCGTGCGCACCCTTCTGGTGGTCTGCTCAAAAGCACGCTTTAATTCTTGCACAAACTCTTGTGGGGCCTGATCCTCCCCACATTGCAAATTGTAGGCTGCCTTGCGAGCCTCTTGAGGATTTCTGTGCACAGAAAAATGTTTCAGGATGGCCGCCCTATATGCGGACCATCTTGAATGGTTTTGGTCCTCCAGCCCTGCAAAGAAACTGGAGTATTCTGCTGAGAAGGTCCATTTGATGTACTGGATGCAGCTACTGCTGTCCTTCAAATGGAAAGTCTCCATCATTTGCTCATAGAGCTCCAAGTGTTCTCAAACAGAATACTTGGCAGTCTTATGGTAAGGCGTGATGACACTCCTTATTGCCTTTATTTGTTTTTGTTTTATGGTTGGGTAACCCTGGTCCATTCATCCTCTGACTCAGAAGCACTGCTCCCAAAGGTGCCCATCTGATCTTCCAGGTTTTCCCGGATTCTGCAAGCCTGGGAATGGCTGGCAGAATGTGGGGACCTGGTCTCCTGTGTCCTGTAATGTTCAGAGGAGTCTTCAGATCCCTCCTTGCTGCCAGGATTTGATGGGTACCGCCCCCACTGACCTAACTGGGCAGAGGTTTTCAGGATGCCCTTTATTTGCCTACTCTCCTGGGGTTCCCCACTAAATTGCACTGTGCTCGGGTGCCCATACCCGGATGCCCGCCCATCCATCCCTGGGAGGTACTGGCCTATGAGCCCCATACTTCTAGCTGGATAGTAATCTGCCATCCCCGTGGCCCTGGGCTCATGTGCGCGAGGGGACATGGGGGTGGCAGAGTCCAGCGACTGGGAGAGATGAAGGCCTCTGGTACTAGGGCTCCTGAGGTTATGCTCAGGAGTTTCTCTTTCCCAGCGAACCTCATCTCTATCCGCCCCTGCTTCCTGTTGCATTGCAAGAGCCTGCGCTTTCAGTTCCTCAGTTAAGGCCTTACTAGATTCTATCAGTCTCTCCTGCATCGCTACCTGTTGCTGGAGACTTTCATTGTTCTGGCAGAGAGCCTCATTCTCTCTCTGTGCCTCCTGATTGGTCCTGGAGTACTGGGCCAGTCTCTGCTGCAGGAGAGTTACCTCCTCAGTCCCATCCCTACTGGCCTGCTCCTTTCTTGCCAGAGCCTCCTCCACCCTCCTGGTGTGCTCTAACAAGTTCTGGTGTTCTTTTTGGAGGTCACCCAGTCCCTGGAGGGCCAGGTGATTTTCCTCCATTTTCCTTTTTAAGTGGCAGACTTCCTGGCCTAAGGTATCCCTTTCCTGACTAAGAGCCTGCATCTGTGCCGCCAGGTCATCCCTTTGCCTTTGGAAGGCACCAGCTTTCTGGCGCTCCTGGTCAAACTCTGCCTGGGTATCCAGGTCTTTCAACATCAGTTTATTGCTTTCCTCTTTTTCCCTATCTAGGTGGCTTTGCAGGGTGACTACCTGCTCAGCACATGCCCTATTGAAATCTAATTGTTGCTCCAGCTTTTTCTGGCTCTGCAGTAGGGAGTCCAAACCTTCTTGGTACTGCAGCACATCCATATCCTCCTTTATTTTAGTGATGTACTGTCTGCTGTCATTTTCTGACTCCTGGCTCCTGAGCTGCCTCTGCTCAGAAGAGTCCAGATCAGATTGGGCCTTCTCTAACGCCATCTGTTGCCTATTTGCCAGATCTTGGCCTTCAGCACATTTGTCCTGCATGGCTCCCATATATAGGTACAAATATGCCGCTATCCTGGCAATCTTATTATGTTCATCTTTGGCTTCAGGGGCCATATATAGTTCACTCAGGGCCACATGCAGGGGACCCTGATCTCTCCATATATCTGACCCTGTTTCAGTGACCTGTTGCGCGATTGCCTGCAACCAGACCGTTTGATCCTGATGAGTCCACTCACCTCTAACAAATAGCTTATGTAAGAAGTGCTCTCTGGCTATTTTGATGTCTACCAGTGTCCTCATTCTGGAATTTGAGTTCCTTCCTGACTTACAGAAGTTTGTATTTTATTTTTGCAAAACAGACTGTTTCCTTAGAGCGTTCCTTTGAGGAGTGCTTTACAGCGTAACACAGCGTGGTGATCCGACCGGATGTATGTCTCCTGTCAGTTAGAACACTGTATTAATCTGCACAAGTGATAGATCTAACCAAGAATCTCCGGCTACGAGCCCCCACTTTGTTAAGTGGCTTCACTTCAGCACTACAGCTAAGTCAATGCCTAGTCTGGGATGCTGAGGAAAACCCTTATTGATGTATTTTTATGTCCAGTTCAGTACTCTGGATGACAACCCTTGTATAACACCCCCCTCTTAGAATCCCCCTGACCCCACTGAGCCAAGAAGTAGGTTTGTTTTGCAAATTAAAAGGTTTATTTGAAAATTTAAACAATATATATATATATATATATCACACTTCTATAAACGCAATGATGAATGAAATGCAGTACAGAAAATAACTTGATATGGCTTCAACAAAAGACAATGTAATCACTTTTCCTTGACAATTCACCCCCCCTATGCAATGTAAGAAATGGAAGGAGAGCACACAGTTTTCAAGAATCCCAACAAAATGCAATACGAAATGCAGTTCCCCCCCAGCAAGCTTAGAGGAAAACAGGTAGAGGTTTGAAACACAGGCCCAAAAATGCTTTGAATGTGATGACCATGAAGTGAGAAATGTGCTAAAAATGCTTTTAATTCCCTCTAGAGGTTCAGGGTGGGTGATATCTGGTTTATATTAGTTCAGGCTCATCTATGTGTAACCAGCAGGTTAAAAATGAATTTTAGCAAAGGAAAGCAAGAAGCTGCCGGAAGTCAGTTCCAGGTTTGTTGGAAAGCCTAGAATCTTAGCTTTAAGATGAAAGTTAGATCCTGTTCCTAGCACAAACGGTTCCGGAGATATGGACGAATTTGTGAAAGTAGTTTTTCTGATTCGAAATTTTAAAGCTCAGAATGACAGATGACAGTTTTCAGTTTTACAGATGACAGAATGACACGATTCTAGGAGGCAGTTCTAATAGGCTAAAATAGTTTGGATTAGATTATTTTAAACTAAGAGATTGGTTCTGCACAGTTCTGCTAGGTACTCACAATATAAATTTGAAATAGGCCTCGTCACGGATCTGGTCAAGTTGGACGGGACTTCTGGCAGTTCTGCTCACAGCGGGTCAATCAGGCACCGGTTCTGCTCACAGCGATCCGGATCTCTGGTTCTGCTCACAGCGGTCTGGGTCTGATCTGCCGTTCCGGCAAAAGTTCTTGGCACATAATTCAAACAGCTTGCCTGGCTGTGGAATAGTTTGCAGATGATTTTAAGGATGCTGAGGCCTGCTGAGAAGAGTTCTCAGTTTGTGGGTTTAGGCCCTTGCTTTAAGTTCTGAAGTAAATTTCTGGTCTCTGAAGATTGATGGATGTGAAGTCTGGAGTCTCCCGGCAGAGCGTCCCGCAGAAAATGGAATTGAATGTCTCTACCTGTCCCAGCAGTCTCTTTTTATGTGTTTTGGAAGTGGGTGTGTGCGTGGCATAACTGAGCCTGCCCCTCTCTACTTGTCATTGGCCCAATTCTCCCCTCTCCCATGATTGGGGGAAGGAAATGGATTGTCATCATGATGAGGTCTGTTTATGGGTCAGAGGATCCTCCCCTGGTCACTTTGCCCCCAAATCTATATTTGATTCAAATACATATTTCCCAGATACACAATTTGTTGAAATTACAGGTACACATTATATATTCCTTATGGTCCATGCTTGTCCGCCTCTTATCTTCCTGGGTGCTTGCATTCAAAAATGACAACATTTTGCACTTTTTGACTGGTTTACCAATATCGGACATTTACCAAAAAATACGCACATGTGCGCAAGGAGTATGGACATTAATTGATGAAGTGTCAGATTTTTAACATGCAGACATTTGGAGTGAGACCCTATTTTCCGCTAGCAACCCCCCAGAATACACCGCAGGGTCCTAACACCTCTTAAAACGTGCACAGAAAAATCAAAAGAATAATGATATTACTTATATAATTTTGACCAGTCCGCACTATGAGTTATCTATCTTTTTAACTTATGCCCTGGTCAAAAAGGGGTGTGGCTTCCCACATCACATGGTGGAAGAACTGGTTTATCCACTTCCCCCAATCTCAGCTGGCTCTCACAGGCACTTCTCCTCCCACTTCTCCCAAGAGGAAGCCACTTTACGGCCCCCCCAATATAACATTTGCCTGAGTCCATTGCTCAGTTTACTGCAGTCCCCAGGTAATTCAATCAGAGAGGTGTCACCTCCTTTTTGTGGGGGCAGCAGGATGCAGCTAGGCCTGGGAAGAGTGGCTGAGCAGGTTTCTCCTGTCGGGGGTAGTTGTCAGGCAGAATTCAGCTAAATGTCACTTTAGTTCCCAGTTTAAATCAAACTTACAATTTTTACATGTACATTAAATAATTACTTCCTTCAAGTAATTTCAGAATATAGTTTTACATTGTATCCACCTCTTAGCAAGTCTTTCCTTGGTCTGGTTTGGGTTACTCTGTTCAGTTTTACACAAAAGTCTGATGGTTTTAAAACGCCGGCTTTCTGATAGTGGTGAGTACCGGTATTGCAACCATTTTTGGGATTAAGAAAATGAATTTCCCATAGTTCTGAGTTGCTTTTTGGCAATCAGCATTGCCATTCCCAATGGTTTCAGGCTACTGTGTGTGTAGCCCAATGGTGGTTTTTGGCAGTGCCCTCCTGTGCTCACAACATAGGCAAAAATGGGTGGCAGCCTATTCTTCATGTTTTCCCTGTGCACTCTCTGGGGAGTTCTGGCCATCATGGTGTTTTCCATGCCAGTACTGCACAGTTTTATGGTAGGGCTTGGATGCATGGGTAAAAATCCCACAGAAGAGTGAAATTTGAAATAAATAATCACTTCACAAAGATGGCAGAGTACTTCCTCTTCTGGTTATGGACCATGCAGTATGGGCAGGGGAGAAGGCGGGCCACCTTGTGGCAGCCCACCTTAAGCAGAGAGAGGAGCAGTGCGGGATTGCGATGATCCAAAGTAGAGACACGGGCAAGTGTATGACAGATGTGGGTGAGAGTACACTGGAATTCCTGGCTTTTTATAAAGCCTTATATGCTGCAGATACAGCGGTGGATTGGGAAGGAGAAGTGTTAGTCATGGATGCAGTTCCTATTGCTCAGCCAGGAGTAGAGGATCAGCAGATGTTTGGGGCCCGATACTGATAGAGGAACTGTGGGAGAGCATTGCTGATATGAATAATGGGAAATCACGAGGAGAAGACGGCATTCCAGTAGAATTTTACAAAGTGGGAGGCGCTAAAGTAGCAGCGGTTTTGATGAGGATTTTTAAGGAGGTAGCGGATGCAGGGGCACTTATGGCGGAACTTAATGCAGCACTATGGACTGTTATCCTAAACCGGGGAAGGGACCCACTGTTCTAAAGCAACTATCGGCCGATCTCATTGATCAATACAGGTATTAAGATTCTGGCAAAGATATTAGCCACAAGAGTTAAGAAGGTTATCTCAAAGCTTATCCATTAGACCCAGGTTGGCATTGTGCCTGGCAGGTCAAGGAGGGATAACATGCTATTATTGCTAACTTGCTGTGGCAAGAATGAGGGCGAATAGAGCCAAAATTGGTGCTCTCTTTGGACGCGGAGAAGGCGTTTGATTGTGTGGAGTGGGGATACATTTTTGGAACATTAGAAAGATATGGTTTAGGTCAAGAATTTGTTCAGAAATGTAAGGGATCAATA
This sequence comes from Ambystoma mexicanum, assembly GCF_040938575.1. Classification (NCBI taxonomy): domain Eukaryota; kingdom Metazoa; phylum Chordata; class Amphibia; order Caudata; family Ambystomatidae; genus Ambystoma; species Ambystoma mexicanum. Next base: position 1,002,099,178 of record NC_090922.1, on the reverse strand, counting down.
GTAAGACTGGATACAATATCAGGTTTCGGGGTTTGAAATAGTACTCTCATTGTCAAAATAATAAGCAGGGTTGGGGAAATCCTACATGTCCTGAGGTCTGTGATGGGTATCCCTGCCTCAACAAAGCTAATGAAGATCTGTGTCAGGATGTTCAGCAAATAAAGTGCCCTCCTTCCTATGTCCAAAACTCTAAACTGACCCTTACACACTAACTAAATACAAGGTGAAAATGGGGATTTCTATGAGCTATTGCCTTACAGCTTTTTCTTGAAGTTTCAAACATAAAGTTTTAAGGTGCAGAAAAGAAAAGGAATAATGTTCCACCAGTAAAAAGGTCTTTTCCCTTCCCCAATGTTTCTTCTTATTTGTCACAGTTTGTCGGGCACTTCCGGTAAGGTCAATAATGTTCCAGTGTTTTCCAAGGAGATGACTCTATCGCTGAATACTCCTTTTCTTCAACGCTGTTATCTCACAGTTTCAAGTGGCATAATTCCACTCTTGAATCCCATTAGTCTTCACTTATTCAATGGTATTCTTCTCCCTCTGGTCTCCTTTCAACGTCACAGTTCTTTGAGATATTTCATTTTACTATCTTTCTTGACCTTGTTCTTCTTTAAAGGGGTATGGTTTTCCCTTTTGTCACTATTCCACAAATGCAGGTTTAATTCAATTATCTACTAACCCCTTGTTTACTCTCCTGCCAGGGCTTCACTGTTTTGTTACTTCTCTTGTTTCTTTTATTTCTCAAAGGAGTATGGGTCTTCCCTTTCTGCATCAACTGTTATGGTTTCTTACTTTCACAGTGGGGTTTTCACCCCTGAGCTTTCTTAATCCTTCTCCTTGGTATACTCTCATGCAGGTGTACTGTAGTTTATTCTAACAAAAGGGTAAGGATCTTCCAGTCGACTGTTCCACACTTTCAATGTGGTGCTTTCTAACGCTTTTGTCTCTTCTCACTTCTCGTTCCACTTCTCTTCTCACATCTCGTCTCACTCCTGCTTACTCTCCTACCAGGGTGTTACAACTTTCTTACGTGAGTGTGAATCCCAGACTCACTATTTGCCTGGTTCTCCATCCTGATAGGGCTTCTTCACTCTCTTTTCACTATTTTTAGTATCCACAAAACAACACTTCTCCAGTATTGGGTCATTGACCCTTTTTTCACACTCTTTGTATCAATTGCACTGTCTTTATTGAGGTTTTCAACAATGTGTATTTCTATTTTAATTCTACTGCCTTCACTTGGGCTTTCCACAATGTTCGAATCAATTCTACTGCCTTCACTTGGGCTTTTTACAATATTCATATCTGTATCAATGATTCTTTGTTTGGGCTCTCTTGCTTTGGGGCCAGTACACAGAATTGCCTTGAAATGCCCCGGCAACCCATGTACTCTCCCTGGTTTACTGGTGTTTCTGGGCCTCTTCGGTGCTTGTCGCTCCTCTCCGTCCTCTTTGCTTTTAGCCCTTGAATGGCAGGGCATCCAGTGAGCCGTTTCATTCCCGTTTGGCCTCCTTCTACATTTGGCAGCTCCAGCTGCCCTTGATAGGATAGCAGTGAACCTCTCCCAGCTCAGCTTCGCTGCACGCTGTATCGTCAGCCTCTGTACTGCATTCTGCACTCCACCCGACAACAAACAGCATCAGCACAAGTCAAATGCAGCTGCATGCTCTGTCTCTCTCTCACCACTTGCTCAGCTGTTTCCATTTGAAATGTCCCAGACTTATCTAGCATTTTCCAATGACTAGAAGGCAGCATTGGTTTGCTGTGATTGGTCATCCTCAGTACTCCATTCCTCCCTCTTCCTCGTCCCAGTACTAGAAAAGGGGGAGTGCATAATGGTGTTGGCTAGCAAGTCCAGGGAATTCAGTATCTACATTACAATAAGTCATGCAGGAGTGTGGCACACGTCCTTGGGTGTTACTAGGCGTTACCACTGAAGGGTTGTTTAAGTCTAGTATTCTCTTGCCTCTCTGGATTTTGTCTTCCCTTATGTGGTCCTCCCGCAGACAGTTACCCGTAGGGTCAGAGGTAGTGTCTGCCTTTCCCTGGCCAGGCAAAGAAAAATTCCCTCCAGAGAACCAGTGATGACAATGCTAGATTCATCACAGAAACCTTGCCTTCTCTACGACCAACTGAGTGCCAGGGTGGGGTGTAGCAGACACCTATTGGAACCATTCAATAATAGCAGGGGGACAGGACAGGGGTTCCCCATTTATCACCTACTGTTTATTTTGGTGTTAGAGCACTTTCCATGCCATTAGGAAGAAGCCTGCCAGAAAGCGGATTGAATCATCGATAGCTGATCACAAAACATTACACAAATTATACTATGCTGAAGATGGCGGACCCGGATTCTTGAGTAGCTGAGCTGATGCAAACCATAAGATCATACTCTTCTTTCTCAGGGTACATGATAAAGTGTGAGGCCATGCCTTTAAATGATGGGACTCATAAAGAATGTTTAAGGGGCTCTCAACTGCGCTTGGTGGAGGACCGGCTAAGTATCTGGGGATCTTTGTCATCAAAGAGCTGGTAACATTTTGCTAAGTATAATGTTGAAAAGGCATGGTTGAAGATGCAATCGGACTGAATCCTTTCAATTTGGGGAAGGGGCAAAATTGTAAAAATGGTGGTTATAGCACATTGGAATGATATATTTGGTATGCTGCCTCTGAGGGTGCCAACCGTGTAAATGAACGAGATATCACAGGGGATCATATCATTTGGATGCCAGAGGCCAAGATTGAAGCTTGAAAAACTATATGTGCCAGCAAATGTGGGGGGGCTTAGATTAACTGGTGTTGAGGTGTGTTATCTCACCCAACAGCTCTTGCAGGTGGCGGTATACTTCACGGACCCTGGTCAGAGTGGGAGCAAATAATAAGCCAGTATCTGGGGGTCTGAATAATCTTTAACAGGAATTGCAGAGACAGGGCCCATCCCATACTAAGCAGAAATATTATAGTGTGGTAAATAACTCATACACTCCTCAAGATAGATGAATATTGGCTGGGGTGTTGCTTGGTCTGGTAACGATTCGGGGCTACGCTAATGTCAGGATGTTGGTACTTGATGCTAGCTGCCCTTTTGGTTGTAGCCTCTGAGATTCTATCTGGGGCTACAACCAAAAGACCCAGGCTATAGCCCCTCTCAGCTCCTCAGCCATGTATCTGGGTATTGGCATTCAGAGACATTCATTTAGAGCAACAAGAAGGTAAAGGTAAGGGGGTAACCTGTCCACTGGAGTAAGTGGGTGTGTGCAGGCATAAACCAGGCAAAAGATGTCCTAGTAGGCAACCGTTCATGAGGTTTAATGAAGTCAGGGATAGATGGGGGTTGGAGGTTAGAGAGGAATGGAGACATAGACAGATGTCACAATTCATGCAGAAAGCCTTTTGCGCTCAGCAGGATGTGCTTGCAAGCTCCCCAGGCACTACTCTGTTGAGAGGTTGGAGGGAGAATAGGGGATTGGTAAGAGCATTGTATGCTGCTCTCATTAAGGCCTTAAATGCAGAACAGAGCAAAGCGGAAATTGTACATAGGTGGCAAAAAATCCTGAGAGAACAAATCACTGAGAACACGAGACATAGCATTTGAAGCTTTGAAGGGGGGGGGGCTGGGGAAGCGAGGCTTAAATTGGCACACTACAACATTTTGCAGGGCTAGTACTGGACTCCTAATAGGCTCAGGGCTGCTAAACCTACACAGAATACAAAGTGCTTGGAGGTGTGATAAGGATAAGTGGGATATTGTACACATTTTGTGGTCATGTCAGAAGGTGCACGGATATTGGACGGAAGTGTGGGGGGGTGATTTTATAATGGGCTGGGGAACTCAATGGTATCCACAACTTTGGATTCTGCACGATCTGTCAGATTTATGGAATGGGTCCACGTAGGTGAGAAATGGCTAAACATTGCGTTATTAGTGGCAAAACAGGTCATCTTAAGACTTTGGAATTCTGACACTCTGGGGATGAGTAAATGGGACAGAAAAAAACATTTGGGCAAATGTATCTCTAATTCAGATCCAGAGACAGGCCTCTCTTCACTGATGTTTTGGAACAGATTGATCACCGGGCAAGAGACTGCTCTGACGATAAATGTAATCAGAGTACTTGTAGATATGGAATTCATTTTATCAAAATTTTGCTAATACTATATCGATATGTTCATCTGTAGTTTCTTAAATTCAGAAAGAATCGTATGAATTGATTTGTAAATAGTTGTAAGAATCTTTTTTTATTTTCTCATTTTTATTACTTTCCTTTTTTGTGAAAAATCAAATTGTGGTTACAACACAAATAAATAAAAAAATAATAAAAAGTAAATGGGAACATGAACTGACCAAGGTAGCAGCATCCAAGCAATGTATAGACAGATCAAGAGACAAGGAGGCAGACTTTCTTGCAACCTGGGAGAAGTTTCTCCAATGCAGCTAGCATGCGGGAGAGGAGAAGTTGTAAGGGTGGAGGCAGAGTGGGACTATGTGTGGGCTGGGTGCTCAAACCATTGTACCCCATTCTCCCCTTCATCACTTTTTTGACTTTATTGAGCTACTTTCGCTCACCTTCCCACTACCATTTCCTTGTAGTGTGATCATGCTCTCTGGTCTACTGCCACTTGACTTTCCAAGATAGAGAGCCCTCACAGATTCCCAGACGGTGACCTACTCCGATGTGGCCAGGAGATGACAGCCGCTACCTGATCCTGACCCTGGGGGCAATTTCGTGAGGGAGGATCACATGGGAGGAGACAATTACGGGTAGATGGCATGACTTAATTGGAGGAGTCACAGTGTTCTGCCCTTCCCCATGAGGAAGAGGCTCTGATACCTGAGTTCTTGTCATTCCAGCCAGGCCCCCACCTTTCACTCAAACACTCACACATTACACACTTTGTTCTTGATGGGCCTTTTTTGTGAAAAGAGTGTGAAAAACCATCCAGGAATTGAAAGCGCAAAGAAAGTTTTGCACTTCAACTCCCATAACCACTCAGGTGCTGAGACGAGGAGGAGGAGGACAAGGGAGGTTGTGCAGAGTGATAGAAGCCCGAAGTGCAACATGCAGACTAGTTGTTTTCAAAATCTGTAATGAGCGGGACATTTAAAAATGGCAACTGTGCTGATGAGAAGGGAGGTGCAGGTATCATGCCAGTGCTCCTGAATGCGAAGAACACCGACAGAGACAGCCAGCTATGCAGAAGAGACCAAAGGAAAGAGGAAAGCTGCGTGCAAGCATGAGACACTGTGGAGATGCCAGGAGTAGTGCAAAAGCTCTTAGAGGGTCGGTCATTCAGCAAGGCAGCAGACTTCCCTGTGGGCCAAGAAGGAGGGCTGGCGTGTGACCGCAGAGCCACACAGTGTGCTGGGAAAACACCTGCACACTCCAGCCTAGAAGGCGGAGAAAGAATCCATAACGGAGAGGTGCGAGCAACCTCAGGAATCTGCAGAAGACCGGTGAGTCTGCCTAAAACAGATGGGGAGCCCGGGGGGTTCCGACAACCGCACAAAACAGTGATTGATTGGTACAAGATTGCTAATGCAGTAAATACACAATGGCCAGGCTTGTTTAAATGCAGTCATGGCAAAGTACCAATTCAACACTCAATAAGAATAATGTTTGATGCAGAACATATATAAGGCAATGTGTGTTTGAATGCCACCAAGACAAAGCGCTTGGGCAAGATTTGATGAGAAGAATATTTCCAAATTTTGTTTGAATGCCTCCAGCTCAAAGCGCAAAGGCAAAGTTCAGTGAAAAAGATATTTGAATGCAGACAAGACAAAGTATGAAGGCAAACCCTAATGAAATACAGAAGCATGAGATGCCAATGTGGGGTGGGAGGATGTTTGAGCAAGTACTTTTGAGCAAAATATTACCACAAACAGGTATACCAAGCAGCTCATGGTGTTTGCTACTGTGGTACTACAGAGGCACAGCCAGAATTGTATAAAATGTGGAGCCTGAAGACAATGTAGTTAGGCCCACCACAGTCACATTGACATCTGCTGAGTGGGCATGTCCAGATTTTGGGTAAGCCTTTTCCGCACAGGCCCTGCTTTCTCTACGCCTCTAGTGGTATATCAAAGAACAATGAAGTGCATTAGAACCCTGGTAGGTGAATACTCCAAGAATCTGAAGTTGAATCTGAGAACTGTGAAAGACATAGGACGTCCTGGCAGGCAAGTATATTAGGCAGTTGAGATTGTCTAAAGCTTCCTGGCAGGAGAATACACCAGGAGATCGGAAAGTCCTAAAGAGAAGTCCTGGCAGGCAAGTAAACCAGGCAGTTGAAAATTGTATGAAGATTTTTGCCAGGGGAGTATACCAGGAAATCTGCAAAGATACAAATATGTTGACAGAAAGATGTTACAGAACCTTTTTGCTTGAACACAACTTTTTGGTTGAACAAGAACTTTGCAAGTCCAGTAAAGACACCAAGGATCTGCTTACTAAAGAGACATTTTGACATCCTGTTTAAGAATCCAGGGGAAGGGGACAATCCTCTGGCTCCAAAGGTTGTTGCATTGGAGAACATTTTTATTTGAGTCCTTCTTACACTTTTGGCTTTGAACACTTTTTCTGGGTGAGGGTCAGGATAGGTTGTTTTGGCCACAAAAATGTTTTTTTTTCATTTATTGACTTCCTGACACAGACAGATCCTTAGTTGTAGTTTTTAGGTAGGGACATTCCTCTTTAGAATATGGCTGAAAAGGTGTTTTTCCAACTCATTCCTGTTTATTAAAAATGTCTATACTTCAGAATACCACTCCCTTGCGTCTGTCTCTTATTTCTGACCCCTCACAGGTATTACCCTTTGTACTCTCTTGGCACGTTGGCTCTTTCTCTCATTCTAACCACTCCAAGGCTCTCTCCTAATTAACTATCGCTATCCCTGTGACTCTTATCAGAGTTGGAGAGGGCTACTTGCTACATTTGGATGTGCGTCAAAGAGGCACATTTGTTTTCTTGTCTGCAATCAACGAGATTACAGATAGATTATTTTAGAGTGAAGTCTGCGTCCAGCTTGGGACACAATAATTGTTCCTTTTGCTTCCCTGGGCCTAGCAGCCAGAGAAAATAAGGTTACAAAGTCATTGTTTGGCTTGTTATAGGGTTTCTCCTCTTCTCATTTAATTTGAACAGGTTTCTTCTTTGGAGCATGAGTGGGTATGGCTATTTGGAGCCTTGAGCAGTTTCAAACATATGGGTCTCTTTATGAAAGGTGCTTCCTTACAATGTCAAAGGCACCAGCCCTCAGAAGGGCTCTATTGTCACAGTTCCACTATCCCAGGATCTGCAAGTTTAGGCCAACTCTTGTTTTGTACCAAGTGAAATTGAGATCAAAGAACCCTAATGAACATTAATGCATTGCTGAGAAATATCACATCCCACACCAGCAAGGCCAAGGGCACGATGTAAAAGCATACAGTTATCGTTACTGCAAATCTGACTGCATGTGTCTGCATTTGTTGTCTCTGTGACAGAGGTAATGGCTTAATGATGTTGTCTCTTTGTTCGTTAGTGCACCATTGCATGTTCATTTGCATTGTCCTACTTTTCCTCTACAAAAAAGACATGGCTCTGTCAGCAGCTACCCGACAGTCCCCCAATTCAGGGCTTCTTCACTGTCACACTAACTTGATGTGTTCCTAGGAGCAGAGAGTGAGCTAATGCTACACTGCACTTATCCCCTCAAGCAGAAACTGGCAGGCTCCCCACTCAAGGAATTATCACTGCTTGGCATGTTACAAAGTAAATTATTGTGTACTTGCCCGAGGATAATATGTTAATATATGTTTGACATAATAAACAATCTAGTCAATTTTTTCTTGTGGAAATATTTTATTATGTCTTTTGCCTTTTCACACGCTAAATAGCATCAATTAGCAAGGATGAACTACTTAGGCAATGATTTCATATATTTCTTAGGGCAGGTTTCTGCAACCTGTGGCTCTCGGATGTTTTGGACTATCCCATGATCCTCCTGCATTGACCTTTGGAGAGCCATAGGTTGCAGACCCTGGGGATGAAAGCAGTGTTCTACAAATAACTCAAAGGGCTACTTCTAGTAAGTGCATTATGCCATATGATTATGTTCCAACATAATATTGGAATTCACATTTCTTCTGAAAGCTCTGGGTAATGTTAAACATTAAATTCTGCTCTGCCACCTCACATAAATCTTCATCTGCACACTCCATTAACATGCCTCTTAATTAGCCCATCCCTCAGGGAAGGTGAAATAGAGATGCCCACGCTACTAACCCAGGATCCATGACACTAAAGCTCCCTTCTTTGCAGGACTGTACATACAGGGAGTTTCAAATAGTACCCTGCTGACAGCCGTAGATTTCACCTACTCATAAATCTTGGCATGTTTTTTTCTTCTAATTGGTTAGGTAAGTAGGTGCATTTTAAACCATAGATGGGGTGGGGTAAGGGGATAGGATAAGGTAGGGGGTGGGGTAGTGTGGGCGGGCAGGGGGTCTCCCCGCCTATAATTAAAAAAAATCAAACATTTTTTTTTCAAGATTTCTCCTTTCGGTGAAGTGAATTTTCTGAAATCAGACATTCGCTCACAGCTGCCGCCACGTCTTTTTGACCTCTCTCGTGCGATGCAAATCACGCCAGTCCATGCTTACACACTGCAAGGGTGCATCACTGTCACCCATCTCCCATTTTCGAGAAACTAACACACTTTGTGTATCCCAGCTGCAGGGGGTAAAGAGAGGTCTGTCTGGGTCATTCCAAACCATGCAGCCATTTAAAAAACGCAGGGTGCCCGCACTTAAGAGCCCGATGCTGCTGGGCCCGCAAGGACATGTTCAGAGTTCTGTGTAGGCTAAGCCACTGCTGGGGGCAGAGAATAAGTGCAAAGCGGGAGAAGGAGCTGCTAGAAGCCAGAGCAGGAAGTGGAGTGTGGGGATTGATTGACTCGTGGACGTAGAGCGGTGGATTCTTCAAAACATTAGCGTCGTTGAAGTGTCGTTCTTTTAAGCTGAAGTGTTGTGACAGGCAGGTTTAAAGGTAACTCGTGACTTTCAATGGGTTCACTGGAGGGTGGGCGTGAGCAACGCGGCAATGTTAATTGTTTGAATCAGTTTCCTTTTAAGTCACATAGGCCGAAAGAGGACTCAAAGGACCTAATTCACAGAAGTGTTTTATAATGGCAAAAGCCCATTGCAAAGCGCTCTGTGAACAAGGGCCAAAGTCTATTAAATGAGTAATGCTATCCCAAAACATGTCTGCGCAGAACGTCTGTTACTGCCAACATGGTTGGTGTCAAAAGTATTCATCATGTATTTGTCTAAAGATTTCATACCAAGTTCAGAGAAGACTATCAGTGATAGATAGGTCCGTCCCTCCCACTTTTGTAATATTAAGTTAGTATGTGCGTGATTGAATGCATTGGGCATGCTCAAACGTATTTTGCATGTGTGCATTTATCCATGCACAATAGAAGTACTGAAGGCGCACTTTCACCGCCATCCTGCTCGCTACACACCGTCCTCCCGCCAAATGACTGCACCTATTAAACTAATACCAACCCTGATAAATCACAAAGTGCATTCTGGCACAGAGGCTGTCCAGTTAAAGGATCGAATACAAAAGGTTCGAATGCAAAAGGTGAGAGTCAAGAGGATCGAATACAAAAGGTTTGAATGCAAAAGGTGAGAGTCAAGAGGATCGAAAACAAAAGGTTCAATTTCTTTTTAATTATATCTTTTTTTTTGGGTTTCCGTTTAGGTAAAAAAAGTGTTTTTTACCACACAAAAAAAATGTTAAAAAAAAAAAAAAATTCCGAACCTTTTGTTTTCGGTCCTTTTGATTCGACCCTTTTGTCATTCGATCCTTTTAATTCGATACTTTGACCTATAACCGGCACAGAGGCCAAAGATCGCTCAGCAAACTGCAGTCATAAAGGAAGTATGAAATGAGACTACATGGTGCTCACCAAGCATGGTGCTAGTCACACATGAAGGGCTAAGGGCAGGGCGTGGTTTGACATATGTAAAAGCGAGAGTGGTATGCATTATGGCGCAGTAAAATAAAAAGGATGGAAACGTAGGCTTTTTTTCGTTGAGGGAAGAAGCAGCATTTCATCACACTGAAATATGGAACAATGGACTAAAGCCACATGAAGAAAGCACTGTATTCACGGAGCTGCAAATTCAGGTCAAACTGTAATTTGAACACACGGAAAGAACGCAGCGTGAACATGGATGAAAGTTAGTGGCATTTCACCACACTGGAAAATTATAATGATAGTGATAATGTGGAAGTGACGTACCAGCATTCAAAACGGCATGACATTCCGATTACAGTATAACTTTTCTGGACTTTGCAACATTGCAGCACACTAAGTAGCACCACATTGAAATGGTCCAGCATGCAGCATAGCTTGAAGTGCGGGTTAAAAAGATCATATATGAAAATGAAAACGGGAATGGGTCATTTAGAGAAATGCCAATAATCTGTAGTGACAGCTTGCACATCGAGGGTACATGGAATGTAGGATAGAGCTGTTAGCTCGTTTAAATCTTATAAAATAACTTGTTTAGAGAAATTTAAATAACATACAGTGATTTGAATGCAGCGATAATTTGCATGGCAAGTGACAGTAGCGTGAACATGTGGATGCCGTGTTTAGAGAAATAGAAAGTAATGACAAGACGGATAGTTTAATAGAAATCCATCTGACATACTGTGGTCAGACTGCCAACTGACATAGTAAGCGGTAGTGCTTGAAATCAGCTCTGGAAAAATAGGTGCTCATTACGAGTTTGGCAATAACAGCAAAAAGTGCACCACTTTTTCTGCATTGCCAAATTCTAAGTAGTACAAAATCTGTGGTAATTGCTCTGGTACAAATTCCGCCAGAGCAATTAGCTCTGGAGGAATCACCACCAAAAAACAGTGGTAATTCCAAGGATAATTCTGCCAGGAAAATTGCTGCTAAAAAAGAAAATGGTAATTCCACAGTACCATAAGGTTAAAAGGTGTCAAAAGAGGAGGTAGTTCATAAAAAAAATCAGTGCGCCTACCTCCACCGCAGAGATGGAGGTAAATGCATGTAGGTTATAAAAATAAAGCCACAGATGCATCCAAAAAGAATGTAAGGCCAACACCTTTTACCAAAGCCAATTTCAAGCACCATGCAGCACTTAGTAGACATAGACTATGACCTTCACAATGTGCTGCTGTAAATCGAGCCGCAGAGTCAAATAGTGCAGCAGCAGTCAAGGAAACTGGCTCAACAAAGGAGATGTGTTATAACGAAAAGGCCACCTGTACCTCATTTCAGACCCTCTTCCTGCGAAATGACAAATGAGCAAATAATCACACGTTGTCAGCTGAACAGGGACACCATAGCAAAACATCAGAAAGACCTCCAAAGTGGGACCAGCGTCAGAACTCGAATGAGATCATTGTTTGAGTGGGTACAACTAAGTAAAGACTGATTTTAAATTCTTAGTATCTGATGGCCCTGTCACGAGGATCCGCTTGAAGCCCAAATCCAAGTGCAACTCTTTCTTATTTATTTATTTTTTATTTATGGATGTGCTTATATAGCGCTGAAGGCCACGGGCATCAGGGCGCATACATTTAGACAAAGACAACAACTTGTTAAGATGGGACACCTGGCTGTGTTTTACTTAACTTATGTGTTTCTGAATTATTTAAAAATTACTGTCTTCAGAGCTTTCCTGAATGCCAAGTGACTGCTCTCTAGTCTGACCATTTTCTGTAGTCCATTCCAAATTTCGGCCACTTTAACTGGGAATGATCTACCTAGACCTTTTGATCTTTTGAACACAGGGCAAGCAATCTGCCCCAATGATTCTGATATCAGCGAGCGGCCTGGGATGGAGTGGTATATATGTTTCCTCAGGTATGTGGGAGACTTTCCCTGGAGGCACCGATGGACTATTGTCATGGCTTCTAAAGTGATTCTGTCCTTGATTGTCAGCAAGTGAAGGGATCTTCTGTCTGGGGTGATGTGTTCCCTTTCAGTTTTCTTGCTCACTCTTCTTACAGAACTTTTTTTGGATCACCGGGCAGCTGTCTATGCACCAGTTATTGGCTCATACATCAGGGCATTACCATAGTCCATAGTCTAGTCTGGATAGGATTGTAGCCCTTGCTATGGTGGCACTGTTCGTCTCATTCAGGTATGGTCTATTGTGCTTCAATAAATCGCAGATAGTATTGGCAAATCCTATTAATGTAATTAACATGAGATTCAGAGCTTAGCGATGCTTCTAGGTAAATTCCCAGGGTCTTTAACTTTTCAGCAACCTTTACGGGTAACATTTTTATCCAGAAGCTCTCTTATTCTTTACGAAGTTTCACTCCTGCCTGCTGTCATCCAAATATCATCATCTCCGTTTTACTCCCATTCAGGCAAATCCAATTGGCTTTCGTCCATATCTCAATGTTGTTGTAAATCGTCTCCAAATTACGTGTGTCTGTTTGGGTGCTATGTGCTCTGCAAGGTGAACTCTCCTGATTGTGCAGAGGCTGTTTTCTGTGTGCCTGGCACTGCGAGCAACATTGGGCTCTTGCCGGCGTCGCAACATCGCGCTTCCTGGAGGAGGCGGGGCGAGAGGGACACGTGACCCGGTCACGTGACTACGGGCCACTTCAAAGGAGGAAGGCTGCCGCCCGCACTGTGTGCTACGTGCTCTGCAAGGTGAACTCTCCTGATTGTGCAGAGGCTGTTTTCTGTGTGCCTGGCACTGCGAGCAACATTGGGCTCTTGCCGGCGTCGCAACATCGCGCTTCCTGGAGGAGGCGGGGTGAGAGGGACACGTGACCCGGTCACATGACTACGGGCCGCTTCAAAGGAGGAAGGCTACCACCCTTGCGGCGTTAATCCCGGCAGGAGTAAAGCCCAGGGACTGTTGAGCGACTGTTTGGCGCACTGGGGCCGCACCAAAAAGGTAAACAAATCCAAAAGCTTCTCCACTAATTGTTATAAGCATTTTTTCTTGTTCGAGGCCTGTAATGAGATTACGGAGTTCACTTCTTGAGGAAGAGATGGCTGGACAGGATGGGTCATATCTGGAAGCAGGGAGCGAGGCTGGGCAGGGGGCATCTACCACTTCTAACCCTGTTATAGCTCAGCCGGTATGCACTGCCAACTACGCTCTCAGTAATATAGAGAGTCAGCAAACCCCTAAGGGGTTGTTTCCAAACCTCCATATCCAGAAAGGTTGGAAACGAGGGCTGGAGTATACCCTGACGACACAAAAGATTCAGAGCAGAATCAATGACCACTTCTGTGGAAAAAGAAACAAGAGTGCCAACGACCTGGTTGACATTATCGATTCCATCTGGCAGCCACCCTCCCACGATCATACGAATTTGGAAAATACCCCATCAACAGAGAGTGAAGAAAATAATCAAACGCCCGTAAATACCATTCAAGATAATAGGGCGAGCTTGCCAATCCACCAAGACCAACTGGAAGATCCAACAGCAATCTTTTCTGAGGGAACTCCCCCACCAGGAGAAAGTACTTTGGCAGCTTTGAGCTTTGTTTTAAACTCTTTGGTCTCAGTATTTGACCTTCTTAAAACAGAGGTACAAACACAAGCGGGTCACATGAAATCTCGAAGAATGAATCAGCACTGGTCGCCACAAACAACATCATGAACGCCATTTTAATCCCAATTCTGAAAGAAACTCAAATTGAGGGAGTCAAACAAGGGTTAGATATTGCCCAAATCCATAATTTACTGAAAGAGAGAGCAAAAAGCAGTGTTACAACTCAAGAACTTTTAAAGAAGCTCCCTCTGGAAATACAAAACTCCCAAAACCAGAATGAGATCCCAACAGGGGAGGGTGCAAAAGATTGTTTTGACGACACTCCGCTTTCAGACTCTATTCTGGAAGAATTTCGAAGATTGGCAAATGTCGACATTGACATCATTGAAGACACTGGTGATAGTGCCCAAAAAACTCACGGAGATAATATACAAGACCAATTGACCGGCAGTGGGAGCCAGAGCCCAGAAGAACCCTTGAAAACCAAAAGCAAAAAGTGGCAAAAAAGGAAAAAAGGGGGCAGTTCTAAAGAGATCATTCTCTATACTCTACATGACAAAAATACGAAGAAATCAAAGAACCAGAGAAACAACGTCCCTAAAAAAACAGGAAAGAACACATTTCTGAAAAACCTGACCACTCCGTCTGGTGAAAAGACAGCAGAAACTAGCATAGCTGCTCTGCCTCTTTCCAATTCCTCTCAGACCACAAATTCGCTTACCTCACAAGCCAATAAGTGTGTACCGGGGGAAAAAGGGAAGAAAAAGGCAGGCCTAAATTGCAAGGAATGTACCAGTGTCATCAAAATTCAAACTTTAAACTTTGGTATGCAAACGGACCCTATAACATCTCCATCTGCAGCCCTTAACAACAAAAATCAAAAATCAGCCCATACAAACATCAAAATTGCCCCAATATTTCTGAAACAAAAATCGAATAAGGGAAAAGCAAATGTGAGTAAATTGGAGGAAAAACAAGTTACTGTAAAATTAGCGCCAATTTTCTTAAAACCGATGGGGAAAACCGGCTCTACTTCCGCTCTCACCAATGCTTCTCCCTCAATAGCTGCCAAAGAAGCAATTCCATCAAGAGCCACAATTAATGAAGTTGATTGTCGGAATGGATTAGGGAAATTCATAAATCTTGCAATACGTCCTCAGGATGATAGAAGAGAGAAACTGGAAAGAAAACAGTACTGCTCTCCCATAAGAAAAGAAGAAACTGTGATGCCTAATTTTACCATTCCAAAAGTGTGGCTGAGACTAGAAAAACAAAATAAGGAAAAATCACTTAGCAGATCAGTTTTACTTTCAGAGATTAAAAAGTACTATAATTTGTTTCTCTTTGCCTCAGAAGACATTGAGTATCTTTCATTTCCAATCAGAGAAGATACATTCTTCGTGGAAAAAGCCCTCACTTCTAGAAAGGCGCAACAGGCCCTCATCACTAACAAACACGATGTGGCTAAAGAAGGTCTTCGGGTATTTGAATCAGAGGAGGAAGGAAGGTATGGCAATCGCCCAGGTCCTAAACAGATAGGAGTGGAGGACGCATCCACTTCTATGGGCACCACCAGAGCGATAAGAGAGCCCCAAAGCAAAGTTTCACCCGGGCCCAAATTAAATGAGAACCTGTTAGCAAAAATCCCAGAAATTGTCACACAAATCTTCCTGAAACTAGGCAAGGAGCAGAACAGTCTTTAGACAAAGGGGTCTCGGATTAATTTCCTGGAACACCAGAGGGCCGAGTTTCTTGAGGAAAAGGCAGCTGAAAAATAATCTTGTACAACAGAATGACATCATGCTGCTTCAGGAAACATGGCTGGTTAATCCCATTGAAATAGAAGGCTTTACAATATAAAATCTTAAGGCCGCACAAAAACTTAAAGGGAGACCAGCAGGAGGCCTTTTAATAGCAACCAAAAACTCTACTGTCAAAGAAATCGTTCCACTATGCAACAACATGGTGGGCATTCAAGCCTGCAAAGCAGAGATAGGACCGAATGATTCTCGGTTTACCCTAATCCTGGTTAACGTCTACTGGAACCCTGCTAGGTCAAAACTCCAAGACTTCATAGAATCCCTACACTCCCTACTGCCAATGGCTAAGAGCAAATATGAGGGAGCACAGATCATCATTGCAGGGGACCTGAATACTGATTGTATTAATTCAGGGAATGTGAGGTCTGGCCAAACTAAACAAAGTACTATACGGAAAGGCAAGCAATGGTGGGATTTTTTCAAGTCATGGGACCTGGTCATGATGAATGAAAAAGTAGGTCTGTGGAAGTGGCTTGACCAACCTGGCGTCAAGGGGCTCTGCAATCAACCTTAGACTACATCTTCATTTCATCATCTCTTACCCTACTTTGTCCCAGCCTTACTCTGGATTGGGAAGGGGGGAGTGATCACGCCAGGCTGGAACTCCTCTTCCCCAAAATTCAGAGAGCCTCCAACCTATATATCACACAGGAATTGGAGGGTCACAAAGGTAAATTGAAAGTGGTCAAATATAGAAATGGGGGAAATAAGTTAAACAAACTTCTGGAGGCAGTTCCTCCTGCTATATGGGCAAATGAAATGCACCCAGAAAAATTTGGGAAATTCGTGTGGTCCACCTGCCAGCCAAGTGAAGGAAAGACTGCAGGGAAACAGATGCACCTTCACAATTTCGATGAGGAAACATTCAACAAGAAAAGAATCCTGCGCCAAACATTACGCCACATAAGACAAAATGAAGCAGAAGATCCGCTCAGCTGTATACAAAAGCTCAAAAAGCCTAAACAAACCTATCGGAATCGGTCAAAGAATCACAAGCATCAAAAACGCCAAGAAGACGGGGAGAGAATGCTTTTCCTCCTCAATGCAAATAATTGCTGGAACTTTTGGGCGGCATTAAACCAACTGGAAACCGGCCAAAATAGCTCACTCTGCAATTTAGTCCCTGAGCACAAGTGGGTGGAATATTTGTCCAAAAACTTTGAAGCAACTGAATTCAGAGATCATCCTCACCCAAACGTAACCTGGTCGCTGACATTCTCTGAGGAAGAAATTGAGGACCTTATCACATCTTCCTCTGTCTCTAAGGCAGCAGGTCCGAATGGCCTCACTTATCAGGTGCTTAAAAGTTATGGGCAAAATTACTCTTCCATTTATTTCAAGAAATTCTAAAGAATAAAGTCTTCCCACCATCATGGAAGAGCGCACCTATTATTCCATTTTTCAAAGGGGCTGACAGGCGAAACCCAGTATGTTATCGACCCATCGCCCTTTTGGATATAGATAGCAAAATCTTTATGAGACTAATATTGAAAGAACTTACTTTATGGGTGGACTCTAGACACATCCTTCCCCCTCAGCAGACAGGATTCAGGAAACGCCTTTCTGAACCTGTTGAGCGAAAGTTCAAATGAGAAAGAAGGTTCTCCACTATGCGGGGCATGGGTCGATTTATCAAAAGCGTTCGACCTTGTAGACAGATCCCTCCTCTGGCAGAAAGTAAATAATTGGGGGATTCCGGCACCCCTTCTTGCAATGCTCATAGAACTCCACAAGAACATTACCATCAGAGTGAGATTGGACGAACCAGGCAATCTATCTGAAACAATCCAAGTCCTGAAGGGAGTACGACAAGGTTGCTTGGGTGGACCATTATTCTTTCATTTCTTTCAGACATTGGAGACTTCCTAGCCTCTGCATCATTAATCTGCCCGAGAATTAATGGAAGAAAACTCCATTGGTTAGCCTATGCGGATGACCTGGTGCTACTGGATGGCTCAGCGATAGGGCTGCAACAACTCCTATCCAAACTTAACGATTATGCCAAACTGAACGGCCTCATAATTAACCCATCCAAATCTAAGGTCCTCATTTTTAAACATGCAAAAAAAAAGGTGACCTCAAGAAACTGGGTTCTGGACAGCAAAGCAATTCCACGGGTGGACGAGTTAACATACCTGGGATATGAAATCCTTGCTCACCCAACCTCAAACAAGGTGATACACTCCATTCTTGGAAGAAATCAAAAATTATTGCACAGATGAAAAATCTGAACGGAAGATTCTACAAATTCTCTATAATTCCACTCAAGAAGTTCTACATAGGTAAAGTTGTCCCGGTCCTTCTCTATGGCCTTGAGGCAAAGCCTCTTTTGTGGAACTATGACTGGAGCAAAATTGAGGGCTCTTTGTGGAAATCTTCTCTTAATCTCCCATTGTGCACTCCTCTCGCTAGTCTGAGATTTGAGTTGGGTCCGACCTCTTTGAGTTGCCGCGCGGAGTGGAAGCTACTGTCCCTCGATCGTAACATAATTACAGCCAGTGTATCCACCCTTTTCTTTGATGTAAACCAACATCTAAAAAAGTCCAAATCAAAAACACTCCTTGGCTGAGAAGAAAAGATTGGCTGCATTTTATATAGGCTGGAATTAACAGCAGAAACTCTCATACAAAATCCTAAGAAAGTTAAAAAAACATTAGAAACGGAGGACTGGATTAAAACGATCGAGGGAATCAGAAGGCTTAACCCCCCAAACCTATTCCTGACAGCAGACAGAAAGCTTGGCACCATCCCGCACTACCTGGAAACATTCCCGGACCAAAGAATCAGAAACAACTTTCTCAGGCTCAGACTGAATATAGCCCACACGGGTAAAATACTGGACCAAAGAAACCAGGGTGAGAAGGCAATAAGCCTTTGCAAGATCTGTGCCTCTCCGAACTTACAATCCCTCAAACACCTGCTGCTGGAGTGCGAAGGCACATGGGCGATCAGGGTATCATCACTGGGGAGATTTGTAACCAGAGAGGAGAGCCTAGTTCAGGATGCATTTTGGGACAGACTGATCTCTGGCCAAGAAGTCATGCTAACTGCTGAGATATAAAACATTTTGGAGAAGCTTACTATCTTAAGGAACTATCAACAGACTAGCCATGTTCTTGAACCCTCCAGTCAAGGGGATAAGTCTATTTAGTTAAATCCCTGGTTTCTGAGCCTTTATTTTACCTTGTTATTTTACCTTGTTGCTTTACTCTTTCACTTTCTGTATTCTTAAATATGCAGGAAAAACTGCCTTTTGTATGAAATTTGAAGTTTTAATACTCATTTTTTGGAAAGGTTTTCTCATAAACCAAAAACAAATAAAAAAATGTTTTTAAAAGTATGATAACAACCAGTCAGCTCCATCCCCAGCTGTGTATCATCAGCGTAATTTGTGAAAAAGCTCAGATGCTATTGAGCACTGTGCAGAAGTGTCTGAGATTTAGATTGGAAAGCAAGGCAGACAGGTTCACCCCTTGTGGGACCCCAACATTAATGGGTTCTGATTGTGAAAAGTTGTCCCCCCAGTGTATCTTAGACGTTCGGTTAGCTAGAAATGAGAGTACCCATTTAGCGGCTTTTACTGAACAGCCTCCCATATATTCCAGCGCCCACTGGAATTGCTTATGGTCTAATAAATCAAAAGCCGCCGACAAGTCAAGTAATATCAAAATAACTGACTTGCCTTTGTCCATGATCTTAAGCATGTGCGACTGGAGATCAAGCATTGCTGTTTCTGTGCTATGATCGCTTTTAAAGCCAGACTGTGGATTATGTAGCATGTCATTGGCTTCTACATGCGCTTTTAGTTGTACTGTTGCTACTTTGTCGAGAATCTTCAGAAGATAGCTAGAGTTCGTTATAGGGCACAGACTCTTGGTACAATTCCGACCTTGGCACCGTTAAACGCAAGTGTAGGGTGGCAAAGAGGAAGGGGAGGACATCGGGCACACCCCCTGACAAACTGGCTTGCCACCTGCTCCAAAGGCATTAGAGACTTCTGTTCTCTGTAAGAAGAGGTCCTACATCCAAGCCTGAATCTCTGCGGCATCTAACAACTCAGCCAAACATTTCTAAATCTGCAAGGAGCTGGCCAATCCTGCTGCTGTCTCTACCTCTCCTGTTCCATCCCAGGCCCTTTGCACAGCCTTAGCCTCTTATTTCACTACTAAAACTCAGTACATATTGTCCAACTTCTCTTCCTCTATCACCTCTTCCTCCTCCTCTCCCACTCCTAGCCCGTCTCAGGCCATCTCTCCTCCTCCTTTCTCTTCCTTTCCCCTGTTCACCCATGATGATTTTTCAAGACAAGTCCGATCTATGAAAGTCTCATCAAAGCAGCATCTCCCCTGCTCATCCAGACCCTTCAAGGACCACATCAACCCCCTTGCTCCACCCTTGGCCAATTTCTGCAATCACTCCTTTTCCACTGGAAAATTCCCCTCCCGCTTAAGCACTCTCACATATTTTTGGTGTAAGTAATAAAAAAGCCAAAATCGTCCTTCCTTCTACTCTTGCTTCTCTCTCCCTCTACCCTACTAACCAACCTTGCCTCAGAAGGATAGCTCAGGGGCAAAGTGCTCGTCTTGGAAGCAAGATGACGTGGAGCAACACAGGGTCAATCCCCGAGTCTGCGCTTAGAATCCTTTGGTTACTAAGCACATTATAAATAACCAATCATATCACATCATATCTTATCCCTTAGCTCTATCCCTCGCTCCCTCCTTTTTCCGTACAGCTTGCTGACTGGCCGCCTGGTATACCTCAGAGTCTCACAGGACCCTGGCACTCCCACCAATCCTCTCGCACTTACCTCCGGGCCCTGCTCTCGCCTCATCATCACTGCACTTGGTCAATGACCCAAGAGAGTGGCATCTCTCTGCACTTACCCTAGTCTCCACTGACTGGGTGCATATGGACCTCCCAATCCCCCCCAGGACCTGTTCCCCCCACGTCCCCCTCCTCTGGAACCGTCTGTGCACTTCTGCGATCTGATTGCACCATGCCTGTAGATCGTCTGTCTGTTTCCCATTGTCTTCACCCCCTGCATGTTGGCACCTTAATGCCTAGTTGCTTTACAAATAAACATTACCATACCATACTATCCAACACTAGGGTTTTTTCCAAAAGAAGTGTTTAATGGATAGACCTTTCTTTTGTAAATATTAGCCAAGGATGTCTTTGTCATTCATCACTAGAAACCTTTCCAACAAAAGGGATTGCGGACAAAAACTACACCTCGGGCGGGGATTTGTAGTTTTCTGACATAGTCTGTTGTTTTACCCACAGAAATTACTTCGCCGTAATTTACTTTGCAGTCATTTCTTCAAAAAATGTGAAATATATAGGAGGTGTGGAGAAGCAGTTAAAAGGGGTGGGTGGGTCTTGGGATAGGGGAATAAGTATAGAGAAAGGGAGGGTTCAGGGAAAACTCCCACATTTAAAAAAAAAGAAAATTCAATGAGTTTTTTCAAAGGAATTACTTCAAAGTAAATAACTTTGAAGTAATTAATGCTGGTAAAAACAACATTGAACCGTTTTCCGCAGTGCCTTGTTATCTTTTGTTTTCTATTCTGCTAGAACATTGTCTCGTGTCCTAGAAAAAACTATGTAGCAGTGAACGGCTTATGTTTATACAAGAGCCCTGTGGTGTGCCTGACTCAAAGTGCTGGCACCCAGCCCAAACTATTGAAAACAATTTTAAGGTACTATACTTCAACTTTGCAAGAGGAAATCTTGTGACTTGCATTTTTTAAATATGTAAGTGTTTGCATCGCACTGTGCATTTAGCAACACAGCAGGGCCTGCGGCTCATACCACATGCCGTTTTAAGCATGACTGACATGGGAAGACATGGGAAATTATACATCAGTGTTTGTAAAAAATATTGTAGGAACATAATTCTCTTGGATTTATACCCACATATGAACACTCATATTGGATTTGTAAGGTTGATTTGGCCCATAATGCTCCAATGCCACAGTAAGAAAGCATGTCCATGCTGGCTGTGCCAAATCACGCCAGTATTCTCACATAAGAATGTTCTCAAAATGACTCTGCTCATAATGCACTAATGCTACAAATGAAACGTAACATGTCCAGGCTGGCTGCATCAATGCATGTCAGTAGTTCCAACTAAGGGCATGCTCATGTTGGCTTTGGACATAATGCAGTCATGCCACATCAAGAAATCATGTCAATGCTGGCCGCGCAAGCTATATGCTAATAGACGCACTTAAGAACATGCTCATATCGGTTTTGCCCACAATGCAGTTATAATGACAATGTGACCAAAAATATCTGGTAGGTCTGCCCACTCTATGACATTAGACCCATATAAGGACACGCTCAGTCATGTTGGTGTTGCATATAAAATGCACTAATGCCACCACCGTACTATACGAAGATGCATCCAAGCTGGCTGCCAAGTTTCATTGCTGCTGACTTTTCTCTCCTTCCCTTTAACCCTCCTATTACAGTCACTGGACTGCCTCTCCCATGACCCTCCACCCACCCTCACACACATTGCACACATACATTCTTCACATACATACTTCAAATTCACATACTGCAAGATACAAATGCAGGTACTCACAGACAACCCCCTCACATACACACATAGATACATTTATACATACAAAGTGTTTCTACAATGACCTGCTGAAGCCCTCATCCCCCCCCACTGCATGCTGAGCTTGATGGCCCACCCCTCATTGCCCTGTCTCTTCTCCTTTTTAATTTAAACTTACATTCCTACACATAAATCAAGGGGGCAGCACACTTTCACCCAAACAGTCCAGCGAGAACTGGTGAGTGCAACTGGAAGATAGAATAAGAATGAGGAGTTATGAAGGATCCCGTTTCCAGTAAGCTCCTCTAATACAAGATCGCCTGCGATCATATTAACACCGGTGAATAATGAGGCCAAGCTGAAAGCCGATTCCGCAGCAGTGCTTCTGAAAGTTTAAACTGGATGTAAAACCTATGGGTTAATATCCAATAAAATAATGGACATTGCAGTGGCAGTGGTGCTTTGGTGCTTGGTGATGCTTGAGGAACTCTGATGTTGCAGAAGCGGTATAAGTGATTCAAGGTGCATTGGCCCTCAGAGAAAAGGCATGAATTGGAATGGTCAGCAATTGGCATCTCACAGCAGGGACGTCATTTGGGGTGGCCAGGGGTCCCACCTGCAATTCCTGAGGTATACCTTGCTACCTCTTTGATCTCCCTTACTACCCCTAAAAAACATATGTTTGTATTTTTTTTTAAATTGAAGCTCCTGGGCTGTGGTGGCCAGTGCCATGTGTCTCTTTGTTTCTAAAGTGGCTGGCTTTCTTGCACAGGCCTCTTAAAAAACAGGGGGTGCCAAAAGCGTGAAACATTGAGCAGCGACCCTAAATGAGAAAGAATATGAATAACAAATAATATGTCTTTCTGGAATTCTATACAATAATTGCAAGACTCATTAATGGTCTATTTCAGGCACACTTCAGGGGGTAAATCTTTGATTTAGTCTGCTCCTAAACACCTCAAATTCACATTGCAGACACAAATATCCAAAAAGCTTTTAGAGTAGAATAGGCATCCATTTCGGACTATGTATCTTGCTTTTCACAAGTTGAAGTTATGACATGATTTTTATGCTGTTATCTCTGTTACGATCATCACAAGACATTCCATCTTGGTGTGTTTGGTCACTTGATAACATCTGTGTGCCTAAAAGCTTGTGTACAGTGTAGAAATGTTTGACCATAGAACATAAGGTGGCCCTTGATTTCATGTGCCACAACTAATGCTTTGTTGTAATGTGTCTATCTTTCCTATCTCCATGGCATGCTGGTCAGGATGTTTGTTTGCATGTATGAGGTAACGAGTGCCCAGAGTACAGGATGCCATGCGAGTGCGCTGCTTTCCCTGTGCTACTGTAAATTCTCTAATGCACAGTTATGAACCCTCCCAATGGTATGTATTTTGACAACCTCTGAAGCCTGAAAAGTAGATCCACGCAGGCTTGACATGTGGCCAACTTTGCACCAGACCTGCAGATGAACTGGCATGCAGTTACATCTCAGTTGCCAGTTTAATGGTATCCATTACAGAGTGTAATTTGCTTTCTGATTTTGAGAACGTTCAGACATGTGCTCATTTTACTATAGCTGGTAAGATAGCTATAGTTAGTAAGATAGCTCAGTGAGTTCAGTGATCGCTGCTGCAATGTGCGTGTGATCTGCAGGTGACAGCTTTGCATCCCAGCCAGGCCAACTCAGCCTTTCATTGTTCTTTGGTTGATAAATGAGTACCAACACAGGTTGTGTGACATTGTATGTATATTTGTTCTATATGAAGCACTTAAGCGTAAGTACTATATAATAACACATCATTATCATTTGGCCTTGGATGTCTGCTTGCATTCAAAGTAATTTGGTAATATGGGCCATACACACTGATATTAACGATACGTATGCTGATCCATTCTTGTTTCTAATGTATATCACATTACAGTGATATAGTAAACCATATTTTGTATAGTGCACTTAGGAATAATGCTATGTGATGACACTTTCTGTTTTGTGAAGGGGTGAAAGTTTGTGTTCCATCAATTCCCGTGATGTCACTTGAGGGTGGGGTCAAATGACATCACTTCCTGTGATGTCAGCAGAGGTCAAGGGTTGTGTGATGTCACTTCCACTACCCCTGGCATGTTGATGAAATGACAACCCTGTCTCACAGTATGGTCTCTTATCCTGGGTTGCACAGTAGTTGTGGCCAATTAATTTTACAATTGGATGGGTGGCAATATGTGCCTTAAATTTGCAGAAGCATGTGCAGTGAATGAGCCCATCCATATCAAAGAGGTCAGTGGGGGATTCTACCCCTGAGAAACATTGTTAAATAAGCTGATATATTGCATTTTACACCCCAAATAAAAAAACTACTGTGACAATAATTTCCTGCTGCATCCACTATATGCAAGTATCGTGACTGTAAGAATCCACTTCCATTCTATATGAGCCAATCAAATGCCAGTATTTCCACAGCAAAACATTTTTACGCTGCTGTACCCAATTTATGCCAGTACTGCCGCTGTACGAATACACTTTCAAAATGGTTTTGTCCAACACATGCCAGCATACCAATATATACACATGTTGATTCTGGCTGTGCCCAATAGATTCCAATAATGCCAATATAAGAACATACATCATTGCTGTGTTGTTCCCAATATGTGACAGCATCCCAAAGTATGAATATTATAATGCTACACGTTTACCAAATATATGACAGCATGCCACTGTCAAACACCTTCAGGCAGCCAGTACACTGCCCCGATCTCCACCAAACATACACGCACACAAGCACTCAGTCGCACACACACATACACACACACACACACATTGCTTAACATTCATAACAACCACACACAGATATTTGTTCACTTTCTTTAAACATACCCTTCCTTGCAGTGATGGTGGCCATTGATAAAAGGCATGTCCAGTGGGAATTGAGAGGGTGTAAAAAAGGATGGAGATCTGGTTGCCAAGCAAGTCAGGCTTTGTAGTGAGCACCACATGTATGCCACCACCACCACTTAGCTCACATCATCCATAATCAGACAGGCAGCCCTTATAAATATGACGCACCATGGCATGCACCAGGTACAGTAGCCAGGAGACAGAGTATGGCAAAATGCTTCCTTTAAAAGCAATGGAATGCTAAGTATACACACCTTAACTTGCATCATATTTTGCAAAATGCATGGGCCCTAGATGCTCTTTCCTTAATTCTATGTCCCATTTGTATTTGAAAACGTCAATATATTTGACTAGTCCACTTTGCAGTTGTCCTTGAGACCAGACTTGGTGAAGTGGCCATCAGGACGTAGTGTACCAACATATGGAGGCGGTGCAGGGGCTGCTGGCTCCCTAGCTCCGCTGCTAGGATTATTTGGCATTTGTGAGTTGTGTTAATGAGTGACTGGAGAGTGATACTCTTTATGTAGGCTTATAACAAGGAAGCTTAATAATAATCATATTTATGGGGCGTTTTCCACCATTGTTTTTTCCATAATCGTAGCTCTATAAATAACAAGTGTAACCCGTTGCAGAGCTCAGGAGGTGGAAGGTAAAGGGAGTGTGGTTACTCCCCCTATCGCCCTTTAATTCCTGGATGGGCCCATACTACCAGCACCAAGTGGGGGTCTGTATGCATTTCAGAGTAATGCATCATTTACAAATGCTGGAAGCAGCTGGACTGAAGCACACAGTCGAAATCATGAAATTCACTAGTGCGGAAAAATTGCTGAAATTCGAACACATTTGTATTTTTACTCCTTTATGTGGATCTGGACAGGACTGCAGAAGTGACGGTGACCACCTGGTTACTGGTTTGGCAGTCAGATTGTGTGTACATTCTTCAGGTAGAAGTATTGACAGGTTTGGGAGAGTCGAAGAGAATTTGGGGTAGCAATAAGATAAAACGCATGGGGGAGTGTTTCTCTCTGATAGTGACGATAGGGTTCAGGGGAGAGGATTGTATCTTAAAGTCTGATAGAGAGGGGTGCAGGGAAAAAGAATCAGAGCGCATCCATGCACTGCCTGGCACTGATAGGGTACAAGGCAGACAGCTCAACAATGCTGTGATGCACTGGGACAGTATAGGCCTCTGTGTTCTGAATAGGCAGTGACAGTAAGCATAAGGTGCAGGCTGGTAGCTGCTGATGTATGTTCCACACAGGGGAACTCAGTGATAAGGTGAAGTCAGAGAAAGACAGAGGGTTAGCTAGAGAGTGAGAGAGATGGCGGTGTAGGGACAGTGGTGCACTGTGCAGGTGTCATTGTGGCGATGGAAGAATGATCTAAGAGGGGCAAGGAGTAGTGGGGCAGGATGCAAAGGGATGTAGCAGGAGTGGGGTGAAAGGAAAGAGAGAGACACAGTGAAAAAGGCACTCGGGGAGAGAGTGGTGTAGGGGAACGTGGAGTGCAAGGAGATAGGCCAAAAGGAAGAGAGGATTTGGCAAAAATAGATGCACAAGGAAAGAGTGCTGCAGATGAGTGTCAAGTGTCGGGAAAGCAAGGTGCACTAAGAGAGGGGAGTAAGAAAGAGTTCCATGTGTAGTTTTGCGGCAGGGTTTTTTTTCTGGTTCCAACGCTGCTTTTATGGATTGGGTCTTTGTAGCGCTTCCAGTTGCCGTGCCGTTGTTTATACGAGGCGTGGCACAGGCTTGAAATTGATCCCCCTTCACCACTCCCCCCTGTGATCCTCTTCCTTTCAATGGGTGGTGTCCCCCTTCTTCCCCTCTGGTGCGTCCTCTGTCTCCTGCCCCCTCACCTTCCTTTCCAGCCTTCATCCCTGTCACTTCCATCTCCTTTCACACATCTTCCCCACCCTCTCCCAGCTACCTTCCAACCCACTTCAGACACCTCACTACCCCCAAAATGTACATTTGAGCAGGCACTGCCATTAGTGGTGCAGCAAAACAGTAATGGCGGCACTGGAGAGACATGTGATGGCTGCATGAGAAAGTGGGTTGAAGGGAGAGAGGCATACAGAGCAGAGGTACAGGGACAATGGGCCTCATTACGGGTCCAGCGGTAACTGTGCTGGTAAAACTGGCAGGTAGCCGCCAGACCTTTAATGAATTAATGGCGCCTGAATTCCCGGTGCCACCAGGCTATTCCGAATCCGGTGGCCTGGAAGTAAGTACCCACTCCCATTGAATCCCATAGGACTCCATGGGAATGGGGAAACGAGAGCACCGGCCTGATTGAGAATGATGCCGGTGCTCCCGTGAGAACTCTGCAAGCAGGTGCCTTCCCGCCCAGCATGTCTGACCATGGTGGGCCAGATGGAACCCGCCCGCAGAGTTGTACTGTGCCGGTTTTGAAACAATGGTGCTGGTAGACTTACCAGCACCGGTGTTTCCGGTCTGACACAGTTTTAATGAGGCCCATTGTGTGTGAGAGACAGAGAGAGATAAAAAGAGAGCGCAAGAAAAAGACATTCAGAAATAGAGAGAGAGAGAGGGAGAAGTTGCAAGACAATGGCGAGATGGGTAGTGAGAAAGAGGGATTCACTGGTTGAGAGTGGTGTAGATGAAAGAGCAGGGTCGAGAGAGAGGAAAAGGTAAGTGTAGACGTGCTAAATTTAGTATCAGTATCATGAGAGAGAGGGGATAGTGAGAGGTGTATGGGAAAGCAGTGGTGTAGGTAAGCCCAGTTCCAGCAATGCAAATGATGTCAACAAAGTCAGTACCATCTCTCAACAACAGCTGTTGCACTCTACTGTGATGTCTAGGCTGAAATGGTTGCTACCCATTATTGAAGATGAGACCGATAGACTGAGATAGCACAATACATTTCACCATTATTTTTGCATTTCTCTTACTGCATGAAAGCCAGGAAACCATTGTGAAACTTGAGGCATACTGAGGTAACATTGGAGACTGCATCAATTAAACTGCAAGAGCATGTTTTGTAATGTCACATTATATACCAGCCAGGAAAACCTGGCAGCTGCACTGAAATCACTTCAATGCCCTGACACTACATAGATGCCTACAGAACACATTTTTAGAGCGTGGGAATAAAATGCAATATTAACCCATTCTCTTAATATGTCTTTTAAAATATCATCAGTACTATTAGGAAATGACCTTGTCTCATCTTAGAACTGACTACATGTGCCTAACGTTAAAAACATGTTACATTCAAAGTTACGTATGAACACATTTGTTTTCTCACAATGTGACTCTCAGATGGAAATGTGGAAAATAACATCAGTAATTTTAGGTAATTATGGGAGCCCTTTTTTGGACCGGCTGTGTCTACCTTTTGAAAACATTTTACATTCAACAATTACACGTGGAAATGCTTTTTTTATTTTTATTTGCAACCTTCAGTTAGAAATGTGAACTGTTTTCAAACTGTTGTATGTTTCCTGCTTCCTGGAGTTTTACAGTCTTTTAGATAAGAAAGCAATTCCAGACCTGCATTCCATGCACACTGTTCCTCCAGTCATTGAGATTTAAAATGCTCTTTTATTTTCTTTACTTTGAGAATGAACTGCTCTGTGGGTTTTTGTTTACCAATCATTTCATTCTGCATCATCTGATATTGAAGTCTGTTGGACTTTGAAAGCTAATGCATTGTTATGATATGATATGATAGGGTATTTATAACACGCTTAATACCCAGAGGTTTCTAAGCACGGACCCGGGAATTGTTTAATTGTTTAATTGCTGCAGATTATTTTCATATAAAAGATATTAAAACCTTCATCTTGTGTTATTTTAAAACTGTAATAGGGAGGTGCCCAACTTTTCTTTCCATTGAATAGCTGAATCGATTGTGCTGAGATGATACAAAGCAGTAGCTTTCATTGTACTAACTCAAAATATTATGCTGAGATGTTACAATATATTAACTTTGTGAGGAAGGCATCTAATGGCCTGATTCATGGAAATGAGCACAGATATCCTGCAAGGGCCACGTGCCTAGCAGGACATTGCTCAAGCCTGTGGGCTGAATGAAAAATGCATGGCCCGCGTATTCATGGAATTCATTGCACAAAGTAACCATATTCGCAAGTCGCGGCCGGAACGCCCTTGCACGCTTCCCCGGGTGTGAATACACACACCATTAAAACAGTATGTGGGGTCCACCGCAAGCAGACCTGCAACCCGTGAACCCTGTGCAGAGTCCCCCGTAACTGTTCGCAGCACCTCAACAACCTGCTTATGAAAAATCGAAACTTGGTCTAAACTTGGAAAATGTGCATGCAAACCCCTGTAAACCATTCCTGCACCCTGCTACACTGCTTACGCGCCCCCTAATTTAGATCGGAATCCTGATTGAGTACACGCATCCTGAAATCCGACATGCAACCCCACCTCTGCGCTGCAAATCCTAGGCGCAAGTGTACTTATGCCTGTCTTTCGGATAGCGGATCACATGAAGGACATGTGTGGCCTTTTCCGGCCAAGAGGTGACACAATCGAATCCATGAATACATCTCATGCTATACAATTGTGGGCGTGCGAGGGACTGCCTGCAGGCCGTCCCTCGGAACGCCCACTTTCTCACAAGTTGTTCCCTATTTTTGGTGTTCTGCCCCTTTCCCAGCCCTCTGCACAAGCCACACCCATGCTCTACCTGGATTCTCGCGCAAGACCCTCCACAGCTCCCACATAAGTGCTGAGCAAGTGCAAACTCCATGCAAGTCAAGGAAGTGTACTGGGCATTCGATTCCATGAATCGAAGAAGGTGGATTTGCGCTCATTTGCATGTGCAAGTTCCCTATTTTCCGCAGCGATAATTCCATGAATCGGGGCCTGAATTTGGGTTTTGCGTGATTTTAAAACTGAACTGACATGGTGTCAAAACTTTTCTTTTTTCATAATTGAAAAGTTTTTAAATGAAAAACTTCAAAAGAATTGTTAAAAGTACAGATACCTATCAACTGAAAGTTTACTTTGCAGAGCAGTGTAAAGTATTTTTTTAAACTTTTATCAGGGGTTAAAGTTATGGTAGGCAGTTGGCGACTGAGCTGGTAGAATGGAGTGCAGACAGCATTTCGTTTGTTAATCCGGAAGTTGTATAACTCATGCTGTTTTACGTGTTAAATGAATGCTTTATAGCACATATTGCTTTTAAAGTTTATTATTAACTTTTGTATTTCCATGCTTTTCCACCTGTGTGCTAAAACGCCTACCCTGAGGCTGCCCATTCCCTCCTGTCTGGTACTTTGCATGACTAATTACTCACATTTGAAACCAGTGGTGCAAACACTTCAATATTGAGAGTTCGCCCACTTCATCCGACTCGTTGGTGGTCGGTGGAGGTTGTGTTTTATACTTAAATCATCTCCCATCTTGACTTTGATGATGAAGCGTCGTCAGCAGCAGGCACACAATGAATGGCATCCGATTGTATATCTGTTTAACTCTTTGTATCCGGTTGGTAATTCTAGTTAAGCCATTTTGAATGCCTTTTTCTATATTCAGTTGCAGCACATGGGTTTTTGGACATTGGGTTATGTATCTCCAACAGAAAAAAACAAAGAACATCTTACTGTAGGCCGGTAAGTGTACTCCATAGAAGCCAGTTGAAACTGATAAATTCGAATTTCCATCAGGGTAGTGAACCTGTTGCACGGAAAACAAAGTTAACTTCCCCAAATTATTCTGGGAGCTGATGGGCAGGCCAGCTTTGCAGTTGTGCTGCTGCATTGCTTGTTTAATATGGCCCGGTTCTCATCAATGCGGTTTTCTGTTGAATTATTATACCGATACAAACTTCCCATTGACAAATGACTTACTTGGAATTCTATGTGGTGAAAAGAAGGCTTTAAGGATAGCTTAACCGTGTTTAATTTTAACTATAACAATTACACTGTTTCTAACACGTTTCTTCAGAGCTAGAACATTTCTTGTAAAGGTTCATGAATGAAATCATTGTGAAATTGAGGTCAACGATAATTTAAAAACGTGAGGCATGCATTTCACACAGTTTGTTTAACGGCATATCCCCTGCCAAATCATGAACATTTTGAAAAGGATCACCATTATATCAAATCAAGGCCAAGACTAATCAATTGGCTTTATCTACGCCAACGCTACAGGACATCAAGCAGCAGACGTTCAATTAAAAGACCAACATGGCTGTTTCTCAAAATATCAGCAGGAGCACTGCTTACCATTTAGTTAGCTACACAATCACACCCCAAATGTGGTTTAAATCAGATGGAATCAATCAACCCTGATAGCGTGTACTCATTGGCGGATTCCAGCATTAAAAAAACGAAATTTTGTTTATTTCTGTTACAAATCAATTCAGATCCATTCGAACCGTGGGCACATGATAGTTAGATTTATGCAAAATGGATTTGAATCTGAATAAAGGGCAAATAGCAGAATAATTAATAACATAAAAAATAAAAAAATATATAATGAATTGCAAAACTATTAACAGAAAAAACCTGACACCATTTTCATTTTCAGACAGGTGAAGCCAACAGGTCCTCTTATTTCTTTTGCCTGCTCAACTCACGGTCTAAATATTTCAAATAATTTTGAGTTGCAGCAGCTCTCTATGGTTGGAATCATTCAAGCTGATTTGAATTCCCATTGTATAGATGGATATGGATCTGATTTAAGCCGGTTTGCCAATTACTAATATATACATTTATGTTTTTATATATATTATAGGCGACTGTAGCTGTCCTATGGTTAAGGTGAAACTTGTATACATAGACGTTTCTGAAAAATTCTATTGCTAATAGCTTTGACTTGCAGAACGGGTATGGATGACATTTTCCCCAAAACAAGTTTGTCATGTGCATCCCCTCCCCTAACTTTTGAGAAAGATTTATTAAAACAAAAAAACCCACCGCGTTTGGCCTACACCCGTTCATTTTCCTATAGAGTAAAAGTGAAATGTTTTAACAGCCACAGCACGAAAACGAACTTGGGAGCAGAGTGTTGACTTAATTTCCTTCATGGGTTTGGGTTAAATCTGTTCAGTAGTTTTAAAAATATTCAAAAGAAAATAGGTTTCTCCCTACTCCCAAAAACGGTTATAAATCGCCCATGGTGCTATGCAGCAGAGAGGCTTTTCAGCTGCCATTTTAATTTTTTGGTCAATGCAAGTGATTCCTGTGATAATACCTAGAGTAGCCCAAAATAAAAAGTGCTCAAAAAGCTATTTGCAGCAGGAAAAAAGATGCAATCACATTGGGGTAGTGTTGGGAAAGGAGAAAGAGGACACCATGTGAATTTGAGTTGGGGGGGGTCTGGTGAGTCGTTAGGGGTATAGTGTATGTGACTTATTGGGGAAATACCAATGGAATCATGCAAGATTGATGTAGGAACGCTGAAAGACATATCCCGAAAATAAACTGAGAGGGAGGAAAAAATCAATTGAGGGCTGTGGGGGGGTTCAAGAAAAGAGAAAGCGGGCACATGGTGAGTGCCTATGAGAATGGGGAAGACTTTTATTGTCAACCATTTTTTCCTTCATTGGAGGGATCAGCACAATGCTACGCTACTGCTGGGATCGGAAATGATTACTGTTGGAATAGGGAGGAGTAAACTATATTTTACACCTGCAGAGATCACAACTGCTAATCAGGGGGCAATGGGTCTTTGCTAACAAATTATTGGTGTAAACCATGGGCAAAAGTCATGGCTAGTGGGCCCCGAAGAAACTATAGTATAAAAAAAACCTTGAAATTTAGTGAAAAAACTTTAGAACAGAGCATTACACTGATCAGATTTTATGCATCAAAACCCTTGAAATTCAGCTAATATGCAAAGTGATGGCCAACTTAACTCGGTGTCCCCCATTGCAAAGCCCATGAGCACATATAATATATAACAGATGGGATTTACAATGACATACAAAATTAAATGATGGGGGCCTCTATGGTGGGACGCTGAGTTAAGATGGTCATTACGTCCCAAATCCACTGAATTTCAATGGTTTTGCTGCATTAAATCTGATCACCTTAATTCTCTCTTAACTAGAGTTTTTTCACTGAATTTATATATTGCTGCACTATAGTTAAGGGGAGTACCATGATCCATATGAAACCCAGAAATTGAATTGCTAATGGATGGGTTTGGCTTGCAGGACGGGTTTGGCTGTTATTTTGCAAACAAAAAGTGTGTCATGTGCCCCCCAAACTGGACATTTTTGGAAAGATTAGTTAAACAATGAAAACATTAATAAGAAAGCAAAAGAACACTGTTTTCAACCTACTCCAGTTGATTTTCCCATAGAGAAAAAGTCAACATTTCTGCGCAGGGAAAAAAACGCTGGTCAAAATTGGACCAAGTAAGAAACAACTTGGGCACAAAGCATTGACTCAATTTCTGGGAAGGTTCTGGGGTTATTCCATTCGGTAGTCATTAAAATATTTGACAGAGAGGGGGTGCCCCCGGCTCCTTAAAAAATGTATATTGGTCTTGGTGCTTTCTGCAGAGAGGCTCCAAAAGCAATTGACACCATTTGGCTGTATCAGCTAAGAACTGGAGATGCCATTCCAAATTGTGATTCATCTCTTTGCATGCAAAGAATACAAATGCACTGTTTAAATGACTCATGGAATCATATTTCTATTTAAAACATGTTTTCAAAATGTTGTAGTTACTTAAAAAAATTGTTTGCGGTGAAAATCTCTATCAGCCGAATGTCAAATGATATTTTGTTCACAGTAATTATGTAAATTATGCAAGTGTGGACATTTTAGTGCACAAACTGCACACACCAATGATTCATATATCCTACCTTTTATGCCGGTGTGACAGTTATTCTGAGTTAGGAATGGAATGTTTGTGTAAAGGTATCAGTGATAGAGACGAAAATCTATATCAATCCCACCAAATATTGCGCTGAGATAAGAATCGCTTGAGGGGATTGACCGGAATGAGAGCAATCTGATGATCCGATTAGTAACATGATCACATGTGAGGAGTACAATGTGTTAATGTATAAATCTCCAGAATGACATCACATCAAATGGGAGGGAAATTGGGTTTAGAAGTCACTCACGTTAGACTGCCCTCTTCATTAATAAACCAAATGAGTATGAAGAGGATGGTTTAGTGTGATGTCTCATTTGTAACACTGTCCAATCACATACACTTACCAATTAGATAAGGGAAATTATACCCATCTCAACAGGAATGGTTTCTGCTCTATATAAATTCTTAACACATTAATTCTGGGCACACACTCACTCTCTGACTGGCTGATCCAGGGAGGGGATAAAGGAGAAAAAGGAGAATTGAAAACAGAAGAAAACAGCAGAAGAGAGAAGGTAAAAGATTGCTTTCTTTTTTACCAGTGTAAGTGAGGTCTACTTGGGGTTAAAGATCCAGGCCTTCTTTCATGCAAGAGACTACAGATGTTCCCAGAACAGAAAGACGGGAAGCAGACTGTGGTGGGAAGCTGATCTCATCTTGCTGACGATGCCCACCTGTTCATAGAGCAGGAGAGTTGAACCAGTCCTAAACATGATCTTCACCAGTCTAGGAGGCAACTAAAAGAAATTCTATGAAAACAAAATGCTCCAAAGAGGAACAGATTCAATTCTGGCCCCTATCATTTATAAGTGGTGAGGGCTGGGATATATAATTTGACTGCAAACATGCTTGCATATTAGTAATTATGTAAGAGGTGTAAGTGTTACTGGCATATTTGATATAATATACCCAAATAGTCTATTCATTAAAGAAATGAAAATGGTGCACTCCTGTTTTGGGAGTGCAGTGGGGTGGAACATACCCCCAAGATAGATGCCTACCAATTAAAATATCTTACTAAACAGGTACAGATAAAACATTACATTGTTGACGTGAGGGGCTCAATGCTCATGGTTAAGTTGGAATCTCCATTGGAAGAGCACCTTTTCAGATGCGAATAACTTAAAAACAGGTGAATCTGCACGAAACCTTTCAAAAAGAAATGTAAATCTGACGTTTAAGATTTTCTAGAATGTCTTGTGAATTTACATCGACACAGGGTAGAGTTTTAAGGGGTCTCCAAAAAGTTGTATTCCCCCTGCAAACTCCCATATTGAAATACATGTTTCCCTTACATACAGCAAAAACTCTATTTATATCAAACTGGCACCAGAATATGGTATCTCGTACTACCTACAATCTTCTCTTGGCCTGCTGAAAATCTGTTTGACAGATTTTTTTTATTTTTTTAAAAGAAATAAGTGGCCAAAAAAGAGAAACTATCGAGTTAGAGACAATAAGTGCTGGCAGACTATTTGCAGATGCACCCACTGTAGAAATCTGATTGGTTGATTCCTTTCTGAACAACACAGTGGGTCCATTAGCCTGAGTGAAAAGACATTTGACTGGTCAATTGAAAGAGCACAAATACGATATTTCAGAGCCTGACCAAAAATGTTTGCTGTGGGCACCATCTCGGTCTGCATATTTTACTGTGGATGTCCAGATGCCACACTGAACAACAATTTGAAAAGGAGCACATAGCAGCCCTTGTGGGAACACTTCAAATCTTAGCAGAGTTTGAGGATATCTTAGTGGAGTAAAATCAGCCTCTACACAACAAAAAATGGCAGATTTGGCTATTTTATCTGCCAATAATCG
This sequence comes from Ambystoma mexicanum, assembly GCF_040938575.1. Classification (NCBI taxonomy): domain Eukaryota; kingdom Metazoa; phylum Chordata; class Amphibia; order Caudata; family Ambystomatidae; genus Ambystoma; species Ambystoma mexicanum. The sequence goes on along the minus strand of NC_090922.1, from coordinate 1,002,063,681 downwards.
TTGGGGATATGTAGATTGCAGGCTTATAAAGACATGTCAAAGGGACAATTGGCGTCCTTCTGGGGCATTCATCAACCATTAACAGGGTGCTTTGGTGCCTTAAAGAAGTAGAATGTGCCCATCTTGAATGAAAAATGGCAGATTTAGTTATTTGGTCCATGGGCTCAAACCGGAAGTACTGCAGGGAGAGAGACCAACATGCCCGGTAATTAACTCTGTAGGTAGGCTCCAACAGCATCCAGGAGTGACATCCAGCAATTAACATGTTTTGCAGCTGAGCACTTTGTCAATATGGTAAAGTCCTCTTTTGTGAAACGCATGAAATGGTCACTGCATTTTTGGCGTGTGGCTCCTGTCCTTTGTTCTGTTCCTTTTAGTTTATCCCCACAATCAAGGGACCATTAACGTTCAACCGGAAAAAATTAGTGAACACTTTACAGCCAGCACTACTTCCAGTGCTTAATTTGTGGGGGTGTTTGCTAGTGCTCTGCCCTGGCACTTATTTTTGAGCCCAAGCACTTATTCTCTCAGACTCAGTTTGATTATGATGTCTTGTTTTGGCAACTTTATTTTTTTAACTAGCAGTCACATAGTAAACACCTATAGAATCAACACTTAAACACAATTAAACATGTGTCTCAAGTCAAGAAACGAGTACATTATGTCATGTATATGCTGATTGGCATTTGTAAATCACGCATCTGCCATAGTGAGTACATCCGTCAACCACAACACGCCAGTGGGAGCTGCAGCTTTAACCCTATATATGTTGACAGCATGGGGAGGAGCCGTGGATGGTGGCAACAGTGGTTATGGAGCTGTCCATCCTGATGTGCCATGGGCATGTCAGAAAATATTTGAGCCCCGGAACTTATTTTCTACAAATTCAGCAATGACTACTTCATAGTACTCTAAATATCTTTGAGAAAACTAACATTTTGTGGAAACGCTCATAAAATAGCTTGTATCGGTTGCCGCTTGATGCGCGATTATGTATTATTACCAAATCTGCCATTCACATAAGTAATAAATAAGTGATAACTATTCAAAGTTGAAAGCAGTGTTCCTACATCTTCACCCCTTTTAATGAGTCTCACATCAAACACGTCTACAGGATATGTACAGGACAAATTATTTATTATTTAGTTTGTTTCAGAAATATTTTTAAAAGCAGACATTTCATTTTATGTTAACGTATGAATAATGCATGTTTTAGTAAAACTATTCTTCAAATGATTTCAATTAATACCAGATCAAATATAGATGTATGTTCGCAGATCTTTGTTCCTACAAGGTATCCAGTGTTTAATGTATTGTGATTGTGAACAATATATATAACAGACTATCATCACTATGGCAATGTCAACTGTGTAATAACAATACACTGAACATACTGTCACTGCAATATACTAACCCACTACTGTGCAGACTATAAATGCACTTTTATATGTACTTGTGATGTGCCACGGCACAAAGGAATTTTTCATAAATGTGCCTTCTGTTGAATATTTTTTTTTTTACCTTTTTCCTTGTATCCTACGGTGAATCTCCTTTTTCAGAGCTATTAATTATATTGCTCTTTTGCAAGGTCATGTTGACCCCCTATCACGCATTTGGCTTAGGAAGCTTTTGACTCCAATCCCCCTACAATTTTCCTACAAGGTATCTGCCATACCTTGATAAATTCACCAACCATATTTTACTAAAAACAATAGTTTGCATGTAGTTAATAAAATCCTACATGGGGCCATGGTTCTATATACAATGAAAGACATTTTACTGGTGACGCTGATAAGGTTCTACTTTTCAGCAGATACCTATAGCTTTGCCATAAAGTAATAACACCACTGATCACCCCGTAGGAAGGTTCTAGTAGTCTTAACTTGTTTGGATCAGGTTATTCCCCTATAAATAAGAGGGGGAACAAAGTGGCTCTAGGTAGCTGTGTTCATAAAGTCTGGTATGAAGGACTGAAAAGAAGGCTGGTTTACCACAAACGAAAGCCGTGCTGGATTAGTCTAACGTATAATGTAACTCAATTATTCACCTCAGAGAGTAAATATCTGTCCACTTACTTCCAATTTTTTTTTTACCTCAAAAGATTCCCATCATAGGAGTGTAACCGTGATGCCTACTTAGTCACCACACTTCTACAGACCAACAGTGGTCTAATCATAAAGGTAAAACAGGCCCAGCCAAGAGGTATGCCTCCTTCATATTTTGTGGTAACATGGGCCAAGGGAAGGATATACTCTCAGAAGGGGTGTGAATATGATACAGTAGCAACTCAAACAACAAAGTATAAACAGTCCAAAATAAAAAGGAATGTCCAATCAAGGTTTTATAAAAATATATATACTTTAATAAAACACACTATTATACAGATAACTATGAAAACACTAAAAACCCACCGCTGTAAGAGAGAACACAGAATATTCAAAAGCTAGAAAGATGCAGCACTCTGGGTAATGCAAATATCGATGAAAATGAATAAGCAACCACAAGAAATATTATGTATTAAGGCGACCATACCGGGTGTATCCCACACAGATACAGGAGGAAATGAACCTGATGTAACCGAAAATAGCGAGAATATAACAACTCACTGTCAAACTGACACATGCGCTTGCAATAGAGATCAAGCAAATATGCACTCACCATAAAGAAATACAAACAATAGGTCAAATGTGCATTTATACACATGAATATTGCCTGCACCATACAGACACAAAGAACATAACATAAGCAGTATATATGCTGAACTACAACACAAATGATATACATATACAGTTCACTAACATAGAAACACAACAGTAAAAGGCTGTCATCTTTGTTAAAATGTAAGTAGCAACATACATTGAAATGAATGGAGGCCTTGAAGCTTCATGAAAACTTAAATTGCTGAATTTGCTAAAATACAGATTTGTGCACAGTGCAGGCAGAACCTGCGCAGCCCCTCTCGAAGGTTACTGGAAGACTAGGGCGGTTTGGGCGGTTCAGAAGAAAACAAGAGATATCATTTCCCAAGGCACAAAATATATTTCTCTTTGATTAATTAAAGAACAACCAGCCTTTGTATTCGAGGTGCCGACTAATTATGAGTTAAAACTATACAACAAATGTATCGTCCAAGTCCCTAGTGGTTAGAAAAGTAGTAACACTTGTGTTCATATAAGCGAAAAACCCAATAAATGCAGGGTGAAATAATTCAGAACATGGTTCTCTGACACGTGACCCATAATTCAAGAACAGTGTCTATTCATTAGTGCCAGAGACGGCCCAGCACCTGCTTCAACTCCCCACATATTCCCAGAATCAAGGTGCCTAATAAGGTCAAATACAATGGAAGACTCTGGCTCATGGCCTAGGCATAAGAGATAGTGTCTTATTTATTGGAAGAATGCAGGTCTTAGGGTTCTCTCCCCCTAGTCCCATTTTTGGCTCATGTGTTAATGGCCTGTCAATTGCTCAAAGTTGGCAAGTCCGGTGCCAACCAATGAAAACATGTAATCCTGTGCCACCCAGTACATGTTGCATTAACCAAATGTCAACTTTAAAGATGACATGTATTCCCTATTATCAATTTAGAGGTGGTCTGAGGTGGAGCAACCGGATAAGAGTAGAACCAATGAAAAGACCAACCCCTATAGCTTCTATATGTATGTAATTCCATTAACCAATCCCGGTGCCTCATAGGTTTTTGTAACCAAGATTGTAATGTGACGTCAATGATGACGATCCAACCATTGTTGAGACCTCACAACTACTGCATAACACATGTCTACGACTATGTTAACTATAACAGAAAAAGTGCCCCCACTCTCCCAATTTCATCACTACATCCAACAATGTGCAATGTTATTCAGGGCAGTAATATGGCTCTGAATTAATATGAAGGCATACCAGACATCATCACAATAATGTACTGTTTCAAATGAGCCTGCTTCCGATCATGGACTCACCAAAAGACAAAGGGCCTCATTGCAAGTTGTACGGTATCCCGACAGGGATAGCACCCAACTTTTTTCGCATTAGCACCCACCCATCTGGCGGTATTACGGCCAGATTATGGGTTGGGAGCTAAAAATTATTCCCCATTCCCCATGCGGTCCATTGGCCATATTAACGGGCTGTAACTGTGCTGAAAATCGTCATTTTTCCTCTATCCTCTGTGTTTAGCCCCAACTCTGAGCTGGGAGCTCTGAGCTCATGATTGGGAAGACCCAGAAATGCAGTGTTAACCCTGTTGCATCCACATTTAGGAGTTACCACCCAACTCGTGATGAGGCCCAAAATGTTGACTCCATTTTACTATGGGTTCCTCCTTAAATTTATTTAAAAAATACAGATTTTATACTACATGCACTTCTCAAAAAGCCTATGTGGTGGCAGACCCCCAATTACCTCAGCCCAAACGGGGTCCACCACCTGAGGGACAAGTGCACGCTTTGTACATAAAGCAAGTTTTATTGTACAATTATCAGGGGAGCAGTTAGATGGTGTTGTAGGACCAAACTAACCCAATCTCAACAAACCACATCAGTTCACATCTTATATACGTTTTTGCAACAGTTAAAATACTCCCAAATACTTTATTGTAATCTACCCCACATATGATTAGACAAAAACCTCTTTAAAGAAACCCCATCTTTTCCCAATCCCTACATTTTCATTGGCCAATTTTATCTTAATTGTCATCTTCAGATCATATGTAGAACACACCTCTTCTTAGGATGTGTCTGTAGTAGGTCATGACATCAGCACATGATTAAACGGAGGTATTGAAACATAATTCATTACTAGCTATAACTGGTCTAAGCTCTTTAGCCTTAACATTTAATTTGCACATGGCTTGCGTAAATATTTCAAGCAGCAGGAGAAAGGCTAGGTAAATAATTTCTCTTTGGGTTAGCAATACTATCTCATTCCCCAGGTCACCGTTCCATTGAAACTTTCCAATCTACAAAACTGCCACTTAATCTCAAAATTGTAACTCCTTGGTAGCCTTGGACATTGTTTTACCCTGCACCATACTGCTGACCTGAATAAATAATGAAACCCCTTCCATTACCCTCCCAGGCACCAGGAGATTACATCTACTTTCTATGATATTTATCAGACCATAAAGCTCATTGCTAGTTCCGGCAGCTGTGCTGACCACAGAGTGTGTGAAGTTACTTATTTACCCATCCTTGACTTCTAAAACCTCAAAGAACCAGATCCAAAAGTTCACTTTCCAAACCATTCCCAACTACTATGTTTTTGAAAAGTCCACTTTATCAAGATTCATGAATTCCCCATGTATTTGTATTAAAGTGCATATATGTTTTTACATTTGGTAGGTTTGACATTTTATCTTTCTATGCTCGTGCAAGCTAATATGTATCAATTCTAAGCAACGCTAAAGTAATGCTAAAGTAACATCCCATCCATCTTCATGGGGAACAACCCCATGACCATCTCTTACACAGATCTCAATATGGACATATTCATTGGCCGAACAAACCCAAGTCATCCCCCATCATTTCCTGCAATATACCCTCTGCTCCTTACAAGCATGCCAATTTGGTGGAGGACACACAACAACTTCAGTTTGAGTACCTATATGGGATGAAGTGCTGGTGACCCTAGCCTTGTACAGGGTTATGGTCATCATGGCAGTAGCTGTCGGTACCTAGGCAGAGCAACATCCTTAAAGCATTTGACAGTAAATTAAAAGAATGAGAAAAAAGACAAAAATAGGCAACAGAATTCTCACAATGAGGCTCAGCCAAGAAGGTACCCAAGAGAACAAGGAGTTGATCCACAAATCACTGGTGATCCCAGCCTCAGTCTCCATGATCACTTTCAGTTAATGCAAGGCAGCAGTAGTTCTCATGAGGGTACCATTTTTGGTATCATTGGGAGGCACAAATGTGCAGCAGGAACTCACGATCTTCCAGCACACGCTGCCCTCAATTGCTGTGAGGAGGTCAAGTATATACCAGTTTTGCAAAGTCATAAGCCTGAGTACCCTCAATTCTTCCCTTATGGCACTGAAAACGGACTCAGAAGTGTTCACAAAGAGTTGCAGTTCATGCCTGGTGATCTGGAACCATTTGACATTGACCGCTGCTTGGGCCCTAGGTGCCAGGAGGGAGGCGAAGAAGGTAAAGAAGGTCTTGGGGTGGCTAACCAGCCAGTATCAATTGGGAATGTCTGCTACAGCCTGTGATGATGCTGCTGAAAGGCAGTTAGATCTTCTCCTACATTGCAATTGTTTGTGACTTTGGTTTTCAAGCATAGTCTTTGATTTGTTCATATACAATGATAAAAGGGGCACAAAGGTCACACGGGGCAAAAGACACAGATGTAACTTCGGGCTTTGAACGGGCCAGAACCAGGTGTTCCTCTGGAATTATAAGAACAGGCACATGAAGGGTAGAGAGACTGCACACACCTCGCCAGGCTGGAGGCAACTAGCTATATGCATACCCTCCACACGTTCAAAAATTATAAAGAAGAGCAGTGGTACCTCCAACCAGACCTGTGATGCGAACCATGCGGCTGCCATCACCCTTAAAACAGAGAACAATGACTAAGTGTCTGTATCTTTAACAGGGTTTTTGGGCTCCTTAAGCCACCTCCAATACTGCAAATCATTTGTCCATACTGTCCCATACCTTTGATTGATGTGGGCCACCCCTTCTTCTGAGAATCCCCTCATTCCTCCAGCTCTGCAACTCTTCATCCCTTGCTCCCATCAATTCTTAGAAAAAATAGCTCCTTCCAAAGTCAATTGGGCTCTTTGGACACACCTTATGTTTTTTTGCTCTGCCCGATTGGCAACTGAACAATTTTCCATGATTGGTAGGATTGTTGCCATAATTTACTGCCCTTGAACCCTGCACAAGGCATGTGCACTAGACATAGCGCATCTGCTACTTCTACCTCACTCAGAATAAATACCTAGGAGAGCGGGGAGGGAGGGGTGAGAGAGCAGATGCAGTAATATCCTATGGATATCTTTCTCCTCATCTTCCTTCCTCATATGGATGGCTATGCCATATGTTATCTGCAGCAAAACCACGTGCATTCATTGTGGGAACTAATTTATTTTATTTTATTGTTCTTTTAGAACGTGCCTAATACTGTACCTGAGTTTGGTTTCTAAGCACAGATCCGGGATTGAACCTCTGTTGCTCTGCGTGGTCTTGCTTCCAAAACCAGAGCATTTCCATGTGCTATCCTCCGTTAACTAATGAATTCATCATCATTATTAAAGGGATCATTGTAAAACATTTCTTTTTACATTTTCTCCTTGGATTCTATAAAGCTGGACACATTTAAATGTTCTACATTTACACTAGAAGTCATACAAATATTCATTTTCACAAAATTCACAAATCTATGAATCTCTTTTTTTCAGGAGAAAGTTATTTAAGTTCCAGACCTCGATTTGCACCCCCCTTTGCAGTGAAACTAATGGTGAAACCTTAGGGTGTACTATATATATAATTTATTGTGATTTAGTTTACATTGAAACTTTACACATAAAAATAGCTTTTACGTAAAAAGAACATAAACAGAATAAAAAGTGATCAAAAAAAGAAAACACATGACATTTAGATACAAACATACAGGGAAAGGAAAAGCATCAAATTCCCTGAGCAAACAAACCATAATGTCATCATCATTAAGATTTAAGTTAACAATAGTCTCAGATTAGTAATAGTTCAAGAACCATACAATGCCTCATAACGCCAACTACTCTTCGGGGCAGACTTTCAGCATTTGATTAACATAGCAGTGAAGGTTTACTATTACAGCAGTTCCTGTTTAAGTGCAAACTCATGACAAGTAGCAAAATCACTTAGGCTTCAACAGTAACTATACAGTATCTCATCATTGTGTCTTCCTATATAGTTATGTTAAGGCTTGTTTCCACCTTCATCCAAATATTGTACAATGCCATCAGGATCCTCATGCTCTTTGAAATAATGCAATGATACCAAAATAGCTCCTCTTTGATGTATCCGTGATTGTGCACAAAATTACCCAAACCAAGGTTTATGGCACTTATCATTTTGTGGCATTCAGTCAGCAAATGTCTGGCCGTCTCTGGCTGATTCACTTCATTACATAGTCGGCAGAGCCATATTTCTGGAGCGGTCATGTCTCTTCTACCGGTGATCGTTAACGTAGGTAGTTGTTCAAGCCTTGAAAGTAAAATGATGCGTCTGAGTCTCACATCAGGGCACAGATTAAGGTAACTCTGAGGTTTTTTGATGTTGTACAGTCTATACTGGACAAACTGATAGCTTTTCAGCTCCTGGAGATGAGCATAGTTCTCTTGCCAATCCCAGAGATCTATAAATTTACCCAGGGCCCTCTGTACCTCTTCTGTTACACTACCCACCCGGATATGCCACCCAATGGGCGTCAGAAATTTTTACATTTGCTCCTTCAAGGGGCATGGGGGGTGAACCTTAGAAATCTCTTGATGGACAACATTTAGTAGCCCGTTATTGGTCTCACCACTCATTTTCAGATAGAGTAGGGCTCGCTTTTTTAAAACTAGAGCTTTCAATGAGGTCAGCCCCAGTTCTAATCTTATTATTGCCACAGGAATTCCTGGTGGTAGGCCCAAGATAGAGTGCCAGAATTTTTCTTCAATCACCTGCAACCATTTCAGGTCAGTGTTGAGGAGAGCTTCCAGACCATGGGTGATCATAGGGGGCAATACTTGCACATAGAGTTGACGTGTGCCCCAGATAGTGAAACCGCCTTGATTTACTGTGAATCTATGGAACAGTGCGGTCAATTGTGCCGCTCTTGAAATGCGTGACTGTTTGCATATTCCATAGTCACCGACGCTCTCAAATTCAATCCCTAGATAGCGATAATGAGGCGTGTAGGCGATGTTGTTGAGGCCAACTCTAAGCTGCACACGAGTGGTGTTCTTTTTGGTGAATCTCATGGCCTTAGTTTTTTCCAGATTAATTTTAAGGCCATTTCTCTCGCCAAATTTCCACAAGGCAAAGGCCGACCTACGCAGCCCACTAATGGTGTGGTCAAGTATTACTAGGTCGTCCGCATAGGCAAGAACAGGACAGATGGAGTCTCCTATTTTTGGGGGACAGTTTGTTGCAGCCCCAATGGCCACGGGATGTCATGTACGTATAGATTATATATTAGAGGAGCCGTGACACAGCCTTGTTTAAACCCCCCTATTTTGGAGCACACTTCTAGTGGTATGACCTTCCTGATCCAGTTTTACTTTTACAGAAGTATTCTGATGGAGCAATCTGAGATAGTAAGTCAGGCCCTCAGGGCAGCCCATTGATTTTAACTTCTGCCAAAGACAATCTCAGGGAATAGAATCGAATGCCGCCAAGAAGTCTATATAGAGGGCATATAATGGGGGCTGCCCCCCTGATCTTGCTCGTGTCCTTAGGAGATCCATAACCATTATGTTATGCACTGCCTAAAACCACTCTGGAATTTACAGAGTATATCAGATTGCTCTACCCAAAGCTGTAGCTCTTTTAATAAGAGTGAGGCAAATATCTTCCCCGTCGCATCCAGCATTGAAAGGAGTCTGTAATTACTGGGGTCCGTTTGATTGCCCTTTTTAAAGACCAGTATAAGAACCGCCGTTTGCCAGGATCGGGGTTTTTTCCCCTCATTTAAGATCTTTTTAAACATGATAACTAGTAGGGATGCCCAAAATTCAGGATGAGACTTCATCACAATGTTTGCTAGTCCATTTGGACCAGGGGCACGTGAGTGAAGATTTTAATTCCATAATTATATTCATCACCATTTCATAGGATGCATTAATAGGAGGAATTAACGGCATATTAACCAATGTACAGGATTCCTCCGTATCTACCTTGGCATTTCGATTTTCAAGGAAAGTTATCCATGATTCGGCCTTAATAGGGTTAAATAATCTGCCTTGTACAGTGCCTTGCGCTTTAGCCAGCACAGACCAGATGTTACGGGTTTTACCTGTACAGATCATATTTACTAGCCTTTGCCAGGATAGGATTTTGTCGGATTTCCTTTTGGCCTTAATAATAGCTCTATATCTATTTTTGACACTCCTTACCTTGATAAAATATTGGTCTGGGGGATATGCTTGTCTCTTGGCAAGCTGAAGTTCTGCTCTACACTCTCTCTTCGCATCTCTGATCATTTTATCAAAGGGAGGCTTTTTTTCCCCCAGCTGGTCATAGCCCCTACGCGACCAAACGTCACGATTCTCAACAAAGGAGCAGATCCAATTTTTGATGGAATTTATCGTCATCTCCCCAAAATTTAGTAGAAGGTGCTAGAGCGTGGGTCACTTTTTTGTCAGACCAACTGATCCGTGTGCCTGCTTTATTTGGCTTAATGTTACCCATGTTAATAGCAGGGGGGTCATTTACCCTGATTTTCAATTTGCATGTGAGTGTGGCATGGTCAGTCCACTCATTAGGGATTACTTGCATATCATCCACCATCTCATACAATCTTGGGCAGACAAAGATGTAATCTAAAGTACTGCAGGAGATACCATTAGACCAAGTGTGGTGTGCAGGATAATCACTACAGGTTTTACCGTTGACCATTTCGATGTCCCATAAATTAAACAAGTGTTCCCACCCTCGACCTTCAGGATCACTTTTTTGGTATGTTGCATGCAATTTTTAGATTTTAACCTAGGGTTTTTGAGACTTTCCTCTATTCCCTGTCATGTGGCAGTTAAAGTCGCCAACCACTATTACCCCAGTGTTTACAAGTTTTAACAGCCAGGTAGCCAATAGGTCATGAAGAGCCTCCTGAAGTTGTTCTCTTAATAGTGCACCAGGGAGGTTATATAGGCTGACTAATAGGAAATGATCCTTTTCTGCCTGGTTGTCAACCGCCATCATGTTGCTAGCAAATTGGGTTTCCACTTGTTTAGAACCAAGAGTATTGGCTACCCCAGTGATAAGGACACCATAAGGTCTACCCTTTGTGCCTTTTTTTGCTGCCATTTGATAAGTGACAAAGCTATCCAAAATCAGTGGATTCATTGCCCAAGTTTCTTGGAGACAAAAACAACTATATTTATTCAAGATCTTGGTAGAGCCCTCTGTTGAAAACAAATGAACAAAACCCCTGCAATTCCATGACAAAATTGTAATATCTCATTGTTTTAACAACACTCCAGGTAACGAATCCGCCAGCCATTTTAATACTTGTTGAATGTCTAAAACGTCCACATTCTTCCCTTGAGGGAGATTAGGATAGGGACTGACCTCAACTGGCAAATTTACCTTTTTGGGCAATTGTCTTAAGTCGACTTCATTCAAATCGACATCAACCTCCACGTCAACCGCTTTGAATACAGCCTTATAGTTCCTTAGCAATTGTGCGGTTGATAGAAACTTACAGTGCAGCGCAGAAACCTGAAGATTTGGGCCTTTTAGTGGTTCCACGAATTGGAAGTCGTCAGACTTAAGGACCCTCAATTGCGGTACATAGCTCAGTCTAGTTAACAGTTCTGAGCGAGAGAGCCATTTTGGTTCTTCGCTTAAGTATAAGTTCTTTATCAAACATATGCGATTTCCTTCTGTGACAGCTTTAGTTTCAGTCAGAAGAGTTGTATTAGGCGTTGATGCAGGTGGCTCTAGTATACTCCCAGGGCTCTCCTCGTCCATAGCCACTACCTCTTCACTCAAGTCATCCCCCTCAGGTAATTCACCCTCCTCATCACGCTCAATCATCTTATCTCTTTCAGGTATTAACCAGCTAGTCAAGCAGCCCTCTCCACTGTTCTTCCTTTTCTTCGCTCTGGCCTTTTTTTTTTTTGCTTTCTTTGAGGGATGCCCAGAGGATTCCTTGTCGGGCTTGGTAGGAGCCATAGCTCTGGCTCTTTTGTTCTCAGCCGCCCTCCTCGCCATTTTATGTTGCTTACGCGAGAAGAATGGTAAATTGTTTTCCTCGTCAGCCTCCAACCCCGGGATTTGTGGTTCCTCAGTTTGATGTTCTTCAATTTCATCAACCAATTGTATAGCTTCCGAGAGGTTGGATTCTGCTGAAGGGTCAACATCAGCAATTCCATCAGTTTTCCCCCTCTTGATCATGTCTAGGGTTAAGGCATTGGAATTGTCCAGTATTCTCCCCGCCATTTTCAATAAGATTTTAACAGCGAATTGCAGGGATGCAACTGAAGACTGAATCTCTGCAATCTCCATCGCCCAGGGTAGGTATTAGCCAGACATTCGCTTTCAACTTCGGGGCTATCTTCCATAGAAGCCATCGCCAGGTTCAGAGATACTGATAATCTGCCCATAGATTCCACTGGAGTAGGAGAGGCATATGGAGTATTTCCCTGCTTATTTACTTGGGTGCAGTCAATATTGATAGGCATTGACCCTGGAGCAGGGGTCATATTTTTTTGGATATTGAGACATAGTTCCAGTAGCAAATTGTTGTCTATGTCATCAAAGTTCGAGGCAAATAATGAACCTGTATTATAAGGCGCTGGAGCAGTAGCCTCCTGGATAGTGGTGGAGTTATTTTCAGGGAGTGGGTTTTGTGGGGGAAAACTCGGTAATCATGCCCTGGTCCGCGGGTATGGCATTCTTAGTTTTCTTCCTGGGTTTTGCCCGTGCTGTATCATTACTCGGAGGACTCTTGACTTTCTCCATTCCCTTAGTTCTTCTAAGTTTATACTTAAGCTGTGTAGATCTCTTCATTGGAGGCATTCGGGCTTCCACCAACACTAGTCCTCCGCACCTTGATTATATCACAGTACAGTATCAATGGGAATAAATCCCTGCAGTCTCCTCGATATATCAGCGGTCAGGATCAAATGGATCAAGTCCCAACAGTCTCCTAACCACAACTGCTCACAGTATGTCAGCTCTTTATGAAGGGAGGAGGTGTGGGTGTCCACAACTAAAAAGTGGCACCCTGCAGTATCACTTCCTACGGTGGTGCTCAGGGAGTGTCTAAACAAGCTCATACATTCACTCCCAACCAGATAAAAAAAAAGGGGGGCAAACAGCAGAATGGGAGATGATGATGGGCGTTATTAGCACATGTTAGCCACCGAAACCCCCATCAGAGGCAGTGTTTGGCGCCTCACAATAATAGCCAACAACAAGGCAATCAAAGTAGTGCCCCCCAACACGCCACCAGGGCTCGGCGGGCTGTTGTTCAGTTAATGATAATGTCAGCTGCCCTGCAGTCCCATTCAGCATTTGCTGCTCAGCACGGCACCGCTCTCCGCCAGCTGCACGAGGCGCACACCTCCCAACTCAGCCCCCCTCTCACCAGTGATGATCTGACAATGGCGGCGGGCATTCTCGCCTCGTTACTCCACTCCGAGGCTATGCCAGGGATCGATGTGTCGGGCGGCGGGCATCGGAATTTGTCAGCTCCGAGGCTCCGAGGCTCCGAGGCTCCAAGGCTCCGAGGCTCAGGGGAAACGACGGGAGAAGCCCTTCGTTTAAAGCCGCGGACTGCGGGCTGCAGGCAGCAGGGAGCGGCAACTCGCTGACACACCGGCTACACGCTACCAGCAGCGAAGAGCAAAGATTGTGGGCGTGTCAAGCCGCACCTCCACCCACAGTAGCACCAGCAACAATGCAAAGATACACAAGGAGGAGGCTGCTTCCGACAACGCAGTCTCTTTGTAATTTTCAATTAAAGGGTGTACTTAATTTGCATGCCTGCTATTGTTCCTGTGCGGTGGTGGGCTGCTGGTAACCCTTCGAGTACCACTAGGAGAATCAAATTTTTGTTGCCCTCCACCATCATAGCAGTCAGAGTCACATAGATTACTTGGCGTGGTCCATGGAAGCACTGTTCCTTGCAACGACGCACAAAGGTGCAGGTGTGGATGAAGTCCCCGGGAGAAACTGTGTCTTGTGCTGATTGTTGGTAGTCTCACTGTTTTCCTCTTTTGCCTGTTGGTGAGAAGACACAACCTGTGAAGATATAATCTTGACACTTTTCATCAACGCCCTAAGGTACAACCTAAACTCCTCTCCTAGTGCCACTGCAGTTTTGTGTGCTGTCTGATACAATGCGTGTAGGTGAGAGAGGTGTGTGTAACCTACGCCCCATCACAATTTTGTGAGAGCTCAAGTGGTGGTCCTTCCCTAGCTGGTTTCTCAGGTAGAGTAAAATGAGGGACAGGCAATGGTGCCAGGACTTTTTTAATTCGGTAAATAGTTTAGCTAAGTAGGCCTTAAGGACCAATTAAGCATCTTCATGATCCCATTGGCATGCGGCTGGCACAACCTATGCCTTATTCCTAACAAAAATGTGATTTCTGTGAACAAAACATTAAAGAAGTGGGTTTCATTATTGGTTTTGTGGACCTCATAAATTCTGCACCGCGGGAACAACTCTCTCACTAGAAATCTCACCACTGATTTAGCATCAGGATGTATGTAGGGACCATCCTCAAGCCACCGGGAGAATAGACAAGCGACAATAATTAAATATCTGAAGTTAATGCACCTCATAATCATGTTCACAAAATAAATGTGGAACTCCTTGAATGGACCAGAGGGCCCGGGCAAGACTCTCTTTACCGATCTGGTGGTATTTCCAGGATTGAACTCCTTGCACATTACACGCTTAACTACAAATCTACTTAGCTGTGCTCGTAAGTTAGGGATAAACCAGTCCTCCTGGAGCTCTGCTGTTATTTGTCATTGAGAAGTATGCAACGGGAAGTGTTGTGTAGTTGCTCCAGAGCCAAACGAAGTACCTGTACATGCATTACTACCTTCCCCGTCACCAGAGCAAATCTGTGGGTCTGTTCCAGAGAGTCTGTTCTTCTCTAGGGACTTTACCTTCCATTTCTATCATTTGAAGCACTAGAACTGCAGTGTATGAGGCTGGCAACTGTACCTGTTGGGACACTGTTTCAATTTTCTGGGAATCTGTGAAAGGTAAACCCACTGCTTCCTTTTGCCATCTTGTCTATGGCATCATTCCTGAGAGCTATATGTGGTTAGTATGGGCAGCATATTTAACTAAACCTATCTCTGCTGGCAAAGTGAATGCTCCAATTAGTTTGGATAGCAGTGCAGCATGCTGGACAGGGGTACCATCAGACCTCCTAAACCACCTTCTCTTCCATTTTGATAACCCAGAATGGATGGTGACAGTGACCTACTCTGAGTCACAATAAACAGTGACTGCCTTCCCTTTACTCATTTCATTTGCCTCTATGAGCGCACTTATTTCCACTGCTTGCGCAGAGTAATGAGAAGGCAACTGTCACTTCAATATGACCCGGTACACCCCATCCACTATACTCACGACAGCTGCACCCGTTACCCTCCTTCCCATCTCCTGGTTGATGGTGGAAGACCCATCAACAAAAATCACCTCACCCCCTTCCAGGCCATCTTTGTTCACATTCACCCTCTCTTCCTCTTCTCTCTCATACATGGCACAATTGTGAACAATATCCTCAGTCTGTACTGCCTCAGATACAAATGTCGCAGGATTGACTAGGTGACATTGCACAGGATGAATTGACAAAATGACCTAATATCCCACAAGTCATTAATGTGGACTTTTGTGGGATCACCAAAACTGCATACTCCACGTACATTGCCACCGGGCAACCCACAGTACTGGTTAAATAATTTTGAATTGCAAAAGCTGCTGCCAGTAGAGCTTGTTTATAAGGGAGCTGCCCCTGCATCACTGGGTCTAGGAGGCTGCTGTATTATGCTAAAGGTTTGTGGCCTAGCAATGTTTGCTGGGACAGGACCGCTGTCATCACCTGCTCATTTGAATGGGAACACAGAAAAAAATGGCCTCTTGTAATTCGAGGTTGCCAAGACCGGAGCATTTCTGATAGCAGTGTTGAGTTCCCCAAAGCAAGTTTCCATTTCCTCAGACTACTCTATTGGGCCTTTTACCTTCTGTGCTTCCTTGAGTCCCTGTAGTAAGGGCCTGACATAACTAGAATAAACGAAGATTCATGACTTACAATAGTTACAGAGCCCCAAAAACTGCTGCATCTGTTTCAGTATGATTGGATGAGGCGTATTCTGAACTGCAGTGGTTCTCTCCAGCATTACCTTTCTTCCTGCAGGTGCCATCACTTGCCCCAGATATGCTACCTATGTCTGACAGTGCTGCAAATTTTCTTTGTCCACTTTGTACCCCTTCTCCGTGAGCAGGGTGAGAAGCATTATTGAGTGTCTTCGACACTGCTCCTCTGAAGTGCTACAGAATAATAGATTGTCCACATGCTGAATTATGATATTGGACTCCTGTAATTTCCCCAAATCCATTGGAACCACATTGTTAAACACACTCAGATTCGCAGTAGCCCGGGGGCAACCTTGTTTGCTCAGATCTCTGACCGTGATAAGTAAACGTCATGAAGTACTGAGAATCAGGGTGTAGTGAAGTGGGTCGACCCCGTAGGGATGTTACAGAGAATGGTGGCAGGATTTGGTACCACCGGAAATTCCATCTCAACAATATTATTAAGGGGTCACAAATCCCGGACGCTCTTCCAACTGGACCTCGGCGCTTTCTTCACGGGGTAGATGGATGTCTTGCATGGGGACACAGAAGCTTGTATTATGCCTTGCTTCAACAACGCCGTAATAGTCTCATAAATCCCTGGGTCCGTCTCTCTCAACATGGGGTACTGCTTTACCCATGGTAATATCGTGCCGGGTTTCAAATTGATCCTCACTGCTCCAACACTCTTTAGTAGCCCCACATCATGAGGATTGCTGGTCCACAAATGGACCAGAACTTTCCCCAAATTCTCCTTTCAAAATGGTGATGTATTTCTAATGATGAGCATGCTCTGTGGTACTTCCCTTTGCTCTATCACTATCTGTCAAGGCACCCCAAATTCAAAGACTATCTGTCCGGTGTCTTCGGTGTCTTTGAACAATTGCTTGTCGGGCAGGTCTCTCAGCGACAAAGTTGGATCGGTGTACAGAACCGTACGCCACTGTCTGCCTTCCTCATCTGTGCCTGAGAGAACCAACCTGTTCTTCTTAATCACTACCATTTCTAGGAGAACAGTAACAATGATGCCTGCTGTTACTTACTGTTACGCTCACCTGGTATCCACGGGGGCGCCACACGATACAAGATGGTGATCTAAGTGCTATCCCGGACCCCTCTCTGCTTGGTTATGTACCAGACATTGGGTAGTGCCTATAACAGGAGAATGTAGGGTTTAGATACTGGTTCTGTGATGGGTGGACTCCCATCTCCCTCTGGTCCAAATCCCCTCCTTTGGGGTTATTGCGCACCTTAGGTTTTTGTGCGTTGAACTCTCCATCCTGCGTCTCTGTGCAGGGGCGCGTGGTTGGTGCGGGTGTTCCGTGGACCTAGTTGCTTCACTGGTCCGTGTGCCCTTATGTCAGGTCCAGACCGGCTGTGACACTGACTCTGCTTGCTGTCTTCCAGGTGAATTATGATATCTTTTCCGTCTTTATTCTGTCTTTTTCTTTCCCTGCGTTTTCTCTGTCTTCTCGGCCTCTTGCTCCACTACGCTGTTCCCTAAAAATGTTTCTTGTTGTTTTCACAGGGATGGTTTCGATCTCAGAGACACCGCGCCGATGGCGAAGACCACAGTGAGTTATTTATGCATGGAGCGGTACGCTGTTTATTGTTGTTAATTGCTAACCTGTGTTCTCTTCTCTTCTTTGTGCAGGTTGCGGTGATGTTCCAGAGTGATTAGCGATCAAAGCCCTGCTTGCCCAGGTAAGTGCTTTGTTAATGCTGACTTTGTTCCTTCTCCCTTGCAGGTTGCCTTGAAACCCAGAGATGGGCAAGGTAAGAGAAGCGCAGGGTGCTGCCAGGACTCGCTGCTTGCCCAGGCAAGAATTGTTATAAATGCTGTCCTTGTTCTTCCAGGTTATTAATGGAATCCAGATCTAGGGATTCAGGATCGGGCCACCGGAGAAGCAGATGAGCAGGCCCTGGACACAGTGAGCATTACGCTGCAGAAGTGCAGAATAACGTGAAGCGTGTTCTGCTGTTTGGGTGTGGTTTAAATATCCTAGGTAAAGTAGTTCCAGGCCAAGTAGTTATAGGCCCAGCCACACCCGAAACACTAGACCACATGGTGTGGTTCGAAAGAACTGAGCTGTGCAATAGGCCACCATGTTGGATTAAGGTCCAAAACTGGTATTGCTTTATTCCTGATAATGAGCATGGCGCCAAAGGCGCCAGGACTGACTCCATGTATGTTTCTGACGGAGTTTTAAGGCCCTTGGGGCCGGTGTGAAGGGCTTTAGCCCCACTGCTGCCAGGGGGCAGTTATACCTGAGGGGGTCAGGGGCATGGATCGTGATACTTACTGCGGCACATTAGGCAAAAATAAAAACTCCATCGGTACCCGTCAACTTTAATTACTGACCCCCGGGACCAAACTCACCCCATAAAGAAACAGTGTTGAATGCATGGGAATCCCTCTGATTGTGCTGTCACTACAATAGGTCTGAAAATACACTGCTTCCTTTACCGGATACAACCATGGAGTCGAGCATACAATACCTTCCTCCGTGAAAGGAATCGACATCTGCAACTTGCTCAGGATGTCCCTTCCCAAAGATCTGCTGGGATGCCTACTATACAATACAAAAATGGGGCTTACACATTTTGAGTACCTACCTTAATATGAAGATCTTCAGTATAAGGAACCAACAGGATAGCCACAGAGAATCCCTGTGTGTCCATTGTTTTGCCTGACAAGGGGAACTCACCTTCCTTAATGCAAGATTTCGTAGCCCCCACGTTGACCATAAATGAGAACGTTCAGTCACCTACCTACACATCTATCTGGGTTCCTCTTCCAGATCAGTGTTAACGGACAGGACTGGACACATCAGGGACCCCTGAGGACTGTCATACTCCTGGTACATATTAGCACCAGGAAGAGAAAAAGGATTCCCTCCAAAAACACTTGCTCCTGTATAGTGTATAACCGCTGCTTGGGGTAAAGGATTCTTGTCTCATGTCTGCACCGATGCCTGGTCATTGTGATCCCAAAGGTCTGTGCAGCCCCAGTCATAGGGTTCTGTTCAACCCATGCCTGCTGCAAAAACAGATTGCCTCTGCTTTGCTCCCATGTTGAAATACTGTGGTCCGCAACAAAAATCTCATGACACGTTTCCCAGCCTTACATATGACCAACAGTGAATCCCATAAAATCCTCCATAATTCTTTCCCATTGGCCCATTAAATTGTGGACCCATTCCTCCGAGCCCACCAAATGACCCACTGCCCCATGGAAATCCTCCCCTTTCCCTCGGAAACCCTCTTATTGGCTCTGGACCAGGGATATACCCATCCATCCACCCCTGTGTCATACACGGTTCACTGTGTCCCTTTTGTTCCGATTGCCCCTCCTATTCCTCCATAGAATTTGACTAGACAAATCTTCACCAATTTCTTTTGAATGAGCTTAAACTCTGCTTTTTGTGCCTGCTCTACACTCTCCCTCTCTTTTTCTTGTCTTCTTTAACAAAAATGCAAACTATGTGCCTGAATCTCCCCCCAACTTTTGCTTCCCTCCCACTTTATCTAAATCATGCTGGACTTCTTTGGGACATCCCTTCTACAGCATATGGTAAAGAATCACCACATTCTTGTCCCATGCTTCTACCATTTCTGCACCCCACATCTTCTGAATTAACTGGATGTGTTCAGCAGGATCATCATCCAATTTCATCATTTTAGCTCAAGTTGAATTGATATCAGGCGTATTGGGATATATAATCTGCAATGTCTCCCATACATGTACCCTAAGATTATCAAAAGCTGCTCCATCATGGGTATTTGCATCCAACTGAACTCCCGGATACCCCGATCTCTTCTGAAGCTTATCTGACTGATCCCTCATTAGGGCCGTGAAGAAGCTCTTCTTGTCCCCTATGGCCAACATGACACCAGCAGTGTGTTTCTGTAATGCATACATACACTTCCCCGAACCAGCAGTGAGTGAAGGGAGTGTCTTCAACAAGTTACTACAGTCCATGTGTGAGCACGGTACATATTACGCCCTTTCCAGATTCTTCTGGAGCAACAGAAACAGATGTTACACCTGTTTTTTCTGGGGCTTCCCCCATCTCTACTCTACTACTTGCTACAGCCATGCAAGTACCTTGGTGTGTCCTATTGCTCCATGGTGTGCTTTCTATTGCTGCTACTGGAGTGGGAGGTATGGTGACATCTGATTCCCATCCCTCTTCATCTTCTACTCTGTCTACCCCATCCCATGACCCTTCTACAGGCATGGAGGCATAATCAGCACTACCATGGGTTGCTGTCTCTTGTCTTCTCTGCTGAGCCCCTTGTACCTGTGGCAGCATTCCTGTTCTCCATATACACCTCAACTGTTCTGATAACCGAGTTGTCCTATCTAACAAAAACCTGCTGATGTCTCCACCTTCCTTCATCTACATCCCATACCTTTCTTCTCACTTCCTCCCACTCCTCATCTCTTTGCCGCCATAGCCACACTACCGCTTTCTCTGCTAGCCTTAGCGCTATCTTCATTTATTCCTGTTTTTGCACCTCTACCACTCTTTGCAGCCCATCCTCTATCCCAGAAGAAAAAGGCCTATCCTCTTCTTTCTCTCCCATTTTGAGTCCTTCCTCTGCTCTCCTGACTACCGACCTCACTCTTTCTCAATCCTCCACCCTTAATCTATCTGCTAACCTAGCATTCAGGGGAGTTATCCCATTCCCGCTCTCAGTTTTCAACCTCTCTGCAGCCCTCACAATTGAAGGAGTTATCCTTCCACTTTCCTCTAAATCCCAATTCTTAGAAATCGTAACTGATGGAGGTGTTACCTGTGTCTGTCTCACAACCACTGGAGTAGCTGCTGGGGAAAATGGTGGTAGGAACTCAGGGTCTGTGTACCCCTTTGCGGGCGATAAAGGCTAGCACCCATATGGCGGCAGTACAGAAAGAATGTATGCAACCTCCTTTTTCAGCCCCCCCCACATTTCAACATTTTGGCCCTTCCCACCTTTTTCATACATCCTCCATAATTCCAAGATGTTTAACTGCTTCTATAGTTCCAATCCCTTGTGCTTTGTAGTTAAAAAGGTATGCAGGTTCTCCAATATCCCTGTATTATAGCTTCCCTCAAGAGGCCAAGAAATTATCATTTTCCTCTTACTTTTCCACAACCACTCCCTGTGGTATTTTAGAATGTTTGTCCTATAGCCGGGCAGTGCCTGGCGCCAATGATTAACAGGAGTTTCCATACTCCTCCCTAAGATATCAAAAGAAAATTCCCAGAAAAAACATTCACCCAAAGAAACACCTTTTTACCCATACCCAGTTTCATAATCGTTCACCACACTCACTCACCATACTCATTTATACTGCCATTACCTCACTCAACTACTTACTTCAGTTCTACATCTCACTCTTATACAACGCTTTATTGCTGACCAAAATAAGCAATGAAACCCCTTATGTCATGCTCTCAGGCACCAGGAGATTACATCTACTATCTATGATACTTTTCAGATCATAAATCTCATTTCTAGTTCCTGCAGCTGTGCTGACCGTGGAGTTTTTGAAGTTACTTATTCACCCATGAGCTGGCTTCTAAAACCTCACAGAACCCGTTTTAAAGTTCATTTTGCAAAACAGCGCCCAACTACTGTGTTTTTGATTCATTTGTGAAAAGCCTACTATATTGAGATTTATGAAGTCCCCATGTATTTGTATTCATGTGCATGTAGGTTTTTGCATTTGGTGGGGTTGACATTTTATCTTGCTGCATGCGTGCAAGCTAATATGTATCAATTTTAGACAACAGTAACACTAAAGTAACATATCCCATCCATAATTAACTACACTTCCATACATATCAAATTGAAACATTGTGCCCAGTTTGCAGCCACCTCAGTTTTTAATACAGCACACGCAAAATGAACCCCTTGTATCATAGGGACTTTTCCTGACCACCCCAACACCTATTTACTAATGGTGTGGAATGTTCCCACTTGTAATTACCTGCGATGCTCCATTTCAAATATTTAAAGTGGATGAAAATTACCTATATTATCCTCAAGAAAATACTCAAGAAAATTCTAAAACATGAAAAAACCCACTGTTTCATGTCTAACACATTACAATTCTGCTTATGTATTGATTCATGGTGCCATTGTTTTAAGTGTTCATTTTTAAGGGAAGTGGGATTTGCGTGACACCTTTGAGCCTATTTCCTTTCAAAAGGAACTACAAACATAGAAGCAGATGGAAAATAGTAAGGGATGTTGTTGCTGGATTATTTAAATGCAGGCAAGGATGAAGGTCAAGTCGAGGCAGAGAAAAGATATGTTTCCCGGACATTAATCTGCCCATCTGCCCTAAGGATGGGCAGAACTTAATGCCCCATGCATCGGGGATGGAGAGTGGGAGGGCCACCTATGTACTAAGCGTCCCCCCCAGCCTCCTGCTTCAAAAAAGGGTCCCTGGTGATCTAGTGGCATTTCTGGACATGTATCAAGTGATTTGCACCCAGCAATGCTTCAAGGTGGGTGTCGCTGGAAAAGGGAGAGTTTCCCCTTTCCAACAACACCTCCCTTGATGATCAAAAGGACGTGAAAATGCCTGAGATCAAGGGAGAAACCTACCTTCCCTTTAACTGCCCTGGCCAGAAATGTCTGTAGCTGTGAAATTACGCACGCTGACGTGAAACTGAATGAAATCCAACCCCCAGGCCATGAGGAGGAACCCACGCAGCGATCGCACAAACACATTCCTTTTTTTTGTCTAAAACCCCAATTAATAGACTGTGGACTGTACAACTGTTCGGGGTGTCCGTTCACAAAAGGGGCACCCGCGGACATCTCATGTGTCCGGACATCCCTGCTCATGTGTCCAGCAACTCCCACTCGCCGAGGTCCATGGAGAACTGACGCTGCCCCGGACATCCCCAGAGGTCATCATGTGACTGTATCCATGCAGTATAACGACATGTCCGTGGATGCTGTCCATCAGAGTGGACAATCTGTAACTGCATTTTCGGCCTATCTAGGATGTTTCAAGTTGAAAGTGTATCCTTCCAGAGCTCCAAGACCCATTCTTAGTTGATCTGCCAACGTTTTAGAACTTTCAAATGCGTATTATCAACAGCCGTGCAGTCTGCGGGCAGTTTCTCTGAAGGGACCCAGCCATTAATTTTAATCATTCTCAATCTGGCAATCCAGGAGAGAGCACCTTAGAGTAACTGCTTATTAGAAACATACAACCTGCTCCAATGACATCTGTCAAGGACATCTTCCTTCCAACCACAACCACCAGGTGGAGGGTCTTGACAGGGGAACAAGTGCAGTGATGCGGAGGAAGATGACAGCGAACAGGAAGATGAGGTAGAGGAAGTTCCTACTTCCAGCACCCAGAGCGAGTCATGGGTGTGGTGGCTTTTTACCACCGTTGGGGGTGTACCGAAGGCTCATGCTGCCTAGGTGAAATGCATTGAATGCACAGTCATACTCACTTGTGGACAACCTGGGCAGTACTCCTTCAGGGCCACCTCCATGCACTTCTACACTTGCTCCTAACACCCGGGTGCTCTGAGAAAGACTGTTACTTATTCAGGGAGAAGTAGGTTATCTTCCTCAACCCCATCTTCCGAAAACCGCTCCTGCCACCACACAGGCTACCATGGTGGGACAGAGGATCCCACTGGCTGCCTCGCAGGCCATAGAGCACGCAGTCGATCCTTACGTTTTGAGTGTCACAGTTGTCTGTAGGTACTGTGACACACCGCTCTGCAGGGGGCAGCAGTTTCAGAGTGCTTTTGAGGCTTCAGTCAAGGAGCACAAGAAACACTACACCTACTCTAGATTTAAGGCACACCCAACATCTTCCCCTGGACCAATGTATCTGTGGTTGGTGCCCTTCCGTCCCTTCCCTCCCCCACCTTACCTCCTCGCCACTCCTGTTAAAAATAAATCCAAAATATATAAAAGCCAGAAAGACAAAAAAAGGTTCCTTTTGGAGCCACCTTTCACAGTTGAAAAATAGAACAACAAAAAAAACGCAGGACCTTTTGCAACCTTCATAGTCCGCTGACAGTATGATAGTCTGCAGACACCTGGAAAATTCCAGGCATGGGGTGGGGGGATTAAAATCAATTAACTTTTTTTAAATGGTGGGGGGTTTTCTATACTGACCTAGCAAATCTTCTACTGAACTTAAGTATTTTTTCTAACTTCACTGCTTACATTTTTTTTCTGTTTTTGATTTTTATTTACTGCAACTACTAAAAAATGCTTCACTACATATTTCACATGTTCACAAAAACTGTTTCAATGCATTTTGGATATTGAAAAAAAATGAGTCACAATTTCATTGTGAAAAGATGTCATTCCAACATCCTGAAAAAAAGCACATACAGCTTTAGTTACATTGCGCCTTGTTTTTTTGATTTGTGGACAAAATGAATTGCAACTTTTCTACATTCATCTGAGAGCTATCCGAGAAATAACTATTTTCACATGTGGAAACAGTTCCATTATCTTTGCAAATGTATCCTTCATAGCAAACTAAGGAAATTCTGGTGACATAGCCCAAGCTGTTGCCTCCACAGTGAACTAAAATGATCTGGATGTTTGAAAATAACCATACTCTTGGAAAAAAGTAGCAAGTCTGCCCACTTCATTTCTCGAAACTCCATACCAGGAAACTTCAGATTCTTCAAATCCAAGGTTCACAGGTAATCCACACTGCTCACAGTACACCTTGAACCAGTGGATCCAAGAATCGTCCACCATCCACACACCCTGATTCTGCTTCCTCAAAGCCATACCCATAGCCATCTTCACTGCACATAAAAAAGAT
Organism: Ambystoma mexicanum; assembly: GCF_040938575.1. NCBI lineage: Eukaryota > Metazoa > Chordata > Amphibia > Caudata > Ambystomatidae > Ambystoma > Ambystoma mexicanum. The sequence continues at coordinate 1,002,038,846 of NC_090922.1, read as the reverse complement.
ACCTTTTGCTACCCAGTCTTCCTGTACATCACAACCACAAAACCTGATTGGTTAATCCCCCAATGTCTATGGATGTCCGCGACTGTCTGTGGTCTCTGCAGTCCACTTTCCATGCCTGGCATCCTTAAAAGACCCAGATGGCGCATGCAGTATCCGCATACTACCGCCTTGCCTGCAGATGGAATAGGCAGGTAATGGGGGTGGGGAGGTTTAAACTCAATGTAAATCATGTATTCAGCAAGTCTGCTCTTAAAAGAGCCTTTTTTCATTTTTGGGTTTGTTTAAAAACACCCTTTTTTCCTTGTTTTGCTTTTATGTACTGTTTTTCATAACTTCTACAGAAACTGCTTGAATTTGTTTCTATGTTTTCTCATTTTGATATCCTACATCTACTAACACATGCTTTACTATACACTTCACATCTTCCCTTTTAATTTGTTCACACAAAAATCTTCAATGCATTTTGAACATACAAAAGAAAAATCTTATTGCCAACATCAGTCATATTCACCCCATAGCTTTGGAAAGTATTTATGCCTTACAACTTGATATTTTCATTGTCAAAATATGCCATTCCTAAACCATATAGAAAAACAAATACACCTGTATTCACCTGATGCCTAGCTTCTTCATTTGTGGATAAAACAAGTTTGGACGTCTCCATATTTGTCTTTCATTAATTTCGGCAAAAATCATCTTCACAGCTGGAAAAAGTTCCATTAGGCTCTTCAACATATCCTTCATGGCAAACTGCAAAGAAACTGCAGTCACATAGCCCAAACTGTTGCCTCCACAATGCATAATAATAATATCTGGACATTTAAAGTGAGCCACACTCTCACACAATGGTAATAAGGATGACCACTTTAACCCACACACTGCATACCAGGAAGCCTCCACTTCTTCCAATCCCGTAGTAGCAGGGATGCCATGAGATTCAGTGTAAAGCTTCAATGAATGGATCCAAGAATCTCCCATGATCCACACACTCTGCATTCTCAAAAGTCATAGCCATAGCCATCTTCAATGCAACCTCACTCAACAAAATTAAACCAGTTACCACAAAAAAATGTATGGCCAAAAACGAAAAGTAAAAATCATTTGTACAAACAGAAGCAGACCTACTAATGACCATAACACTATATCTACCAAAGTTAACGTAGACACAGTAAAGCAATCCCAAAAATACATTTTACAAACATTTTTCCACCATAGAGTTCTTAACAATCTTATAAAAACAGCTAAAAGTCACAATCTACCCTTAAAAACTACTGCAGAAAAAGAATCCTTGAAGCTCTAATTGACAGTGCATTTCTACTAAAGAGAAAGTTGTTTATATTAATTTTAAACAGAATGAAACCACTAACTAAATGAATCAATAACATTACAACACATGTGCAATGTCAATATAGATACCTTTTCAAACTTCTGTGAAGGTGACTGGATTCACACAAGCAGCACAGAACCATATTTCAATGAAGACGCTTATAAACAAGAACTAAAAATCCCAATTGCCATAGACAACAATGTCCGAGCGTATGAAATGGTAGGCGACAATTATTGCAAAATAATTCCTTATAGAAACAACATCCTCAACAAACATTCAATCAAATGTTACTTTTGCATAAATAAACCGTCTAGTGTACAAATGGACATACAGCTCAATATGTAACGTTTGCCAACAGTCCTTCAAATCTTTATGACAATTCCACAATCACTATGTGAAAAAAAGACAAAAGTAGAATAACAACTTTACAAACCATGGACAGCCCATTGAGCATCCACATTGGACTATGAAGACATTCATTAGCCTGCATTCCAGGAACTACTTGCAAAAACACCTTCCACCACATCAAAATGTTAGCAACACATCATTCTGCTATACAAAAGCTTGTGCATAAACTGTAATATGCAAAAACTCCTGCTCTAGAGCTGCAAAATTTAAAGAACATTATCCTACATGGAACAGCCAAAGAACTCCTTCGAGGAATAGAGCACATCCAAAATAAATATTTTTGAACTGAAGTTGACTTAGAAAATCCAGTAACGTTAGAAAACATTAGCCAAAACCTCCTTACAAAAACATACAAAAAAGAAATAGCTATGTTTCAAAACACATCTGCAGAAATACCAGACCAAGTATATGTCTGTTCTCCTAGAACATTTAATAAAAAGAGCAAAAATAAAAGATATGTCCTACAAAATAGAGGACCATAAGGAATCTGAAGGGGTCCAATTATCTGTATATCTAACAACAGAAAATACATCCAAAATAACTAAATCCTCAATAGTTTGCATATACTGCAATACAAAGCTTGACAATAACTAAATGCCATCTCGTGCTATCACTTCCAAACGTTCTCCAACAACTTTACTTGTATGAGAGCATTATAATACAAACAACACACCCTTTTCAAATTGCCCCATCTGAGTTACTAAAAGGCATTTGTAGCAAATTTGTATATATACAATTCACCCACTACACTTCAAACACACCATATAAGATGTATTAGAAAGATACCAAATACATCAAGTCAAAGGATCCCCAATGAGCATATGGAAGAAAAGTGTAGAAGTATATTCTTTTCCTCTACTCTTTCACACAGGTAAAGGAGGACAATATGATGAAAGATCGACACAAATTGCTGCATCAGAATATTGCTCTTTATGAATGTATTTTGAAGAACCCAGATTCAGACAAAATGTAGCATACATTTTCCATCACCTGTTTGAAAGTGAACTATTAACTCTATGTTATGTAAATTAAAAAACATGTCCGCTACCCAACTGTTTCAAAATATAATAGACAAAGATTAAGTTTTGCAATCAAGTATCACAGATCTCTTGCCAAAAATGTGTGGTGCAGAGAATACTGGTTCAGACATCATGCTGGTGTACGTTGTATGCTAAAGAACCTAAACTCACCTGCATTGTTTGTTTCTTTAAGTTGTGCAGAATACACATGTGATGAAATGCACGACTTCTTATAAACTGAAAATCAAAATAAAGAGGGTATAACTATGAAAACACCAGGCTAACTCTGTTCTCTTGACCTTGTCAATGTATCAATGTACTTTCACCATCGCTTCATTGCCATGCTTCACTTCATCTGAAATAAAAAAAAAAACATCCTCTCGGAGAAGTGGAACACTTCTTTTGGAAAAAAGAATATCAGTCCAGAGGAGAACCACACATCCACATGCTTTTGTTGATAAAAGATGCTCCCAAATTTGCCCACAACAATGACACCACTTTTTTACAATGTATTCACAAATACATTACCTGTGACACCCCTTCAGAAACCACACATAGTGACCTACCTACAGAAATTGTACGCTTCCAAAAACATAAGAGTGGCAAATACTGCTGATGTCGATATAAAAACAAAGGTAAATACTCTAGACCAGCTTGCAAAAAAGAGCAAGTAAATAGCTTGATGTCTTATGTTAGACACAGTGTAAAAGGCAAATCCCCTAAAAACAACTACAACATTAAAATGGACGAAGCATCCAAGTACATCAATGATTACATGCAATCATTGCCCACTAGTGAAGTGCAAATATAGACATACAATACATTGTAGACATTTCCATTGCAGTTGCAAGATAAACCCAAGCTTATCTCACTAAAGCTGAGAAAACAGAGCTAAACAACCTCTCAAATGACAAATCATCTGACAAAACACTGTCAAAATATTTTACAGTTTCAGTATAAAAATGCTCTTTCATAGAAAATGTGTGTGCTACGAAGCTGCAGACTGTTTAATAAGACCCTTATATGGGAAATCTTAAAACAATATCTGGCTGAACCTTGGTCCAGCTTCATCAAGAAAAAGAGTACTAAAATCCTACCAAGAGATATAAACAATAGCCACAAACGATCCCAACAGCCAGGACGTTTAGAATTTCATTGACACATACTAGCCAAACAGAAGTTCTGCTTTAGAAAACATGTGCCTGTATGCCATAGCTCAAAACTACTCCTACAAAAACAATGTCATGAGATATTCAGTATCAACTTGTGAAGGAAGCCCAATAAAACGTATCAAATCCAGCCTTATTAATCATATAAAGTTATAATTTAAATCCCTGAAACACAGAGAACTGTATTACATGATGCTACTACACATTTTTAAACCTTGGAGAAAAGAAGAAGACTTATTAGGTGACCATGACTCATTTGAAGTTGTGTTCAATGCAAATGAAAGCAGTAAAACAAATGTCAATTTTAAACCAAGCAGACAAATGTTGGACAATGAACACCAACAAGAGGAAGAAATTGGAGCTCTACTAGATAAAGACACTCCTGAAGGCAGTCATCCTTCTCTTACAGAAAGCCAGGAACCACTTGGAGAACCTCTCATTCGAAATGAAGCAGGAATAACCATGACTGAGGTAGAAAATATCATGTATCAATCTGAAGTAGACTTGTCAGCACTCAAATCACAGGTAAATGGTGAGCAAACCACCATTTATCTCGAAGTCACTGAAGAAATTGAACATGGTTTTAAACATGAAACTAAAACATTTAGCTGTAAAAATTAATAAACCTCTGCTCCCGCATGTAAGTTGGGAAGCTGGTTCTGGCAAAATGTTCTTAATTAAAATCATCAGCAAATTTCTACAAGACTTAACAAACAACAAAAACCTTTCAGCCCCCACAGGTTTAGCTGCCTTCACCATAGGAAGTGTGACTTTACACTGACTACTGCTCCTCCCAGTAGAACACCAAAAGAAATTAGAATACTACAAATTATCAGCAGAATCTGCTGCAGAATTGCGCATAATTCTTAAACAATTGCAACAATTGAAAGTGCTCCTGATAGATGAAGTAAGCATGGTTGCCAACCTCATGTTGGCTTTAATTAATCTCCGAATGCAATGAGTCCAAAAACCCAACTATGAACAATAGTTTGGAGAAAAACAAGTTATTGTTTTCAAAGACCCCCTGCAGTTAACACCAGTAAAAGGTCAACCTATTTTCAAAACATTAGGACACAAACAATGCCATAGCACACTCGGTAGCATTGCAAATGTAAATCTTTGCTACAGAGAACTAACTCAAAACATGTGTTAGTCTGCAGATCTCACCTATGCTAACACTTTAAAAAGACCTGGTCTGCTTACTAAAGATGAAAAAATCCATCTTAAAAACTAGACTAATCCATGATCTATATGGGCAAAACACATCTGCACCTGTTGTCATGGAACAATTAACTCAACAAAATATAAAATGCATGTCCTTAATGCCAACCCTTGCAAGCTGTAGTCAATTCAACGATACAATGTTGAAAAAGAAATGCAATCCATACTGCATATCAGCTCCACAGACAAACAGACAAACTAGAAGTGCATGGCATGGCTCTCCCTATGTGTGAACAAGCTACATCACGACTAAATAGCTTAGAAAAATGTATCTCCAACATAGCTGGATTAGAAAAAGTATTAACTGTGTGTTGACATTTCTAATTCTAATTCTAAACATTCTAAAACATAACCTTGGCATAGATTAAGGTCTAGTCAATGGAAAAATTGGTACAGTTGGTGCTTCAAAACATAGCCACATGACAACAACATTCAGTTTGTCAACATCCACTTTGACAAACTCGTAGGAGTAAAAAAAAATAGGTTGCACAATAGCACGTCCATCAGAAAAGAAAAGAAGAAAAATCTGCAGGCCCATCAAACGATCCACAAACAGAACTCGCTGGTCCATTTCAATTCAGCAACACAAATGGAGAAAATTGTTATGCTGATGTAACAATCAATCTTCTTTTTCAATCCGCTGCCCAAATTTGAACTTTTGCCTGATCTTGTAGCACTGTGTGCCTGGCCTCCCTCGCATTGGATTGGCTGCTGCATTGTTTATTAATTTCCCCAATAGCTGGCAGGCTACTAGCCAGCCTATGAATTAAGGCCTAGAAAGAAGGCCTGTGCTGACAGAGCTAACAGAGCGCCACAGGAGCCAGGTGCCATAATTCTCTTTGCACTTGAACAGCCTTGCAAATACTACTTAGGTGAGTGCAGTCTATGCTCGCCACAGCATAGAAAACTACAAACTTTATCATGTAAATCCCTTATAGACTACCAACAATCATTTTATTACATCTTCACTCGCTGTGTTATGGACATTGATGACAAATCACCTTTCTATGCCTAATCTAGCACATTCATTGGTGACTGTGACCACCACATTTAGCTTTTGCACATTTGCGTGTGAAAATATAGGTCCCCCACAATGCCTATACGATTAGCACATGTATGACATCCAAAACCTGTTGTCTATCCATTGTTCTTGAATGCCTGCATATACAAATCGCCTTTGTTGATTACCAATACTATTGCCTATAGTTATATCTGACTCATTAATACTGCCAGCCTTTACCTACATTATTTAGCATTACTACAATGTTCATTTTATGATAACTATACCCTGCTACCCTAGAGATCCTTTAACTCAATTGCAACTGCCTATGCACTGTTCACGTTTCTGCACCCATGAGCAGAACTCATGATTGCACCGGCGCCGTTATCAACGGTCCCGGTGCAACCATGCTCCCATGGGATCGGGAGTCCAGCATTACCGCCACCCGCTAATGGGCAATTACCAGGCCACTCATCTCGTAATGGGCCGGTTATTGCCCAATCGCGGGAGGCGGTGCCGGTAGCAAGCATGGCGGTAGCCGTGCCTGGCATACAGGCACGGCTACCAACATGCTCATAATGAGGCCCAATATCTTTTCCCCATGTACATATATTTTACGCTCTTACTATTGCATTATATTTTATCCCGCCTCCCTCTGTTTCTCTCCGTTATTTACTATGCATGCATCCCTTTTGCCACTCTCTTTGGTCTTGGTCACTCACTGTTCGTATGTTTTCGTTTTCAGACCCTCGAGATCACTGCCTTCGTTACTGCCTCTTCGAGCTGCTTTCCGATCCGCTTTGCTTAGATGTGGGAGGGGTTCCTATATTAAAATAGGGGTCCCGTCACACCCTTCTTGCAAGATTTTTGTCCTATTCTAACCACGATCTATGGGGAGCTTCACGTCCTGTCAGCCGAATGGCAAAGGTTGTGCGATATTGCTGAGACCCTAAAGTTACTTATGTCGACGGCCAATGGTATCTTATCTAACCATCAATCTCTGCTACCAAGTGAACTGGAGACTTCCAGCCCTTTAAGATGAGTAGCAATACTCTGGAGATGGATAGGGATGCAGATTTTAATCAAACATCAATAATTCAGATGACACAAATAGCTGGCAAAAAGTTGGTCATCAGCAATCGCTCAATACTCAACTCTCAATCATTTCATAAAAAAGCTGGGTTCTAAAACCTTAAATTGGTCATAGCTGACGTGTTGACCTCCATCATTACCAACGTCATCCTGCGTGGCAAACTTCTAAAACCTATTGGGAAGCGAGATTGGGTCTAAATGAATAACTAAGCATCGGTGTTATATCTGTATAGAGTAACAAAGAGAAATAATTGGATACTTAACATCAGTTGGGGCAACTAAGCCCGCCATTAAAAATGGCCACTATGAACGTCACTAAATGTACGACATCCCATTAGCTACACAAACTATAGGACCCCAACTGCGTGGTCCCCTATAATTGGTTGGCTTCTAACCCCTGTCAATAACTTTCCACCTACGTGACCAGCATGCAGACCGAACAACCAGGTGCGGGTGAGCTTGTCTTGATACCAGCTTCCCTCCAATTAAAAGTACACTCCATCATCACCTCAATGTTTCAGTGTCAATTAGTGTTTGAAGTTGGTCTTCAGCCTGTACTGTTCTCTGAAATTTTTTAAGGAGTATGGGTACTGTCTGGTTTCCGTGCGTAGGTGTGATCTCCTCATGCATCCAACTTTCTTCCATCACGTGACTGGACACCACGATTTGAGCCTTTTCGTGTATTTGATATTATTCTCTAATAGTCCTCTGACGTCTTTTGTTTTACTTGACCTTCTTGAACAGGAGCTTCTGTTCAATTGTATCCAATGTCCCCCTATTCTAGTTCTGATAAGACCTTGGCTCTCTTGCCTCATCCAACTCTTTAGCTGAAATATATTCTGTTTAATTCAATTGCTTTTGTAACTGCAACACTGAATTGAGGCCTTCCTCGTTGTCCAAGACTGCTATATACGTAGTGGAACATTCACTCTTTATTGAATCCATATATATCTATGAGGTATATATGTATATGTTGGTGCTTGCCGCAATCTATTTACTATAAGCATTTTGCTAGCTTCACGATTGCTTTGCTGCTTGCGTTTAATTGCATCTGTACACGTTTATACTAAGTATGTTCATCATGCTTATGGCATAAATCTCTTCATCTTGATCCCACAATGTCACTTATCCTTGGTACTTCTTTATTCTTTATAAATCATCTGCCTCTCTGGTCTGGTTATCTTCTATATATGGAGTTGATTCAGTATCGTATGACGTCACCGTCCATCTTGGTCATTCAGTTTCTTTTTTTCATCAGGAATTGCGTTCAAATGGCCATCATATTGTCTTGGATGTAGGTATGGTTTCCTCAATGGGTACTTTACTTACCATATTCTCTTAGGTATAGGTATTCTTATGGGTACTGCACAGAGTTGTTGCTCTTCTTGCTGTTTTCTGATTGGTGAAGTATACATCGCATACTTTGGGTCATACTTCTCAGATAATGTAGGCAGGGCAGGTGGAGTAGGGGTACTTGGCTCCTCCTCTACAAGGCAATTTAAAAACATAATGATAATCATAACTGGATAAAAGCTGTGTTTCACTGAATACTTGCAAAAGTTTAAAACTGAATAGCAGGTGCGCACTCTTTGATTTGTTCTATGTTGTCCTATGTTCGTCTTGGCAGTTCTGTATTTTTGTACATGTGTCTATTGTGCCACAGTATTGTTCCCAAATCCTTTTCAGCACATGTTTGATCATTCAGAGATGCCTGCTTTAAACCATCAAAGCATGCTCACATGAAAATATTGCAAACGCTGTTAAGCAGAGACAGAAACAGTAGGATACTGTACATGAGAGTAAAATGTGTACATATCATTTTCTGTTGGTCGAATCAGCCATCTCTCCAACATATCCTGCCATTATTGTTTGCCCAATTATCTCTGATACATGACAGACACAACCTTCTGAGGTGGTGTTATCGTTTAACAACTGTATGATTAAATGAAGGTCCAGGGTCTTCAAGCATTAGCCAAAGGGAAGGAGAGTGTTGCATATGCGTACGTTTAACCACATAGGTGCCAAGGCACTTGCCGTTCCCTGCAACATGTGTGGTTGCAGAGTTCAGCGCCAACCTGGTGCCCCCATGACAAATAGGGGACTAGGGTTCAAACCTGGTGTGTTCCTCATCAATTTATGAGCACTTCACTGGATGACTTCCAACTTAACTGTGTCCCAGGTTTGGACACTGTCCCACCATGTTATTTTAAATGTATTGAGTGCATTTTACATTTAACAATTGCATTATTTATGTTGTATTATCTTATTGTTTTTGTGTACCACCTGTTTTTTGTAGAATGTAGTTTTGCATATTGTAATGTTTCTCTGGTTGAGGTAAATAAGCAATGTATGCTGATTAACTTGTTCAGTGCTTATTGTTCTTTATTTATTTCATGTATTCTTTGCCTTTTGAAGGTAGACATTGTTACTACTGTATTTATTATGCATTTGTTTTTTGAGATTCTCACAGCTGCATTTCTGTTTTTACCATTAGGGGACTCCATATCCCAGAATCCATGAGGCATATCAGTTTGTTCTACACGGAACACATTCACACTAAGCTTGCAAAGACATTTGGGAAGGCATTCCATGATGTACACTGTAACAATCCCCACTTCTCAATTCTCTCAGAGCCCCAGCTCTGCTCAGATCAAGCTGCCCAACTACTCTCTCCTCCTCTCTGCTCCTCTCCAGCATAGATTGTATTTGATGCAAAAAATGTGTCACCCCAGTTGTTCATGTTTATTGTTTGTTTATTATATTAATGCTTTGCCTGTTTTTGTGTGGATATTTTTTTAGGTGCATTGTGAAGGAAATAAGCGTGGGCAGCGGTATTTATTGTTACTGTTGCTGTTTTTACAGTACACTATGGGCCTCATCACGAGTTGGGCGGTAACGCCGGCGCTATTAGCGCCGTCGGTAATAGCCCTACCGCCAAACCCCCCGGCACTAATAGCGCAGGATCACGGGTTAGGCGGAATGGGTATTGCCCATTCCCCACTAAACCCATTCGTGAATTTCCCATTCCCCATTGGGCGGATTTCCCGCCGGCGGTAAGAGCATGAAATTTGGGCAGATTTCCCCCCAGCTCAGAGCTGCGAGGAAATCTGCCAAACCCGTGATGTGGCGGACCCTTAAATGCAGCAGTAATAGCGCTACCGCCGCATTTAAGGGTTACCGCCAAACTCGTGATGAGGACCAATGTATTGTCGAGTCAACATTTTAAATGTCCATTATAACTATATGTATATTGTATGTAATTCAAAAACATGGCATTTGGGTTACTGTACATGCTTTTTCAGTAGGTCTCTCATTTGTTACTTCGCAAGAAAGTGGAAAAAGAGAAAAATAAAACATTAACAGGACTTTAAGTCAGGGTGCGATCCATTAAAACAAGGAAGCGGATATCAATGTCTGCAAAATACGTGCCACTGGTGTGGTAGTAGATGGTAGACCATGTGAGGGAATTGCAGAGACTGACAAGGTATACCGTGTGCAATAAACTGCCTCTTTTCGCAGCTTATTTCTGGGCCTATGATTGTAGCCATTGCAGGTGTGGCAGCTGTAGTTGGTGAATCAGCTGCTCAGCTGCAATGCACAGCAAATAACCGCAGGACCATCTTTCATGCAGGGTTCTTTAAATGGTGCCGAATGGGAACACAAGGCACATACAAGTATGAGACCTTACTGAAGGTCTGTTAACATTTTGAATCCTGTGTAGACTGGAATCACCAATGTGAAAAGGTGCCAGCACCTTGCAGGGTGCCAACGTTAGTTTTAGGCACTCTGCAATAAGCTACATTCTGCACGTCCCACAGCAGCTCAACCTAAACCAAACTTCCTATGAAAGAAATGTAAGTTAAGTGGATATAATGCATTCTTCACCCAGCCATCCCTTAGAAAACCAAGTGAATCTATCACTAGGTCAAATACTAAACACAGTGCTGGGGAGTTGTTGTGATTGCACAGTCAATAACCTTATCCCAAATTCACAGAAAGGCTACTGTGGTTCCATCCCTAGTAATAATTAAATACAAAGTCATGGTGGCAAATAGGCTGGAGAACCGTCAGGCACATGTGATATCACCCTTTCGACAGTCGCTTGTGGTCAGCGTGGCCAAGAGGGCTGTGTACGGCGACACGTATCATGATATTAGGCTTGGGAGGCAGAGTGGAGAGTACACCCTGGCCAACCCCACCACACTCAGACCGGGAAGCAGGAACAGGCCAAAATACGACACACAATACTGGCATTCTAAAGGTGTCTGACAAACTGGAATCCTAGAATAGCAGATTTGGATTTAGATGTATTCATATTTTGAGCCAAAAGGGCATTTTGCATAGAACACACTGGGTTACCAGAACTACATCAGCAAACTAGGTAACACCAAAGCAGTCAGTGAGCATCATGCCACTGAGCAATTTACATGAGAATCAAAGCAGGCATATGTGAATCTCCATGTTTGAAGACCCTTACCTCACGAGTGTGAACCTGGGAGTGGCAAGGTGGTTGGATGATGGTAGAGGTTTTTGCTCCTAAATGGCATTACTCTGCAGAAGAAGTGTAGTATCCCTTTCCACAATGGAATCCCAGGGTTAAGTCAACGTGCTTCACTGTACCTGGGAAGGCAGAGCAAAATCCTCCTGGGTGGCCAGTGCCCCATGCGCTGCCATTTATTATCCAGTTAGAAAGAAAGATGTTAGTAACAGCTCTTACAGCAAACATAGTGGCTCCATGGGGGTGCACCATGGGCACATTAGAGGGAAATGTTAATTCAAAGGGGTGCACGTGTTTGTAGGGGCATGTTTGGGTGGAGCCTGAAGGCGAGAGCAGATGAAACAAGAGCAGGAGTTGAACATAGGAAGTAGAGGTAGAGGGTGAGAGGTGAGGAGGAGTCGAAAAATGAGGAAGTTGGAAAGAAAGAAGAGGAGGGTTTGGAGGAAAGCGTAACCAGAGAAGAGAAGGTGAGAGAAACTCTCAGACTCCTCTTCGGTTTACTTGTGTAGCTGCAGATATTGCCTCTCCCTGATGCCACTCAACCATCCCATGTACCTGGACCACCACATGCACTGTGGCCCATCATCATGAGAAGGGACGTTGGGGGGGTCACTCCGCCTGCCAAGGGTCATACCTAGAGAATCCCACTCATGCCTGATCTAGCCAGAACTCTTGGAGGCCCTCACCAGGGCAACCTCCCCTCCCATTCCCCAGGCTCTCCCCTAGAAGGGGAATTTCAAAATTGTAGCTATGTCCAACCAGCACACAAGTCAACCTTTCATTTGATTATTATCACCCCAATGTGGGGGCTTAAATCTGCAACCATGCCATTGATACCCACTCTCTAAACACTGTGCCAGTAGGTCTACCCTCCCTGCTTACAAGCCCACTTCTAGCTGAAGCAACAACCCCTGCATAAACCCAACCCTATGCCTCAACCGGTTGTGCTCTGATGCATCAAAACCAAAATGCTGACCTGGCATGAGGTCTCAACTTCTGAGCCAGCTGCACTAGTTTGCAGTCCATCCACACCCAAGCCAAGTCTGTGTGCCCCTTGTAAGATGCCCCTTGTACGATCTGGCATGGAAACCAAACCAGCCCACATCAACCTCTGGTGAGCTCCAAAAACATGTCTTTACTAAAGAAGAACTCCATGGATCCATCTTTAGTATAAAGCTATCGCCCAATAAAAAAAACCGTCCTCTTCCTCCTCAAGATCTTAGATGGGGTTGTATATTTGCAACTCCAGGAATCTGTGGAGGATAACAATATCCTAGGTACCTGTCAATCAGGATTCAGAGCTGGGCATGGGACGGAAACAGCCCTTCTTGATCTTAAATCTAATCTTGCAAGTATTGTGGATTGGGGACATCCTGCCCTGCTGATGTTGTTGGACCTCCCAGCAGCCTTCGATCTTGTCTACCGATATCTCCTCCTGGACAGATTGAAAGGCATTACATGTTGCTGTGAGAGAGCCACACAATGGATCAACTCGTTTCTCAGCCCTCGAACATCTAGAGTGGTGATTGAGAATGCTCAATCACTAGCCACCATTACCTCCTGTGGGGTGGCGCAAGTGTCGTGCTTATCACCCACCCAATTCAATACATAAATCAAGCCATTATTCTACCTCTTGGAAGGCCTGGATGTCCAATATACAAACTATGACGATGCCACCGAGGTTACCCTTGAGTGCAGGGTAATTATGTCAAAGATTGAGGTATACTCTGCCGTCCAAGTTTGAATGGCGTTAAACTCTCTTGCAATAAACAACGACGAAACCATGTTGCTCATTGTTGCATACACTCCCTGGCTTAAGCAACTGGATCCCTCTTATGAGAGTTTTAACATCATGGGCAGCAAGATCACTGTAGCCAGATGTGTAAAGAATCTAGGGGTGTACCTAGATGCAGAACTATCAGTGAAGCTCCATGTCTCTCACATCCAATCTTCTTGTGGCAATGTCACAAAATTACTGCATCAAATAAGACCCTACCTCTTGATCAGTAATATATCTTTACTGGCCACTGCCCTGGTTAATACCAGACTCGACTATTGTAATAGTCTTCTTCTTGGTACATCACAAGCTAACTTTATTTATCTTCAAATCACACAACATGGCGAGGTGCATGCTATTCATGGTCTATCCAAGTGTGATCACGTGACTTCACCCAGAAGAGCCTTACATCGGCTTCACGTGAAACACAGGATCACTCACAAAGTATTGTCTTTGACATATGAATGCTGGACAACCAATATCTGATTGACCACTTGACTGTTGACCATCCCAGGTGCAATTTGTGCTCCAGTGACAAACATAAACTAGTGCAACATCACTTCAATGTTCCAAATTTGGGTGAACAAGCTTTGATGTATAGGCACGCAGGGAGTGGAATGCCCTCCCTCTTTCATTGAGAGCATTACGATCCCTGCTAGAATTCAAGAGATCCATTAAGACCCACCTGTGCAACCTAAAGCCAGGAGGATCTTATCCACTGTCTCACTGACCCCTCTGTCTGACCATTTGGTTTCTCATCTATTTTATGTTACATGTGCACCCTGAGGCCTACAGGCATGTGGCACATTATAAGAAATATAATAATAATAATAATAATAATAATAATAATAGTGATGTACCTCTGTGGTACCCCGAGCGCACCTACCTAGTTGACTGCCCACCCAGTAAGCACTGGCATGGCAACCTTATCCGCCTCAGCCAACCTACAGTGCCATCCGTACCTCTGTGAAACCATGTGCCCATCCTCCTAGCAGTCCCCAAAACATATACTTCCTGAGTGGCCAAAAGCGCCCAAGAGTACCACCAGGTTCTCCAGCCCCCCAAAAGCTCCTACCTGGAGCATAACCGTCCAACTGCCGGTTTGCTGTCACCTCCTGTACATGCATGGTACCCTGCCTGTGTCCGCATGCTATGCCAGCCACAAAATATCCACCTGGCCAACATCCCAGCCTTTGCCCTGCACACCTTCAGAAGGCAACAATGTATCAATCGTCATAACCCTGCACTATGTATCGCGTACTATACATCCCCACTGACACCGAGCAGGAACGTTCCAGGAATGCCTTCATCATCATCGTCGGGCCAGAAGCGCCCACCCCACAAATCCCCTATTTATACTGAATGGACCAGTCCCTCAAAACCTTAAAACAAGCCGACAACCACACCGACCTGACCACCTACAATATTTATCACACCTGGTGTGTGCCCAATTCTGTCCTTCCACTGCACATCCACTTACTGGAACCAAAACCCGCTCTAGATCTATGCCAAACACTGACGTGCTCAGAAAGCCTGACCCTCATGGAGGCCCAGAATGCAAACATCACCGCCCCTGAACCTGAGAAACCAGACGCCACCGATTGTTCTTTCCCTGCATTGTACTTTCCCTGCACAAACGCTTGATGCATCCCTCATAGGCCAGCATGCCTCCAAGACCCCTCTGAGGTAATTCCGCTCATGCATAACTACCGGGTCCGCCGTCCTTGCATGCCAGCATTGCCACATCACCAACCACTACCACATACTCCTGCACCCCTTCACCAAAGTGTACCCTGGGGCCAGTCCGGTGTAATAACCCACAAACTCTCCACATAACCCAGTCCTGGCCTACGTACACCACTCTGCTCATGCCCACCTACCAGGTTGGGAACCCATGAGTGTCAGCCGACCACCAGTGCAACATGTTGAGCGCACTACCACAAACTCCTGCACCCCTTCACCAGGATGTACTTTGGAAGGCGGACTGGTTCGATAAAACCATGAGGTCTCCACATCGCTAAGTCAGGTCCCGCACCATTCTGCTCCCGCACATCTACCGGGTCGGTCGTCCATGAGTACCACATCAGTAGCCAACCACCAGTGCACCACAGGGAGCCCACTACCACAAACTCCTGCACCACTTTACCCGGGTGTGCCCCAGTCCTGTGCGATAAACCATGAACTCTCTGGTCCCTGCACCCATCACTCTGCTCCTGCACACCTACTGGGTCAGTTGCCCATGAGTGCCACATCATCAGCCAACCGCCAACCACCAGTGCACCATGGGGAGCACACTACCACCAGCTCCTGTACTCCCTGCAGGGTGGTCATGTATGATTAAGACGAAACATTCCACATAGCCCATTCATTTTTTCTCCTGCTCAACAATCAGGTCGGCCACCTCAGAGTGCCCACCTGGCCACATTACCTGCCGACCGCTGACCCCGAGTGTGCCCATTGGGAGCCCGCTACCATGGGCATGCATCCACTGTACAACAGATCACACTGAGCTTCCCGGCCATATGTTCATCCTCTTGCAAACCAATCAAGACTGTATGTCCTATTGGCCTGTGTCAGACAGCCCTGCAAACTGCCATGACCTCCCTGGACATATGTGGCTAACCTAGAGTACCCTCCTGCTCTGACACGTAGCGAATGCTGAGCACCTACTCCACCTTGTGGACTGCCATGGTTTCTCATTAATCAGCAAACAGCACTGCCTCTGCAACTCCATTAATCTCGGGCCGGGACAAAAGAGTGAAAGAGTACCTCTTACTCCCTCTCTTTATGCAGTGCCAGAGACCCCCAGTTCTATACTTCCGGCACAGAGCGTCGGCGCATGGGAAAGGTGTCATCACGCTGCTCGGCACCCAAATGACTCCCTTCCTACACAACTCCCTCCTCATCCCGCCACCACGCCTCCCAAGACGCTGCGCCAGCATGGTACCAGGGGTAAATGGTGAAAGACGTTGTGGTTTTAAACTTGTAAAACGAATTATTGTTAATTGTTTTGGCATGGAGTATAATCAAATACAATTTATTGTTGAAACAATTCCACAATTTAACTGAATGAAATATAACGTGCGATTAGCTACGCAAGCACTATCATTGTAGTGTTATTCGCAAACAAGCTGGTGCTACTGACAGAGACAAAGCAATATAAAATGTAAACTTAAACTCAAGAGCTGACTTTTTCCTGATACCAAGTTGTCAAATAGTTTGCATGAGGCAAAGGCAATACAATCTACATTGATTTATAGGAAGGTCGCATGGCATAATGAGGTGTCTACATACATCTTTGCATTCATAAATACACCGGGGAATTTTAGCTGCAACCAAAATACATTTTCTAGATTAAGAGTCTGACATATATAGGGCAGCTTTTGCTTTGTGTTTTTTTTTCGAGGATGGGTGGGCTAACAAAGTCCTCTAGGATAGGCAGGTTACATCTGTTTAAGAGAGTGCCTATTGTAACACACATGTAGAATGTAATTGAAAAAACGGACTGGCCCATGATTAGAAAGCAGATATTGGTATAGCGATAACGTTCATTCGTGGATCTTCAAAAGTCAAATTACAATGTCAATAGGACTCATTACGACTGTGCCGGTCCAGAAACACTGGTGGTGGTAGGTCTACCAGCACCAGTGTTTCCGGACCGGCACATTACAACTCTGCGGGCGGGTGCCGTTCCGCCCCCCAGAGTTTCACAGAAGCACAGGCACCGTTATTAACAGTGCTGGTGCTTCTGTGTTCCCCAACCCCATTGAGTCCTATGGGGCTCAATGGGAATTACAAAATTACTGGCGCCTGACTTCCCGGCCGCCAGACTCGGAATAGCCGGTGGCACTGGGAAGTCAGGGGCTGGTAATTAATTATGGCTCCGGCAGCAACCTGCTAGTTTTATCGTTACCGTTACCGCCAGACCCGCAATGAGGCCCAATGAACCACTATTGCAGGCCCCTGAGGGAGATTCATAATACAACATTCGATGTTCACCCTTTTACTCTTCATTTTTTAAAACACCTTTTTGTTCATCCACAGGGCTGAGTCCGTTTACAAGGGGGATCCTAAGAACTGGCTTTGATGCATCTTTAGAATGTAAGTGTCTCTCTGGTTTTGTGCAGACGGCAGGTTGCAATAACAAAATTAAGATGATATTATAGGATCTGAAAGTGTCAAATTATGAGGCAGTCAGTGGCCAGGTTAAAGGGTAATAGAAAGTTGTGTTTTGACACAAGTTACTCGCGCTTCCACAACAGCTACACTCCTCTGTCCACCACCAGAAGTAATACCAAAACTCACTAAGCTACCATTTGACCTTCTTGGTTGAACATAAGGTGGTTGGGGTGTAGGAACCGCAAGCCCTTGGGCAAACAACCTTCATTACAGGCAAAAGGATTAGTAACATGAAAAGAATTGAATAAAAAGCTACTACTAAAATAGTGGCAACGAAAATATGCGATAACTCCCAGAAACATCAAAAATAAAAATAGTGTCGACTATTTTTCATAAAGCTTTAAAGTACGAATTTAAAAGCAGGAGCCTTGCGTGTGGACTATAACTGTGATACAGTATTGTAGACATGTTAAAGTAGGGATGTGAACACGTGGCTGGCAAAGTCGTCATCTCAGCAGCGCCTCCAGGGGGGCACACTTGGAATTCAGCAAAGTGTGGCTGTACAGACACTACTTGATATGGAACCTCTCTAAAGATTTTCACGTGGGTGCTACATGTCCTGGAAGTGTTGCCTAGTGGAAGAGTTGTCCCTATGTCGCTGGTAAGGCTCCATGATGCATTCTTGGTTGGTGCTCAAAGAGCATGATAAGGTAATATGTTTAACTTGCTATTCCCAGTGCTTGCACTACTTGGCACCTATGCATGTTAGTGGGGCTTGGGATTCTCAGGTGGGAATTGGCAGTCAGTGTCTGGGCAGGGCCTGCAGCTCTCCCATCTGGCTGCTAGTTTGTATGTGCTTCAGTAGTAATTAATCAAATTGGGCAAAACCAAATTATGCAGCCAGGTTTGCACAAAGGTTCATTAATGTCACAACAATTTGAGGTACTGGAGTGTGGTGCCTCTTTTCGGACTGGTGAGCTTGGGCTTGGTGAGCCACGTGGCAGGCTCCTTATCCATTAGTTCTCCTCTACTCCAGATCTGTTTATAAGTCACAACTCAGCTCCCATAGTACAGCTCAAATTGGAATTAAGTTCCCCTCAACATCGCTCAGATTAAGAACCCATGTACTACCCAGAAGCCAACACCCAGAGGGACAAACGTATAAACAAAGCCACGCTGTCAGTATTTCAACTTTGTACTCAACTAGGGGTGAATGTGTTTGAATCACTAAATGGACAAGTACAGGTCCACTCTGGGATTTTGATAGAATTTACCCAAGATGTTAGCACCTGTGATTCGTCCCTGGTGGGTCTAAAGACTGCATTGAATACCAAAGTAATGGATGCTCTTCAAGAGCTCAAGACAGAAAATAAAAAGCAGGCAGCCGGCTTAAATTACCTCCACAGACAGTCAGCAGAATCCAGCCGAAAAATGGATAAATTAAATTGCGGTGTTTTTAGTATTATTGAAAACATCCAGAAGGACGCCACTGGGATGGAGGCTGGCTATGTACAGCAAAAAGTGGAAGGTGTCAATTCATCGTTTGATGACACGCCGCTGTCGGAATCAGTGCTGGAAGAATGTAGGCGCCTGGCAAAAGTGGCTGATGTCATCGAGCTAGACGGAGAAGAGGAAGAGGCGAATGAGGTGATGGAGAAAATTGAGACTCCAAAAATCTTGGAGCTTGAAGCGCCAGCACAACATTGATTCAGAGTTAGTGTGAGGGCAAAGGGGAAAAGAAAAAATAAATCCAAAACAAGAGTCATAGAGCCCACACACCCAGTCAAAGAACCCAAATGAAGAACCAAAAAGTGTGAAAAATCAAGAATTCTGTGAAATTGAACTTTCTCCGTGCATTACTTAAGCCAGATATAGGTCGAAATTCCAAGGACGTACAACAGAAAACTTAAATTATGACAGCTTCTGCGTACAGAGCACGCCAAGTGCATCAACGCATAATAACAGTCCATGCATTGGCACATTCAGAAAAAAGAAACCCATACAAGCCCCTAATTTGAAAATGGGAGTAAACATTGACAAAGGCCCAAGCAATAGAAAATGGGAGCCAATTTTCTATCGGTGGAAGAGCTAAGTAGTGAGGCATCTCTCAATTTGCAAATACCCCCAAAGTCTAATATTGGAGCGCAAACAAATAAGGCTCTGGAATCAATAAATGGGAGCCAATTTTCTATCGGGCGAAGAGGCATGGGTCTGGAGCAACTCAAAGTGGCCATATTGCACCAGTACTTCCAGTCCCAGTTGATGCCCAGTCCGATAAGGATCCAACCTCACCAAGGCCTCTGGAAAGGGCAACAACAGATGTAGGGCCTTCTGCATAAGCCTGTCCATATATTCCAGGATTGCTGTTCGGTTCCAACACAGATGCTGTGTGCATTTCCTAGCCAAGTTTGGCCTTGGAGGACTCAGAGACCCACCCCTTTGCCATTCCAAGAGTGTGGTTAAATAAAACTACGAAAAGGACAGATCTGGATGCCCTCAAATCCAATGCCATTTTAGCCATCTTTAAATAAATCCCATAGATATATCTTTTCTCTTCTAACCATTGCTTTAAGTGGGGTAAGAGATTGAGAGGCGGGCCCTCATTTGGGGGGCGTAGCTTCCATGGTGGGCGTGGCCTAAAAAGTGCATAAACCATAGGAAGGTGCACAAACAAATATATAAATGTAAGCATTTATATATTTGTATATGTACCTTACTATGGTTTGTGTACTTTTGAGTTACGAATATGTTTAAAGATGGCTTAAATTGTGTACTTTTCAGGCCATCTTTTATAAACATAGAAATTTGTTACATATTTCTATGTTTATAACAGGTGGCTTGAAAATTACACAATTCAAGGCATCTTTTATAAAGCTTTGCCAATGGACAAAGGCGCCTCGGGCTCAGTGATCTGAGCAGATCACAGAGCCCGAGGCGTCTGATCCTCTGCGAACCCGGAAGCTCTGTGATCAAATCTCCAGATTAGATCACGGAGCCCCTGGGTTCGCTGAGGGTCAGTGACCTGGGGGGCAACCAAAGGGACCATAACTTCCTCTTGTGACCCCTCATGGGAGTGGTCACAAGAGGAAGTTACAGTGACTGACAAGTGTTCCAGCCAGCCAAAGCGTTGCTGAAACTGCAACTTTCAGCGACGCTGTGGCTGGCTGGCACTTCTGTCAGCTTGCCTGACATTAAAATGGTGGGCACATCTCCCATTGTGGCTACAGCTCTGGCAGGATAATCTGACCCGCCATGTCGTGGTGGGACCGGTGGGCCCCGTCAGTGCCCTGACTCAGCCCCACTATTTGGAGACTGCTGGGGCCCAGCCCCAGCTGGCCCCGGCCCGCTTAAAGCACTGCTCCTAACAAGATTGAATATGTTCGGTTTCCGTATGATGATTGTGTCTCAATAGTTGAAATCGACTTGAAAACAAAATTAGGGGCTAAGTGGTCCTGGCAGTTAGTGCTGGGCTGAGTCGGTTGGGTTTTGAGATCTCACCAGTAATGATTGAAAGAGACGAACAGGGGGGTTCCCAGAGGACTGTCCGGCAGGCTGTTAATCGTGTAGTTTCAACAGGTTAACTCTTCAAATACTATTATGCCCAGTATCAGCTGCAGTGACTATAAATCATTGAGTGACACAAAGATGCAGGTGTGGTCTTTGCTCCCCGATACCCTCATCCATATTTTTCAGAAGCTGGGATCTACTGAAGAGAACCTGTAGTGAATAGGGAGTTGCAGCTTTTGAGCTGGAACATGC
The DNA here is from genome assembly GCF_040938575.1 of Ambystoma mexicanum. Lineage (NCBI taxonomy): Eukaryota > Metazoa > Chordata > Amphibia > Caudata > Ambystomatidae > Ambystoma > Ambystoma mexicanum. The sequence goes on along the minus strand of NC_090922.1, from coordinate 1,002,017,457 downwards.
ATGGTTCCAATTCATTTAGGACTGTCCAATGAAAAAGTTCATGTTCGGTGGGCACAATTTGGTTCTCTTTCAGGAAATGTGGCTGATTGATAATTTTCAGTTGGAAGGTTTTCCCATTGTCCACCAACTGGCAACACATCATAAAAATGGCCTCCCTACCAGAGGCCTTCTTATAGCAATTCGTAACTCATTATTAACAGGAGTTGAATTGATTTCCTTAATTGGCAGTTAAGTTATCCCTGAGAGGCAATTTGTGCCAAAAATTGTGAGTGATAATAAATGCATATTGGAACCTTGCTTGTTCTACTGTCTTGTCTTTTTTGGAGTCCCTTTCAGAACTGTTATTGAGGACTAAAACCTTAAATGTATCAGCTGGTTTGATCTTAGCAGGGGATATACACTCTCAATGCATTTCTTCATGCCCCCTCCATGTATAGAATCACAAAAAGGCCAACAGTAAATGGGAAGAAATGGTTATCGTTTATATTTGAATGGAACCCTAGGTTGGTTAATGGGAATGTGCAGGGCGACGTTCCTCTCGCACCAACTTAGAGGAGAGGGCCAGTCGGCTCAACAATAAATTACCTGTTTGTTTCCCCAGACTTGTTCGCCAGGAGTAATAGTTTGAAGACGGTAGTGGTGATCATAAGCTACTGGTGGGGAGTTTTTTCCTGGGAATTGCTTATACTAGAAAAGGGGATTTGCTCCGACCTCTTGGTGAACAATGGAAAGAATAGGATTCTAAAATTTAGAAGGGGTGGTGATCTTTTGAAAGGAAGTTTGCAAAGATCAGTGAACAGTATGTCCAATTCAGAATTCACAAAAGCCTGTGATCTGATAAATTGTACTGAATATTTGTGGGATTTGGATCCGCCCCAATATCCAATTCCTCAGAGCCGGTCAAACCACAATCATTTTTTTACGAAGACACCTGGTAGAGGAAACGTGAACTGAGAAAAGCTGCCAGGTCTTTAAAACAATCAAATGTAGTGGATTAGTAAAGCAAAGTGGGGATTCTGCAGAGTAATAATAGAAACTGGTCTTGATCGCACAGGTATCTCACACATCAAAGAGATGGTGAATTGATGTTGGGAGCCCTGAGTGACAACAATTCGCATAATCTTTGTTCACTCATAAGCTGTCGGAAAGCCTGACCTGGTAAATGGGTTTACACATGTTGGCATTACAGTTCAAACCATCTAAAAGACGGAAACAATCTCATATTACGAAGAGAAGGATCAGCAATGGCACACAAATAGATCAAGGTGGAAATGCTTAAGGAGGCTAATACTCAAGCTCAAGAGCGTAGATGAGCCCGCGTGTGGGGAAAAAGCTCCTTATTTCAATCAAAGTAATACAAAAGAAGGAACCACCCTATATATCTTCACTTGGTACCATTTTTTATTTCGAGTATAGAGCATTTCACTTCTTCAGGATTCTAGAATATAAGTTTTTTTTTAGTTTACAGTTTGACAAGACATGTCATTGATAAAATAGTGTCTGTATTGCAGTGGTGTTGTGTCTCTGAAAATATCTGTTTATGTAGATCATTATATTTGTAAACAAAAATATGAAAGCACATACCTTTGTGTACAGAAAACGTCTCTGTGCTGATGTAATGTGGGAAGAGGAGCGATAAAGGAAAGGTTTTGAACCCTTTGGTAGGCCTCTCTGTGTTCAGACAGAGAACAAAGACACGCACTGGCACAATCTACGTTAGCTGCACACCAATTTATATAAGATGTATTATCAGTGTCACAGTTTACCAGAGGGACCCGACCCCGTTACAATGAGAGTCTTATCGATTGACAGAATACTTTCTCATGGAGACACCACCCTAGACTTTTTTATGGGCACACTGCATGCTGTTGTAGAGTCTGTTCATGTGTATTGCAACATCCAAATGCCATATGCATTTAAGCTAGCTTTGTTTTTACTTTTTCTCTTTTTACCCCTTTGTTTGTACCCCTTGTTCTTGTATTCTCTTGTTTTGGGGGAAGCTGATTAAGGCTGGTGCTCCTCCCCCATCTGGTGTGTCACTTCCAAGCAGACAGCTGTGACACCCCACCTAGGTACTTTGTAAAGTCCACAAGCAGAGAGACAGACACACTTATGCTAGTCAGGACCTTCAGTACTCCAGCTCATGAATATTACAGGAGGCAGTCTTTGGTACATTTAGTAGATCTTGCATGAGGGATATGTCCTAGTTTCCTTTTTCTGCAGATCAGCTTCTGTGATTTTAGAAGTCTCTGTGACCTTTAACTTAAATAAAGTAGATCTTAGCTTGGCAGAGGGGGCATGTACCTCTATATTGGCGAATACTGATTTATTTATAAGCCACATACATGGAAACATTTCTAACAGGGAAACATACATTTGTTTTTAGGGATGGGTTTGCCAAACTATATACATGTAAAAGTGTCTCAATTTTCATTGGTTGTTCTAGTGGCCTATTTTTTGTTGGAGGAAATGCACATTGATAGTAATTAAGCAAGACAAGTACTCTCAAACCCTTGATACTGAAACACAACACTAAATAAAGCCACCATGGACCTTAAACCTCAGGTATTTAGTGGCCTGAATTAAGTGACAAATCCCATCGAAGGAGTCTTATATTTCCCCATATTGGTGAACTACTTGACAACAGCTTGACCTCTCCCAGGTGAACTTAATGCATGCAAACCTGATTTAATCATTTATGTATGTATTTATTTATTTACATATAGGGAGGAACAATGCTCTTTTTTATCACAAAAGAACGTACAATAGAAATGGACAAACACACTGCTACTAAAGTATGTGCTTGAAAAGTCACAGCTAGACTTATGACATGTGCACAGACTGCCTAGATTTTCAGCACAGCCGGATCTGTAGTGCAACCCATGGTAATTGTTAGCTGTACTTTAGAATTGTTTGAATGCAAGCAACTGAGGTTGGGGACTACATCCTGGTGAGTCAGATTTGGGGAGGGGCTGCACGTTTCCTGAGAAGACCCTTAAAGGGCGAGTACCACTGTTGCCTGGCATGCAACAGCCTCCTGCCTAGGGGCAGGGACTCTGCGGGCGTGACCATGGCATCTTCCTCCCCATCATGCACTAGGTCAAGGATGTCCTCCGGCCCCCTGGCCCCCTCACTGGAATATCCCCGAATTAGACAAGGGACGTCCTCGCACAGCTCACAGTGAGCATTGGAATAACTATTTCTAGTGCTCTTGATGACAGATCCCCTTGTATACCAAAGCCAAGTGGTCATAATGAGTATTATTAGGACTTGTTTAGGTAGATTTTAAAAAGTGTAATATTGTAAAAGAATAGGTTACACCTTAATCAAAATACAGTCAATCATATTTTGTCCTCCATCTGTCTCCCCTACCTTGTTTTGTCTTGTCGCACCTTGAAACACGTGTGTACAGGAGCGGTATACATGACATATCATATAATATCATATGAGGTCTGGAGGCTCTGCTTTTATTTTGTTATCAGATTCGGAACATCCCACTCTTATGCTGTAATTCTGGAATCCTATTTGGTTAAGAATTACTAAAAGTCCTCTCATAAAAACAAAACACAGGGATGTGGCTGTGACCAGCTCTCTGTGCTGTGCATAAGCTTATATCTGTTTGTTTGTAGCTTTACAACCAGAGCATGGGTGTTGTAGAGGATCGGTCATTCAGATGAAAAAGGAGCCACCATGGGAGCTGACTTTAAACCTCTCTGCCTGTGCTTCCCTATATTATAAGTGTGACGAAGTTATGGCCTATAATTGAAAGATTGATGGAGTTATTATGATATGAGTGGTTATTTATAACGTGCATAAAACCCAGATGTTTCTAAGCTCGGACCTGGGGATCAAACCTGTGTAGCTCCAAGTCGTCTTGCTTCTAAGGCGAGCATGTTGCCACTGAGCTATCCTCCTGAGACAACTATACAGAATCCTGTTGAAATTATATCCCACCATCTTGAAATTGACAGTCAGATACAGTCCCATGCATGGCAACATACTCCATACACTAAGAATTATTATTATTAATAGCAATGGGGATACAGATTTGCATAAAACAAAAGAATGTGCATTAGGAATTTGGTGGGTGGGCTGAACGTTGAAAGTTGGTCCGTTTCGACAAAGGTTAAAATTTGACTAATCATGCGACTACAGCATCTGAATTCTCCATGTCCCATATGAATTGTGTCAGGCTTTAAGAAATGGATAGCAATGTTAAAAATAAATGAACTCCAAAATCTCTTCAATGAAATACCATAGTTTTGTCAAGTGAAAAATGTACCCAACATCATTCCCCTGAAAAAAAGTTTTCTCACAGCTATGCTATGACATTATCATTGTCTAGAGACGTTCCACAGGATAAAAGTGCTATCCTTCTCATGATATACAAGCTTTCACAAAAGATAAATGCTTTGCAGTTTCAATGGTCTCTTCACCGCGCATCCTACAATGTCGATGTTGTCCATGAATTAATCTACGCCTTGATAAATTTAACACAATTAACCTTAATACTCAAGCAGGTGTGTACAGTCCAGTTATGAGGGTACTCATATAAATATCTAGGAGGATATGGGCAAGCTTGATAAGGGATTAGAAACCTACTGCTAAGAGATTTAGATGCTAGGTTGATTATGTTTTGCCCCATATCTATGCCTTTTTTTTGGGTAATGACCTTAAAGCGAACAAATATGATACCAACAGAGTCAATGATATGACACAAGCATCAGTTAAAAGATTGATTTATCCATGCAGGTAAGTTAGAATATTTAAAAGAAGTTGGGCGATTAAAATACTATATAGGTCAATAAGGTGCATACGTGTATCTGGGTGGGCATTCCTACGTTGCCAATATAGGTTGAGTTTCCATAATTTCAATATAGTATTGATGCAGTGAAGGCCAAGCTCAAGATATATATATTCAATTGGAGTGGACGAATGGCAGTTCAAAATGGTTTAGAAATAAGGGCTTTCAGGTTTCAGGATTTTGATTCAAATCTAGTAATGTGGGCATCATTCTTGCCTAATTTACCTTTAAAATAGCCTGGAGAGAATACCTGCAATGGTTCTTTGCAAGGTCTTTCATCACTGAGCTTGCCCAGATAGTCTATCATCAAGTGCTAACCCTAGGTAAGGACAATGGTGCACTACTTCAATTGGTTGTGAGCCAATGTGACAAGTCAATCTCCTTTTTTTTAAGTTTACTCAGTCTGCATATCATGGCCTTTGTTCTATTAACGTTGATATTAAGGTCATTAACCTCAGAATAGTGACATAATTTGCTAAATAGACACTGCAAGCCCTTCGGAGTAATATAGGGAATGACCAAATTATCGAGCGTCACTGAGTCTTGGAGGATTATCATCCGGAGAACACAGCTCAGGCATGAGATGCTCAAGGTACAGATTAAATAAGATTGGCACAACTATGCAGCCCTGTTTTATTTATTTTATTTCAGTGTTCATTTATAACGCGCTTAATACCATGCAGTGGTTTCTAAGTGCGTGATCGGAATTCGAACAAGTGTTGTGCTGCGTTGTCTTGCTTCCAAGACAAACGCGTTGCCCCTGAGACAGTAGATAAATACAATGGGCCTCATTACGACTCAGGCGGTAAGGGGTTTACGGCAGCGTAAACAGCGCCGACCCTTACCGCCTGATTCCGAGGTCCCTTAGCGCCATGGCGGATTTAACACCTGCTTTTAGCAGGTGTTAAAATCCATGGCGCTAAGAGACCATGTTGGTAATTACGCCACCGTAATTTACGGTGGCGTAATTAACGCCTTCCCCACTCCCATTATGCCCTATGGGGCAAAAATGGGAATGGGGAAGGGTAAATGGAGATTGGGGACTTACCGCCCCGCCGACCTCGGAATGGGGCGGTAAGTCCGCCAACCACCATGGCGTAAACATAGTTTACGCCATGGTGGTAAAGGTACGACCCAGGCGGTAACTTACCGCCTGGGTCGTAATGAGGCCCAATCAGTGGTTGCTCCTGACCATGATAATCTCACTCTGATGCTAGTATATGAATATAGCGCAATAACCATTTTAAGGAATCCCATAGGGATTCCCCTGATTTGTAATTTGTGCCAAAGGCACTCACGTTGAACGTAGTTGAAAGCGGCACGATAGTCAATAATTGCAGCATACGTTGTCTGACCTCTAATACATTGTGTTGCTTCAACTATGAATGTTAGTGGCAGAAAGTTGGTCATGGTACTTATGCCTTTATAAAAACCCATCTGTTGTTGGGAAATGATTTTGTGCTTCATAGCCCAACTATCCTTTTCCCGTAAAAGGACCAGTGTAAAAATCTTGACGGTGCATCTAGCACGGCCAGAATTCAATAGTTAGCCCGATTCTTGCATAGGCACTTTTTATGAACTGGAACCACTATGGTTTTCCACCATGTAACAGGGATGCAATTCAAAGGGCCAATTCTTTAAATAAGATAAATCATTTTAGGGTCCACCTGGATGGATTGAGCATTATAAGGTCATTACATGCCCTATCCGGGATAGGTGTGTGGGAGTTCTTTAGGGATACTATAATGGCTAACTAGTCCGTCTTACTAAGGGTAAATGGAGAACAAAATGAAGGCTCCGACCACATATACAATTCTTAGCATTTCATTTATGTTAGAATGCCTGTAAAGGTTCTGTTAGTTTGGTTACATATGCATGCCCCAAATAGTAAGCCAAGTATCCTTAGAGAAAAGAAGTTTTACTGCGGACTCAATCCAAACATAAATCATAAATTATTGATATTTTATTTGGATCACTGCTTTATTATTTTCAGTTTTTGATTTCTTTCTTTTTCCATACAAATAGTGATATATAAAACTCATACAAAAGTAAATACAGTAGAGTGAGTGACAACCAATTTCCAAGTCATTGCTGGGTTAGTACTGTCCATGTGCCGAGGGTTGCATCATAAAGAACAAAAAAGAATAACAAATTAATAAACAAATGAGATTCAACAATAAACAAAATAATCAGTTGCCTGGCAAATAAAACAATCAATCCAGGGAAATATGTGTTTCCTCATTGATTTAAAAAAGAAGGCATCCAATATAGGTGTGCTGGTCTGCTATTTTGTACACTGGTTTAGTCCCTTGGATTTGCTAAATGGACCAGCTCTGGAAGGTAGGGGAACATAGGTTCAATAGAGGACCAAAAACCATTGTTCTACGCCATCTGGTACATCTGTACCCCTCCTCTGTTCCCCTCTGTATCCTACCCCGAGTCGTATATCTGTTCTGTTGTTACCACTGCAATGCGCTAAGTTATGCATCTGTAATGCTGTACACCTCTGTAAAGCACTCCGTTGTGCATCTGTATTGGTATGTACATCTGTAAAGCACTCCATTGCTTCTCAAAGCTAGGTCCACACTCAATAAATACCATTATAATAATAACTCAAGTAAGTTGTGAACTATATTAGCAAGAGTAGAGTTGGGTGTCTGACCTGGGGGGGTCGTATAAGTCAACCACTAATAAATTAAACAGGTGTCTGGTGGAATTTGGTCCATGCAATCGTGTCTGCCAATATAAAATCTGAATTAATATCCAGTTTGTTCAGTGAGAAAGACTTTTCAACAATAATTATAAGTCCCAACTTTTGGTAGGCTCATGTTGCTTTGGTTGCAACCCTCTGCATCAGTAGTCAAGTGTGATATCATCAATTAACAATGTTTCCTAAAGGGTAGTAATGCTAAAAGCGTTGATATTGGTTACTAACGCATCTTCTTCTACGAGATGCATTTGACCCCCGTATTACATGATATCACTTTAATGCGGACAGGAGGATAGCTCTGTGGGAACGCGCAGGTTTTGGAAGCTAGACCATGCTGATCAAACACAAGTTCAAATCCCGGACCCACGCATAAAAAAAAAGAATCGAGTGTGGTATAAATAACCTGCCCTTCCACATTGAAACTAGCGCCTAGATACCTACGTGTTATGTGTGCTGAAAATACATGCTAAAATAAATAAATAAAATGCAGTGGTCAGGGTCATTTTTGTGTGTTGATAGGGGGGAAGGAGGGAAGCCAATCCCGATTTTGTGTGGAGTCAGCTTCCTTGAGGAAATCAACCATTCTGTGACCTTTACGATTAGTGTGAATCTTTACATTATCATAAGTATGCCTTGGTTGTTATGTTCATTCATTAATCATTTTAGTGTGTAGGTCATTTTGAGTATGTGAATGGGTAATATCTAAAAAAAAAGTGCTAAAAATTAATCACTTTCCTAGGTGCTAAATTAGCAACTGGTAAATGCGTGAACATCAAAAATGTACAAGAATAGTAGCAAAACTGGTATTTTCTACAATTTCTACCAAATCATTATAAGAAGCAATATCCTTCAAAGGTTACATTTTGGTGGGAAAGATGAAGATAAGTAGAACCATTAGGAGTACTATCTATTGAGTCTATTGAGTCACAAAAAAGACTATGAACTCAAAGTGTCTTCATCTTTGGCTTTAATCGATTGCTAACAATTTCACTACAAGATTTATTCGATGTGAAATGTGAGCTAGATGAAGAGGTCACAGAGGATTATTTAAGAGTGGCCAAAACTGATAGGCTTGAATTTATTTCGTGCAGCCAATGAGAGGATGTGCCATTAGTATTGATGTTTCTCGAGCATTGCAATGTAATATCAAATTGTTAACTGATTCCTACAATATGAATAAGCTGTCTAGCCCCACAAAGTCAACAGTAGTTGTTTGATCTCAAGTCAATTACACCGCCAACTTTGTCAACAAGAGTTGTTGAAGCCTTGGTAATATCAGAAGAATTGTTATTAGGTAAATAGGAGTGAATATCTTAGAAAGCTGGTTTATGAGGTTTAATTTGTATGCATGTATACTTAGTATTTCGTTTTTTAGATGGTTTAGTTTAAGAATTAGAATGGAAATTAGAATGGGAATTCGATTTATTAATGGGAGCGGAGTCCACTATTTCAAGATTACTCTTTTCATTCATAATTAAAATAGTAGAGGGTTTATTACTTTTCATTGGGCTTACTGTATTTGGGCAGGTTGAAGGTAATAATTTTGCGCCCCTCCTGTGGATGTTTTTCTTATTATGGTAGGAAGTACTATCATAAGACTATCATCTTTTTTTCTGGTGTTGCTGATGGCAGCGGTAGAGGGTATATCTTGAGTGTTATAATTAATCTACATCCATATGATTATCACTTAGATTAATTTCCACAATCTCTTCGAACAGAGCATTTAATGGTTGCGATTCAGTAGGAGTGATGGATTCAGATAAAAAAGTGTGCATATGTCATGGGTTTCCAGGGGGCTGTTAGTTCAGTGATCGTGTTCAATAATAATGAATGCTCTGTCATGGTTTTGTGAAGGCCTTCGCACAATCTAACCAGGGATGTGAGAAGATAATCAAGAGCCCGGAATTGTGGACAAGATAGAGTGATATAATTATCTAACATCTCTAACGGGTTTTCCTGTGATGTCGGTGTACCATGCAAGTTATCATCGCGTAGAGTCGAAATTAATGCAGACAATTGGGTGTCATCATCTGGGAGGGAATCTTGGAGTAACACACAGACAACAGATTCAAGTTCAAAACATGCACTTTTATTAACTTAAATATCCAGAGGGAAAAACGACTATGTGGCCCTAAACTATGATGAGAAGTCACTACCAAATCAAATCTAAGGAAAGTCAATGTCAATAAGTTCAACTTCGGAATCTGTCTGTGTCCAAAACCTATACTTGTCCTCACAACTGATCTTATACAACATGCAGGGGTGACAAGAACCAGAAAAATAATGTGCAATATAAAGTTCAGAGCTTGGTTCAGTTTGTAGTGTTTTTTTCAACGCCCTTCCCCAAGTATAAAGCAGTTCATATAAAAAAAACTGAAGAGTGTATTAAGTTTAAAAGTGACATTAAGTTTCAAAGTGATATAAAGTTGAGCAATACTCAGTGTTCCCATCCCCAAGTTTCAAAACACAGTACAAACACAAAATCCTGAAGCTTTGCCCTCAAGACAAAGAGACAACTCTAATCTCAGGAATACTACGGTATTCAGAAGAGGGTGTTTCCCAAATCCTTTGAAGGTTCTGCACCACTCTGAGGCCCTCTGGATATTACTGATCCGTGTGGCACAAAGAAGGTTTGTCCTCTTTATGTTTATATAAAGTGATTTTGTAGAAAGAACTTTATTGATAGTTAATTGCAATGTATAAATCCTTTCACTTTAAATGTTGTCATCCGATGTCTGGAATTGTATTGAAAAAGCTTCCCTCATAAGTAAAAGATGCAGTATTCAAAATGGTGCGACTTTATAGGTTTGTTGTTAAATGCGACATTCAAAAATATTGCATACTTTATAGCTTGAATATACTAAACCGTTCGGCACCTCCATGATATGTATAAGGGTTCGGTATAACTAACTTGGTCATGCTCATTTAGTTCATTACGTTTTAAAATTCTCATGAGCTTTTAAATTGTTCTCATCGTGCAGAGACTTTGAGCCTTTAAATTGTTCTTCTCATGCAGAGATAACAGGTTTTCATTTGCCCACAACCAAAAGTATTCAGTTGACTTTCATGAATTAACAAGTCATTAATGCCTGTCAGTTTTCATAAGGATTCTAGTCGGAGACCTTCAACAACGTGTCTTTCAATCCATGTGACCACTCCGTAACAAAATATCCTTATGTGCAGCATCAAACATTCGCATACCGGGTTTCTTCACATCTGTAAACTCACTGGTAGCTTTGATGTGCATGTCAACAGTGCAGGTCTTCCGGCCCTCTCCTTCTTGCTTCAGGGCTCCACCGCCTGCCCCTCAGGCACTCCTGGGTCGGCTTCTGACCCCAGGAGAATGAGCACCTCGCACAATGGAAAAAGTGGAAGCCATCCCGCACGGCTCCCCTTTCACGCTTCTGTCGGTTCCACAGAGACCCTGATCGCAGTCTGCTCTTCCTGAAACAAAAGCATGTTGAATATGAAAAGCACCCTGATCTACTGCTTGGCCTCTATGCTGCGGGAAATTCACTGTCACTGCTCCTGTAACCATTTGCTCCCTTACACAAGTTAGGTGGGGCTTTTTATACAACAGCAGCCCTGTAACAGGTTGCTGATGTGAGTTCTTACTCAGCCCTGCCTGACCATCATTAAAGGGACAAACCTGACCTTTACTGCTCTCAGAAGGCCTCTTCTTCGTCCCAGTACCTAAGTGGTGAAAGCAACTAGTCTCCACTACTCTTGGTTGCTTCTTCCTCATCTCAGTACTTTTGATTGCCTTATGTGAATAATTCAAGGAAGTTGTTTTGTAATACCCTATAAAGACGGGAGATGGATTAGTTGGGTCATTATTAGGGAAAGAGGGAAACCATGTCTCTTCCAAGGGCATCTTGCTCCCAGTCCCTACAGACACTCCACCCAGGTGATTCTCCCTCGCTTGTCCACCCCCAGGGTCGGGATCCAAAAACAATGACCTATCCCTGGCCACCTGTGTGGCGGATCCATGGGGAATAGGAGTGAGAACACCCTCACGTTCATCACAAAACAAACTGGCAATCTTGCTCATTAACAGTTCACATTTTGTTTTTTAAAAGTTTTGCTAATATTCTCATCTGTATGTACATTGCCTAGATCTTCCATGCTAATGTCAGTGATGCGCTCTTGATTGACAATTTAAGCAGTACTGAGGGTAGGAATGTTAGATGAAAAAGGATCAGAGAAATATCATGCACTGAAATATCATCCACTAGATGTTAAACATAACAACTTCAAATGTCTGAGGCCGTATTGCGCATTATACATTTTTTGTCATAATAATCATAATATTTACTGTGAATCTAAGCTGTGAATTTCATTTAACTTAAACTGTATGCTTATGAAGCACCCAGCCCCCTTGATACAAGTAATGTGCAGGCAACATTATCCATCAAGAAGGGGCCCCTGAGGGACCCTCGGATGTGGAAACAAGGCACAATCGCCACACATGAACTGATACGCCAGACACAAGGTTGTATTCCCAAAAATCTAGGGTTTATTGCAAAACAAATAGTCCCACTTGGCCAAATGGTCCCACGCACCGGAACGTGTGTCTAACAGCCCTCGAGCGACGCAAGAGAGCGAAAATCATACATCAGTTACATATATACAAAATGAGCATCTTACATTCAGTAATGACACATATGACACATTCAATGCCGCCCCTAATTCATTCCCTTTGAAGTGGAGGCGATGATTGACCATGGTGACGAATTTGACACTTTAGATCACCATATTTAGTAACAGTTTGCAATCTCGAATTTACAGACACTATTCTTTATTTGTGAGAACACAGCGTTTCTGTTTTCATGGACAAGCTGCGCGTAGGGGGACTGGCACATTCCAGGCCTTACTATCTCCTGGTTTCGATTCACGCTCTAGAGGTCAACTTGCTCTACGGAGCTCACAGCGCTCAGAAGGGGGGTCGTAAAGAAGAACATAATTCAAACCCTTTAATATTAGTTTCGTGCATTGCTATTCTTTTAAGGAGACTCACTGGCATCCGTGTACTGATTAAAATGCCTTGCTCCTTGCCTTCAAGGATATGTGCGGGAGGGAACCGGGCATTTCTGTCTGGCTCTCTAGCATAATGTTTCAACATGTCTTTAGTAACCTTGGACCATTGAAGCGGAATAATATCTTCAGAAAAGCAGTTTTACATGAGGCAAAGTAGCAGCGTTAGAGAGAACAGAGAGAGAAAACAAAATGGCGATTCTGGTCATCTTAAAATGGCCACACTCTATTTAAGCTATTAACTATGTAATGACTAATGAGCATATATTCTTAACACTTTAAATGAGGCGGTTGGTCTTCGGCCAATCAATTATCATGCATTTCTTTCCGCTCTAGGGGTGTTTAGTTTTTTTAGACTGACAATCACTGTGACCAGCACATTAAAGAGGTCATTGAACACATCTATGTTTACCCAGAACAAAACAATGGGCCTCATTACGAGGTTGGAGGTAGTCATGGTGCTGTTAGCGCCATGACTACCTCCAATACCGGTACCGAGTCCGCCCTAGTTCAATGCGGACTTACCGGTCTATTCCGACCTTTGCGTGACCGGTAAATCCCCATTGAAAAAGCCATTCCCCGTTCCCATATCAGCCCCCATAGGGCTCAATGGGAAGGGGGAAGGCGCTAATAACGGTACCGCAAATTGCAGTACCGTTATTAGCTCTGAAGTCCCTCAACGGGCCCCGTCCATAACGCCTGGTAAAACCAGGCGTTAAGGAAGGGACCCGCTAAGGGACCTCGGAATAGGGCACAAAGGGATTACCGGCACCGATGTCCTTAACGGTGCCCGGAATCCCCTGCGCCCACCTCGTAATGAAGCCCAATAAGTCAAAATGCATTTTTAGCTGGATTGTCATCATTCTGGCACTGCATTACTTTTCCAAATAAAACAGAGGCTTGAGACTTGAGGCTGTGCAAAAGCATGGTAATATTGATTTTTGAAATATTAGAAAAGATTGAATAGTACATTTGGAGATATAAAGTCCAAGGATGGTTGATTAAGACATGTGAGAGGAAGATACAATACACAATAATTCACTACACTGCTCAACTTTCCGAAAAAACAAAGGATACAACAGTACAGTGTCCATTGACTAACAAAGGACTACAGTGTGTTGGTTTGCAAGAGGACTTCAACCACAAATAGTCTGTGGATCTCCAATACTGCAGGTGAACGCACCACATCAGTACATGGTTTCTTGGGAAGCAGTGCCAGAAACACACTGTTTTCTCTTTGATTCTTCCTCATAATTTCAGTACAGTGGTGCAGCAGGAGACTCCATTGTTCCACCCACCGTATGCATCCCCCCTGACAATCCCACAAATCCCACTCCTTGGAAGATCCAGGCAAAGCACCATGCAATAATGCAAATATGGAGAGTACAAGAACTCATAGTCCAAATCAACATGGTGTTGCAAACCACTGAAACCCTGGTTGGGAAGATGGGTTGTGGTGCCCCAGGATCTCACATACTAAATACAGAAGCCAATGATAGTGGCTTCTCTATTCTTGTTCCCCTTGGCCAGGACCCCAGGCCTCAAACCCCAAGACGTATCCCTTTGGCTTGCTGATAATATGATGCTGCATAGTTTCTGCCCAGGATGTTCCTTTCTTTGAATCTGTCGCTTATTTTCCATTCATAACACCCCTCCTTGTTCTATCCGTCCTCCTATGGTACTCTGAAGAAGTTGATTATTTTCATTACAAACTTCAATAAGTAAGTAAAGTTTCAGGCTAATGATGCCTGTTGCTATCATGTAATGAGTTCCTATGCCCATAGACTCCTCTACCTGTTCCGCGCAATGCTCTGTGATCTAATGATGTTTATCAGTAGATTGGTGGGAGTTGATATCCAGCAGTAGGGTGTCTTTCACATAACTATATATTTTTTGGGTGGGTGAGACTATTCTAAAGTGTCCTTCAGACATATGTTTTTGGTCTTTGATTCACACACTTTCTCACAGCTTTGCGTTTGGGATTGTGATTATTGATCTATTATGGGCACAGTATCATCCATTCTGTTTCATTCTTTGTGATTCAGGAAACCTATAGATAGGTGTACATGTAGCAATAGTGCAGAATGTATGGTCGCATACTTTGCAATCAAGACAAGAATCGCAGGTTTCTTCTAGTCAACAACCGTGGGTGTTATACTTTGAACATGATCTCACCCACTGGACAATTAAAACAAGAGGTGCACATAGCAATTGTGGTAGAACAACTTTGGACATGGGGTGGAAACATATTTTCTAAGACTTTCAGCAATTTACTTCCCATTCATTAAAATGCTAGACCACCTCACTCAACATTCAGAGTCAGTTTTAAGAAATGCATTGTCCGCTTTGGGGTCATTATTGGCGTTTCTGACGTGTGACTTTGCTGCAAGTTAAAAATTGCGGCCACAGTTTGTTGCCATGAAAACAGTATATGTTTAATTTGCTATAGTTTATTTCACACGCACATTGCATTTCTTTCTGCATGCAGTTAAACCGAGAGAAAAACCAAGCTCTGGCTTTTTATCAATTCAGAGCTGACAGCGTAATTGGGTATTTAAATTGAAGATATGATAAACATCGGGAAGCTTGAAATTCCATACAATGAGCTTGCTTGACACTTGGTGTTCCTTCCTACCTATTCCTCCTTACTTTTAAAATGTCACCAAGACATAAAAACAATGCAGTCTCTGAGAAATGTAACTCATTAACATATGCATTACCTGCTACATAATGATGTGAAATTGTCAAAGATCTGTGCCCTCCAAATTGAAAGGAATTCCTCAGACTTTATTTTCAGCAGACAGGCTGGCTGTTGTCCATACAGAGGCTATTTCCTGCGAACATTCGGCCTTTCCTATCCCTCCTCCCCCAGACGAAATAGCGATGGGAGTGCTCCTGCTGTTCCTATCTATGGACACTACTGGCAGGCCAAATTGCAGCCACTGGGTCTACTCTAAGCACCATGCGTAGAGACACATTTTGTTTACAGCTGTGCACTGTAGTTGCCTGTAGCACACAGAGATGTTTGCATCACTTTGATAGGCCATTCATATTTTAATTATATGGAAGTGCTGCAAAGTGACAGGTTGTGGCATACCTGGCATAAAAATGTTGCCTTCCCTGAAGAAAAGAAAGTCCCAGCATTTTTATCGCACATGTACAGGGCCCCGATAATTACTGGAAGCACATTTATGTGAACTTGAACAATATCTATCACATAAACACAATATATTTACTACATGTGATATGTACATGTTTATTTATGGATTATAACATGTGACTTGGACAAATAAAAGAATATATATATATATATAACAAAGAAAAACAACTGCAATTCAGCTGTTGACGGCGGCACTCCTCCATCGTTTTACCGAAAAAACACGCTGTAGCCATGCTTCACTCCCGTGGAACGTAGTCCTTTATTCTTTAATAGGTGAACACATGAAAAGTACAAAATAAGCACACAATTATGCGTTACACCCAAAACGGGCTTCGTCAGATTGCTGGTAACACAATGGTTTCTGTTAATTTAAACCTGTCGGATTGTTAACCCTTTTCACTTTCTTTGGCCTCTAGACCTGCAATATTATGTTTGGAGCCTATCTATTCTGGCAGCCATATTGAGTGACCTGAACAGATTATAACTATTTGCTTGAGTGCATGGTTGTGTGTGCCTTGATATTAATAGGAAATGCACAGTAACTTTTGGCAATATTAAACTGATATTTGTACATGTTAAATGCCATAATAAGCATTGTTCTACAAAAAACTCAGTTCTATTGTATATTGCATCAGCCTTGAATGTTCAAAGAGACTTGTGCTTTATCGGCACTAATAAAGTGACACATGCATTAAAACTTCCTATAAAGTGATTTATGCATTCAAACTTCCTATGACTTGAACCTCACATTTAGAATTTTTGAATTTTAAAGTGGCTTGTGCTTATGCTTGGAAGTCGACCTGTATTTGTGCAAAATTGCTTAATTTATTTGCTTTGTTGACATGCGTTAGAACTGTCTATAAAGTGACTAATGCATTTGTACTTCCTATGACTTTGATCTCCAATTTTTCAAGTTTTAAAATAGCACATGGTCTAAAAATAACCCTTTGTGCAAAGTTTCCTCGCTGGTTCTGTATCAACAAAGGAACACATGCATTTGTTTTTGTATCTTTCTAGGTTTGGTTAGGGGTATAATATAACTTCACAAGATAATAAAGTGCCTAGTGCTTCCGATATCCCTAATATGCCAATTCAATTAAGTTAAATACTGCATGCTTGATGGCTCTAAAGGGAATCTATTATGATATATATATATATATATATATTATTTCCTAAGAAGTTGTGTGTTATTTCTACTGTGGACTGTCTTCAGAATTACAGGGCTATGCTAATTATAAACCGTTTTTTGTTATATTTAGCAGCTCTACCTGGTTCTCAATGGCCATCCTCTAACTTAAATTGGTTTCATTGTGTTATCAATCCTAATACATAAAACATTGTGCCATAACCGGAAAGTAAGATAAAACATACACAGTGTAAAAAAAACCATTTAGAAAATTATCTAAAACTCACGAAATGTTCACGAAACGTTCACAAAATTTGTTCAGTGAAATATATGTACATATTCTGTTTAGCTGCGTTCTGTACCTCAAACTGATGGCTGTAATGGCACCATTAAAATGTGCTGTTGCAAAATACTCTGAGCACATGCAGAGCTCACAACTGAGTCTCCTACTCCCAAAGCAGCAGTCAAGCTCCACCCACATCAGGGCTGCGTCTAATTCTAACTACATAAATTGTAAAAGGATGTTTTTTTTTAAATTGTAATTCAGTTTATTACAAACTTTTTATTACAGTTTCTCACAGCTCAAATTTCTCTTTCTTACTGAAACTGTGTTGACAATCACTTATATATCGAAAGGAGTGATAAAAATGACAGAAGCATTGCTTTGTTAATTGATTAAGATAAGGTCTAAAAAATCAATAACAGCACATATTGCCATTTGATTATGTCCCAATAGGATCATATTCCACCATTCAATCATGTCCAAGCTTTTTGGAGCAAATTTCCCTAGAAAAAGGCTTCTTTCATTTATCAGTGAAAGGGATTCGGTTACGAGAGGCCTTATAGATTCCTCTGCATGATTACAAAAGCGACACAGATTGTCTGTATATTGTCCCGTTTTCCTCATATACAACAATTTTTTAGTTGGGTATAGATTCAATCTCAGACTTACGAATTGGTCTGTGTGATGTCGACTCGAGAATCTTTCCAAGTATTTCATGGTGGATTTCATTGGTCTAGATTCACCCATTAGATCTAATGAGTAGATGTAGTTCCTTCTTTTATTATAGGTCTCAATCCAGTCTCTGTTAATGAATTTCCATTTTTCCACACATGGGTTCTCCCTTAGTGTTTTAATTGATATGTCCAAGTGTTTTGGTTGAACTAGACACTTCTTGTACCAAACATTGATGAGCCCCTGATATCTCCCCCATGACGATGGCAGTAGTATGTGGTATGGTTTCGCTGAAGATTGCATTAGCATTTTTTGCAATAAAGAGAGATTGTAGACCCACCTCGTAGTGTATTGCTACGCTAGGCACGCATGTTGGCAGCCGTAAAACCTTTCTCCAAAACTGCCCCTTTAGGACATTTCATATAGTCCAGTTTAAGTTTAGCCCTTTTTCACTGCCAAAAGATATTGAATTTCCCATATTTTGCTTAAATTATTTTGCCCTGCAACGATAACATTTTCATCTTTGCTTTCATCTGTTGAATCCAAGCCCATTCACTGATTGATTTGTTGAAGACAACTCCCAGATAACGAATGAACTCTGTTATTTCAATGTACTCCTTTCCTGTGTTCCAGCAATACATTTGTACTTTCTTCACCTTGGTTTACACAAAATGCCATGATTTTTTATTTCCTTGCATTTATTACAAGATCATTTTTGTTTAGGTGCTCCTGCAGGTGATTCATATGTCATTGCAGGCCAATTTCAGTCATGTCCATTAACACCAAATCACCAGCGTAAATGATCCATGATATTGGGGGACCATTTACTCCTAGCAGAAGTATATTCACATTTTTGAAAGCCAGTGGAGGATTGGCTAAGTATTCCTTGAAGATTTGTGAGGCTAGGGGACTTCACTATTTCACTCCTTTTTCTGTTCGTATGCTTTCTGTCAGTTCCCCTTCCACATTGAGTCGTATTTTTATTGTTGTATCGGTATGTAGAGCCATGATGGCCTTCAATAGATCTTCTGGACACTCCTATGTCCTACGTTTCTTCTGCATTTTCCATAGATTGACACTATCAAATGCTTGGTGTAGATCTACGAATGCAACAAATAAGGGTCTGTTTAATCTCAGTCTTTCAAGCTTTAACACATTTAGGAGAAAAAGATTGAGGTTGGTACCTACTCCTTTAGTGAAGCCGATTTGTCTCACATCAATGATTCCAGAATCGTCTTTTTGATAGATGTTTTTGCAAAAATGACACAAAAAGCTTTCCAATCACGTCAAGCAGAGCGATCAGTCAATAGTTACTGGGTGCCCATCTGTCTCAATTTTTAAAAATGGGGACCACTATCACTGATTTCCAGGAAGATGGTATGTTTTTTCGTCTTTGTCATGGAATAAGACTTCTATGAAGATTACCCAGTCACCGATATTTCGCTTTAACACAGTGTTTGTGAGTCCATCAGGACCAGCTGCTCCTGAATAGTTTCGTTTTTTATGGCCTCTTCAATTTGGTCTTTTTTTATATTGAGGTCCCAAGGGACCACAGAATCTTCCCACATGTCAATGTCCCCCTCCTTTGGTTTTGAGAAAACCGCTGTAAAGTGTTTGACCCACTTTTTGGCATTGCGCCTTTTTAACTTAGTGTGCCTTCAATGATTATCATACATGTTTCCCTTAAATAGAGTTTATAGATGGATTTTAACATTTTTTCTGTCTGTTTTGATTTCGCAGTTTCCTGAATGCAATGGCCCAATTTCGATATTGTTGCTTTCTTTTTTTTATGAGTTGTACTCCATTTTGAATTGAGGTCTTCTTGATCTGCTTAATATCTCTGCAGAGATTTTCTTTTTGCATTGCAACTTCTTGACTATACACATGTTTTGGTTTTTGAAAGTTCCTTTTGAACCCTACATTTATTGTTTTGGACATTTCAAGCAGTGGAGCATAATTTGCGTCTTCTACCTTTCCCTCATGTCCCATTGCACGTTCAAGGTGTCATGGTCACTATTTGCCATTTTAATGAGTTTCAGCAATATAATGGTGTGTAAAAAGTTCTTCAAAGACCAAATGTAATCCGATGTCGCTAGATGGTTATTTCGGTGCCATGTATGTCTCGCGGGAATATTACCCCTGGTCTGTCCATTTAACATGACGCAATCTCTTAGGTTCAGTTATTTGGCCCATCTCCTTCCTCGCTCTCTGCTTGAGTTACCCTGATTTGACACTTTGTGGATTTTCCTTCCACACCCATGCATGTTATTTTTAAGTCACCACAGTATGATGTGAGGATTGTTGAAGATGATCAAACTGTCATCAATCAATTCCATTACTGAATCGATCAACCGGGCCCTGTAATCATTGCCGGGTTCCAGTATACATTAATAATCACAGTGAACTCAAAATGTTCTTTGTCACGGACTACATTTTGCAGGTAAACCCCATGCACAAAAATGTTTGGATTTATGGTCTTTATCATCACTATCCCCGTTTCATTTTTTACCATTGTTATCAGACCTGAATAGGGTCTGCCTTTATGATTTTTCCTAGATGAATTTTAGATGATTGTGTAACCATCACTCTCTGGTGTCTCAGACAGCCATGTTTCTTGCAGGCAGATAATGTTGTGTGCCACTCTATTAATATCATCCTTATTATGGTGCTTAAACATGGTAGCACATTCTGCCTGACAAGCTCTTCTGTGGTATAAAAGTTAAAAAATATAATATATTTCGACATTTAAAAAATAACGGTGTTGGGGGGCAGAGAATGAAAATGTTGCCCACGACATCTTTTGGCAGCCACATAGTTCCTCTTATGCCCAATTCCGGTCTGGGCTACAAATCGAACACCAGTCGGGCCAGTATTGCGCCAACAAGAAAGTGCTCATGGTCCTTTTTTACTCAGCCCCTATTTATTCAACATTATGTTTCAATTTGGCAACTTTTTCTTATATTAAATTATGTTTTCTTGTGTTCCATGCTTTCGTCATGAAGATTGTTACTTTTGCCATTGCCTCTTCTAATTCATTGAACAGGAGTTGAGATTGTCATCTCTTTATAATCCCTAATATGTGACTCTCTCCTGGTTCTCAGGATTTACCTCTTTAAATGCTGATATCATGGGAAGAAATAGAATAGGTGGTATATCAAGTCTGTGGTCTTCAGCTCACCATTTTAGAGGCTGTCACTTACCTTACTTTTATTAGAACTGGGTTTATTCAGCTTCCTTCTGGATCATGGCAAACCTCTACCTCTCCTCCTGGCTAGTCACAGTGCAAGGGTAGGGTTGCTGATCTAGTAAGAGTTTCAAAATGTCCTCCCAAGGTAACTATTCGACCTCCTCCACTGTTGATGCCCACTCTTTCATACCATAAATGTTTATTCACTGTTTCACCATTGTAAAATTGACTCCCTTCAGGCCAGTAAACATTCTTTACTGGCCTGAAGGGAGTCTTTATTTAGACCATTTGTATCGGCCTCTGTAGCTTTTTGGATCTTCAGACGACTTTTGCAGAAGGGTGTTATAAACTCCTTAAAACAAATATCAATACAAATGGAATGAGGTTGAGCATGAGCGCTTGGTAACATAACAATGCAGGACTATTTTTATTCTTGTTTCCACTTATTTAAACGCATATCTGCTTCAAGAAAAAGCAAATCGGGTCCCCAAAGGTAAATGAAGCAACTTTTTTCCAGAATGTTCTCTGAACAGTGCCTATTCAGGTTGTGGTATCTCTCTAAACCCCAGAGCTTGGCACTGCACTCTGGGTGTTTGCGGCTTTGGCTTCAAAGACGGCTTCCTAATTTCAAAATTGCATTTGATGCAGCTTTTGCCTTCTTCATTGAGATCTAGATATGCACCTGCCATGAGAAACTCCCAGTGAATGTCATTCCAAGATATGAAGTTTGAAACTGGTTTCCAAAATGTCATGGTCAATGTACATTTTTTGGTTCTGTTGTTCTTTCATCTTTGAGCCCCATATCATGATTTTTTATTCTGAATAGTCTATTCAGATTTTTTTTTCTAGACAGTAATCATTTACTGCTGCCGTCCCACTCCTATTCTACATATCCTAGTCGTCAGCATATAATAAGAGGAGAATGGGAGTTTGAGTCATTTTTTAACTTTGTTTCTAATCAGCGTATCACATAAGTCCTTCATATGGATGTTAAACAAGGAAGGGGCTAATGGACCTCCTTGCTTTACCCCTCCCTCTGAATAGAAAGTCCTTTTAAGTTTGCCCTTCAGGCCAAATCTAACTTGCAGTTATGAGTCAGTGTGAAGTTGTTTTAAAAGATGTAGTAACCTTCTCTCTATCCCTGGTTGTCCTATTTATATTCAGGTGATCTTGTGTCTGCTAATTCGATTGAATGACTGATTGGAGTTAAGGAATGCTATATACTGTGG
Organism: Ambystoma mexicanum; assembly: GCF_040938575.1. NCBI lineage: Eukaryota > Metazoa > Chordata > Amphibia > Caudata > Ambystomatidae > Ambystoma > Ambystoma mexicanum. The sequence goes on along the minus strand of NC_090922.1, from coordinate 1,001,995,252 downwards.
AGTCTGCTTATCTGCAGTATTTTGTTTTATCAGGTAGTAGAAATGAAGACCTGGTGATCATAGAAAGGCCTTCTCCGATGCTTCCTTAAGCTGAGTGCCATCATCTTCTAGCCATAAATGTAGGTTCTTCAACAGGATCTTGGTGAAAAAGCTTTCATCAAGGTCTATCAGCCTATTTGACCTACAGGACATGGATTCCATGCTTGACCCGTTTTATGAAGTTGTACAATACTACTCGAACCTCCAATACTCAGGAAAGGTATTTCTTAATATAAAAATAATTTTTGAATGACTGGAATCCACCAAGATTCACAATGTTTCAACATATCCGACGGAAGCAGGTTTGGCCCTGAGGCTTTGTCAAGCTTGATCTTAAGATGTTCTCCTCTTATTTAAATAAAAAGGAATGTGCCATTTGTGTGCTCCACATATGCTCCCTTGAATGTTTTCAGGCCTTTCATTTAAACTATATGTCTGGGCTGATGCATCCGGGGATGAATGGGCATGTTTCTATGGAAAATCTATGCATAATGGGTAATCAAAGTGATTTTAGCTTCGGTATTTGAAGTGGTGCACAGTGCACCCTTTACAACCATCTGCCAGAACTTTCTGGAGCTTGTTTTTTCTCTTTGGCGAGCTACTTCAAGCTCTTCCCTTTGTTGCTCCCACTCACCACTTTTATTTTACCTGTGTATGCTCAGTACTGAAATGCCCTGTGCTTACTATGTGCTTCGGTCATGGCACTCATTGTCAAACCAGGTGGATTTAAAATAGGCTCTAGCCTTAGAAATGCCATTTTATTCTCTAGATAAGGTGTTTTTGAGATCCAAGGTGGAAATGACAGTAGGAGGGCCGCATACATTTTTAATTCTAGGACTTCTTCAGGACTCTCCCTGGAAGCATATTCTATAGCAAGCGCATTGAGACTACACATATGGCAAAAGGCACTCTATAAACGACTATTGCAATTACAATTGCAATAGCCATTTGGCACTCTCTTGTTTTAAATTGAAATGAGCCTTCCAGCCTCTTCTGAGATTTCACATGTATCTCTTCCATCTCACAGAGCACCAGCCACTCCTCCATGTCAACCTGCTTGACTCCTTGCCATCTTAACAATGCACTATTAAAAATGAATCCCTTTTCAGAACCCCTCAGTAACTTCCAGCGGCACTCCCTGCAAGCCTATTTTGAGAGTTACAGAGTTTCAAGGAGTTATGGTGACTCTCTACCCATGCATTGGTAAACAAGCTCTGCTCTTTCAATGTTATAAAGTGGTAGTTGTTAAGGGGGCATGGTCTACCTGAGTATGAGTGGATGTTAATATGGTCTAACCCCACAGTGTTCAATGCTAACACCAGCACATTTCCAGCAACATTCGCCGATGTTCTCTCCCTTTCCTTCTACTATCTCAAAATCATGTTTCAAAATTGATGTCCTGATGTCCTTCTTAAATCCACATAATCTGCAGAGTTCCCCCACAGGCTCTTATTTTGGTATTAATGTCCCCCCATGATACCAAATGGGACCCCCCTATGTTTTCCTTCAGGGGTGTCAACTGTTGAATTCTTTCCATCAATCTTTCTTTTGTTCTAGTCATACTTTGGTAAACATAATCAATAAATCAGTAGTTCAATCTATACTCCACGTGAGACAACTGAGGGTTGTTTTACAGAAATCATGGACCGGTGCAAGAGCAATTGTGCATGGTATTGACAACAATTGCCCTACTGAGAGAGAAAAAAAAACATATTCTTCCAATGCTTTTCTAGATCTGGCAAAGGCCTTTGATTCTTGAAAATTAGGGGTTCCTGCTGCCCTTTTACAGCTGATAATCTGTCTATATTCCGACACTACGGCATACGTACGCAGTCAGGCCTGTCAAGGGGTGCCTATGGTTTCTGGCACTAATAAGGGTGTTAGGCAGGGCTGTCTTCTGCCCCCCCTGCTTTTCATTGTGTTTCTTTCCAATTTTAACCCTTGCTGTCAGCAGACCTTCATAATTCTGCCAACTTTAAATGGGGTACCCTCTTGTATGCTGATGATGCTATATTAATAGACATTACCCCCCGAAAGGTTTATGAAGCAGCTCAAGGGATGCAGACAGTTATTTTGAGTCACATGGGCTGAACCTAAATCAGAAATAGTGGCTTTCGGTAGCGATACTCCAAAGTAAATATGGTCAATTAGCCACGCGTTTCTGGAGGTAGCGACCACCTATTGTTTTCTTGGGACATTGTTCTAAAGTAATGGCTCCTGGGTCCTGCACCTTCATATGGTGGAAAAAAAGCCTTTGGGTAGGCTCGGGTAGCTTGGCGAAGTTTGGCGGATGCCGGCTTCATAATTTAACGTCTACTCTGCAGCTCTATGTAGTTGTGAATTATGGGGACATATGAATTGTGCAGCCCTAGACCACATTCAGAATGGGATACTGAGAAAATGATTAGGTCTTGGTCTGGGGTGTCCCTCAGTTTGGAAATGGGCATTTCAAGTATGAAGATACGTGTGGAATAAAGATTCTTGGAAATCTTTCAGGAAGCATCAGTAATGACTCTGGAAAACCGTAATACTGGGAACAGTATGAGGGAAATGGAGTCCTGTTTTCTCCAAGCAAAATATCTGTGTCTGATGCACTGCGCCATGGTGTGCAAACGATGGGGGGGGGGCAGATTTTACACAGTTTAGACTTGGTGCTATAAATAAGTTAGATCTAATGAAGAGAGCCAAGGGAACTCGATCAGGCCAAGAGCTGCATCATGAAACTGAGCTTGTTGAAACATTTAGCTGTTGCACGTAGTTCAATCACTGTGAACAGTAAAATGAGTAAAATAAGACCTCCTGAACAGAGTCGTATCATCCCAGTGGGGAGGCTTAGGGCCTGATTCACAGAGCGTTTCCTATGGGACTGCACCATTATAAAAGGATTCTGTGAATCAGGTCCTTAATATCCTACCTCAAAGAGGCCGTATGTCCTGGTTGTTCAAAAACAAGAACTGTTCTTGTGCTACTGGGGCTATTGAAGACTTACCCCATTTCTTGGTTATCTGTAATGTGTTGATTGGCTTAAGGAGACGGTGGCTGTGTAGGCATTTCATATGTTATAATATTAGAACTGTCTCAGAGGCGGTGCTGTTTATTCTGCGCTGTAATGATAGCAGTTTTATCTATGACTTAGGTGAAAATGTGAAAGGGGCTTTTAAACGTTTGGAGAGACAATTTTACTCTAATTTTAGGATATGTTTATTTTGTACTTAAGCCTTAGTTTGTACTTAAGTAATGGTTTTAACTCTATTATATTGTTATGATTGTGATGTAGTTAATGTGAGGTCTTTTACATATATGCTAATGTGTATTGTTGGTGTAAGTGGTGATAGCCCACTTTAAAGAATCTATCTCAATGCATTTTTACACAAGGTTAATGGTTTCCCTAATAAGGCTACTGAAGACTTACCCCATTTCGTAGCAACCTGTAATGTGTTGATTGACTTAAGGAGACAGTGGCTGCGCAGGCATTTTTGATGTTGTAATATTAGAACTGTCTCGAAGGTGACGTTCCCTATTAGAACTACGGCAGACATGGCTGTGGTCCGAAATGCATTGACAGAATGTTTTTGCCGCAGTCTTACTGTAAATACTCTGTAAAGTTGCACTTGTACCGGGCTGCCAGAGTGTCTGTGGTGCAGCCCAGAAGGATATACATACGCGGCAAGGGCAATACAGCAACATCATGCAGGCACGATTCTGTAAACCATTGAATTGAGGCTCTAGGAATTCAAACATGATGCAGTGTAAAGTGTGTTTGCCCAAAGAATTTGGAGATCCTACTAGGACAAGGCTATAATGCACTTTTGTCACCCTCTGTAATGATCGCAATTGGTATTTCCAATGTTATTGGGCACTTTGAAACACAGTTTACTTGATGCATAAGCTCCTCACAAATGCACAATAAATAAAAATATAATGCAGCATGAATAACCTCATAGTGTCCATATGGCACATAAAAACACTCACATTTTCCAAAGGATAACATATTTCAAATAATAAAGATGTTGCCTAAAATGTACAGTGCATGCTGGCATGCTGGCAAATAAAGGATGTGGCTCATCAGTTGGGATCTACATCAGTTTCCATTGTGATTATATGGCTGCAGGCGTTGATGTGGCTCTCGATCAAGCTCAGGTGAGCTTTTCCGCCTTTCTGTGGCACATAAGTTAAACAGTCGGTGAGCCGCTCGATCAGTGAAAGATGAGTTTGTCCTTTGTCCAAGTTTAGTTTTTCTGTAGCGTGTTCTGTAAATCGTTCATTTCATTTCACTAAACTTCTAGTGTCTACGTGCTTTTCGGGCGATCTGAGCACTATACATCATGTGAATGAAGCTGGCTCATCCGTCACTGTTCCTGTGCTGGCTCAGATGCTCTGAGAGGCAGCTCGACGTGGCCACTTCACAGTTGACGCTCAGCGGTGCCTGCACCACCCTTGCGCTCTATGCAATGGGCCCACTCCCAACTCTCCCTCCCGGTGCCCCACGCGCAGTGGTGAGAGAAAGAGGCAGGCAATAGGTGCGCACATAGCAAACAAGCACTTGCGCTTTTCCCTTGTTTTGCGCTTCGCCCAAAGGGGCTGAGGAGCCACAGGTGAAAACTTCCAGACCGGACCAGTGCTCTGGCATGAAGCATGCAGTGTGATTATGAAAGGATGGCCATTAGCAAGTCACCCTCAGTTCGAGGGTCAGTTTCTTTTTCTGAAGGAGTTCAGAGCCATGGATATTTCTGTTTTCAAAGGAAAGTCGAATCTGGGTGTTTTTTCATTACTGTTGTGTTTAAAACTAGGCCTCTCCTTGTTCTGGGAGGGTTGAATCTGGGTGTCCCCCCAGTGCTTGTCCCCTCCACTGCCCCTTCCTACTTTGTCCTGCATTTCCCCTTTGGTGTGTTAGCTGCTTGTTCCTCCTGTGGGGCCCCCTTTCTGTGTGAACCCTCACCCTCCGGGTTCTTCCTGTGGTGCGTGGCACTGGGCTGTGCTTCTTCTCCTCCTCACTCTCCCCCTCTTCCCTCCTCGTTCCCTCTATGGTGCTCTATCTCCTATCCTATCCCTCTCAAAAGTCTGGAAGAAAAGGGTTCGAGAGCGATATCCTGGTCTCCAACCCAGGCCTTCCTATCTCTTACACCTACGCCAGCTCCTCCTCCAGACAGACTCTCACCAACATCCTCTTTGTTGTTCCCTCTCCAGACCTATGGACTCCTCATATGGTCTCTGTTCTCTCTCCTTTCTCCTCCTCTCCTATTAATGGTGGCACCCAATGGGAGGCCCTCTTGGCCTTCTTCCATTCCTCCAAAGCCATCATAAATGTCTATCTAAATGGTACTGTCATTGTACAGAGCCCTCAGCCCAATCTCCTCCTTCTTGATAGGTGTCTCCCACATCTTGACAACTTCCTCCCTCTCCTGCTACTCCTTCTACCACCTCTCTGGCTCCTCTGCTGCCTCCATCGTCCTTCTCTGCCTCTGCTCCTTCCACTCTGGCACCTCCCTCTCTGGCCCCTATGCCACCTGTGTCTACCACCTCTGCCCAATCTCAGGCCCCTCTGCCACCTCCACTGAGTCTACCTCACTCCTGTACCCCACCCGGAAGTCTTTCAAAAGTGGCAACCTGTTCCCTGTCGCTACTCTCAACTCTCGCTCTGCTGTCAAACACTCCTCTGACAGCTGCCACCACCTCGAAGACCTTGACCTGGATGTCCTCGCACTCACCAAAACTTGGTTCATGGCCAGCTCTGTCACAAGTTTTGACACTCTCCTCTCTGTGGGTTACAAGATCCTCTCCAAGCCCAGAACCAACCGGCCCGGACATGGAGTGGCCCTGATCTTTCCTGGGTGTATCCCTGCTCCTGTCATTCCTAAGCAGGTCTATTCCTCCTTTCAATGCCTGGTCAGCAGGCTCTCTATCTCTCCTGTCCTCTCTCTGACTGTGGCCACCATCTACATGCCACTTGGACAGATCACCCTCTTCCTCTCAGAATAGGATAACCCCTCCTCTTCTCTCCTTGCCTCTACCTCTCAACTGCTCCTCAGAGACCTCAACATACACCTGGATGCTTCTAATCCCTCCTCTGCGCTCTTGCGCAACCTTTGCTACTCTCTCTCCCTTTCCATTCTACCCACTAGTCTGCCACACTCTGCCGGGCACACTTTGATGTTCTCATTTCCTCAGACATCCCCCTCTCTAACCCTCTCACTACTCCTCTCTCTTGGACTGACCACTTTCTGCTCTCCACCAACCTGAAACTTCTTGTCGCCCTTGCAAGGCCCTCCCTAGCACTGCCACCCTCCTTCTTGGTCATTTGGCCCATTAAGCGAGTGTCAGTTGCTGCCTTTGTCTCAACTTTCTCTGCTCCTTCTACTGCAGCGGGTGACTCCCAGACTGACACAGCCCTCTCTAACCTTCATCTTTCCATCTCTAACACCATGGACATCCTTGCCCCTGTCATGAGAATCCACCTGAAGCCTACCTCCAAGTGCAACTCTTGGTATGTCGCCGACCTTGCTGCCCTGAAACGCAAGTGCAGGGTGACTGAGAGGAAGAGGAGGGCTTTGGACGCATCCTCTGATAAACTGGCCTGCCACTTGCTCCAAAAGCAATACAAACTGTCTTCTCCAAGAAGAGGGTCCATATTCAAGTATGTGGCTCTGTGACTTCAAACAACATGATGAAAAATTTTAAATCTTTAAGGAGCTGGCCATTCTTACTGCAGTCTCCACCTCTTCTGTCCCCTCCCAGTCCATCTCTACGGCCTTGGTGTCTCATTTCACCACTAATACTCAGGACATCCTGTCCTCAATTTCCGCATCCTCTCTCTCTCTTCCGCTACCTCTCTCAGACCCCCTTTGCCCTCCTCTCCCTCTCCTCTACCATTCGCCTCCTTCTGACGATGTTTCCAGACAAATCCGATCTATGATAGTGCCATCCAAGCAGGTGTTCCCCTGCTTGTCCAGAACTATCAAGAATCATGTTTCCACCCTCACACTAGTTTTAGCCGATTTCTGTAATCATTCTTTCCCCACTGGATCTTTCCCTTCTCTCCTCAAGCACTCCCTTGTGCACACCCTCCTAAAAAAGCATTCTGCCGATCCTACAGGTCTGGCAAACTATTGCCCCATTTCTATCACTCCTTTCCTGGGAAACCTCCTGGAAAACCTGGCCTTCTCCCAGCTTACTCTACACACTGAATCTGTTATTAGTTTCCATGACCAGCAGTCTGGCTTCAGATCAGCCAGAGGCACGGAAACTGCTCTCCTGAACACCTGTGAAAATGTGCTCTCTTATCTTGATTCCAGCTCTCCCTCTGTACTCATCCTCCTAGACCTTTCCTCTGCTGTCGACATGGTCAATCATACCACCCTAATCAATCAACTCAGTGAGAACCTGGGCATCATGGACCAGGCCGTGGTGTAGCTGATCTCCTTCCTCTTGGACTGACCCTGACTGGTCCAACTTGGGTCCTTTCTCTCCACCAACTCTCTCTCCACTTATGGTGTCCCCCAGAGGTCTATCTGCTCACCCTGGCTCTTCAATGTCTATCTGACCCCTTTGGCCCACCTGATCTCCACCTTTGCTTCTAAGTTTCAGCGTTTTGCAGATGACACTCAGCTCTCTTTTGGGCTTCCCTCAGCCTCCTCTCCTTCCTCGCTCTTTCCTGATTGTCTATACACAATTCAGGATTGGTGCTCCTCCAACAATCTCTACCTTAATGCCAGTAAGACTGAGATCCTTCTGATTGGGACCCCTGCTCCCGCTTACCTTCTCTAACACTGGTCGTCCTCCTTGGGCCTTCTACCCTCGCATTCCTGTAAGGCAAAAAACCTAGGTGTCATCTTTGACTCCACTCTCTCCTTCTCTCCTCACATCACCGACCTTGCCAAGAAGGCCCATTTACAGCTGCACCACATCATATGTATTCTACCTTTTCTCACCTTCCCTCAAAAGCTCACTGTCCCCAGTACATTTGATGCCTACATCTAGTAAGGTCGGCACAAAGAAAGCAGGCTTGCCATTGTCTGCTGAGCCAGACTACAGTAATGATATCTTTGGGCAGGCTGTGATGGAGCCGGTCACACCTGCTGAAGCCAGGGCTACCCAGACTCCTAATCCAGTTTCTATCAGCCCCCCGGCCTTGGGGAACATAAAGTCTTCAGTCAAACTGATACATAATAAGAATGATATGAAGGCCCTTAAGGCATGTCTGTTGAATACCCGCTCCTTGGGTAAACACGCCTTAAGTATACATAACCTCATAATGGAGGAGAACCTTGACAACTTATTCCTCACAGAGACTTGGCTACAAGACCACATTGGCCCGTTATGTGATATAGCGGTTCCAGAAGGGTTCACTATTCATAATAAGAATACAGTCATTGGAGTCGGTGGAGATGTCCCAGTAATAGTTAGAGACTCCATACACTTGTTCAAGGCCTCCATCTCATGCACTGGATGTGAAACATTACATCTCAAATATTTACCTACACAGAATGACTGTATTAGCTTTATAGTTATTTACAGACCTCCTTCCCTTGATTGAGATTTCTGTTATGAATTAACGCAGCAGCTAAATAATCTGAAGTCTACCACCACAGCTACTTTGCTTGTAGGTGACTTTACAAGATGGCGAGGGAATTCACTGAACAAGGAGGCTTTCCTTCTCGAGGAAAAACTTGAACAATATCGATTTCAAGGTGATAAACATTGAACCCACAACAGCTAAGGGAAACCAGTAAGTTTGGATCGTCACTCAAAACGCAGATGGTTTCGACATAACCTTGTATCTGGCCTGACCATTTTGAGGTAATTTTTGATATACAAATGAATTACCCCTTTTAGAAAAACCTCAATCCCTATGTAAAGGTTCAAAGTAGACACGTTGAGAACCTATGGTCCGCTCAATTGGAACAATCTCTAAAAAAGAGGTTGGACAATTTACAGGAAAGGCAATCATGTGAGGATATGTTGCAGCATTACTCTGACTCTCTTTCAGAGTTAGTGGAACAATTTGCTCCACTGAAATTGAAGTGGGTGAGGAAAAATAGTAACCATCAGAAATGGTTTCATAGTGAACTTAACAAATTTAAATAGAAAAAAGAGGTCTGGAAGGAAGTGTCTTAAACACACGACACCTGCCAATAAAGAACAATGACAATGGGCCTCATTACGACCCAGTCGGAGGACCATGGTGCTATTATCACCATGGTCCATGCCGGTGTCCACCATGGTGGAATTGGGAATTACCACCCCATTCCGAGGTTGGTGGGGCGGTAATTCCCCATGCCGCCATGGCCCTTCCCCATTCCCATTTTTGCCCCATAGGGCTCAATGGGAATGGGGAAGGCGCTAACAACGGTACCGCAAATTGCGGTACCGTTATTAGCACCAAAGTCCCTTTGCGGGTCCCTACTTTAACAGCTGGAAAAACCAGCCATTAAGGTCAGGTCCCGCAAAGGGACCTCGTAATCAGGCGTTAAGGGTTTAACGGCGCCGACACATTTTACGGCGCCGTTAAACCCTTAACGTCAGGGGCGTAATGAGGCCCCATGTGCAGACTCACGCTATAGAAAGGGCATCAGAGATGCTAAAACAAACCATTATAATGATTTGATAGCATCTGCACCCAATTCCACCGCCAAACTATTTGATATCCTCAAGTCCACAGAGAAACCTAAGACCCTATCTCCTTTCTTTGACCCCACGCAGGATAACTGTGAATTGGTGCAATGGGCTTCCACCTCTAAAATTCAGAAAGCTAGAAGAGACATTATAATATCGGCAAGGGAAACCGCTATCAGCGGGTTACCCATACCTGTTGAGGAACCCAGGAAGAGGGGAGTACTTAATTTCCATTTCCATCCCATATCCGAAGAGGAGATGGTTAGAGTGCTTGTCACCATGAAGCCCACTGCTTGCCCTGAGAATATAATACCACCAAAAATCAAATTGGAACATAAGGAAATCTTCTCCCCAGTCCTGACTAAAATAGTCAATGCATCTTTCAAGGAAGGCATTGTGCCTAAGTGTATAAAGGCAGTCACCACACCATCACCCCCTCCTAAGGATCCAGGCAACTTGCATCCTATCACTAATTGCAGCTTTGTTCTTAAGATCCTGGATAAAATAGCAACAGCCCAGTTGCAGAAGCATGTTGAAGCTAATTCCATCCTGCATGAGCAGCAATCAGGTTTCCGTGCTGCACATAGCACGGAGAATGCTATGTTGGATCTGCAGACATACATGCTTAGTATTATTGAGAAGGGTAAAACAGGGATACTGATGCTACTTGATTTGAGTGTGGCATTTGATTTAGTAGACCACCAATTATTACAACAGATCCTGGATAAAATGGCTGGCTGCTCTAAGCAAGCTTTGGCATGGTTGACATATTTTCTATCAGACCGCAAGGCAAAAATCCATTGAGGGGCACATTTTCCAAGGCAGCCCACATTAGTTACAGGTTTCCTTAAGGAGCTAGTCTATCTCCCCTTCTTTTCAATTTGTATATACAATGCCTGTGTGAATTACTGGAAAGCTTTGGTGCATTTTTTACAAACTACGCCAACGATACCAAGTTGGTGGTTGAGCTGGAGGGTGACTATCTCAAGGACAGAGCCAAAATTCCAACACTGTATGATGTAATAGAAAATTGGATGGAGGGCACCTGGATGTGCCTTAACAGTAAAATGACGGAGATGATGATCTTCGGTTCCCGTCAAGCCCACTCTAAGCTAGGGCCAGATTATGAATCTTTTCACATCAAGGATACATGTATACAAGTGTCCGGGCAGGTCAAAACTCTGGGAATGATAATGGGGGCATCTTTGGGAGCAGAGGTGCAGGTTCATTATCTTCACAGAAATAATGCTTACTACCTCTGCCTACTTAGATCCACCGGCCCATTTCTGAATGAGAAAAATATGGCCACTATTTCTAGGGCCACCATTTTGTCTCAACTGGATTATGGAAACTCTCTTATGCTTGGGGCCTCTAAGAACTGCATAGAGAGATGTCAGACCATGAAAAATAATGTTGTACGTATTATCAAAGGTAAGAAAAAAAAAAGACCATATTACCTTGGAAAGGAAAGCCATAATTTGGCTCAAGATCGAAGATAGGATCCAGTTTAAAACTCTGACATTAGTGTGTAGGTGCTTATACGGCACGGCACCGGTATATCTCAAGAAAAAGATCACACAATATATTCTGACTCATACATTGAGATCAGAGGCCGAATGCAGGATGGCGGTGCCTCCCCATAGTCGAGCGAATGGCTTGGGTAGAGCTTTCCCTGTTCTGGCTGCAAAGAATTGGCACAATCTACCCCTTATTCTCCGATGAGAACCTTGTGCCCAGGCCTTTAGAAAGGATCTTAAAACACATATTTTCAAATAGAATCTCCTCTCTCCGAATCATCAGTTAGCATAGGTCTGAGTGCTTCTAGTCACGTTTTATTCATCATTTTGTTCTCCGTTATGCGCCCTGATGCCTGCAGGCTTTTTGGGCTTTATAAGCACATAAATAGAAATAAATAGAAATAGAGCCCTGGTTCTCTCAAGGCTGGACTACTGCAACAGCCTTTTTCTCAATCTGCCTAACTCTACCCTTCGCCCCTGCAACTAAACGAGAACAGGATTGCTAGACGTATGCTTGGCCTCAAGCCCAGAATTGTTTCCACCTTGGCAACCCTTACCTAGTGCCACACTTCAGTGAAATAACACTCAGACAAAACAAAATCCTTTGCCCCTGCTACTCCAAGGAGCTCGCAGATAGCAGGCCTGTCATCCACTGGGCAGAGAAGACATGGCACAAGAACAAACCACCCAATGAATTCACCACACTCAAGCAACTGCACAGCATCTGCTGCCCCCTCGAAAGAATTTGGCAAACCACACGCTATACAGCGATGATAACTGAGGCTACTAACAATAGCAGAATGCGCTCAAGTTCTATATCAATGCAAGAACCATTTTCCCCGATCCCCCTACTTTGAAATCTATGAGAAAATTCACTGCCATAAACAACTACTTTATTGACAAGATCCTAAAAATCACAACACACATTGACTCCAGCGCCAACTTCAGCCTAGTATCCTCATTGATCCTGTCACTGAAAATGGGCAGCAAAGTTCAGACCTATCCATTATCCAAACTTGAAAACCTGCTCCCACACCTTAACTGCCAGGAACAATGTTCCTAATGGTATTCCCCCCATGCACTTAGGACGAGCAATCGCATCCTTGGCACTTAAGCACATTCAAAGATCATGTCCTCCCTGTCTCCATCATTAAATCGCTCAAGGGCCTAACTCAAAATCAACAATGTGCCTGTCTCACAGGGTACCTTTCCATCTTCTCTAAAAACAAGGCTAATACATCCACTCCTCAAGATAGCAAATCTGACCCCAGACAACCTCACACACCTTCCCCTCCTTGGAAGATCATTGAAAGGACTGCACAAACACATCAATCAGCAGAAGCTGCTGCTGGGCTACCAATCTGGGTTACTCACGGGTACAGCTCTAACACAGCCATCTAAAGAGCATAACATTGAACCTTCCTGTATGTAATGATTACCCTATCGTTATTGGGACTCATCAAATCGACCTCTGTAGTCCTCAGCCATGCCATAATTTGGACCGTGACTTGCAGCTCACACACAGATCTCAGCAGTGAGCTCTTCACTCTCTGAGCGAGTTTACCAGCATGCCTCTGTAGAAGTTATCTTGTATTGGGGAGCAAGTTCTGAACATACTCCATAAAAGACTGCATGAGGCTTACTATTGTATTGGATACTTGTCAAGGGGTGATTTTTTTTGTCTTTAAGATGGCTTTCTTAACTATGAGTATGCCGTTATGCAGGTGTGTAGAATACCATCAGCCTTTTCTCAATTAATTGGTGGGAGACTGCATATTTTTTATTCAAGGGGTAGTTTCCCTTTGCCTCCCTTCTGGAGACTATCGTGCAATATATGTTGAGGGTAAGGTGTCATAACTCGATGGACAGATACATCTACTGCAGAAATATCTGGATAGCCTGAAGGTCATGGATTCGGATTCTGGTGGGTCCGCACCGCAGTGTCTCAGTCCTTGCAAGGATGATAAAAGGCGAATGGATGAGTTAGGTTATGGTAACACCTTGTATCTGATCTGCATACCATTCAGTCTGGAAGTTATGGTATTCATTTCTCAAAATGATTATATTTATTATGGAAATGAGTATTTTAACCTTTGACCTTCGACCACAAAGGTGGGTTCACTCATTCTTCTTGGTCATGTTACGATATCATGATGCAAGATAATCTGAGATTTCAATGCACACTCTTTCCCATTGAAAATATTCAGTCAATTGAGAGGAATCCCCAATGGGCATCCCATTACAAGGCTGTTTGTTTGGAGCTCATGCGCGAGGAGTGACATGCAGAATGAACATCCCTCTCTCTGCAGTTAGTTAAGGGAGCTATTGGAAGGTCCAAGCTGTTTTCTGACGTCACAAGCGCGAGTTGCGGCACCAGTGTGTGATACAAGAGCACCCGATTGGCGTAACAAAGCATAGGTGTAGTTTACTACTTACTTGTAGGAACGGGTTTTCTGTAGACTGCTGTTTAAAATGTCAGCAGCATGAGTCTCCCAGATAGAGTGTCCATCGGTGCCACGCCCAGATCTGTCCGAATTAATGCCATGCGGAAATTACCATAATATCCCAATTAAAGTTCAGGTATGTTTCAATACGATTCTCCTGTTTCTAGTCTGCACCGTTTTCTGCTTAAAATAAGTACGTGTGGCCTAGTGCAACTTGTTAGTACTCGGGAAGTCAAGCTTGGAGATCCAGTTAATTTGAATTGCATTAGAATGGAAGGTGAGCTCTCAGGGGTGAATAAATGTTGGAAGGCGCAGAGCACGCTCGATTGGAATAGGCAGAGGTAAACAATGATTCATATTTATTTATAGCATGTATGGGAGGAGAAGGCGAGTGCTTCTTGAAGAAACACAATGCTTAAGCCAAAGCCCCAAGCCCACTCCTGGGTGCTTTAGGATGGTTGATCTTCATCAGCGGGCATATCATGAAGGTGATGGAGGGAGAGGAACAGGTGGAAATATTGACTAGGCACATTGCATGCTTATAAAACATTAGTTATTATCTGAAATAATGATGAAAAACACGGGGAGTGCACCAACATTTGTTGAATGTGCATGCACCAATGTACTGTCAGTGAAGACTGTGGAAGGGATATGAGATTAACAGAGTCTCTAGTTCACTCACGAGACCTCATAAGGTAAAAACGCATACAAAACATGCATAAGAACGTGCAGCATACATGGCTTATTCACTAATGCTGGTGACATAGACAAGAAAAAGTGCCTATGGTGATATTTGCTTAATACTACTTTAGTTGATGGACTTCTGCCTAATTGATTCTGTGTTAAATAGGCCCAATACCTACTTGCATGGGTTAATATGCTCTTTGAATATTGTGTCAGAAAAAAGCATATCATCAGAATTGTATGCTATACGAAGTATGCCGTTGAAAACCTATGTTAGGATTATTTGGCAAATCCAGGGAATTTGTCTCTTCCCCCTCAAGGGAACCACCACCTTTGGGACTAGCGAGGTGTGCCCATTATGCAAGATACTCCCTAGGTGACAGGGCAAGCAGGATCTCACTGGGTGTAACCCGCCCTTAGGGGACAAGGAAGCCCCAACTAGGGGTATGACTACAACAATCCGGAGACGGCATGCCAATTGTTTAAGGGTTATATGCAAGTTAAACAATGTTATTCTCTAGAAGGCCCTTTAACTGGGAATGGCTTGGCTGCTATCCCACTCTGTTAACCTCTGTTCCGGAGACGCAGCACCAATCCTGTTTCCTCTCTTGTTTCACAGGAGAACCTAAAAGGACAGACAATTGTTCCTATGATGGAGTAAGCATGAGCCAGCCCACAGTGCGTGAAAGCTTGTGCTGTTATGCTGGGCGGGTTGATACTGGGGTGAAGGAATCCAAGAGCTTGTGGAACACCGGCAAACCTAGAATGGCAGAGCACCCAATGTCTCAAGGTCCTCTGGAGTAGGAGAACAAACCACATCGAGAGACAATGCACCTGTGCTCCTGAGCCAAGGCGCTGAGGCGAGGACTCACTGCAAAAGCGCCAAAGACCTTGAAAGCGCGGCTCCACATCCACCGCAGCCACCTCCTCCTTCAACACATAGTGCCGTCACCACCCTGGTATGTCGAGTGGATGGTACGCATAAAGGGGAGAAGGGCGGCGGGACTCTGAAGCACTCCACGAAGCGGTGAAAGAACACAGCCAACAAGGCCAAATAGCCCTCGAGAGGCTGAGAGGCACAGGAGCCCTGGAGGGGGTGAGAATATTGCCTCACATGCCCAGCCAACGAGATTGAATAGCCCACAAGAGGCCGAGAGACACAGAATCCCTGAACGGGGTGGAAACATTGCATAAAACATATGGCCAACAAGGTCGTCTAGCCCACGAGGGTATGAGGATACCAGATCCACTGGTGGGGCTGAGAGCATTATAAACCACAGACAGCCAACAAGGCCGAAAACTACACGTGGGACTGAGAAAATCAGGACCCAAGGAGGAGGTGAGGACATTGTACTATATAGAAACAAGAGACATTCCAGAGAGTCAACACCAAAATGACTGAAATACAGGAACACATTTGCAATCAGAGACCAAACTTTGCGAGCTTAGAAGAATGTTGCTGAGGGGGTCCAGAGTCTGCCTCTACAGAGCGTTGTGAGAAACACAGAACTCGTTTATTAAATGCATCTACAGGCTGATGCCTGAACCAAGACGGGGAAAGAACTGAAACTGCAAGTGGGTCGGGGACAAGCACCGGTCATTCCATGCCAAGAGGGGAGAAGAATACTTCCATAGCCCATTTTGTGTTCCTTTTTTTGTTAGTGGTGGGACAGGCGATATAATAGAATAGGCTTGAGGCAGAGGATGAACATTATTTTTAAAAGACCACCTGAGTTTGGAGCTGATAAAAAGCGTTGGAGTGCGGCTCAGACGCAGGAGCATGCCCTGAGAGTCTTCTGACTTGATTCCGTTATGCCTAACGGCTGTTCCGCCTGAGGCAAACCCATGAAGCGTTCAATCGAGGGGTGAGGTCAAAATGGCGGGCGCTGCCTAAGCTTAACTCGGCCACTGGCGGATCATCCCGAGGGGAGCCCGTTAATCAGACGGAGGGCTGAGGAGGTGCTGGGACCCAACCACGACACGGTGAAGATGCCGCGGTCTCCAACGGACTGACCGGGAGGCCCCCGGCGGCTGGCTTTCTCATCTCTTCCCGCCCCCGGCTCCCCCACCTCTCCCTCCCGCTACACAAACTCTCCGAGGGCCGCCGGGTGGACACGGCCGGCGTGGGGCATCCACTGCCGGGTCTCTGGGGGGCTGCCGGAGGGTCTCCCCCGCAACTAACAGCGGGAATCACCCTCCGTTGCTGCGACACCAGCAAGCCTCTGCAACCAACGGCCCCAGACATAGCCTGGATCCTCTGCGGGGAGGGCCTCCGCTCCCTTACTGGAGCACCCAGACACTACAGACCAGCGGGTCGCCGGTGGAGGGGAGTCTGGCCGGAGCCTGGCCCCGGCCGTCATCCTCCTCCCCCCCAAGACGCACCTACAGCTGGGGGCTCGGCGACTGGAATCACCCACGATGAAACGGCCCGGCCTGTGTCCCAGACCAGGCCCGACTGCTGCACAGGCCCTGGCGCTCTCCCCGTCAAGCGCAACTTCCAGGGGGGTGGCCATCTTCCGCGGCGGGCTGACTGAGGGCCCCGCCGGCCTCGCCGCTTTTCTGTGCCTTCCGGCCGGGTAGCGGGGGTCCTCCAGCGGGGGCCCATCGGAGCTAGGCACTGCTCCTACAGCAAAGTGATCCCTTGTTGCGCTTCCCCCTCTCACATTGCTCCAAGCGGCAGCACACTCAGGACACTCCTTCCCAGATAACCTGCATCCTCCTACGATCGGGCCCAAGGGCCCCCCCGAGGACCTCCACACTTCTCCCACCTCCCTGAACGGATCCACAACCTCATTGCACCAGGACTGCCACCGGAAACTCTACCTGCTACGAGGGCCCCCACACTCCTCCCAACTCCCCAAACGGACCTGCACTCGGGGAGCTACCAGCAGCTGTCGCCCCGCACCTCACCGCACCTGGACTGGCAACAGCTACACAGCTCTGATTCTTTGCTGGGGGGAACTCTGCCCAGTGGCCTCCTTCCAGGGGTCAGCAGCGACCTGAAACTGCACCAGACCAGAGAACCCTTCTCTGGGGTGGGCTGTCCCCATCAATATCTAACTCAAGGTAAGGCGGCACCTGCCGCACCCCGCTCAGTGGGACAATACCCCAGGGGCCCAGGAGTTGCAGAGTCGCCTATGGGTCTCCCCCTCCTGAAGCCAAGTTTCTTGCTGGAGCTCACCCTGCCCAGATCCAGGGCTGCAAGAGGCAGCCACCTGGGCCCTGGCTCCCCTTGGACACTTTGCGGCCTCCTGGGACTGGCCTGGACCGGGTGCCCGAAACAGACTCCAAGTAATCCCCTGACAGCAGGGGTTTAGTGTTCATCCCACATGACCTGAACTATCGAGCCCCCTATAATCGAAGAATAAGCGCCCTAGGAGGATCCGCTAGAACCGGCAAGAACCAGACTGGCACGGGCTTTCACCCCCCCTATCCTACATGCACGGGGCCGCACTGAAGCCCCATGACCAAATCCAATAAAAGCACCAAGCAAACGGGGACATCTCAGCGCTACTAAACATGCCTGGTGGGGGGGGGGGGACAAAAAGGGGGAGAGCAACGAAGGTGGGATGGGAGATGCCCCCCGCGAGGACCAGGCGACCAGGGCATCCCAGGGGGTTACAAAAGCTGACTTGCATGACCTCCTATCAGCCCTCACCAGGGAATTCGAGAAGGGCACGGAAGAAGTAAAGAGTCAAATTGCTCGTCTGGATAAAAGAGTGGGGAGATCGAATCGAGGACCGAGGAAATCGAAACCACACTATGCGAACAGAATTTTGAGATCGGAGAAGGAGCTGACAGAATTAGGGCCCTGGAGCGCAGGTGCGAGGCTCTTGAAGCCAAACAAGAAGATGCTGAAAACCGCTCGAGGCGGAACAATATCAGAATCCGGGGAATTCCAACGACAATCCCGGAGAAAGACCAGCATACGTATCCGATCACCTCTGTCACATCATCACCCTTCAAGATGATTCTCCCCTGGAGCTCGATAGAGTGCACAGGGCAAGACCCAGGCAGAGTCCTAATGGGGCAGCTGACGTTCTAGTAAGGGTCAATTTCTACAAGCTCAAGGAGGAGATAATGCAAGAGGCCAGGGCCATGGAACACATCCATTTCCGGGATTCGGAGATAGCCCTCTTTCAAGATCTGGCAGCATCAACCCTGGCTAAACGAAGAGCTCTCAAACCCATGGCGGACTGGCTGCGCGATTGCAAGATACCCTTCCGCTGGAGCTTTCCCCTCAGGCCTCGCCTTCACTTGGGAGGGGAAAATGCAGCAAATCCCTTCCCCGCGAGAAGCGGAACTATTTATGAACCCGGACACAGAGGAAGAGGTCCAGGGGACTCGAACCGCTCCCCCGAGGGGGCCAACAGGAAGTCTCTCCGCTCCTGGTCCCAGGTAGCGGGCTGAAGTAGGGTGCGCGGCCCGTCTTCCAGGGGGAAGAACACTAACAATCGCTGAGGGCCCCATCAGCCCATACCCTGGTGTCTCCACCTAGGAGAATTGCTCTCACCGAATTCAGCAGCCTGGGACTTCCTGATTTACAGCCCCCAGACAGTCGGCCACCCCCCCTTCCCCGGGGGCTCTGACTTGGAATCTAGAACCACACAAACGATCTGGCCTCCCAGGACCCTGCCGGAAGAAATCCAAATTAGCAATCTCCTTAACCATAGTAATCCACTGTGCTCTCTCTCGCACTTTATTGTTTATTGTCTCCTATCCAACTGGTAAGCACGCCCCAGCCGACAGCCCCGTTGGCAGAAGGCTGGTCTGGATACCGATATTTGTTTCCTGTTTCAAGTTTTGTTCTAGTTTCTTTTGTTGGTTCATCTTGGTCAGAGGGAGAGGGGGAGCTGGAGTTGGGGAGAGGGCTGGAAGCAGGGGGGAATCAGGCATCAAGTCACAAAAGGGGCTCATCCCTCTGCACGGAACCACCATAACAACGACAATTTGTCCCAGGGGGGTCTCCAGCCTTGCAAATAGTAAAATGCAGGGTAAATCAGCTATCTAACCTAACCACAAATGTCCCGGCCGAATAGGGAGCTCTCGATCTTGACCTGGAACGTCCAGGGTCTGAATGCCCCTCGGAAAAGGAAATCTGTGGAGCACAGGCTCGCCCAACTGGCACCCGACATTGTAATCTTGCAGGAGACACACCTCCTCAGGATGGACGAGCGCTGCATAGCCTTTCAACGCTACACAAAATGGTACTTTGCCTCTGCTGGTCTCAAGAAGGGAGGGGTCGCCATCCTGTTAAGCCGAAACTTACCCTTAACAAATATTACCATAAAGAGGGATCCAGAGGGACGGTATCTTCTGCTGTAAGGTCTACTAGTTGAGCTTCCCATCACTATAGCAGCCATATACTGCCAAAACAGAGCGCAAAGCCCATTCCTTCACAACCTCCTCCCCATACTCCTCTCCTTCACTGAAGGTCGGCTACTCATAGGGGGTGATTTCATCTTGACTCCAGCCCCAAACCTGGACAAAACGCTCCCTCCATCCAAGGAGGACTTTGGTAAGGCTCTCGCCATGGCAGAATTCCTGAGGGAAACCGACACTATAGATGCATGGAGATGGGCCAACATGGGGGCAAGGGATTACACTTTCTTCTCCCACACCCACTTGGGGCATTCTAGAATTAACCTACTGCTACTCTCCAGCGCTCTCATCCCCTGCGTCGAATCCAGCCAAATTGGACACAGAGCAATTTCGGACCACGCACCAGTCACAATGAATCTGAGGGTAGAGAGCTTCCCCGAGCCGCCTCGGCGGCAATGGAAACTACAAGACCAGATCTTGTCAGACATTGCGATCAGAACGGAAATGGCAGAAGCCCTCAAGAACTACTTTAGGGAGAATACCACCGAAGACACATTAATTGCGATGATCTGGGATGCCATGAAGCCCGTCATTAGGGGTATGGCAAACGACTGTACCGCCCGGCTCAGGCGGCTGCGCAAGCTGCAACAAGACGCACTTGAGGCGGAAGTGACAGAAGCGGAATGCATCGTCAAACAAGGCCAGAATAGGAAAGTGAGCCGCGTGCTCCAAAAGGTGAAACGCTCCCTAGAAATGCACTTAGCAGACAAGGCGGCCAGAGCACTAACATACACCAAACAGTTCTACTATGTGCACAGCAACAAAGCAAATCGGCTCCTGGTCCATAAACTGAAAAAGCTGCAATCGAGAAACACTATCCAATGTCTCCAGGATGCACAAGGGACTCCTTGCTACTCCAACACGGAGAAAATAGAAATCATGATGGCACATCACAAGGGTATCATGTCGGGTTACCCCACGGCCGCACCCGCACAAGCCAAATACCTAGCAGGAGCACACCCGGATGGCCCACACCCGCAACTCAAGGCTCTAGAAGCCCCTATCACAGCAGAAGAAGTGAGCGAGGTCATAGCAGGACTGAAGAACTCAACCCCAGGTCTGGATTGGCTTACGGCACAATTTTACAAGAAATTTTCATACATACTCGCACCCCAACTGGCGGAGTCATTAACCGTGTTGCTACTGAAACTTGGAAGGGACCGGAGTCACTGTGCCTCCTACAGACCCATCACCCTCCTGACTATGACTCAAAAATGTTCACCAAAACCCATGCCACCAGGCTGGCTCCCCTGCTTCCAGCCATTATCCACCCGGACCAGACCGGATTCATTCCCGGCCGTAGCACCCATGATAATATAAGGAGAACCATAAACATCATTGAATCAGCCAGCAGTAAGGGGCTGGAACTGATGGTACTATCCCTCGACGCTCATAAAGCGTTTGACATGCTCGATTGGGGTTACATCCAAAAAACATTACGACATTTCGGCTTTGGTCCAAATTTCATAAAATGGACACTAGCGAACTATCAGCATCCCTACACCAGACTAAGAATCAATGGGTCCAGGTCTGACACAATCAACATCTCAAGAGGCACAAGGCAAGGATGTGCCCTGTCCCCCCTGGTCTTCGCCCTCTCCATGGAGCCATTCGCGAACAGGGTACGACAAAATGCAGAGATCCAAGGCCTGACAATCAAGGCCCAAACATATAAAGCCGCCCTGTACGCCGATGACGTCCTCCTCACGCTGACCAAGCCAAGGGAATCCATGAAGGCCCTATGGCGGGAATTGATGGAATTTGGAGAAGCATCGGGATTTAAGGTCAACCTATCCAAGTCGACAGCACTGAGCATTAACCTGCCTCGATCTCTAACTACAGACTTGGAAAAAGAATATCTTATACCCTGGGCGAAAAAGCAACTACCATACTTAGGGGTCCAGCTGCCATGCCGCCCCAGCAGACTATACAAAGCCAACTTCCCATCGCTTCTCAAAGAATTCAAGAGCAACCTGATACGATGGCAGAAACAAGAGATCTCCTGGTTCAGGAGAATCACGGCCCTGAAAATTAACCTTATTCCTAGACTACTTTACCAGTGCTCAGCCTTACCCACCACCATCCCGAAACAAGCTGTCCAGAAGTTGAAAAAAAACATTGAGGTATATTTGGGAAGGTAAACAGCCACGAATCCCAAGGAAACTCATGCTCGGAGGACGGATGATGGGAGGATTGGGAGCGCCCGATGTTGCCAGATATATCCTGGCTGCACAGCTCTCGTATGCGTTCGCCTGGCTGCCCTCCACCCCAAAACCCCACTGGCCGGAGCTGGAAGAGGCCTGGAGCCCAGCCCCGATTAACTCTCTACCGCACTTGAAACTCCCCAGCGAATTCGAGGGCAGGGGGCCTCTGTCAGCAACTGAAAACACAGTGGCGAGCTGGAGGAAGGCGGCGCGGCTGTGGAAAGTCTGCAGCACAACAGGCCCACTCACCCCGGTCTGGAGAAACTCGGAATTCACACCGGGCTACAACCCCAAGAACTTCATGAGTTGGAGAAAAGGAGGACTGGAGAGGGTGCAAGACTTTTATGAGGAGGGAAACCCCCTGGATTTCGAAGCCTGCAAGATGAAATTTAACGTTCCGGAAAATGAGAGGTTCAGATACACTCAGCTTCGTCACTGGCTCTCGAACAAGGACATGAAGCACCTCGGAAGCAGAGACCTCACAGCCCTGGAACACACCCTCACAGCATCCCCCCAAAGGGCAGAATATCAACCCTCTACAAGATCCTCGACAGAATGGACCCGACACGGAAGGAGCCTTACATGCTCAAATGGGAGAAAGACATTGGGAGGCCCATTGAACCGGAGGAGTGAGACCATATCTGGACGAGAGCACATAGAAGCTCGAAATGTGTATCCAACAAGGAGGGGGCATTCAGGGTATGTTACAGGTGGTACTGGACTCCAGAAATGCTCAATAAATGCAATCCGTCAATCCCATCGACGTGCTGGAGAGGATGCCCAGACAAAGGCACACTATACCATCTGTTCTGGACATGCCCCAAGGCCACACAATTTTGGAAATCCGTGTTCGATCAAATCAACAAGATCACAGGCCTGACAATCCCATGGGACCCGGGTATTGTCCTACTAGGATCAAGTGGCAAGGGCCAATTCCCTCTATCAGGACACAGAACTGAAATATGCGCCCACCAGCTGACGGCTGCAAAGATTTCTGTGGCCAGGCTTTGGAAAAATCCAGAGGGCCCGGCAGTACAAATGTGGTGGACGAAATGTTGGGACATAATTGCAGCGGAAAAAATAACTGCCATCCGGTTTGGGAATAGAGACAAATTCTTCCAGACGTGGGCCCCTTTCCTGGACTATACTCAGAAATACCCAGGCCTGGCCCGACAACCACCCGCTCTACGATGGATGGATAAAGCTGACTGAAAAATAAGGGTGGAGGGGCACAACAGAGGTGTTGACCGGGGGAGTTCCTCCCCTGCTCGAAAGCCCAGAGACAAAACAATGAAAGCCCAGGCCTCTGTGGAAACCCTCTTCCGCCCCCTACACGAGCCTGGAGCATGAACAATCCCCCTGCTCACCTTCACCCAACTGAGAGCTACTATCTTCGCCCCCCCGGCCTTCCCCACGAACATTTCTCTGACCTGTTGGTGTTGTTTATGTTCTTTCTGTTTATTACACGTACTTACAAGCACTGTAACGCTGCTCGCAGTGCTCTCAACTCATATGCCGCAAATTATATGATGCGTGTATAATATCAATAAAAATATATTTGGAAAAAAAATACCATTTTTGTAATGTTTTAGATTAGCGAACCTCCATCACTAGAAGCAGTGAATGGATAGGCATTTCTTTCCTTTATTAGAACACCCTTCTGTTGTTTGCAGTGACCTAATTGGTTAATTTGTGGGCTTTACTAACTGGTATAGCCAGCATATTAACTACAGCCTGAAAAATAGTAGAAGCCAGTGCTTAATTTGTAAAAAAAAATAAGTGGTGGGATTCAAAAAATCTTGGCTCAGTAGCGCCGAGTGCCGGTGAACGGGTCGCGGCGCCGGCGGGTCCGGCTCAGTCCTAGATCGTCCCACCACCAGCCCTTCACACTGCTGCTGCTCCATGTCATATGTTTGGTGCTGCAGCAACTGCTGACACAGGCTAGTAGTGGGATTGATGGGGAATGAGCACACATGGGTTGAGGAAGTATAATGAGTGTGCCAAGAAACAAATTGTGATGCACTATATGCCAGAGCTCCAAATTACTACACATGAAGAAGTGCTATCGCCAATTAAACCATAAGTGCAGAGGCTTTGAGGTGCGCACACTGAGAACTAAATTACACGGAGGAGCTGACCATTTTTAAATATTAGGGACTGGCCTGACAATATTGACAGGTTATGCCAGAGATGGAATTGTAGTATAAATCATTGGTACGCTGTACCACTAGTTCTTTTAATTTTTACAGAGCGTACCTTTAGTTCAAAGGCTCACGAACCGCGTTCTTGACGCTTGGTCTGTCTCCTGAGCCAAATATAGAATCGAGAACAAAATATGGGGTGGAAGGCACAACTATGTCAAGAATATGTATTTAGATTATTACGTTAAGGTATGATCATAATTCCAGTTGTAATTCATACAAGAGTTCGGTTGCAGCAGGGAGAATCTCGAGGCCACTCGGGATTCATTAAAATGAAGCACCAAACACACACCAACCGTTACCCTCTGATAGCCCTTTGCTGCACTCCTGATGGGACATAGTCCCCGTATTTATTTTTAGAACGTAATTTGTGGTGAAGCATTAGAGGCGGGAGGAGGGGGCATCTAAACAGTAATACCTGTATGGTGTCCCCACCTGGCGCTTTACATTTTGGTTGTCTTAATGTAGGGTAAGCTAATAAGTGGCAGGAGAAGGGGTGCCCGGCAGTATAATACTGCCCCAGGCCCCAACCTCCCGCTAAGTCGTGATGAAGACCAACAGGTGAAAATGGTGTGATCCAGAGATCCAGTCACACCTATCTATCCAAGGGTCACCACATGTGTGGTATAATGTTAACATCAATCACAAGAAGATATTTTATACACTGGCCCCAATGAGTGCCCTAGAAAGTGGACCACCATTACATGCACATTATATTTGTCCTGCGGTACAATGCCCGCTCACATTCTTTTAAGTTTATTACCAGACTCACAAGGTATTGAACCAAGAGCTCCCGGTGCCTACGGCGTTCACAATCTGGAGTATCACAATAAAATTCACCACTAGATCACAATGAACTTCAGAATGGTGTTCCCATTAACAATGGGAACTCCCGTCCCCTGCACACCTCTGGGTATTGGATAACAAGATCCAAACAAAATATACTTTTTTGTTCACTTATTATTGATTTTTAGTATTGCAAAGTATCAATTAAGCCACTCTTTTGTACAAATATTACATATGAAAACATGCAACCATTCCACAACAAGAAGGGATCCTTGAAGTTCTAAAGACATAGAGAAAAATGAAAGAAAAATGAAATGGACATACTTTGAATGTATTTGTTGACTGTGAATTAACAACAGGATAAGAAAACATTGTGTCCATACTGAAAAGTTATTGCTCCTGAAGAAGAGAGGCACACTCTCGAAACGCATAGAGCTCTGAATTAGGAAGGCTTTCCCCTTTTTTCTTGAATTTTTTTGAATTACTGTATATTCTTTTTGAATGAATTGAACTCGAACATTCTTTATTATCATGTATATGGTACTAAAATACTATCATGCCTTCATAAAGACTTTTTGAAACTTTTATGTATATTGAAACAAATCATTGCATGTTTTCATATGTAATATTTGTACAAAAGAGTGGCTTAATTGATACTTTGCAATACTAAAAATCAATAATAAGTGAACAAAAAAGTATATTTTGTTTGGATCTTGTTATCCAATACCCAGAGGTGTGCAGGGGACGGGAGTTCCCATTGTTAATGGGAACACCATTCTTCTCATAGTTTCACTGACCTATGATACCAGGGTCTACTGTTTTTCTCCCCAGCACCCCATAAGACTATCCAACACAGTGACAAGCCATTGGAGCTTTTAATTGCTATATGAAACTTGATTTCTCATCAAAGTATAGGGTGTGCAATTTCCTTTCCCTCTTGCAAATCACAATGAACTTCACCATTCGATCTGGTTTCTGTCAAAGCCCAGAAATTCACAGGTATTAAATACACTCAATTCATCATTGGAACTCATATTTCAGATCTAGCCTCTTGAACACTGTACCAGGTGCTTAGAGGCACATAGTTCAATAGCACTATCTTAGCATTCATTACTGACTGTTTACACACAACTTAACACAAATAGAAAAAATGTGCTAAAAACAACACTAAGGAAAACACTAAAGAAAACACATAAGATCAAATTCACAATTCATTCCTCTTGGGCTCAGACAGTCCAAGAGATCAATCCAAGCAATCTCCCTCTGGAGTAGCCTCTTGTGGACATCACCCCCTCTTGGTCCCACCCTTACTTGTTCCAAGATCATGCATTTCAGTTGAGCAATGGTATGTTTGGCTTCTAGGAAGTGTGTTGATACTGGGGATCTGTGACTTTTCGTCCGAATGTTGGACTTATGCTCTGTCCAACGTAATGTGGCCTTTCTCATGGTAATCCCAACATAATAGAAACCACAGGGGCATTTAAGCGCATAGAACACATTGGAGGAATCACAGGTGCATGAATGTTTCAGTGTAATGGGCTTCCCTGTGTGTGGGTGTGAAATTGTATTGCCTGGAAGTATATTACTGCAATGCTGACAATTATGACAGGGTTGGGTCCCCTTGTTTTTAGTCTGAGCCTCTTGAGGCAACAATAGGTCCGCTCTGACCAAACTGTTCGTTAGAGCACTGCTATTCCTGTAAGCAAAAATTGGTAACTGTTGAAAGAGTGGTTGTGTGGAGGGGTCCATTTGCAGCATTGGCCAATTTCTTTGAATGATGCTCCTGATTTTTTTGCTTTGAGCTAACTATGTGGTGACATAAACCATAGAGTCATCTTTGTTCCGCTCTTTGGGTTTCAGTAGAGTTTCTCTCTCTATGGTTGCTACTTTCTCCTCAATCTGGGCTAAGATAGTACGGTTGTAGCCTCTTTCCATAAACTTGTGACGTATAGACACTGATTGTATTACAAACTCGGTATCTTCTGAGATATTTCTGCGATACGGTAAAAATTGGCTTAGGGGGACACTGTCAATTGTCCTACCAGGATGGAAACTCGTTGCCAGTAAAAGGCTGTTTCTGTCGGTTGTTTTGGTCAAAATCCGTGTCTCCGGGTTAGCCCCCTTCACATATTCTTCTACGTCCAAGAAATTGATTGTGGTTTTGCTTGTTTCAGTTGTAAACGTAATCCTCGGGTGCATGTCATTCATCATACTGAAGAATTCCTATAACTTTTCATCCGGTCCTGACCAAATACCGAACACGTCATCAATGTATCTTACAAAGATGGTTAGATGACGTAGCCATCTCGCTGATGTTAAGACGTGTTCTGTTTCCAGATGCTGCATGTAGGTATTTGCATAAGCTGGTGCCATAGCGGCCCCCATGCTGGTTCCTGAGACTTGCAGAAAGAATCTATCTTGAAATCTGAAAAAGTTGTTAATTAGGACCAATTTGAGCAATATTAATACGAATAGTTTGTCCCCCTGACAATTGTTGGAGTTTAGTAATAACCATTCAACGGCTTCCAAACCCGCCTCATGTGCGATATTGGTGTAAAGGGATGTTACATCCATGGTAAACAAGGTATCTCTTCCTTCAACGAATACAGTCTCTTTGAGTTTTTTCAAAAAGTGAGTTGTGTCCTTGATGTAGGTCGGGGTTTCCTGTATGAGGGGTTGTAAGATCTTATCCAGATATTTGGCAAACGGTTTCAGGATACTGTCAGTTGCCGCTATAATGGGTCTTCCAGGAGGGTTTTTGAGTCTCTTGTGAATTTTTGGGAGGATGAATATCACCGGAATAATGGGGTGTGTCTTTTCCAAGAATTTTCGTGTTTTTTCTGTGGGATGTTTTTATCCACGCATCCAAGCCCTACCTCAAAACTGTGCAGTACTGACATGGAAAACATCATGATGGCCAGAGATTCCCAGAAAATCCCCAGGGAAGTGCATGAAGAATAGGCTGCCACCCATTTTGCCGATGTTATGGGCACAGAAGGGCACTGCCTAAAACCACCATTGGACTACCCACACAGTAGTCTGAAACCATTGGGAATGGCAATGCTGATTGCCAAAAGCAACCTAGAATTGTGGGGAATTCATTTTCTTAAATCCCAAAAATGGGTGCATTACCAGTACTCACCACTATCAGAAAGCCGGCGTTTTAAAACAACACCAGACTTTTTTCTTTTTTGTGTAAAACTGAATAAATGAACCCAAAGCAGACCGAAGAAAGACTTACTGAGAGGTGGATACAATGTAAAGTTATATTCTGAAGTGACTTGAAGGTTTATAACAAGACTGGCTGAGCTGTGGATTTCAGCAGTTTAAGTAAATTTGGACTGAAAGACACTAAAAATCTAAATGTTTAAAAGAAATGAGTGACCTACTTTTGAGTGTCACATAGGTTGCAATTGTTTAAATGTCATAGTTTTAAACTTAGAATCAGAATTCTAGCTGCATATGTAAAAATGGTTAGTTTTATTTGAATGCAGAAAACTGGGTAACTAAAAGTGACATTAGCTGGGGCCTGGCTTAAGGAACTGAATTCTGCCCACCAGCTACCCCCGACAGGAGCTGAGACTTGCACAACTGCTGTGTTCCCAGGCCTACCTGCCTTTTTGCTGCTCCCACCAAAAGGGATCTGACACTTCTCTGATTGAATTATCAAGGGACTGCTAGAGACTAACATAGGACCCAGGCAGAGGGTTTATTGAAGTGGCCATAAATGGCTTCCTCTTGAACAATGGGCCTTCCAGGGCCCAGGCAGATGGTTTATTATGGGGGCCGTAAAAGTGGCTTCCTCCTGGAAGAAAAGGGGAGGAGCACTGCATGTGAGAGCAAGCTGGCTTGGCAGAACTGGAAAAACCAGAAATTCAACCTTGTGCTGGGGGGGAACCACACCCCTTTGGAGCCAGAATATGGTTTTAGAAAAAGATGAATAACTCATAGTACGGACTTGTCATAATTATTTAAATGATACCATAATTCTTGTGATTTTTCTGCCCACATTTTAAGAGGTTTTTAGAACCGGTGGCATGATCTGGGGGCAAACTAGCAGTTAAGAGGGTATTACTTAAAATGTCTGCATGTGAAAAGTCTGATACTTCATCAATTAATGCCTGCATGCCTTGCACACATTTGGGTAAATTTGAGTAAGAATATGATATTGGTAACCTGACCAAAAAGTGAAATATGTTGCCATTTCTGAATGCAAGCTCCCAGGAAGAGCAGATTTGGACAGGGTATACCTCCTGTGATATGTGATGGGTGCATGTAATTTTAAACAAATGTGTACCTGTGCAAATATGTCTTTTGAGTCAAAATATAGATTGTGTGTAATTTGACAGGGGTGGGTTCTCTGTACCATAAACAGACCTCATCATGATGACACTTCATTTCATTCCCCCAATCAAGGGGAAGAGGAGGAAGTGGCCAATGACAAGTGGAGAGGGGTAGGGCTTAGGAAGCTAGCCTCTCCACCCATTTTCAAAACACATAAAAACAGATAGTCAGGACAGATAGAGACATTAAATTCCATTTGCTGCGGAGCATGCTGCCGGACCATACCACATCCAGAGATCCAGACTTCAAATCCATCAATCTCCAGAGAAAGCTGTGCAGAAGGATCCAGAAGCAGTGCTGTACCCAGAGAGAGCAGAGCTGACCCAGACCACTGTTAGCAGAACCAGAGAGCTGACCCAGATCACTGTGAAGTGCTGAGACCAGACCAGAGTCCAGTCTAAAACCTGACTAGATCCGTGGCGAGGCCCATTCTATTTCAAAAATATATTGTGAGTACCTGGCAGAACTGTGCAGAACCAATCTCTTAGTTAAAATAATATAATTCAATCTATTTTAATGTAACCAGAACTGCCTCCTAACTGTCACCTGTCATTTTGTAAAGCTGTCACCTGTCATTTCTAGCTGCTAGCTGTCACTTGTCACTTTGAACTTTAAAATTTCAAATCTGAAAAACGACCTTTACCATATCGCTCATATCTCCGTGACCGTTTGTCTTAGAGACTTGCAGTAACTTTCCTCTGAAAGCTGGGAATCTTGGCTTTTCAACGAACCTAGAACCGCATTCCTATTCCATACACTTGCCGCAATCGCGAAAAACGCACTCGCGAATTTGCCGCGATTTGCAAATTTCTCCACGTGTGAAAACCGCAGCTTCATTGCTTTCCTTGCTAAAAATTCGTTTGCCTCTTAAGAACCATCCCTGAATCATTGCTAGAGTGGGCCTGGACTAATATTAACTAGATACCACTTACCCTGAACCTCCAGAGGGAATTAAAATCATTTTAGCACATTTTCCAATATATTGCAGCACATACAAAAACATTTTGGGCCTGTGTTTCAAACTTCTGTAGTCTAAGCTTGCTGGGGTGAACTGAATTACATTTGATTGCATTTCTGAGAACTGTGTGCTTTCCTTCCATTTCCTTGCATTGCATAAAGGGGGGAGGGGATTTCCAGAGAAAAGTGATTACATTGTTTTGTTCAAATCATATTAAGTATTTTCTGTATTGCATTTTCATTCAACATTACATCCATCTGAACTTATATAAAGGATTCTCTACCACCTTATTCTTCTGTTCCTATTCACAAGTGTGCTAGTGCCAGACTATCCATTATTGATTACTGCTCAGATTCAGTGTGATATTCAATTATTAATTTATTATAAAGTGTGATATATATATATATATTGTTTAAATTATCAAATAAACCTTTAAACTTGCAAAACAGAACTACTTCTTGGCTCAGTGGGGTCAGGGGGATTCCAAGAGAGGGGTGTTATATAGGGGTAGTCATCCAGAATGCATGAACTGGACATAAAGATATATTAATAAGGGTTTCCATTCAGTATCCCAGACTCTGCATTGACTTAGCTGTAGTGTTGAATTGAATCCTCTTACAAATTGGGGGCTCGAGCGGGACGTTTGGGTTAGATCTATCACTTGTGCAGATTAATACAGTGTGCCAGCTGACCAGATACACATATCCGGTCGGATCACCACGCTGTGTTACGCTGTAAAGCACTCCTCAAATGAACGCTCTAAGGAAAAGGTCTGTTTTGCAAAAATAAAATACAAACTTCTGTAAGTCAGGAAGGAACTCAAATTCCAGAATGACGACCTTAGTAGACATGAAAATAGCCAGAGAGCACTTCTTACATAAGTTATTTGTGAGAGGTGAGTGGACTCACCAGGACCGCATGGTCTGGTTGCAGGCCATCACGCAACAGGTCACGGAAACAGGGTCAGATACATGGAGAGATCAGGGTCCCTTACATGTGGCCCTGAGTGAACTATACATGGCTCCTAAAGCTAAGGATGAACAAGACAAGATGGTTAGGATAGCGACATACCTGTACCTATGTATGGGAGACATACAGGATAAATGTACTGAAATCCAAGATCTGGCAAATAAGCGACAGATGGCGTTAGAGAAGGTCCAATCTGACCTGGTCTCTTCTGAGCAGAGGCTGCAGGGGAGCCAGGAGTCAGAAAATGAGAGTAGACAGCACATCATTAAAATAAAGAGGGATATGGACATCCTGCAACAGGAAAAGGCTGACCAGGATATCAGATTTCTGGCCTTGCAGAAGGAGTACCAAGAAGGTTTGGACTCCCTACTGCAGAGCCAGAAAAAGCTGGAGCAACAGTTAGACTTCAATAGGGTAAGTGCTGAGCAGGTAGTCACCCTGCAAAGCCACCTAGATAGGGAGAAGGCAGAGAGCAATAAACTGATTCTGAAAGAACTGGATACCCAGGCAGAGTTTGATCAGGAGCGCCAGAAAGCTGGTGCCTTCCAAAGGCAAAGGGACGACCTGACGGTACAGATGCAGACTCTTAGTCAGGAAAGGGACATCTTAGGCCAGGAAGTGTGCCACTTAAAAAGAAAAATGGAAGAAAATCACCTGGCCCACCAGGGACTGGGTGACCTCCATAAAAGAACACCAGAACTTGTTAGAGCACACCAGGAGGGTGGAGGATGCTCTAGCAAGAAAGGAGCAGGCCAATAGGGACACAGCTCAGGAGGTAACCCTCCTGCAGCAGAGACTGGCCCAGTACTCCAGGACCAATCAGGAGGCACAGAGAGAAAACGAGGCTCTCTGCCAGCACAATGATAGGCTCCAACAACAGGTAGCGATGCAGGAGAGACTGATAGAGTCTAGTAAGGCCTTAACTGAGGAACTGAAGGCGCAGGCTCTTGCATTGCAACAGGGAGCAGGGGCGGATAGAGATGAGGTTCGCTGGGAAAGGGAAACTCCTGAGCATAACCTCAGGAGCCCTAGTACCAGAGGCCTTTATCTCTCTCAGTCCCTGGACTCTGCCACCCCATGTCCCCTGGCGCACATGAGCACCGGGCCACAGGGATGGCAGATTACTATCCAGCCAGAAGCATGGGGATCATAGGCCAGTACCTCCCAGGAATGGATGGGCGGGCATCCGGGTATGGGCACCCAAGAACAGTGCAATTTGATGGGGAACCACAGGAGAGTAGGCCCATTAAGGGCATCCTGAAAACCTCTGCCCAGTTAGGTCAGTGGGGGGGCACCCATCAAATCCTGGCAGCAAGGAGGGATCTGAAGACTCCTCTGAATGGTCCAGGACACAGGAGACCAGGTCCCCACATTCTGCCAGCCATTCCCAGGCTTGCAGAATCCGGGAAAACCTGGAAGATCAGACAGGAACCTCTGGGAGCAGTGCCTCTGAGTCAGAGGACGAATGGACAAGGGTTACCCGAACCAAAAAGGCCAATAAGGCAAAAAGGGCCTTGATTAAGGACCCATTGAAACAGATTAAGGCAATCAGGAGTGTCATCACGCCTTATCATAAGAACGCCAAGTACTCTGTTTGGGAACACTTGGAGCTCTATGAGCAAATGATGGAGACTTTTCATTTGAAGGACAGCCAAAGCTGTATCCAATATGTAAAGTGGACATTCTCCCCAGAGTACTCCAGTTTCTTTGCAGAGCTGGAGGACCAAAATCATTCCAGGTGGTCCACCTATAGGGCGGCCATATTAAAACATTTTTCTGTTCACAGAAATCCCCAAGAGGCTTTTGCAGTGTGGGGAGGATCAGGCCCCACAAGAGTTTGTGCAAGAACTGAAACATGCCTTTGCGCAGACCACCAGAAGGGTGTGCACAGACAGCAGAGAATTTGTCAATACATTTTCCATGCCTTGCCCAAATATATAATGACCCAGCTCGTGAGAGATTTTCATGAGAAAAGATCTTTAGACTGGGTCATCGAACAGGCTACCCGGATCTATGAGGAGCAGAAGCCCATAGAAAATAAAAGCAATACCCAGAAAAATCCCAAAACCAACAGCACCCCTGCTGCTGCCAAGGTGGCAGAGGTAAAGGTCACCCCCGTTTTGGATTTGGAAATGGGAGGGCCTAAAAACC
The DNA here is from genome assembly GCF_040938575.1 of Ambystoma mexicanum. Lineage (NCBI taxonomy): Eukaryota > Metazoa > Chordata > Amphibia > Caudata > Ambystomatidae > Ambystoma > Ambystoma mexicanum. The sequence continues at coordinate 1,001,961,961 of NC_090922.1, read as the reverse complement.
TATCTGCACCTAATAATGCCAGGCCCAGAAGATCCTCGGGCCAGTCACAGACAGGGAGCCAAGGAGGCAGCCCCACAAATGGGGTCCCTCGCTCTCCTGATTATGTAAGTCCCCGTTACAAGGGAAATCGACCCATCCTGGGTTATGTGTGGACTCCTCCAGCCCAAGGGGGGAGATCCAGCCAAGAACCTAACCCAGGGAACTTTCCTCCTAACTTCCCACCGGAGGGCAGAAATTCTCCGAATCCTGGGCAGAACTTTTTCCCCAGGTATCCACCCAATTTCCAACCCCAAAATCATCCACCCTTCTTTCCCCAATTCCCTGAGCCCAGACAACCTAATCCGGGAGAGGGGAGGCCAAGGGTGGAGGGGTACAAAATCTTCCCAACCAGGGGTACTACCAGAGAAGGGATAGCTACCCTTCCCGGGATCAGCCCAGGGGAGAAAATAGAGCCCCGTATCAGCCTGAGCGGGTTTCCCAGTTAGAGCGCCAGGTCCAAAATATGGCACGGGATCTGGGTCACATACTGAGGGCTCAGCAGAACCCTCAGATCGGCATGCCGGCGCAGAACGCACCCAACTCTGGACCTGGTGCTCCAGAACAATGACGGGGCAGCACCCCGATAACTCACCGGTTCCCAGGGAGGAGGCACAAAGGGAAGGGGGGTGTAAAGCCTTGGAGGAAGCTTCCTTCCTCACTTGTAAACAGCCCCTGGAAACCCAGGAACCGGAAACAAAATCTCTTGCCCCTCAAAGTCTGCCTCCTTAGGAGCAGAGGGGGGGTAGGAGAAACAAAAGACCCAAACAGACTCAGTTTGAGGAGGAGGTACAGATCTTCCAATTTGAGGGAGAGGGATCTTCAGAGGATCCTGGGAAAAGGATCTTCTCCTTCAGAGAGGGGGGAACTCCTCCCAAAGAAAAATGGGTCCCTAGGGATGCAAATCCAGACTGGGGAGATGTGGAGACTAAGCTACCGCCGCCCACCATCTCATCCCAGAACCAACCGCAAGAAAATCCCCTGGTTCAAACCCATCCTGATGACTGCCTCCAAAAAGGGCGGGGCGTCCCAGAACCGGAACCAGGGGAACCCACAATGGCTCTGATCTCCAGTTGCCAACTTTTTCTCTCAGATTCCCAAGGCTCTCCACAGAATTCTGCCCAAATCTCTTCGCTAGCGATGTCCAAAACCAGAAAGTTAGCCCACCAGTTGTCCAAAAATGTGCATTATCTGTGCCCCCTTGAGGAGAAGGAGGGAAAATACTATGCCCCGGTACAAGTACAGGGGCAGGGTACAATTTTGGCACTGGTGGACACTGGATCTCAAGCTACCCTTCTGTCCAGAAGGGCCTTTGACGAACTGAATGCAGAAAGGGGAGAGAATTACCAAATTCCTCTCATCTCTCTTCCTGGACAACTGCAGAACTTTGACGGGAAGGAAATTCCCATTGAGGGGACTGCAGACTTGGACATTAAGATCGGGCGACACAAGGTGAAACACCCGCTCATAGTAGTGACTCCAGAGGGCACCCCTTGTTTACTGGGGAATGACATCCTGATGAGGTTGTCACCCTTAATAGATTGCGTAAACAAGGTCCTCTGGACCCAGACTAGCCGACCAATAAAATTAAAACAGAGTGTCAACCATGTTAGTTTAAACGGCACCTGCCACATGGTTGAACAAAAATCTGACCAAGTAGAATTTCACTTCCAGAATAGCCAAATTCCAGACGTGACAGTAATAGCAGTAGGACAACAGACTGGTGATGGGGGGTCCTCTCTATTTCTGAAAATCAACCTTCCTTCCAGTTTAACGTGGTATTCCACACTGGAAGGAAACACCCTGAAATTCTTTACCAATCCACAATCAGAAACTCCCACTCCTATAGTCCAGAAAGATGTGAAATCAGCTCAGAGCCTGGCTGATATTCAGCAAATTGGAGAGCAGTTGTTCATCCCTGTTCAGTTAAATGATGGGAAGGACTCTGTTCTCGCTCGAGTGTGTGTGAACAACGGTAAGAGCTTCATCAGCGAAGCCATGTTCCGCCAACTCCCAAAAGATCCAGCCATTCCCACCTTCAAACTGATAGACACATGGGGAATGGACCTGGAAGCACCTAATTCCAAACATCTCCTGCCAAGCAGGTGTATGCTCAAAATCTCCATTGGCAACAAGAGCATAGTCCACAATTGTTGGGTCGTGCGAGACGTCCATGCCGCCTTTTACTTAGGCAGTGACATTCTGAATCGCTTTGCCATTAGTTTGGACCTAATAAACTTCAAAGCTTGGTCCCGATTAGCGGATAATCCCATGGGCTTTGATGATCCAGAAAAAGCATTTAGGTCAGCTCAATTGCTACCTTTTGCAGTTGAAATTCAGATCAAAGAGGAAGTCACCATCCCAGAAAGGACCCGACAATTCTCCCTGGAAGTGAAAGCTAAAAGAGGACAACATTTGAAAAACCCTGATGCTTACATACATCTAAACGCTTCTCTCCAACAGCAAGGGTTGGGGGTAAACCCAACTCCATTAGTCAACATAGAACATGACACCATTCTAATAGAGGTGGATAACAGCGACTTAAAGAGTATTACTCTAGCCGCAGGCTCCATTATTGGAATGGCGGTTGATGACCGACATTTTTCCATAGACTTAGGTAATGAACTGTTAGGGCCAATCCCCAAGGACTGCTTTGACAGTGACAGTGATGACAATACAACACCAGAAAGGATTTTTACCCGGCATGGGGGGAACTTCCTGGTGTACACTTCTTGCCCTTATGGTGAGGAAGATGTGACTTGTGACTTCAGAAGGGATGAGGTGATTTTCCAGGTCCATGAGGGCTGCCTTTCCCACCTGAAGCCTCCAGTCCAAATCAGCACTCTGACCAGGGACTTCTCCACCCAGCTGGAGGAGGCCGCTGAGATAGCCAAACCAGAAGTCTTTCCAGGCTTCAGGCAGATGGTGGAAGAGAGAGTCAACCTAGCTGATGCCTGTGTGACTCTGGAACAAAAGCAAAAGTTGAAACAAGTTTTCTTGGATTTCCAAGATCTCTTTGCGGTAGACTCATATGACTGTGGTCGCACTGACATCCACACAACAACAATCACCACGGACCCTGGCATGACTCCTGTGTTTGTGAAGCAATATCGCTTGCCTCTCGCATCAATGGAGTCCCTTACTGAAATAATTAAGAACCTTGAGTCCCGGGGAATAATCCGTCCAGTCCACAGCACCTTCAATAATCCGGTGCTGGGAATATTGAAGCCAAACAGCCAGTGGAGACTCTGCGCCGACCTCAGGGAGCTCAACAAACGGGTCCATACTTCCCGATGGCCTCTGCCCTACATTGACCAAGGGCTGGCCCAGATCCAGGGGTCACAGGTATTCACTGCAATAGACCTGACCAATGGATACTGGACCGTGCCGGTCAGTAGGGAGGACCAATACAAGCTGGCTTTTACCTTTGGGGGCCAGCAGTATACATGGACTCGGACTCCCTTCGGATACCTTAACTCCGGTAATGAGTTTAACATTTTCCTACATAAGGCCATGCCCGACCTGGGTGCGAGGGGTAACCTGGCTTATGTAGATGATGTCCTCATCAAAAGTTCATCTGTGGAGGAACACATAGCGGAGATCCGTTATGTTCTGACGCAGTTGAGGGCCGCCGGAGCAAAACTTTCCTTTCAGGAAGCACAGTGGTGTAGAACCCGTGTTAATTTCTTGGGGCATGAGATTACTCCTCAGGGTCTCTGTCCCCAGGAAAAGAAAGTGGAAGCACTTCAGAAACTGAAAGACCCCACAACTCTGTGGGAACTAAGGAGCCTCCTTGGACTGACTAATTACAGCAGAAAGTTCATTGAGGGCTACGCAGAGATCACCAGACCCCTGATTCATCTCCTGAAGGGGGGGGTCAAGTGGGAATGGGGTCCAGAACAAGCCGAGGCAGTAAAACAACTCAAGAGAAGCCTCTCACAAGCGCCTTGCCTAGCTTACCCTGTCAGAAACAAGGAGTTCTTCCTGGAGACGGGGTTCTCTAATACGTGCTTGACGGAAGTATTATACCAAAAGCATGACAAGGTCAATAAAGTAATCTCCTATGCGAGCAAAACTTTATCCTCTGTGGAGGAAAAATTCAACGATTGTGAGAAGGCACTCCTGGCAACGGTGTGGGCATTGAAGAATTACCGCCCGTTTATCCAGGGGGAACACATCATAGTGGAGACTCCACACCAGCCTCTGCAATATCTCCAAAGTGATAGAATCCGGGCCGGAAATGTGAGTAATTCCCGAATTACTTCCTGGATTCTGTCAATGCAAGGGTTTCCTGTGGAGGTCCGATATGGCCAAAACAAGAAGAGTCCCCTCGCGCAAGGTCTGGCTTACTTGCATGATTGTGCCAGAGAAAACTGTCTCGAGGACGAAAGTCTAAAAATCAAGGACAACACGGAGGCATACCTTAATTCCCCACACAAAGTCTTTGAAGAGGACAAGTGTGAAGGAATGCCCACTCTATATGTGGATGGATGCTCTTACCATGTTGACAACGACGGGGAGAAAGAACTGGTGGCCGGCGTAGGGAATGCATGGGTGAATGAGTCCCCAGAACCCTCCGCTGGATACAAAATTGGTCCCTGAAGTAGTCAGGTGGCAGAATTGATGGCTGTGCATCAAGCCATCCTCACTGCTGTCCAGCATCAACTCCACAAACTGGTCATAATCACAGATTCGGATTATGTACGGAACGGGTTCGTGGAGCACCTGGTTAATTGGAAAACCAGAGGCATGTTATGTGCTAACAACAAACCCTTGAAACATGGGAAGTTGATCCAAAACATTGATGATCTGGTCACCTCGAATGAGATGACCATCTATTGGAAAAAGATCAAGGGTCATTCCAAAGTAGAGGGATCAGACAAAACTGGAAATGACTTAGCTGATCAGCTGGCCAAAACCGGGGCCATCCAAGGGGATCTAATTGAGATTGAGTCCCTGTTGGGGGAAATCCAGGTCACTGCTATCACTAGGTCCCAGACAAATGCTCACAACAACCTTTCAATTGCACAATGGAGTAAGGAGACCCCTGATGCTGATTTAATTACAGCTCAGAAAGGGGATCCAATAATTGGTAAGTTTTACCAACACCTTGAGGACCCTGAGAACTTTCCCCTGACGGATACCGATTATATTGGGAAAGAGGACCTAAGAGTGTTGATGAAATGTCCAAAAATGTTCCGAATCCGAGACGGTTTACTGGTAAGGAAATCCAAAGCTGGCCACGATCAGTGGGTGGTTCCTACCTCATTCCGAAGCCTGATGTTAAGTCACGCCCATGATGCGGCCACCGTCGGTCATAGGGGGTTTCACACAACATTGGAAATCTTACGAGACGTTGCATACTGGCCACACATGGGCCAGGACCTCAACCAATACTTGAAGGGGTGTCTTGTGTGTGCACAATTTCAGCCATCATCCCTCACGCACCGTGCGCCTCTCCAAAAGAGGGGGATGACACTGCCATGGTCAGATTTACAAATCGACTTTGTAGGCCCCGTGATTCGCTCTGCTAGGGGGAATAAGTACATGTTGACTGTGACATGCTTGTTTACCAAGTGGGTGGAATGTCTCCCAGCCCCAAATTGCAAGGCAGAAACTGCTGCTGCCCTGATGATTAACCACATCTTTCCCCGTTTGGTCTACCTCAAAGGATTGAGTCAGACAGGGGTAGCCACTTCACCAGTGAAGTAATGACAAAGATGTGGGAGATACTGGGGGTCAAAAGGAAGTTGCATATTGCTTACGGGCCAGCTTCTTCTGGGGCAGTAGAGAGATATAACCGAACCATTGTGAGCATACTAAAAAAGTTTGTGGCAGATTCTGGGCCAAGTTGGGATATCCGATTACCTCTGGTCCTAATGGCCATCAGATCTACCCCTTCATCTGCAACCAAAATGTCACCATTTGAGTTGATGACTGGACGCAAGATCGTGCTTCCTCAGCATTTGCTCTACAGGACCCAAGAGCAGACACTGATAAATGCCTCCACACCTCATGAGTATGTGGAGAATTTAAGGAAACACCTTCAGCATGAAGACCCACTATGACCTGAAGAATTCCAGGAAGGAATATCAGGTGGGGGACCGGGTCTATCTATACAATTTCCAAAGGAACCAGGCCAAACAGCGAACATTTTTGCCTACATGGAAGGGACCCTTTGAGATTATAGACAAAATCTTCCCTGTGGCCTACAAGATCCGCATTCCCAAAGGCGGTTTGGCAGAGGGGGAAGACAAGTGGGTCCACATAAACCAGTTGAAGTGTTGCCATCCCAGGCACACTCTGCAACAACTGGATGAATCCTCTGGAATCCTAGAGGGTACTGTCTCAGATTAATTCAGTTCTAACTTAAAATATCCTACAAATTCTGAGTTTCTCAATGTGGGTGTTTTCGTTTTTGAATGCAAAAAGAAATGTGCATGTCCATATGTTTTGACTATAAATTTATATGCCACCCCACTATATCAATGGTGGGGGAAAAATGTCTATGAATAGGTATTGCCGCTCTTCCTTTGTCATCCTAGGAGAAAGAAAACCTCGAGACTGGCCAAGGAGGACGATCCGGAGACCGGGAGCAGAGACTGGGATGAGATGACGGGCGGCGGTAGCTCAGTCTCCACATCTCCCCAGTCTGGATTTGCATCCCTAGGGACCCATTTTTCTTTGGGAGGAGTTCCCCCCTCTCTGAAGGAGATCCTTTTCCCAGGATCCTCTGAGGATCCCTCTCCCTCAAATTGGAAGATCTGTACCTCCTCCTCAAACTGAGTCTGTTTGGGTATTTTGTTTCTCCTACCCCCCCCTCTGCTCCATTGGAGGCAGACTTTCAGGAGCAGGATATTTTGTTTCCGGTTCCTGGTTTTCCAGGGGCTGTTTACAAGTTGGGAAGGAAGCTTCCTCCAAGGCTTTACACCCCCCTTCCCTTTGTGCCTCCTCCCTGGGAACCGGTGAGTTATCGGGGTGCTGCCCCCGTCATTGTTCTGGAGCACCAGGTCCAGAGTTGGGTGCGTTCTGCGCCGGCATGCCGATCTGAGGGTTCTGCTGAGCCCTCAGTATGTGACCCAGATCCCGCGCCATGTTTTGAACCTGGCGCTCTAACTGGGAAACCCGCTGAGGCTGATACGGGGCCCTGTTTTCTCCCCTGGGCTGATCCCGGGAAGGGTAGCTATCCCTTCTTTGGTAGTACCCCTGGTTGGGAAGATTTGGATACCCCTCCACCCTTGGCCTCCCCTCTCCCGGATTCGGTTGTCTGGGCTCAGGGAATTGGGGAAAGAAGGGTGGAGGATTTTGGGGCTGGAAGTTGGGTGGATACCTGGGGAAAAAGTTCTGCCCAGGATTTGGAGAATTTCTGCCCTCCGGTGGGAAGTTAGGAGGGAAGTTCCCTGGGTTAGGTGCTTGGCTGGATCCCCCCCCTTGGGCTGGAGGAGTCCACACATAACCCAGGATGGGTCGACTTCCCTTGTAACGGGGACTTACATAGTCAGCAGAGCGAGGGACCCCATTTGTGGGACTACCTCCTTGACTCCCTGTTTGTGACTGGCCCGAGGACCTTCTGGGCCTAGCATTATTAGGTGCAGGTAGGTTTTTAGGCCCCCCCATCTCCAACTCTAAAACGGGGGTGACCTTTACCTCTGCCACCTTGGCAGCAGCAGGGGTGTTGTTGGCTTTGGGGTTTTTGGGTGCATTATTTTTATTTTCTATTGGCTTCTGCACCTCATAGATCCGGGTCGCCTGTTCAATGCAATGACCCAGTCTAAAGATCTTTTCTCGTGAAAATCCCTCACAAGCTGGGTTATTATATATTTGGGCAAGGCATGGAAAAACGTATTAATAAATTCTCTGCTATCCGTGCGCACCCTTCTTGTGGTCTGTGCAAAAGCACACTTTAACTCCTGCACAAATTCTTGTGGGGCCTGATCCTCCCCACATTGTAAATTGTAGGCTGCCTTGCGAGCCTCTTGGGGATTTCTGTGAACAGAAAAATGTTTTAATATGGCCGCCCTATAGGTGGACCACCTGGAATGATTTTGGTCCTCCAGCCCTGCAAAGAAACTGGAGTACTCTGGGGAGAATGTCCACTTTACATATTGGATACAGCTTTGGCTGTCCTTCACATGAAAAGTCTCCATCATTTGCTCATAGAGCTCCAAGTGTTCCCAAACAGAGTACTTGGCGTTCTTATGATAAGGCGTGATGACACTCCTGATTGCCTTAATCTGTTTCAATGGGTCCTTAATCAAGGCCCTTTTTGCCTTATTGGCCTTTTTGGTTCGGGTAACCCTGGTCCATTCATCTTCTGACTCAGAGGCACTGCTCCCAGAGGTTCCCGTCTGTTCTTCCAGGGTTTCCCGGATTCTGCGAGCCTGGGAATGGCTGGCAGAATGTGGGGACCTGGTCTCCTGTGTCCTGTACCGCTCAGAGGAGTCTTCAGATCCCTGCTTGCTGCAGGATTTGATGGGTACCCCCCCACTGACCTAACTGGGCAGAGGTTTTCAGGATGCCCTTAATTGGCCTACTCTGCTGGGGTTCCCCATCAAATTGCACTGTGCTTGGGTGCCCATACCCGGATGCCCGCCCCTCCATTCCTGGGAGGTACTGGCCTATGAGCCCCATGCTTCTGGCTGGATAGTAATACGCCATCCCTGTGGCCCTGTGCTCATGTGCGCCAGGGGACATGGGGGTGACAGAGTCCAGGGACTGAGAGAAATAAAGGCCTCTGGTACTAGGGCTCCTGGGGTTATGCTCAGGAGTTTCTCTTTCCCAGCGAACCTCATCTCTATCCGACCCCGCTCCCTGTTGCAATGCAAGATCCTGCGCCTTCAGTTCCTCAGTTAATGCCTTACTAGACTCTATCAGTCTCTCCTGCATCACTACCTGTTGTTGGAGCCTATCATTGTGCTGGCAGAGAGCCTCATTCTCTCTCTGCGTTTCCTGATTGGTCCTGGAGCACTGGGCCAGTCTTTGCTGCAGGAGGGTTACCTCCTGAGCTGTGTCCCTATTGGCCTGCTCCTTTCTTGCCAGAGCATCCTCCACCTTCCTGGTGTGCTCTAACAAGTTCTGGTGTTCTTTTTGGAGGTCACCCAGTCCCTGCAGGGCCAGGTGATTTTCTTCCATTTTCCTTTTTGAGTGGCAGACTTCCTGGCCTAAGGTATCCCTTTCCTGACTAAGAGCCTGCATCTGTGCCGCCAGGTCGTCCCTTTGCCTTTGGAAGGCACCCGCTTTCTGGCGCTCCTGGTCAAACTCTGCCTGGGTATCCAGGTCTTTCAAAATCAGTTTATTGCTCTCTGCCTTCTCCCTATCTAGGTGGCCTTGCAGGGTGACTACCTGCTCAGCACATGCCCTATTGAAGTCTAACTGTTGCTCCAGCTTTTTCTGGCTCTGCAGTAGGGAGTCCAAACCTTCTTGGTACTCCTTCTGCAAGGCCAGAAATCTGGTATCCTGGTCAGCCTTTTCCTGTTGCAGGATGTCCATATCCCTCTTTATTTTAATGATGTGCTGTCTACTCTCATTTTCTGACTCCTGGCTCCCCTGCAGCCTCTGCTCAGAAGAGACCACGTCAGATTGGACCTTCTCTAACCCATCTGTCGCTTATTCGCCAGATCTTGGCTTTCAGTACATTTATCCTGCATGTCTCCCATATATAGGTACAGATATGCCGCTATCCTAACATCTTGTCTTGTTCATCCTTAGCTTTAGGAGCCATGTATAGTTCACTCAGGGCCACATGTAAGGGACCCTGATCTCTCCATGTATCTGACCCTGTTTCCGTGATGGCCTGCAACCAGACCATGCGGTCCTGGTGAGTCCACTCACCTCTCACAAATAACTTATGTAAGAAGTGCTCTCTGGCTATTTTCATGTCTACTAAGGTCGTCATTCTGGAATTTGAGTTCCTTCCTGACTTACAGAAGTTTGTATTTTATTTTTGCAAAACAGACCTTTTCCTTAGAGTGTTCCTTTGAGGAGTGCTTTACAGCGTAACACAGCGTGGTGATCCGACCGGATATGTGTATCTGGTTAGCTGGCACACTGTATTAATCTGCACAAGTGATAGATCGAACCCAAACGTCCCGCTCGAGCCCCCAATTTGTAAGAGGATTCAATTCAACACTACAGCTAAGTCAATGCCTAGTCTGGGATACTGAATGGAAACCCTTATTAATATATCTTTATGTCCAGTTCATGCGTTCTGGATGACTACCCCTATATAACACCCCTCTCTTGGAATCCCCCTGACCCCACTGAGCCAAGAAGTAGTTCTGTTTTGCAAGTTTAAAGGTTTATTTGATAATTTAAACTATATATATATATATATATATATATATCACACTTTATAATAAATTAATAATTGAATATCACACTTAATCTGAGCATTAATCAATAATGGATAGTCTGGCACTAGCACACTTCTTTATAATCAATGATGAGTGGTTATAGGATGGATAAGATAGCAACACTGGTAAATAGGGACAGAAGAATAATGTGGTAGAGAATGCTTTATAGGGTTCAAGTAAATGCAAGGTTGAATGAATGAAATGCAGTACAGAAAATACTCAATATGATTTCAACAAAACAATGTAATCACTTTTCTCTGGCAATCCACTCCCCCCTTTATGCAATGCAAGGGAATGGAAGGAAAGCACACAGTTCTCAGAAATGCAATCAACTGTAATTCAGTTCACCCCAGCAAGCTTAGACCACAGAATTTTGAAACACAGGCCCAAAATGCTTTTAGATGTGATAGCACTATATTGGAAAATGTGCTAAAATGCTTTTATATGTGCTGGCAATGAAGTGAAAAATATGCTAAAATGCTTTTATATCCCTCTAGAGGTTCAGGGTGAGTGGTATCAAGTTAATATTAGTCCAGGCTCACTCTAGCAATGATTCAGGGATGGTTCTAAAGAGGCAAACGAATTTTTAGCAAGGAAACTGCTGTTTTCACACGTGGAGAAATTTGCAAATCGCGGTAAATTCGCGAGTGCGTTTTTTGCAATTGCGGCAAAAGTCTATGGAATGGGAATGCGGTTCTAGATTCGTTGAAAAGCCAAGACTCCCAGCTTTCAGAGGAAAGTTACTGCAAGTCTCTAAGACGAACGGTCACGGAGATATGAGCGATATGGTAAAGGTCGTTTTTCAGATTTGAAATTTTAAAGTTCAAAGTGACAATTGACAGCTAGCAACTAGAAATGACAGGTGACAGCTTTACAAAATGACAGGTGACAGTTAGGAGGCAGTTCTACTTAGATTAAAATAGATTGAATTATATTATTTTAACTAAGAGATTGGTTCTGCACAGTTCTGCTAGGTACTCACAATATATTTAGAAATAGAATGGGCCTCGCCACGGATCTGGTCAGGTTTTAGACTGGACTCTGGTCTGGTATCGGCACTTCACAGTGATCTGGGTCAGCTCTCTGGTTCTGCTAACAGTGGTCTGGGTCAGCTCTGCTCTCTCTGGGTACAGCACTGCTTCTGGATCTTTCTGCACAGCTTTCTCTGGAGATTGATGGATTTGAAGTCTGGATCTCTGGATGTGGTGTGGTCCGGCAGCATGCTCCGCAGCAAATGGAATTGAATGTCCCTATCTGTCCTGACTGTCTGCTTTTATGTGTTTTGAAAATGGGTGGAGAGGCTAGCTTCCTAGGCCCTACCCCTCTCCACTTGTCATTGGCCACTTCCTCCTCTTCCCCTTGATTGGGGGAATGAAATGAAGTGTCATCATGATGAGGTCTGTTTATGGTACAGAGAACCCACCCCTGTCAAATTACACACAATCTATATTTTGACCCAAAAGACATATTTGCACAGGTACACATTTGTTTAAAATTACATGCACCCATCACATATCACAGGAGGTATACCCTGTCCAAATCTGCTCTTCCTGGGAGCTTGCATTCAGAAATGGCAACATATTTCACTTTTTGGTCAGGTTACCAATATCAGATTCTTACTCAAATGTACCCAAATGTGTGCAAGGCATGCAGGCATTAATTGATGAAGTATCAGACTTTTAACATGCATACATTTTAAGTAATACCCTCTTAACTGCTAGTTTGCCCCCAGTCCATGCCACTGGTTCTAAAAACCTCTTAAAATGTGGGCAGAAAAATCACAAAAATTATGGTATCATTTAAATAATTATGACAAGTCCGTACTATGAGTTATTCATCTTTTTCTAAAACCATATTCTGGCTCCAAAGGGTGTGTCCTTTCAGGTCACATGGTACAGAAACCAGTCTTTCCACTTTCTTCAAGCTCAGCCTCTGTCTCCAGTTTCTCCCCCTCCCAGTTTCTGCCAAGCCAGCTTGCTCTCACATGCAGTGCTCCTCCCCTTTTCTTCCAGGAGGAAGCCACTTTTACGGCCCCCATAATAAAACATTTGCCTGGGCCCTGGAAGGCCCATTGTTCAAGAGGAAGCCATTTATGGCCACTTCAATAAACCCTCTGCCTGGGTCCTATGTTTAGTCTCTAGCAGTCCCTTGATAATTCAATCAGAGAAGTGTCAGATCCCTTTTGGTGGGAGCAGCAAAAAGGCAGCTAGGCCTGGGAACACAGCTGTTGTGCAAGTCTCAACTCCTGTCGGGGGTAGCTGGTGGGCAGAATTCAGTTCCTTAAGCCAGGCCCCAGCTAATGTCACTTTTAGTTACCCAGTTTTCTGCATTCAAATAAAACTAACCATTGTTACATATGCAGCTAAAATGCTGATTCTAAGTTTAAAACTATGACATTTAAACAATTGCAACCTATGTGACACTCAAAAGTAAGTCACTCATTTCTTTTAAACATTTAGGTTTTTAGTGTCTTTCAGTCCAAATTTACTTAAACTGCTGAAATCCACAGCTCAGCCAGTCTTGTTATAAACCTTCAAGTCATTTCAGAATATAACTTTACATTGGATCCACCTCTCAGTAAGTCTTTCTTTGGCCTGCTTTGAGTTCATTTATTCAGTTTTACACAAAAAAGAAAAAAAGTCTGGTGTTGTTTTAAAACGCCGGCTTTCTGATAGTGGTGAGTACTGGTAATGCACCCATTTTTGGGATTTAAGAAAATGAATTCCCCACAATTCTAGGTTGCTTTTGGCAATCAGCATTGCCATTCCCAATGGTTTCAGACTACTGTGTGGGTAGTCCAATGGTGGTTTTAGGCAGTGCCCTTCTGTGCCCATAACATCGGCAAAAATGAGTGGCAGCCTATTCTTCATGCATTTCCCTGTGCATTTTCTGGGAAGCTCTGGCCATCATGATGTTTTTCATGTCAGTACTGCACAGTTTATGAGGTAGGGCTCGGATGTATGGGTAAAAACATCCCACAAGCCCTCCTCTTGCGATGGCCATTCTGTTTCACTGATGGAACTCGCAAGACCTGTGATGTTTCCTCATCTTCTTCCAATAGATGGCACAGTTCAGCATCTTTTTCTCCATCCGGTCGGATCGATCGGTTCTCCTCGCCGGTCCTGATGGGAAGATTGGGCGGTACCCCGGGCCCCTTGCGTCTCTGCTCCCGGTCTCCAGATCGTCCTCCTTGGCCAGTCTCGAGGTTTTCTTTCTCCTAGGACGACAAATGAAGAGCGGCAATACCTATTCATAGACATTTTTCCCCCACCATTGATATAGTGGGGTGGCATATAAATTTATAGTCAAAACATAGGGACATGCACATTTCCTTTTTCATTCAAAAACGAAAACACCCACATTGAGAAACTCAGAATTTGATAGGCGATATGTAGGATATTTTAAGTTAGAACTGAATTAATCTGAGACAGTACCCTCTAGGATTCCAGAGGATTCCTCCAGTTGTTGCAGAGTGTGCCTGGGATGGCAACACTTCAACTGGTTTATGTGGACCCACTTGTCTTCCCCCTCTGCCAAACCGCCTTTGGGAATGCGGATCTTGTAGGCCACAGGGGAGATTTTGTCTATAATCTCAAAGGGTCCCTTCCATGTAGGCAAAAATGTTCGCTGTTTGGCCTGGTTCCTTTGGAAATTGTATAGATAGACCCGGTCCCCCACCTGATATTTCTTCCTGGAAGTCTTCAGGTCATAGTGGGTCTTCCTGCTATCAGCTGATCTTTCTAGATTCCGCTGAGCATAAGCAAAAGCATGTTGAAGGTGTTTCCTTAAATTCTCCACATACTCATGAGTTGTGGAGGCATTTATCAGTGTCTGCTCTTGCGTCCTGTAGAGGAAATGCTGAGGAAGCACCATCTTGCGTCCAGTCATCAACTCAAATGGTGACATTTTGGTTGCAGATGAAGGGGTAGATCTGATGGCCATTAGGACCAGAGGTAATCGGATATCCCAACTTGGCCCAGAATCTGCCACAAACTTTTTTAGTATGCTCACAATGGTTCGGTTATATCTCTCTAATGTCCCAGAAGAAGCTGGCCGGTAAGCAATATGCAACTTCCTTTTGACCCCCAGTATCTCCCACATCTTTGTCATTACTTCACTGGTGAAGTGGCTACCCCTGTCTGACTCAATCCTTTGAGGTAGACCAAAACGGGAAAAGATGTGGTTAATCATCAGGGCAGCAGCAGTTTCTGCCTTGCAATTTGGGGCTGGGAGACATTCCACCCACTTGATAAACAAGCATGTCACAGTCAACATGTACTTATTCCCCCTAGCAGAGCGAATCACGGGGTCTACAAAGTCGATTTGTAAATCTGACCATGGCAGTGTCATCCCCCTCTTTTGGAGAGGCGCACGGAGCGTGAGGGATGATGGCTGAAATTGTGCACACACAAGACACCCCTTCAAGTATTGGTTGAGGTCCTGGCCCATGTGTGGCCAGTATGCAACGTCTCGTAAGATTTCCAATGTTGTGTGAAACCCCCTATGACCGGCGGTGGCCGCATAATGGGCGTGACTTAACATCAGGCTTCGGAATGAGGTAGGAACCACCCACTGATCGTGGCCAGCTTTGGATTTCCTTACCAGTAAACCGTCTCGGATTCGGAACATTTTTGGACATTTCATCAACACTCTTAGGTCCTCTTTCCCAATATAATCGGTATCCGTCAGGGGAAAGTTCACAGGGTCCTCAAGGTGTTGGTAAAACTTACCAATTATTGGATCCCCTTTCTGAGCTGTAATTAAATCAGCATCAGGGGTCTCCTTACTCCATTGTGCAATTGAAAGATCATTGTGAGCATTTGTCTGGGACCTAGTGATAGCAGTGACCTGGATTTCCCCCAACAGGGACTCAATCTCAATTAGATCCCCTTGGATGGCCCCGGTTTTGGCCAGCTGATCAGCTAAGTCATTTCCAGTTTTGTCTGATCCCTCTACTTTGGAATGACCCTTGATCTTTTTCCAATAGATGGTCATCTCATTCGAGGTGACCAGATCATCAATGTTTTGGATCAACTTCCCATGTTTCAAGGGTTTGTTGTTAGCACATGACATGCCTCTGGTTTTCCAATTAACCAGGTGCTCCACAAACCCGTTCCGTACATGATCCGAATCTGTGATTATGACCAGTTCGTGGAGTTGATGCTGGACAGCAGTGAGGATGGCCTGATGCACAGCCATCAATTCTGCCACCTGACTACTTCGGGGACCAATTTTGTATCCAGCGGAGGGTTCTGGGAACTCCTGGGATGAGATGACGGGCGGCGGTAGCTCAGTCTCCACATCTCCCCAGTCTGGATTTGCATCCCTAGGGACCCATTTTTCTTTGAGAGGAGTTCCCCCCTCTCTGAAGGAGAAGATCCTTTTCCCAGGATCCTCTGAGGATCCCTCTCCCTCAAATTGGAAGATCTGTACCTCCTCCTCAAACTGAGTCTGTTTGGGTCTTTTGTTTCTCCTATCCCCCCTCTGCTCCATTGGAGGCAGACTTTCAGGGGCAGGATATTTTGTTTCCGGTTCCTTGTTTTCCAGGGACTGTTTACAAGATGGGAAGGAAGCTTCCTCCAAGGCTTTACACCCCCCTTCCCTTTGTGCCTCCTCCCTGGGAACCGGTGAGTTATCGGGGTGCTGCCCCCGTCATTGTTCTGGAGCACCAGGTCCAGAGTTGGGTGCGTTCTGCGCCGGCATGCCGATCTGAGGGTTCTGCTGAGCCCTCAGTATGTGACCCAGATCCCGCGCCATGTTTTGAACCTGGCGCTCTAACTGGGAAACCCGCTGAGGCTGATACGGGGCCCTGTTTTCTCCCCTGGGCTGATCCCGGGAAGGGTAGCTATCCCTTCTTTGGTAGTACCCCTGGTTGGGAAGATTTGGATACCCCTCCACCCTTGGCCTCCCCTCTCCCGGATTCGGTTGTCTGGGCTCAGGGAATTGGGGAAAGAAGGGTGGAGGATTTTGGGGCTGGAAGTTGGGTGGATACCTGGGGAAAAAGTTCTGCCCAGGATTTGGAGAATTTCTGCCCTCCGGTGGGAAGTTAGGAGGGAAGTTCCCTGGGTTAGGTGCTTGGCTGGATCCCCCCCCTTGGGCTGGAGGAGTCCACACATAACCCAGGATGGGTCGGCTTCCCTTGTAACGGGGACTTACATAGTCAGGAGAGCGAGGGACCCCATTTGTGGGACTACCTCCTTGACTCCCTGTTTGTGACTGGCCCGAGGACCTTCTGGGCCTAGCATTATTAGGTGCCGGTAGGTTTTTAGGCCCCCCCATCTCCAACTCTAAAACGGGGGTGACCTTTACCTCTGCCACCTTGGCAGCAGCAGGGGTGTTGTTGGCTTTGGGGTTTTTGGGCGCATTATTTTTATTTTCTATTGGCTTCTGCACCTCATAGATCCGGGTCGCCTGTTCAATGACCCAGTCTAAAGATCTTTTCTCGTGAAAATCCCTCACAAGCTGGGTCATTATGTATTTGGGCAAGGCATGGAAAAACGTATTAATAAATTCTCTGCTATCCGTGCGCACCCTTCTTGTGGTCTGTGCAAAAGCACACTTTAACTCCTGCACAAATTCTTGTGGGGCCTGATCCTCCCCACATTGTAAATTGTAGGCTGCCTTGCGAGGCTCTTGGGGATTTCTGTGAACAGAAAAATGTTTTAATATGGCCGCCCTATAGGTGGACCACCTGGAATGATTTTGGTCCTCCAGCCCTGCAAAGAAACTGGAGTACTCTGGGGAGAATGTCCACTTTACATATTGGATACAGCTTTGGCTGTCCTTCAAATGAAAAGTCTCCATCATTTGCTCATAGAGCTCCAAGTGTTCCCAAACAGAGTACTTGGCGTTCTTATGATAAGGCGTGATGACACTCCTGATTGCCTTAATCTGTTTCAATGGGTCCTTAATCAAGGCCCTTTTTGCCTTATTGGCCTTTTTGGTTCGGGTAACCCTGGTCCATTCATCTTCTGACTCAGAGGCACTGCTCCCAGAGGTTCCCGTCTGTTCTTCCAGGTTTTACCAGATTCTGCGAGCCTGGGAATGGCTGGCGGAATGTGGGGACCTGGTCTCCTGTGTCCTGTACCGCTCAGCGAAGTCTTCAGATCCCTCCTTGCTGCCAGAATTTGATGGGTACCCCCCCCCACTGACCTAACTGGGCAGAGGTTTTCAGGATGCCCTTAATGGGCCTACTCTCCTGGGGTTCCCCATCAAATTGCACTGTGCTTGGGTGCCCATACCTGGATGCCCGCCCCTCCATTCCTGTGAGGTACTGGCCTATGAGCCCCATGCTTCTGGCTGGATAGTAATCTGCCATCCCTGTGGCCCTGTGCTCATGTGCGCCAGGGGACATGGGGGTGGCAGAGTCCAGGGACTGAGAGAAATAAAGGCCTCTGGTACTAGGGCTCCTGGGGTTATGCTCAGGAGTTTCTCTTTCCCAGCGAACCTCATCTCTATCCGCCCCTGCTCCCTGTTGCAATGCAAGAGGCTGCGCCTTCAGTTCCTCAGTTAAGGCCTTACTAGACTCTATCAGTCTCTCCTGCATCGCTACCTGTTGTTGGAGCCTATCATTGTGCTGGCAGAGAGCCTCATTCTCTCTCTGCGTTTCCTGATTGGTCCTGGAGCACTGGGCCAGTCTTTGCTGCAGGAGGGTTACCTCCTGAGCTGTGTCCCTATTGGCCTGCTCCTTTCTTGCCAGAGCATCCTCCACCTTCCTGGTGTGCTCTAACAAGTTCTGGTGTTCTTTTTGGAGGTCACCCAGTCCCTGGAGGGCCAGGTGATTTTCTTCCATTTTCCTTTTTAAGTGGCAGACTTCCTGGCCTAAGGTATCCCTTTCCTGACTAAGAGCCTGCATCTGTGCCGCCAGGTCGTCCCTTTGCCTTTGGAAGGCACCCGCTTTCTGGCGCTCCTGGTCAAACTCTGCCTGGGTATCCAGGTCTTTCAAAATCAGTTTATTGCTCTCTGCCTTCTCCCTATCTAGGTGGCTTTGCAGGTTGACTACCTGCTCAGCACATGCCCTATTGAAGTCTAACTGTTGCTCCAGCTTTTTCTGGCTCTGCAGTAGGGAGTCCAAACCTTCTTGGTACTCCTTCTGCAAGGCCAGAAATCTGGTATCCTGGTCAGCCTTTTCCTGTTGCAGGATGTCCATATCCCTCTTTATTTTAATGATGTGCTGTCTACTCTCATTTTCTGACTCCTGGCTCCCCTGCAGCCTCTGCTCAGAAGAGACCAGGTCAGATTGGACCTTCTCTAACGCCATCTGTCGCTTATTCGCCAGATCTTGGCTTTCACTAAATTTATCCTGCATGTCTCCCATATATAGGTACAGGTATGCCGCTATCCTAACCATCTTGTCTTGTTCATCCTTAGCTTTAGGAG
This sequence comes from Ambystoma mexicanum, assembly GCF_040938575.1. Classification (NCBI taxonomy): domain Eukaryota; kingdom Metazoa; phylum Chordata; class Amphibia; order Caudata; family Ambystomatidae; genus Ambystoma; species Ambystoma mexicanum. The sequence continues at coordinate 1,001,943,194 of NC_090922.1, read as the reverse complement.
CCATCTATAGTTCACTCAGGGCCACATGTAAGGGACCCTGATCTCTCCATATATCTGACCCTGTTTCCGTGATGGCCTGCAACCAGACCATGCGGTCCTGGTGAGTCCACGCACCTCTCACAAATAACTTACGTAAGAAGTGCTCTCTGGCTATTTTCATGTCTACTAAGGTCGTCATTCTGGAATTTTGGTTCCTTCCTGACTTACAGAAGTTTGTATTTTATTTTTGCAAAACAGACCTTTTCCTTAGAGCGTTCCTTTGAGGAGTGCTTTACAGCGTAACACAACGTGGTGATCCGACCGGATATGTGTATCTGGTCAGCTGGCACACTGTATTAATCTGCACAAGTGATAGATCTAACCCAAACGTCCCGCTCGAGCCCCCAATTTGTAAGAGGATTCAATTCAACACTACAGCTAAGTCAATGCCTAGTCTGGGATACTGAATGGAAACCCTTATTAATATATCTTTATGTCCAGTTCATGCGTTCTGGATGACTACCCCTATATAACACCCCTCTCTTGGAATCCCCCTGACCCCACTGAGCCAAGAAGTAGTTCTGTTTTGCAAGTTTAAAGGTTTATTTGATAATTTAAACAATATATATATATATATATATATATCACACTTTATAATAAATTAATAATTGAATATCACACTTAATCTGAGCATTAATCAATAATGGATAGTCTGGCACTAGCACACTTCTTTATAATCAATGATGAGTGGTTATAGGATGGATAAGATAGCAACACTGGTAAATAGGGACAGAAGAATAATGTGGTAGAGAATGCTTTATAGGGTTCAAGGAAATGCAAGGTTGAATGAATGAAATGCAGTACAGAAAATACTCAATATGATTTCAACAAAACAATGTAATCACTTTTCTCTGGCAATCCACTCCCCCCTTTATGCAATGCAAGGGAATAGAAGGAAAGCACACAGTTCTCAGAAATGCAATCAACTGTAATTCAGTTCACCCCAGCAAGCTTAAACCACAGAAGTTTGAAACACAGGCCCAAAATGCTTTTAGATGTGATAGCACTCTATTGGAAAATGTGCTAAAATGCTTTTATATGTGCTGGCAATGAAGTGAAAAATATGCTAAAATGCTTTTATATCCCTCTAGAGGTTCAGGGTGAGTGGTATCAAGTTAATATTAGTCCAGGCTCACTCTAGCAATGATTCAGGGATGGTTCTTAAGAGGCAAACACATTTTTAGCAAGGAAACTGCTGTTTTCACACGTGGAGAAATTTGCAAATCGCGGTAAATTCGCGAGTGCGTTTTTCGCGATTGTGGCAAAAGTGTATGGAATGGGAATGCGGTTCTAGGTTCGTTGAAAAGCCAATATTCCCAGCTTTCAGAGGAAAGTTACTGCAAGTCTCTAAGACAAACGGTCACAGAGATATGAGCGATATGGTAAAGGTCGTTTTTCAGATTTGAAATTTTAAAGTTCAAAGTGACAATTGACAGCTAGCAACTAGAAATGACAGGTGACAGCTTTACAAAATGACAGGTGACAGTTAGGAGGCAGTTCTACTTAGATTAAAATAGATTGAATTATATTATTTTAACTAAGAGATTGGTTCTGCACAGTTCTGCTAGGTACTCACAATATATTTAGAAATAGAATGGGCCTCGCCACGGATCTGGTCAGGTGTTAGACTGGACTCTGGTCTGGTCTCGGCATTTCACAGTGATCTGGGTCAGCTCTCTGGTTCTGCTAACAGTGGTCTGGGTCAGCTCTGCTCTCTCTGGGTACAGCACTGCTTCTGGATCTTTCTGCACAGCTTTCTCTGGAGATTGATGGATTTGAAGTCTGGATCTCTGGATGTGGTATGGTCCGGCAGCATGCTTCGCAGCAAATGGAATTGAATGTCCCTATCCGTCCTGACTGTCTGCTTTTATGTGTTTTGAAAATGGGTGGAGAGGCTAGCTTCCTAGGCCCTACCCCTCTCCACTTGTCATTGGCCACTTCCTCCTCTTCCCCTTGATTGGGGGAATGAAATGAAGTGTCATCATGATGAGGTCTGTTTATGGTACAGAGAACCCACCCCTGTCAAATTACACACAATCTATATTTTGACCCAAAAGACATATTTGCACAGGTACACATTTGTTTAAAATTACATGCACCCATCACATATCACAGGAGGTATACCCTGTCCAAATCTGCTCTTCCTGGGAGCTTGCATTCAGAAATGGCAACATATTTCACTTTTTGGTCAGGTTACCAATATCAGATTCTTACTCAAATTTACCCAAATGTGTGCAAGGCATGCAGGCATTAATTGATGAAGTATCAGACTTTTAACATGCATACATTTTAAGTAATACCCTCTTAACTGCTAGTTTGCCCCCAGATCATGCCACTGGTTCTAAAAACCTCTTAAAATGTGGGCAGAAAAATCACAAGAATTATGGTATCATTTAAATAATTATGACAAGTCCGTACTATGAGTTATTCATCTTTTTCTAAAACCATATTCTGGCTCCAAAGGGTGTGTCTTTTCAGGTCACATGGTACAGAAACCAGTCTTTCCACTTTCTTCAAGCTCTGCCTCTGTCTCCAGTTTCTCCCCCTCCCAGTTTCTGCCAAGCCAGCTTGCTCTCACATGCAGTGCTCCTCCCCTTTTCTTCCAGGAGGAAGCCACTTTTACGGCCCCCATAATAAAACATTTGCCTGGGCCCTGGAAGGCCCATTGTTCAAGAGGAAGCCATTTATGGCCACTTCAATAAACCCTCTGCCTGGGTCCTATGTTTAGTCTCTAGCAGTCCCTTGATAATTCAATCAGAGAAGTGTCAGATCCCTTTTGGTGGGAGCAGCAAAAAGGCATCTAGGCCTGGGAACACAGCTGTTGTGCAAGTCTCAACTCCTGTCGGGGGTAGCTGGTGGGCAGAATTCAGTTCCTTAAGCCAGGCCCCAGCTAATGTCACTTTTAGTTACCCAGTTTTCTGCATTCAAATAAAACTAAACATTGTTACATATGCAGCTAAAATGCTGATTCTAAGTTTAAAACTATGACATTTAAACAATTGCAACCTATGTGACACTCAAAAGTAGGTCACTCATTTCTTTTAAACATTTAGGTTTTTAGTGTCTTTCAGTCCAAATTTACTTAAACTGCTGAAATCCACAGCTTAGCCAGTCTTGTTATAAACCTTCAAGGCATTTCAGAATATAATTTTACATTGGATCCACCTCTCAGTAAGTCTTTCTTTGGCCTGCTTTGGGTTCATTTATTCAGTTTTACACAAAAAAGAAAAAAAGTCTGGTGTTGTTTTAAAACGCCGGCTTTCTGATAGTGGTGAGTACTGGTAATGCACCCATTTTTGGGATTTAAGAAAATGAATTACCCACAATTCTAGGTTGCTTTTGGCAATCAGCATTGCCATTCCCAATGGTTTCAGACTACTGTGTGGGTAGTCCAATGGTGGTTTTAGGCAGTGCCCTTCTGTGCCCATAACATCGGCAAAAATGAGTGGCAGCCTATTCTTCATGCATTTCCCTGTGCATTTTCTGGGAAGCTCTGGCCATCATGATGTTTTCCATGTCAGTACTGCACAGTTTTTGAGGTAGGGCTCGGATGTATGGGTAAAAACATCCCACAAGCCCTCCTCTTGCGATGGCCATTCTGTTTCACTGATGGAACTCGCAAGACCTGGGATGTTTCCTCATCTTCTTCCAATAGATGGCACAGTTCAGCATCTTTTTCTCCATCCGGTCGGATCGATCGGTTCTCCTCGCCGGTCCTGATGGGAAGATTGGGCGGTACCCCGGGCCCCTTGCGTCTCTGCTCCCGGTCTCCGGATCGTCCTCCTTGGCCAGTCTCGAGGTTTTCTTTCTCCTAGGACGACAAAGGAAGAGCGGCAATACCTATTCATAGACATTTTTCCCCCACCATTGATATAGTGGGGTGGCATATAAATTTATAGTCAAAACATATGGACATGCACATTTCTTTTTGCATTCAAAAACGAAAACACCCACATTGAGAAACTCAGAATTTGATAGGCGATATGTAGGATATTTTAAGTTAGAACTGAATTAATCTGAGACAGTACCCTCTAGGATTCCAGAGGATTCCTCCAGTTGTTGCAGAGTGTGCCTGGGATGGCAACACTTCAACTGGTTTATGTGGACCCACTTGTCTTCCCCCTCTGCCAAACCACCTTTGGGAATGCGGATCTTGTAGGCCACAGGGGAGATTTTGTCTATAATCTCAAAGGGTCCCTTCCATGTAGGCAAACATTTTTCGCTGTTTGGCCTGGTTCCTTTGGAAATTGTATAGATAGACCCGGTCCCCCACCTGATATTCCTTCCTGGAAGTCTTCAGGTCATGGTGGGTCTTCATGTTAACAGCTGATCTTTCTAGATTCCGCTGAGCATAAGCAAAAGCATGTTGAAGGTGTTTCCTTAAATTCTCCACATACTCATGAGTTGTGGAGGCATTTATCAGTGTCTGCTCTTGGGTCCTGTAGAGCAAATGCTGAGGAAGCACCATCTTGCGTCCAGTCATCAACTCAAATGGTGACATTTTGGTTGCAGATGAAGGGGTAGATCTGATGGCCATTAGGACCAGAGGTAATCGGATATCCCAACTTGTCCCAGAATCTGCCACAAACTTTTTTAGTATGCTCACAATGGTTCGGTTATATCTCTCTACTGCCCCAGAAGAAGCTGGCCGGTAAGCAATATGCAACTTCCTTTTGACCCCCAGTATCTCCCACATCTTTTTCATTACTTCACTGGTCAAGTGGCTACCCCTGTCTGACTCAATCCTTTGAGGTAGACCAAAACGGGAAAAGATGTGGTTAATCATCAGGGCAGCAGCAGTTTCTGCCTTGCAATTTGGGGCTGGGAGACATTCCACCCACTTGGTAAACAAGCATGTCACAGTCAACATGTACTTATTCCCCCTAGCAGAGCGAATCACGGGGCCTACAAAGTCGATTTGTAAATCTGACCATGGCAGTGTCATCCCCCTCTTTTGGAGAGGCGCACGGTGCGTGAGGGATGATGGCTGAAATTGTGCACACACAAGACACCCCTTCAAGTATTGGTTGAGGTCCTGGCCCATGTGTGGCCAGTATGCAACGTCTCATAAGATTTCCAATGTTGTGTGAAACCCCCTATGACCGGCGGTGACTGCATCATGGGCGTGACTTAACATCAGGCTTCGGAATGAGGTAGGAACCACCCACTGATCGTGGCCAGCTTTGGATTTCCTTACCAGTAAACCGTCTCGGATTCGGAACATTTTTGGACATTTCATCAACACTCTTAGGTCCTCTTTCCCAATATAATCGGTATCCGTCAGGGGAAAGTTCTCAGGGTCCTCAAGGTGTTGGTAAAACTTACCAATTATTGGATCCCCTTTCTGAGCTGTAATTAAATCAGCATCAGGGGTCTCCTTACTCCATTGTGCAATTGAAAGATCATTGTGAGCATTTGTCTGGGACCTAGTGATAGCAGTGACCTGGATTTCCCCCAACAGGGACTCAATCTCAATTAGATCCCCTTGGATGGCCCCGGTTTTGGCCAGCTGATCAGCTAAGTCATTTCCAGTTTTGTCTGGTCCCTCTACTTTGGAATGACCCTTGATCTTTTTCCAATAGATGGTCATCTCATTCGAGGTGACCAGATCATCAATGTTTTGGATCAACTTCCCATGTTTCACGGGTTTGTTGTTAGCACATAACATGCCTCTGGTTTTCCAATTAACCAGGTGCTCCATGAACCCGTTCCGTACATAATCCAAATCTGTGATTATGACCAGTTTGTGGAGTTGATGCTGGACAGCAGTGAGGATGGCCTGATGCACAGCCATCAATTCTGCCACCTGACTACTTCGGGGACCAATTTTGTATCCAGCGGAGGGTTCTGGGAACTCCTGGGATGAGATGACGGGCGGCGGTAGCTCAGTCTCCACATCTCCCCAGTCTGGATTTGCATCCCTAGGGACCCATTTTTCTTTGGGAGGAGTTCCCCCCTCTCTGAAGGAGAAGATCCTTTTCCCAGGATCCTCTGAGGATCCCTCTCCCTCAAATTGGAAGATCTGTACCTCCTCCTCAAACTGAGACTGTTTGGGTCTTTTGTTTCTCCTACCCCCCCTCTGCTCCATTGGAGGCAGACTTTCAGGGGCAGGATATTTTGTTTCTGGTTCCTGGTTTTCCAGGGGCTGTTTACAAGATGGGAAGGAAGCTTCCTCCAAGGCTTTACACCCCCCTTCCCTTTGTGCCTCCTCCCTGGGAACCGGTGAGTTATCGGGGTGCTGCCCCCGTCATTGTTCTGGAGCACCAGGTCCAGAGTTGGGTGCGTTCTGCGCTGGCATGCCGATCTGAGGGTTCTGCTGAGCCCTCAGTATGTGACCCAGATTCCGCGCCATGTTTTCAACCTGGCGCTCTAACTGGGAAACCCGCTCAGGCTGATACGGGGCCCTGTTTTCTCCCCTGGGCTGATCCTGGGAAGGGTAGCTATCCCTTCTTTGGTAGTACCCCTGGTTGGGAAGATTTGGATACCCCTCCACCCTTGGCCTCCCCTCTCCCGGATTCGGTTGTCTGGGCTCAGGGAATTGGGGAAAGAAGGGTGGAGGATTTTTGGGCTGGAAGTTGGGTGGATACCTGGGGAAAAAGTTCTGCCCAGGATTTGGAGAATTTCTGCCCTCCGGTGGGAAGTTAGGAGGGAAGTTCGCTGGGTTAGGTGCTTGGCTGGATCCCCCCCCCTTGGGCTGGAGGAGTCCACACATAACCCAGGATGGGTCGACTTCCCTTGTAACGGGGACTTACATAGTCAGGAGAGCGAGGGACCCCATTTGTGGGACTACCTCCTTGACTCCCTGTTTGTGACTGGCCCGAGGACCTTCTGGGCCTAGCATTATTAGGTGCAGGTAGGTTTTTAGGCCCCCCCATCTCCAACTCTAAAACGGGGGTGACCTTTACCTCTGCCACCTTGGCAGCAGCAGGGGTGTTGTTGGCTTTGGGGTTTTTGGGCGCATTATTTTTATTTTCTATTGGCTTCTGCACCTCATAGATCCGGGTCGCCTGTTCAATGACCCAGTCTAAAGATCTTTTCTCGTGAAAATCCCTCACAAGCTGGGTCATTATGTATTTGGGCAAGGCATGGAAAAACGTATTAATAAATTCTCTGCTATCCGTGCGCACCCTTCTTGTGGTCTGTGCAAAAGCACACTTTAACTCCTGCACAAATTCTTGTGGGGCCTGATCCTCCCCACATTGTAAATTGTAGGCTGCCTTGCGAGCCTCTTGGGGATTTCTGTGAACAGAAAAATGTTTTAATATGGCCGCCCTATAGGTGGACCACCTGGAATGATTTTGGTCCTCCAGCCCTGCAAAGAAACTGGAGTACTCTGGGGAGAATGTCCACTTTACATATTGGATACAGCTTTGGCTGTCCTTCAAATGAAAAGTCTCCATCATTTGCTCATAGAGCTCCAAGTGTTCCCAAACAGAGTACTTGGCGTTCTTATGATAAGGCGTGATGACACTCCTGATTGCCTTAATCTGTTTCAATGGGTCCTTAATCAAGGCCCTTTTTGCCTTATTGGCCTTTTTGGTTCGGGTAACCCTGGTCCATTCATCTTCTGACTCAGAGGCACTGCTCCCAGAGGTTCCCGTCTGTTCTTCCAGGTTTTACCAGATTCTGCGAGCCTGGGAATGGCTGGCGGAATGTGGGGACCTGGTCTCCTGTGTCCTGTACCGCTCAGCGAAGTCTTCAGATCCCTCCTTGCTGCCAGAATTTGATGGGTACCCCCCCCCCCCACTGACCTAACTGGGCAGAGGTTTTCAGGATGCCCTTAATGGGCCTACTCTCCTGGGGTTCCCCATCAAATTGCACTGTGCTTGGGTGCCCATACCTGGATGCCCGCCCCTCCATTCCTGTGAGGTACTGGCCTATGAGCCCCATGCTTCTGGCTGGATAGTAATCTGCCATCCCTGTGGCCCTGTGCTCATGTGCGCCAGGGGACATGGGGGTGGCAGAGTCCAGGGACTGAGAGAAATAAAGGCCTCTGGTACTAGGGCTCCTGGGGTTATGCTCAGGAGTTTCTCTTTCCCAGCGAACCTCATCTCTATCCGCCCCTGCTCCCTGTTGCAATGCAAGAGGCTGCGCCTTCAGTTCCTCAGTTAAGGCCTTACTAGACTCTATCAGTCTCTCCTGCATCGCTACCTGTTGTTGGAGCCTATCATTGTGCTGGCAGAGAGCCTCATTCTCTCTCTGCGTTTCCTGATTGGTCCTGGAGCACTGGGCCAGTCTTTGCTGCAGGAGGGTTACCTCCTGAGCTGTGTCCCTATTGGCCTGCTCCTTTCTTGCCAGAGCATCCTCCACCTTCCTGGTGTGCTCTAACAAGTTCTGGTGTTCTTTTTGGAGGTCACCCAGTCCCTGGAGGGCCAGGTGATTTTCTTCCATTTTCCTTTTTAAGTGGCAGACTTCCTGGCCTAAGGTATCCCTTTCCTGACTAAGAGCCTGCATCTGTGCCGCCAGGTCGTCCCTTTGCCTTTGGAAGGCACCCGCTTTCTGGCGCTCCTGGTCAAACTCTGCCTGGGTATCCAGGTCTTTCAAAATCAGTTTATTGCTCTCTGCCTTCTCCCTATCTAGGTGGCTTTGCAGGGTGACTACCTGCTCAGCACATGCCCTATTGAAGTCTAACTGTTGCTCCAGCTTTTTCTGGCTCTGCAGTAGGGAGTCCAAACCTTCTTGGTACTCCTTCTGCAAGGCCAGAAATCTGGTATCCTGGTCAGCCTTTTCCTGTTGCAGGATGTCCATATCCCTCTTTATTTTAATGATGTGCTGTCTACTCTCATTTTCTGACTCCTGGCTCCCCTGCAGCCTCTGCTCAGAAGAGACCAGGTCAGATTGGACCTTCTCCTACGCCATCTGTCGCTTATTCGCCAGATCTTGGCTTTCAGTAAATTTATCCTGCATGTCTACCATATATAGGTACAGGTATGCCGCTATCCTAACCATCTTGTCTTGTTCATCCTTAGCTTTAGGAGCCATGTATAGTTCACTCAGGGCCACATGTAAGGGACCCTGATCTCTCCATATATCTGACCCTGTTTCCGTGATGGCCTGCAACCAGACCATGCGCTCCTGGTGAGTCCACTCACCTCTCACAAATAACTTATGTAAGAAGTGCTCTCTGGCTATTTTCATGTCTACTAAGGTCGTCATTCTGGAATTTTGGTTCCTTCCTGACTTACAGAAGTTTGTATTTTATTTTTGTAAAACAGACCTTTTCCTTAGAGCGTTCCTTTGAGGAGTGCTTTACAGTGTAACACAGCGTGGTGATCCGACCGGATATGTGTATCTGGTCAGCTGGCACACTGTATTAATCTGCACAAGTGATAGATCTAACCCAAACGTCCCGCTCGAGCCCCCAATTTGTAAGAGGATTCAATTCAACACTACAGCTAAGTCAATGCCTAGTCTGGGATACTGAATGGAAACCCTTATTAATATATCTTTATGTCCAGTTCATGCGTTCTGGATGACTACCCCCTATATAACACCCCTCTCTTGGAATCCCCCTGACCCCACTGAGCCAAGAAGTAGTTCTGTTTTGCAAGTTTAAAGGTTTATTTGATAATTTAAACAATATATATATATCACACTTTATAATAAATTAATAATTGAATATCACACTTAATCTGAGCATTAATCAATAATGGATAGTCTGGCACTAGCACACTTTTTTATAATCAATGATGAGTGGTTATAGGATGGATAAGATAGCAACACTGGTAAATAGGGACAGAAGAATAATGTGGTAGAGAATGCTTTATAGGGTTCAAGGAAATGCAAGGTTGAATGAATGAAATGCAGTACAGAAAATACTCAATATGATTTCAACAAAACAATGTAATCACTTTTCTCTGGCAATCCACTCCCCCCTTTATGCAATGCAAGGGAATGGAAGGAAAGCACACAGTTCTCAGAAATGCAATCAAGTGTAATTCAGTTCAGCCCAGCAAGCTTAGACCACAGAAGTTTGAAACACAGGCCCAAAATGCTTTTAGATGTGATAGCACTATATTGGAAAATGTGCTAAAATGCTTTTATATGTGCTGGCAATGAAGTGAAAAATATGCTAAAATGCTTTTATATCCCTCTAGAGGTTCAGGGTGAGTGGTATCAAGTTAATATTAGTCCAGGCTCACTCTAGCAATGATTCAGGGATGGTTCTTAAGAGGCAAACGAATTTTTGGCAAGGAAACTGCTGTTTTCACACGTGGAGAAATTTGCAAATCGCTGTAAATTCGCGAGTGCTTTTTTCGCGATTGCGGCAAAAGTGTAAGGAATGGGAATGCGGTTCTAGGTTCGTTGAAAAGCCAAGATTCCCAGCTTTCAGAGGGTTACTGCAAGTCTCTAAGACAAACCGTCACGGAGATATGAGCGATATGGTAAAGGTCGTTTTTCAGATTTGAAATTTTAAAGTTCAAAGTGACAATTGACAGCTAGCAACTAGAAATGACAGGTGACAGCTTTACAAAATGACAGGTGACAGTTAGGAGGCAGTTCTACTTAGATTAAAATAGATTGAATTATATTATTTTAACTAAGAGATTGGTTCTGCACAGTTCTGCTAGGTACTCACAATATATTTAGAAATAGAATGGGCCTCGCCACGGATCTGGTCAGGTTTTAGACTGGACTCTGGTCTGGTCTCGGCACTTCACAGTGATCTGGGTCAGCTCTCTGGTTCTGCTAACAGTGGTCTGGGTCAGCTCTGCTCTCTCTGGGTACAGCACTGCTTCTGGATCTTTCTGCACAGCTTTCTCTGGAGATTGATGGATTTGAAGTCTGGATCTCTGGATGTGGTATGGTCCGGCAGCATGCTCCGCAGCAAATGGAATTGAATGTCCCTATCTGTCCTGACTGTCTGCTTTTATGTGTTTTGAAAATGGGTGCAGAGGCTAGCTTCCTAGGCCCTACCCCTCTCCACTTGTCATTGGCCACTTCCTCCTCTTCCCCTCGATTGGGGGAATGAAATGAAGTGTCATCATGATGAGGTCTGTTTATGGTACAGAGAACCCACCCCTGTCAAATTACACACAATCTATATTTTGACCCAAAAGACATATTTGCACAGGTACACATTTGTTTAAAATTACATGCACCCATCACATATCACAGGAGGTATACCCTGTCCAAATCTGCTCTTCCTGGGAGCTTGCATTCAGAAATGGCAACATATTTCACTTTTTGGTCAGGTTACCAATATCAGATTCTTACTCAAATTTACCCAAATGTGTGCAAGGCATGCATGCATTAATTGATGAAGTATCAGACTTTTAACATGCATACATTTTAAGTAATACCCTCTTAACTGCTAGTTTGCCCCCAGATCATGCCACTGGTTCTAAAAACCTCTTAAAATGTGGGCAGAAAAATCACAAGAATTATGGTATCATTTAAATAATTATGACAAGTCCGTACTATGAGTTATTCATCTTTTTCTAAAACCATATTCTGGCTCCAAAGGGTGTGTCTTTTCAGGTCACATGGTACAGAAACCAGTCTTTCCACTTTCTTCAAGCTCAGCCTATGTCTCCAGTTTCTCCCCCTCCCAGTTTCTGCCAAGCCAGCTTGCTCTCACATGCAGTGCTCCTCCCCTTTTCTTCCAGGAGGAAGCCACTTTTACGGCCCCCATAATAAAACATTTGCCTGGGCCCTGGAAGGCCCATTGTTCAAGAGGAAGCCATTTATGGCCACTTTAATAAACCCTCTGCCTGGGTCCTATGTTTAGACTCTAGCAGTCCCTTGATAATTCAATCAGAGAAGTGTCAGATCCCTTTTGGTGGGAGCAGCAAAAAGGCAGCTAGGCCTGGGAACACAGCTGTTGTGCAAGTCTCAACTCCTGCCAGCTGGTGGGCAGAATTCAGTTCCTTAAGCCAGGCCCCAGCTAATGTCACGTTTAGTTACCCAGTTTTCTGCATTCAAATAAAACTAACCATTGTTACATATGCAGCTAAAATGCTGATTCTAAGTTTAAAACTATGACATTTAAACAATTGCAACCTATGTGACACTCAAAAGTAGGTCACTCATTTCTTTTAAACATTTAGGTTTTTAGTGTCTTTCAGTCCAAATTTACTTAAACTGCTGAAATCCCCAGCTCAGCCAGTCTTGTTATAAACCTTCAAGTCATTTCAGAATATAACTTTACATTGGATCCACCTCTCAGTAAGTCTTTCTTTGGCCTGCTTTGGGTTCATTTATTCAGTTTTACACAAAAAAGAAAAAAAGTCTGGTGTTGTTTTAAAACGCCGGCTTTCTGATAGTGGTGAGTACTGGTAATGCATCCATTTTTGGGATTTAAGAAAATGAATTCCCCACAATTCTAGGTTGCTTTTGGCAATCAGCATTGCCATTCCCAATGGTTTCAGACTACTGTGTGGGTAGTCCAATGGTGGTTTTAAGCAGTGCCCTTCTGTGCCCATAACATCGGCAAAAATGAGTGGCAGCCTATTCTTCATGCATTTCCCTGTGCATTTTCTGGGAAGCTCTGGCCATCATGATGTTTTCCATGTCAGTACTGCACAGTTTTTGAGGTAGGGCTCGGATGTATGGGTAAAAACATCCCACAAGCCCTCCTCTTGCGATGGCCATTCTGTTTCACTGATGGAACTCGCAAGACCTGGGATGTTTCCTCATCTTCTTCCAATAGATGGCACAGTTCAGCATCTTTTTCTCCATCCGGTCGGATCGATCGGTTCTCCTCGCCGGTCCTGATGGGAAGATTGGGCGGTACCCCGGGCCCCTTGCGTCTCTGCTCCCGGTCTCCGGATCGTCCTCCTTGGCCAGTCTCGAGGTTTTCTTTCTCCTAGGACGACAAAGGAAGAGCGGCAATACCTATTCATAGACATTTTTCCCCCACCATTGATATAGTGGGGTGGCATATAAATTTATAGTCAAAACATATGGACATGCACATTTCTTTTTGCATTCAAAAACGAAAACACCCACATTGAGAAACTCAGAATTTGATAGGCGATATGTAGGATATTTTAAGTTAGAACTGAATTAATCTGAGACAGTACCCTCTAGGATTCCAGAGGATTCCTCCAGTTGTTGCAGAGTGTGCCTGGGATGGCAACACTTCAACTGGTTTATGTGGACCCACTTGTCTTCCCCCTCTGCCAAACCGCCTTTGGGAATGTGGATCTTGTAGGCCACAGGGGAGATTTTGTCTATAATCTCAAAGGGTCCCTTCCATGTAGGCAAAAATTTTCGCTGTTTGGCCTGGTTCCTTTGGAAATTGTATGGATAGACCCGGTCCCCAACCTGATATTCCTTCCTGGAAGTCTTCAGGTCATAGTGGGTCTTCATGCTATCAGCTGATCTTTCTAGATTCCGCTGAGCATAAGCAAAAGCATGTTGAAGGTGTTTCCTTAAATTCTCCACATACTCATGAGTTGTGGAGGCATTTATCAGTGTCTGCTCTTGGGTCCTGTAGAGCAAATGGTGAGGAAGCACCATCTTGCGTCCAGTCATCAACTCAAATGGTGACATTTTGGTTGCAGATGAAGGGGTAGATCTGATGGCCATTAGGACCAGAGGTAATCGGATATCCCAACTTGGCCCAGAATCTGCCACAAACTTTTTTAGTATGCTCACAATGGTTCGGTTATATCTCTCTACTGCCCCAGAAGAAGCTGGCCGGTAAGTAATATGCAATTTCCTTTTGACCCCCAGTATCTCCCACATCTTTGTCATTACTTCACTGGTGAAGTGGCTACCCCTGTCTGACTCAATCCTTTGAGGTAGACCAAAACGGGAAAAAATGTGGTTAATCATCAGGGCAGCAGCAGTTTCTGCCTTGCAATTTGGGGCTGGGAGACATTCCACCCACTTGGTAAACAAGCATGTCACAGTCAACATGTACTTATTCCCCCTAGCAGAGCGAATCACGGGGCCTACAAAGTCGATTTGTAAATCTGACCATGGCAGTGTCATCCCCCTCTTTTGGAGAGGCGCACGGTGCGTGAGGGATGATGGCTGAAATTGTGCACACACAAGACACCCCTTCAAGTATTGGTTGAGGTCCTGGCCCATGTGTGGCCAGTATGCAACCTCTCGTAAGATTTCCAATGTTGTGTGAAACCCCCTATGACCGGCGGTGGCCGCATCATGGGCGTGACTTAACATCAGGCTTCGGAATGAGGTAGGAACCACCCACTGATCGTGGCCAGCTTTGGATTTCCTTACCAGTAAACCGTCTCGGATTCGGAACATTTTTGGACATTTCATCAACACTCTTAGGTCCTCTTTCCCAATATAATCGGTATCCGTCAGGGGAAAGTTCTCAGGGTCCTTAAGGTGTTGGTAAAACTTACCAATTATTGGATCCCCTTTCTGAGCTGTAATTAAATCAGCATCAGGGGTCTCCTTACTCCATTGTGCAATTGAAAGATCATTGTGAGCATTTGTCTGGGACCTAGTGATAGCAGTGACCTGGATTTCTCCCAACAGGGACTCAATCTCAATTAGATCCCCTTGGATGGCCCCGGTTTTGGCCAGCTGATCAGCTAAGTCATTTCCAGTTTTGTCTGGTCCCTCTACTTTGGAATGACCCTTGATCTTTTTCCAATAGATGGTCATCTCATTCGAGGTGACCAGATCATCAATGTTTTGGATCAACTTCCCATGTTTCAAGGGTTTGTTGTTAGCACATAACATGCCTCTGGTTTTCCAATTAACCAGGTGCTCCACGAACCCGTTCCGTACATAATCCGAATCTGTGATTAGGACCAGTTCGTGGAGTTGATGCTGGACAGCAGTGAGGATGGCCTGATGCACAGCCATCAATTCTGCCACCTGACTACTTCGGGGACCAATTTTGTATCCAGCGGAGGGTTCGGGAACTCCTGGGATGAGATGACGGGCGGCGGTAGCTCAGTCTCCACATCTCCCCAGTCTGGATTTGCATCCCTAGGGACCCATTTTTCTTTGGGAGGAGTTCCCCCCTCTCTGAAGGAGAAGATCCTTTTCCCAGGATCCTCTGAGGATCCCTCTCCCTCAAATTGGAAGATCTGTACCTCCTCCTCAAACTGAGTCTGTTTGGGTCTTTTGTTTCTCCTACCCCCCCTCTGCTCCATTGGAGGCAGACTTTCAGGGGCAGGATATTTTGTTTCCGGTTCCTGGTTTTCCAGGGGCTGTTTACAAGATGGGAAGGAAGCTTCCTCCAAGGCTTTACACCCCCCTTCCCTTTGTGCCTCCTCCCTGGGAACCGGTGAGTTATCGGGGTGCTGCCCCCGTCATTGTTCTGGAGCACCAGGTCCAGAGTTGGGTGCGTTCTGCGCCGGCATGCCGATCTGAGGGTTCTGCTTAGCCCTCAGAATGTGTCCCAGATCCCGCGCCATGTTTTGAACCTGGCGCTCTAACTGGGAAACCCGCTCAGGCTGATACGGGGCCCTGTTTTCTCCCCTGGGCTGATCCCGGGAAGGGTAGCTATCCCTTCTTTGGTAGTACCCCTGGTTGGGAAGATTTGGATACCCCTCCACCCTTGGCCTCCCCTCTCCTGGATTCGGTTGTCTGGGCTCAGGGAATTGGGGAAAGAAGGGTGGAGGATTTTGGGGCTGGAAGTTGGGTGGATACCTGGGGAAAAAGTTCTGCCCAGGATTTGGAGAATTTCTGCCCTCCGGTGGGAAGTTAGGAGGAAAGTTCCCTGGGTTAGGTGCTTGGCTGGATCCCCCCCCCTTGGGATGGAGGAGTCCACACATAACCCAGGATGAGTCGACTTCCCTTGTAACGGGGATTTACATAGTCAGGAGAGCGAGGGACCCCATTTGTGGGACTACCTCCTTGACTCCCTGTTTGTGACTGGCCCGAGGACCTTCTGGGCCTAGCATTATTAGGTGCAGGTAGGTTTTTAGGCCCCCCCATCTCCAACTCTAAAACTGGGGTGACCTTTACCTCTGCCACCTTGGCAGCAGCAGGGGTGTTGTTGGCTTTGGGGTTTTTGGGCGCATTATTTTTATTTTCTATTGGCTTCTGCACCTCATAGATCCGGGTCGCCTGTTCAATGACCCAGTCTAAAGATCTTTTCTCGTGAAAATCCCTCACAAGCTGGGTCATTATGTATTTGGGCAAGGCATGGAAAAACGTATTAATAAATTCTCTGCTATCCGTGCGCACCCTTCTTGTGGTCTGTGCAAAAGCACACTTAAACTCCTGCACAAATTCTTGTGGGGCCTGATCCTCCCCACATTGTAAATTGTAGGCTGCCTTGTGAGCCTCTTGGGGATTTCTGTGAACAGAAAAATGTTTTAATATGGCCGCCCTATAGGTGGACCACCTGGAATGATTTTGGTCCTCCAGCCCTGCAAAGAAACTGGAGTACTCTGGGGAGAATGTCCACTTTACATATTGGATACAGCTTTGGCTGTCCTTCAAATGAAAAGTCTCCATCATTTGCTCATAGAGCTCCAAGTGTTCCCAAACAGAGTACTTGGCGTTCTTATGATAAGGCGTGATGACACTCCTGATTGCCTTAATCTGTTTCAATGGGTCCTTAATCAAGGCCCTTTTTGCCTTATTGGCCTTTTTGGTTCGGGTAACCCTGGTCCATTCATCTTCTGACTCAGAGGCACTGCTCCCAGAGGTTCCCGTCTGTTCTTCCAGGTTTTCCCCGATTCTGCGAGCCTGGGAATGGCTGGCAGAATGTGGGGACCTGGTCTCCTGTGTCCTGTACCGCTCAGAGGAGTCTTCAGATCCCTCCTTGCTGCCAGGATTTGATGGGTACCCCCCCCACTGACCTAACTGGGCAGAGGTTTTCAGGATGCCCTTAATGGGCCTACTCTCCTGGGGTTCCCCATCAAATTGCACTGTGCTTGGGTGCCCATACCCGGATGCCCGCCCCTCCATTCCTGTGAGGTACTGGCCTATGAGTCCCATGCTTCTGGTTGGATAGTAATCTGCCATCCCTGTGGCCCTGTGCTCATGTTAGCCAGGGGACATGGGGGTGGCAGAGTCCAGGGACTGAGAGAAATAAAGGCCTCTGGTACTAGGGCTCCTGGGGTTATGCTCAGGAGTTTCTCTTTCCCAGCGAACCTCATCTCTATCCTCCCCTGCTCCCTGTTGCAATGCAAGAGCCTGCACCTTCAGTTCCTCAGTTAAGGCCTTACTAGACTCTATCAGTCTCTCCTGCATCGCTACCTGTTGTTGGAGCCTATCATTGTGCTGGCAGAGAGCCTCATTCTCTCTCTGCGTTTCCTGATTGGTCCTGGAGCACTGGGCCAGTCTTTGCTGCAGGAGGGTTACCTCCTGAGCTGTGTCCCTATTGGCCTGCTCCTTTCTTGCCAGAGCATCCTCCACCTTCCTGGTGTGCTCTAACAAGTTCTGGTGTTCTTTTTGGAGGTCACCCAGTCCCTGGAGGGCCAGGTGATTTTCTTCCATTTTCCTTTTTAAGTGGCAGACTTCCTGGCCTAAGGTATCCCTTTCCTGACTAAGAGCCTGCATCTGTGCCGCCAGGTCGTCCCTTTGCCTTTGGAAGGCACCCGCTTTCTGGCGCTCCTGGTCAAACTCTGCCTGGGTATCCAGGTCTTTCAAAATCAGTTTATTGCTCTCTGCCTTCTCCCTATCTAGGTGGCTTTGCAGGGTGACTACCTGCTCAGCACATGCCCTATTGAAGTCTAACTGTTGCTCCAGCTTTTTCTGGCTCTGCAGTAGGGAGTCCAAACCTTCTTGGTACTCCTTCTGCAAGGCCAGAAATCTGGTATCCTGATCAGCCTTTTCCTGTTGCAGGATGTCCATATCCCTCTTTATTTTAATGATGTGCTGTCTACTCTCATTTTCTGACTCCTGGCTCCCCTGCAGCCTCTGCTCAGAAGAGACCAGGTCAGATTGGACCTTCTCTAACGCCATCTGTCGCTTATTCGCCAGATCTTGGCTTTCAGTAAATTTATCCTGCATGTCTCCCATATATAGGTACAGGTATGCCGCTATCCTAACCATCTTGTCTTGTTCATCCTTAGCTTTAGGAGCCATGTATAGTTCACTCAGGGCCACATGTAAGGGACCCTGATCTCTCCATATATCTGACCCTGTTTCCGTGATGGCCTGCAACCAGACCATGCGGTCCTGGTGAGTCCACTCACCTCTCACAAATAACTTATGTAAGAAGTGCTCCCTGGCTATTTTCATGTCTACTAAGGTCGTCATTCTGGAATTTTGGTTCCTTCCTGACTTACAGAAGTTTGTATTTTATTTTTGCAAAACAGACCTTTTCCTTAGAGCGTTCCTTTGAGGAGTGCTTTACAGTGTAACACAGCGTGGTGATCCGACCGGATATGTGTATCTGGTCAGCTGGCACACTGTATTAATCTGCACAAGTGAAAGATCTAACCCAAACGTCCCGCTCGAGCCCCCAATTTGTAAGAGGATTCAATTCAACACTACAGCTAAGTCAATGCCTAGTCTGGGATACTGAATGGAAACCCTTATTAATATATCTTTATGTCCAGTTCATGCGTTCTGGATGACTACCCCTATATAACACCCCTCTCTTGGAATCCCCCTGACCCCACTGAGCCAAGAAGTAGTTCTGTTTTGCAAGTTTAAAGGTTTATTTGATAATTTAAACAATATATATATATATCACACTTTATAATAAATTAATAATTGAATATCACACTTAATCTGAGCATTAATCAATAATGGATAGTCTGGCACTAGCACACTTCTTCATAATCAATGATGAGTGGTTATAGGATGGATAAGATAGCAACACTGGTAAATAGGGACAGAAGAATAATGTGGTAGAGAATGCTTTATAGGGTTCAAGGAAATGCAAGGTTGAATGAATGAAATGCAGTACAGAAAATACTCAATATGATTTCAACAAAACAATGTAATCACTTTTCTCTGGCAATCCACTCCCCCCTTTATGCAATGCAAGGGAATGGAAGGAAAGCACACAGTTCTCAGAAATGCAATCAACTGTAATTCAGTTCACCCCAGCAAGCTTAGACCACAGAAGTTTGAAACACAGGCCCAAAATGCTTTTAGATGTGATAGCACTATATTGGAAAATGTGCTAAAATGCTTTTATATGTGCTGGCAATGAAGTGAAAAATATGCTAAAATGCTTTTATATCCCTCTAGAGGTTCAGGGTGAGTGGTATCAAGTTAATAGTAGTCCAGGCTCACTCTAGCAATGATTCAGGGATGGTTCTTAAGAGGCAAACAAATTTTTAGCAAGGAAACTGCTGTTTTCACACGTGGAGAAATTTGCAAATCGCGGTAAATTCGCGAGTGCTTTTTCGCGATTGCGGCAAAAGTGTATGGAATAGCAATGCGGTTCTAGGTGCGTTGAAAAGCCAAGATTCCCAGCTTTCAGAGGAAAGTTACTGCAAGTCTCTAAGACAAACGGTCCCGGAGATATGAGTGATATGGTAAAGGTCGTTTTTCAGATTTTAAATTTTAAAGTTCAAAGTGACAATTGACAGCTAGCAACTAGAAATGACAGGTGACAGCTTTACAAAATGACAGGTGACAGTTAGGAGGCAGTTCTACTTAGATTAAAATAGATTGAATTATATTATTTTAACTAAGAGATTGGTTCTGCACAGTTCTTCTAGGTACTCACAATATATTTAGACATAGAATGGGCCTCGCCACGGATCTGGTCAGGTTTTAGATTGGACTCTGGTCTGGTCTCGGCACTTCACAGTGATCTGGGTCAGCTCTCTGGTTCTGCTAACAGTGGTCTGGGTCAGCTCTGCTCTCTCTGGGTACAACACTGCTTCTGGATCTTTCTGCACAGCTTTCTCTGGAGATTGATGGATTTGAAGTCTGGATCTCTGGATGTGGTATGGTCCGGCAGCATGCTCCGCAGCAAATGTAATTGAATGTCTCTATCTGTCCTGACTGTCTGCTTTTATGTGTTTTGAAAATGGGTGAAGAGGCTAGCTTCCTAAGCCCTACCCCTCTCCACTTGTCATTGGCCACTTCCTCCTCTTCCCCTTGATTGGGGGAATGAAATGAAGTGTCATCATGATGAGGCCTGTTTATGGTACAGAGAACCCACCCCTGTCAAATTACACACAATCTATATTTTGACCCAAAACACATATTTGCACAGGTACACATTTGTTTAAAATTACATGCACCCATCACATAACACAGGAGGTATACCCTGTCCAAATCTGCTCTTCCTGGGAGCTTGCATTCAGAAATGGCAACATATTTCACTTTTTGGTCAGGTTACCAATATCAGATTCTTACTCAAATTTACCCAAATGTGTGCAAGGCATGCAGGCATTAATTGATGAAGTATCAGACTTTTAACATGCATACATTTTAAGTAATACCCTCTTAACTGCTAGTTTGCCCCCAGATCATGCCACTGGTTCTAAAAACCTCTTAAAATGTGGGCAGAAAAATCACAAGAATTATGGTATCATTTAAATAATTATGACAAGTCCTTACTATGAGTTATTCATCTTTTTCTAAAACCATATTCTGGCTCCAAAGGGTGTGTCTTTTCAGGTCACATGGTACAGAAACCAGTCTTTCCACTTTCTTCAAGCTCAGCCTCTGTCTCCAGTTTCTCCCCCTCCCAGTTTCTGCCAAGCCAGCTTGCTCTCACATGCAGTGCTCCTCCCCTTTTCTTCCAGGAGGAAGCCACTTTTACGGCCCCCATAATAAAACATTTGCCTGGGCCCTGGAAGGCCCATTGTTCAAGAGGAAGCCATTTATGGCCACTTCAATAAACCCTCTGCCTGGGTCCTATGTTTAGTCTCTAGCAGTCCCTTGATAATTCAATCAGAGAAGTGTCAGATCCCTTTTGGTGGGAGCAGCAAAAAGGCAGCTAGGCCTGGGAACACAGCTGTTGTGCAAGTCTCAACTCCTGTCGGGGGTAGCTGGTGGGCAGAATTCAGTTCCTTAAGCCAGGCCCCAGCTAATGTCACTTTTAGTTACCCAGTTTTCTGCATTCAAATAAAACTAACCATTGTTACATATGCAGCTAAAATGCTGATTCTAAGTTTAAAACTATGACATTTAAACAATTGCAACCTATGTGACACTCAAAAGTAGGTCACTCATTTCTTTTAAACATTTAGGTTTTTAGTGTCTTTCAGTCCAAATTTACTTAAACTGCTGAAATCCACAGCTCAGCCAGTCTTGTTATAAACCTTCAAGTCATTTCAGAATATAACTTTACATTGGATCCACCTCTCAGTAAGTCTTTCTTTGGCCTGCTTTGGGTTCATTTATTCAGTTTTACACAAAAAAGAAAAAAAGTCTGGTGTTGTTTTAAAACGCCGGCTTTCTG
Organism: Ambystoma mexicanum; assembly: GCF_040938575.1. Classification (NCBI taxonomy): domain Eukaryota; kingdom Metazoa; phylum Chordata; class Amphibia; order Caudata; family Ambystomatidae; genus Ambystoma; species Ambystoma mexicanum. The sequence goes on along the minus strand of NC_090922.1, from coordinate 1,001,921,893 downwards.
ATAGTGGTGAGTACTGGTAATGCACCCATTTTTGGGATTTAAGAAAATGAATTCCCCACAATTCTAGGTTGCTTTTGGCAATCAGCATTGCCATTCCCAATGGTTTCAGACTACTGTGTGGGTAGTCCAATGGTGGTTTTAGGCAGTGCCCTTCTGTGCCCATAACATCGGCAAAAGTGACTGGCAGCCTATTCTTCATGCATTTCCCTGTGCATTTTCTGGAAGCTCTGGCCATCATGATGTTTTCCATGTCAGTACTGCACAGTTTTTGAGGTAGGGCTCGGATGTATGGGTAAAAACATCCCACAAGCTGCATATGTAATATGTTTAGTGTGAAAGACACTAAAAATCTAAATGTTTAAAAGAAATGAGTGACCTACTTTTGAGTGTCACATAGGTTGCAATTGTTTAAATGTCATAGTTTTAAACTTAGAATCAGAATTCTAGCTGCATATGTAAAAATGGTTCGTTTTACTTGAATGCAGAAAACTGGGTAACTAAAAGTGACATTAGCTGGGGCCTGGCTTAAGGAACTGAATTCTGCCCACCAGCTGCCCCCGGCAGTAACTTTCCTCTGAAAGCTGGGAATCTTGGCTTTTCAACGAACCTAGAACCGCATTCCTATTCCATACACTTTTGCCGCAATCGCGAAAAACGCACTCGCGAATTTGCCGCGATTTGCAAATTCCTCCACGTGTGAAAACCGCAGCTTCATTGCTTTCCTTGCTAAAAATTTGTTTGCCTCTTAAGAACCATCCCTGAATCATTGCTAGAGTGAGCCTGGACTAATATTAACTAGATACCACTCACCCTGAACCTCCAGAGGGAATTAAAATCATTTTAGCACATTTTCCAATATATTGCAGCACATATAAAAGCATTTTGGGCTTGTGTTTCAAACTTCTGTAGTCTAAGCTTGCTGGGGTGAAATGAATTACATTTGATTGCATTTTTGAGAACTGTGTTCTTTCCTTCTATTTCCTTGCATTGCATAAAGGGGGGAGGGGATTGCCAGAGAAAAGTGATTACATTGTTTTGTTGAAATCATATTGAGTATTTTCTGTATTGCATTTTCATTCAACATTACATCCATCTGAACTTATATAAAGCATTCTCTACCACCTTATTCTTCTGTTCCTATTCACAAGTGTGCTAGTGCCAGACTATCCATTATTGGTTACTGCTCAGATTCAGTGTGATATTCAATTATTAATTTATTATAAAGTGTGATATATATATATATTGTTTAAATTATCAAATAAACCTTTAAACTTGCAAAACAGAACTACTTCTTGGCTCAGTGGGGTCAGGGGGATTCCAAGAGAGGGGTGTTATATAGGGGTAGTCATCCAGAACGCATGAACTGGACATAAAGATATATTAATAAGGGTTTCCATTCAGTATCCCAGACTAGGCATTGATTTAGCTGTAGTGTTGAATTGAATCCTCTTACTAATCAGAGATGACTTCTCGTGTTTCAGCCTCGTCCAGGACCTCCTTTATCAGGTTCCTAACTTGTTCAGTTGGATTATAATCCACTTCATGGTACGTTTCAAGATCCATTAGTTGACGTTCGATCTCTGCGATATATTTGGTCTTGTCCATCAGGACAAGGGCTCCTCCCTTGTCCACTGGTTTGAAGATGATCTCACTCTTGTCAAGTAACCTTTTAAGCGTTTGTCATTCGATCTTAGTAAAGTTATTTCTTTCCTTAGTTCTAAAGGAAATTTGTTTGAACTGGTCCAATACTGTTCTCTTGAAAACCGTCAAAATGTGATTGTTGATAGGGGGATTAAATACACTCTTTGGTGCCAGTTCAAGAAATTCTGAGGTCTCTCTAGTGTCTTCATCTTCTTCTTGCTCATTGAAAAACACTTTTAATTTTAATTTCCTCATAAGTTTGAAGAAATCAATCTTTTCCCTCAGAAGATTAGTATTGTACTGTGGTACAAACGAGAGGCCTTTGTGGAGAACTCTTGATTCCATGCGTGACAATCGGTAAGATGAAATATTCACCACTATATCTTTTTCCCGGTCTGTTTCTTCCTCTCCGATTTTTTTCTCCCCTTATCCTCGTGTGGTTGGTCTTTTTCTAAAAAAGGAACAGCTGCCCTTGGAGCGTTTTCCTCAGTTGCTGAACTCGAGGGTGTAGATATTCCTGTGTCAGCAATCACTTCAAGTTCTGCACTAGATGCTTCTGACAAGGTGGTATCTGCATTCGGAGGTCCCGTTCTAGGAGTGCGTTGTTGAAAAGGTCTAGGGATCTTCTGACCGTAGTACTCTTCCCAGGTGTAAACGATGTCGAGTTTATAGTCCTGGGTATCTCGTCTGAATTTACATACTTTCTTGGTTTCCAGTTCTTGTTTGTATCTAGCTAAATTTTCATTGGTTTCATCCAAGACTTGTTTAAGCTGATCTGCAGAGTAACTCTTACAGATAGTTCCTTTAATGGTATCAATTTCCTCATCAAGGGTTGTCAAATTATGAGAAAGCTCTTCGATCGTCAGTAAAATAAGGTCCAACGAACACTTATTGAGGATTTGTCTCCATTTCTTCACAAAGTTAGGATTTTCCTTACACAAGGTCGGCTCTAGATTGACACTTAGTCCTCTCGGAATTCTTTGCGCTTTGTAATAATGTGCTAATGTAGTTGCATGTAGCTTCAGGTTTATTTCTCGACGTATCTTCCACTCAAGTTGCTTGAAATCGCCCAGGCCGGACATTCAAACACTGCTTGTTTCCCAAATCCCAGCTAGGAAAACACACACACAGAGCATCAAGGCTCTGCAGGTCCTTAAGGTGCTCAGGCTGTAAACACATTTCCTTTATCAGTGGCAGAGCCTTTCATATACACAATGAAACATTTCAACCCAAAGAGCTCACAAAACACCAGTTACCTTGCAAATCTGTGCAAGACAAAGCGAGCAACGCAAAGCACCCATTCGAAGATGTGTTTATATCCATGTTGTATAGTATATTGATATGCAAAACAAAGTTGCTTTAAGTCACTAAGTCACTAATCAAATGTTTTCAACATCATGAATAACAACGTGCTTCAAGATTGTGAAAAAGTATCTGCATATCTATCTTTGTTTATTACACAACTTTTGTATTACATGTCTTAAATCACTGAAAGTATCGTGGGGTTAACTCGAATTTTCAGGTTTGTATTATCTTGCATTCTGGGATTTATAGTTTACCATTCAGGATGTGAAAATTAAATCGACAATGATATTCTTTTGGCTTAACATGTTGCTATAAAGATTTACATACTGTCATGTGGCTTTATTATGCAATTCGTGTTTTTGTAAGTAAACTCAATAAGACATTATTACTGTAGACCTTGAAATCCAAGTATTTGAGCCAAAGTTTGTGATCCTGGTCACACAGAGGGAGGTAGTGCATGGGGGTGGCTGCTGTATGGGGCTCATTCTAGTGTTTCGCCCTCGGCGCAATAAGGCCTGATTTACAAAACCTTTTTTCAATCAGACAGTCCCATTGAAAAACGCTTTATAAATCATTCCCCAGTGTTACAGCATTACACTGTGCTTTCTCATGCTGCAGCTAACAGCTACACACCAGGCGGTCTCAAGTGGGAAACATCCCACCCTGTATGTGGCCCTGTTAAAAGCCTTGATTAGGACCAAAAATACTGCACATATAGGTACCTCATTTCCAGTGCCACCAGGTGAATCCTGTTTTATGCATCATGTATCGTTTTTACAGTGCCACATTGGGCGAGTAGGAATGGTCACATAACAGGGCTCCGCACATGTCTACACAAAAATTTGATCTGTTTACTTTATTCCAAGAGAAGGATATGCTGTACAGGCCCAACAGGGCCAAAAAGACTGATCACTATGCACCCGTTTCTGTATGTGTGAGGGCCAGGCCAGGCCTAGCTCTCATAGGCCTGCTGTGTGTTTCCCTAATGGCCCAGCTGCCTGAGCAGGAGCAAAGGAGCCTAATTTATTACAGGCAAATCGATCCTTCACTTTTGTTTTGTTTTAATAGCAGTACGAGTTGCCTTGCCTGAATGAGATCAGATCATCAGAGTATTCTTACATACATTGACCAAGAGAGAGTGGGAGCTGTCCTGTCCCGTCCTGACAGCAAAGACCGAAAAAGAGGTTCAGTTGCTGCAGGGCGCCCCCCTCTGCTGAGCCTGTGCCAGTGCCACTGCCTGCCCGTGTGCACCAGCTAGGGTGCTAGTCTGCGCACCCCTGCCTGGCTTGCACACATGGACAGTCACGCACTGCCTGCACAACCAAAAAGCACAGGTGACGCATGTTCCAAAAACTAGTGACCTGCTGACCCAGGCCTGGTACAATGCATGCGAGCTATTCAGGCGTGCCTGCCTTCCGGGAAGGCAGCGTAGAAGCATCATGCAAACGAATGACATCAGGTTAATTAAAGTATTTAAAGATATTGCTATTTTGCATTTATTTCATTGCGTTCTGGATAAGACACCTTTACGTTTGTTATACAGACAATGGTCAGCATCACAATACCCCAATACCTGTCTCATTGCCCCTTGTTAGGAGGATACTCTCTCTGCGATATGTTCTCTAGGCAAGACTCAGATGCCCACAGCTAGGCAACATGGTTTCTCAAAACGGAGTCAAAACTCTGCAGCAGCCGCCGAACCCACTGCGCCAATTTATGCACATTCTGATATTCCACAGGGAGCATTCTCTACCTAGGACTCTTAAAAGCAAAAGGTGAGGCCAGAAGCCATTGGGGAGGGGGCTCTGTCTGCCCTTTAATCAGATTGAGAGCTGGTGCAAGCCCATCTTCGCAGGTACCGTAATGCGCCTAATGAAAGCCCATTCTCATGTCTGCTAACCCAGGCAAGAGAGACAGCGTTTTTTCTGCTTATTTTGATGGATGGCCCGGCGCACTAATGATGGAGAATGTGACTAAAACGCCCAGTACAAGAGACTTCATTTCCCCAAAGACTCTGATCCCGCTATTTGTATTGTTTTGTGTTGAAGACTTCAGAGGCCACAGGGGGTTCTGTGAGGGCATTTTGGCGTGTGCTTCTCCACCCCCTCCCCAGGCCGCTTGCCACCAGGCACGCAGTTAGCTGTTGGTGACTCTGTCACACGTGTGGCGGCGTGGTTTAGCTAGTGGAGAGGTGGCAGGTTCGCAGAGAGAAGGAAGCCGCAGTGTCAGTGCTGCACAGAGACTCTGGACAGACATGAGGGGACACCACCATGGTACCGCGGTCCGCGCAGGATGGACCCCAGGCCCCGGCCCAAATTCAATCCCTTGTTCACACCTTTAGCAGGATTCACAGCCTTCAATCAGACGGCGTACAGTGTCCTCCTCCCCAAACCCCTTGCCACCACACACACAGTTGGCTGTTGGCACCTGTGACACACGTGGTGGCGTCGGGGTTTAGCTGGTGGAGGGGCTGGCAGGTTCGCTGAGGGAAGGAAGCCGCAGTGTCAGTGCTGCACAGAGACTCTGGACAGACAGGGAGGACACCACCAGGGTACCATGGTCCGCACAGGACGGACGGACCCGGCCCAATCACTTCTTCACACCCTCAGCAGGCTTCACACTTACCTGCTGCTTTCTTTGAAGTCGGTGGGGAGCCGGGGACTGAGTCAGTCTCATCCTCAGTCGGGAGAGGTTGGGGCCTGGGGTACAAGAAAAATAAGCCCGGCTGACTGCAATAACTAGGCTGCACACATGCTGGGCTGGCTTAGGCAGCAGGTTCTCTCCTCGGCTCTCACATGACACCACGCCTAACAGCAACTACTGAAGTGAAGGTGGTGCTGTGCTGTCTGTACAACAACACCCACGTGACCCACACTCACCCTGATATGTAATTTCATTGGCCCAGAGTAACAGCCAATAAAAACTGTATATTCTGTGTTACTATACAGATTTGAGCACATTCTGCATAGTAATAACAGAATATTAGTTTTCATTGGCTGTCAATAGTCTCACCAGGCCCAGCCAGCCATGGCCTATTGCAACTTAAGCAGAGCACAAGATAGAGATCACAAATCACAATGAGAATGATTTGTGATCGATCTCTTCCGGTGCCCAAAAAACACTGCCGGTATTGGCCACCGCCAAACACCGGCACAAATTAAGCACTGGTAGAAGCGCATACCTAGGTGGAAATGTAGTTGCCGAGGAGAAAAAAGTTGCAGCTGTCTTTCTGATCCGCTGTCTTTCTGATTTCCGTCGTGGACCCGCCCCCTCTCGAAAGCCAAGGAAATGAAAGCTTAATGTTTTAGCTCCGGCAATAATGTATGTGCCGCATTGCTGTATAAGCAAACAGAAAGTGGCTCATTCCCCTCACAAAAGCTAACAAATGAAAAGATTTCTTTCGAACTCCAGCAACACTTTGCTGCATTGGCGTGCAAGCATATCTAAGGTGTCCCCGTCCCCCTCAACGAAACTAAGTAAATCAAAGTTTTCTTTTCAGCTCCAAAACAGTGCATACAAACGCTGCAAACAAGAAAACAGCAACATCTACAAACATAAGTAATCATTATCTAGGGTCCACCTACTGAATGCTAATAATACACTCATTCTTGTGGTGTAAGTGATTCAATATTATAATATTATACATTACAAAACAACTAACTTTGCCCCTGCATTGGCCTGCCTGATAAAAAACTACTCTTACCTGCAGTTACGTAATTTATATGGCACCGCACACTTAAATCTAAAATAGATGTTATTCTTGAAAATCCTACCCTTTCCATCCTCTAACCCTTTTCCCAATAAAAATGTATTTCTGCAGCATTTATTAGTTTCTTGTTTCTTATTTATTTAATTAAACACTACAGGTGTTCTAATAGCTTTATAAACCTGGAGCTCTGGCCGTACCGGGCGTTATGGTGCCTCATACCTCGTTAAAGGCCCTCAACTCGGTCTTCAGGACCCATAACGCCCGACACAGCCCTCGCTGCAGGTCTATAAAGCTATAATAAGCTTGAAGTCTTTGAACCATGACTTCATGTCCGTCTCCTATGTCTGACTAACCACAATAAATAAACCATTTGGATGTTTTGCTGCCAGATATACAGGATGTGCCTTTTGAGCGCGTGACAGTCCACTTGTGAATGCAGGTATTCATCTGCAGGGAATATAAAGTGCCTGGTGCAGAAGTGATGAAACGTAGAAATGATGTCATCCGCTTAAAGCCGCAGTGCTGGAATTGGGGCCAGATGTCCCCTGATTCGGAATCCAACACAACTTGTTTCTTTGGATATCAAAACCGGGCTTACCAAAAGCCCATGTGTGAGCAGCCACACGATGCACTGCAGTGATCAACTGGGCACAGGGGTCAGGGAAATTCGGAGCTCAGCAGAGCTCTCTGCTCCAGTGTGTCTCTTATTTTGCTTTGTTTTGCATTTAGGCACATTACTGTGATTACATTTAGATAGCTGCAGACAAGCTGGACATGTTTGGAAGGCGCTATTTTACCTTTAACAGCTGTGAACGTCGGGTGATTCGAAACGTTATGGGTGCATTAAAATGACTTGCACTGTTTCTTTCCAGGGGTCTTTTTTTAAGCTCACACTCCTCTGCCTGTTGGTAATTGCATTCTCCCATTCTGGATGGGCACACTAAAGCTAGAATCATTCTCTTTTTGCTCATCTGTACTGCCCCGTGTTTTCTTCTTTACACCTTTTCTCAAGTCTATCACTTGCCTGCCATGGCTCTATACTAGCCACACATCACCCACCCACCTCCTCGCCCCTCCTCCACTCTCCTTCCGAGCTGGAATCCAAGAGTAGGTGTCTCCATTTCCTGCACCGCTGAAAGATGCCTAGACCCCCAGTTAAAACACCCAAAGGTATGTTGCGTGATTTAGAAGAGAGAAATACACGCAGAATCACAAAAATACACTTCTTAAACACAAGATCTCAATGGACCACGGGAAAATAAAGGGTGGTTTATTTTATTTATCTACAAGGAAGTAGAATGCTCCTTTGATCGCAAAGGGATGTGTAATAGATAAGATGCCAGACTTTATGAGATCCCTATGTCATTGTTTACCCAAAATTATTGAGTAATCATCTGATTTAGAAAAGAGGCAATTGAAAGACAATTCCGTACTTACTACCAGAGCCCAAACAGCAACTGACGGCTCACATGTGATTAAGGAGACCACACATCGGAAGCATGCATGGCCGTCACATGCCTAGAAAGTGAAAGGGTGTATAACCAGCGAAAGCAAAGCTTTCAGGGACCACAGTGAGGATCTGCAAGTCACCCACCTCGAGAATCCTGTCAACACAAATCCTTCAATGCGAAATGGCACATCTGCAGTGATGCACGAACGTATGCAAACACTAAAGCCAACCGCGGCACACTGCACACTAGCCATTCAATCAAGCATGTCTTCTGAACACCACGCGCACGCGCGCGCGCATAACAAGCAGAGGGTTACTTCACGTGCACCTTTTTCAGAAGGGCCTTGTGTAACGGTGGCAGACGTGCTCCTCCGTCGCGTTGGAAAAATGACTGACGCACACGGAAGAACTTTTCCATTCATGAATTCCCTGAAAGGGAATATGTGCAGATGTGCGCATAACGTAACAACGTGATCAAAGACTAAGTAGACCATGTCCATATTGAGCCGAATATAATGAAATACCATTAGGACACAGCTCAGTACATGCATGTACTCAAGCGCAATTTGGATCTTAATTGAAACGTTCGATTCAGCTGCCTAGGAATACATGATATGCAGAGAGTATGCCGTGACTGTCTTTGTGTCCTTATCATGATAGAGACCAACACTACACAAACTCGTCAAATAGAAGCAGTTGCGCAGTCGCACGCTCACTGCAATTGCCAAGGGGACTGAAGCATCTGCACACATTTGGTGGATGACTACAATATTTGCACCACCTGTTCAGAGCCCTGGCGCATCTCTTGACATGATGCTACCCTTTCAACAGACACATGCGTATTCACACATTAATGGCAATGGGTGGCCGCATCAGGCCTGCAATGGATATCGTGTAACCTGTTGGCATAACATAAGGCATACGTTTGTTCTACATGTGACAGTTTATACCCTTGGAAGTCACGGCTGGCGGTGTCCACCACACCATCAGGGAGCACAGGACATGTGTTATGTTATGATGATGTATACCGTGCACCGCTGCCATGTGCATGGTCTCCAGGCGCTCATGTGGCTCTGTAAGAAAAGTTGGTGGGGTTGCTTAGTGAGGGAAGAGGGTTAGGATAAAAGCTCTGCTCTTCTGTTCATGCGTGCAGAACCAGGAGAAACTGGCGTCTGTGTGTGTCAGCTTTCTGGGAGCGCTTTGTTGTGGGCACTAGAACAAATTTCTTAACCACCAGAAATAAACCCCTCTCTCTATCTCCCGGTCTCTTTCCTCTCACTTTTCTTCTATCGCTTACTCATTCTCTCTCTCACCATCTCTGTCCTGGGTTTCTGTGTTGCACTGCTCTTTTGCCATTCCGTGAAGTCATCCTGAAAGACTGCTTTGGTCGCTACTCTGTGGAGGTGGGATCACCAGAGGCTCACAGGGTTCGGTGACTGTACAGTGTGCTGTTTTGTTCCCTGTGACCTGATAACCCACTTGTGTGGTATACTTCCCAAGTATTTTACTTCTTACTACTTATTTAGGTATTGTGGAATCCGTAAGGTTCTTGAAGTTGAAATTCTCTATGATATATTGACCTTTTCACTCTTTAATGATCGTGATTTTAATTATTTAATTGGGCCTTTGTCTTGTCGAGTGTTTCTTCCGTTGCTCTTTGGCCGAGTAGTAGGGCGATTTGAAAGTAGCGGGAGCACAGGGAAGGGAAGATGTGAGGTATTGAAGAGTGCAGAACAGAAATGTCCATGTCCATGTGTTAGTGACAATATAGGTGAGTAGAGTCATGGCAAGGGTGTATATGTTGCCATAAGCTAACTAGCACCAGGAACTGTTGTGCACTAATGAGTTTCACATTGTGAGCACAGTGTCACTGGGTTTTGTGCAGAGGCGGCATGGTTGCCAAAGCGAAGAGTGGTGCAATAGGGAAATGTTAGACCAATAGACCACTGCTGTGTTATCATTATTATTATTATTATTATTATTAGTAGTAGTAGTAGTAGTAATAATAATAATATGGTTTTTATTGAGCGCATTTCTAGCTTCGATGAGGAACAGAGCAGTTTACAGAGATATACAGCAATACAGATACACAACAGAGTGCTTTACAGAGGTATACAACAGAACAGATGCATAATAGAGCACTTTTCAGAGACAACAGAGCAGGTATTCAGCGGGGGTAGGACACAGAGGAGGGGTACAGCTGTACAGGTTGGTGGGAAGGGCAGATGGTGTCTAGCGAGTCAGGTGGCACCGGGGGGTGAGGGGCGTTGTTTTGGCCTAGGCGTTGAGGAGGAGAGACTCCTTGAAGAGGTGGGTCTTGAGTTCTTTTCTGAATTGTAGGACCGTGGGGTCAAGTCTGATGCTGATCGGGAGGAGGTTCCATAGACTTGGGGCAGAAGCGGACAAGGTTTTTTTTTTTTCTTTCCTTTTTACAACACATTTCCTGGTTAATGTATGTGGGGTAGGGCGTAAAGACACAGCATGATGAATTTGTTAGGAGGTGGGAAGCTGTGTTATTACAGGCCTGGCTTGGTTCGTTTGTCCCTGTTGTGTTCAGTGCTCTCAAGCCCTTTTACCACAAATTTGTGTTTTTCAAGCCCGATTCTACTGGCAAAGCATTTCCTTGTTTATGTGAATGCAGGGTGAACTGTATCAGTGATAACGTAGGCTCCCATGCAGCATTTCCTAGATTATTCTCATAATAAGGGAACTCGTCTAAACTTATGAATAAGCAGACTCAATGGGATTTTCCTTACATGCCCTCATTGATTTTAGAAATGCTCTGGCATGTGTCCCTTTACCGAGCTATTGGGGATTTAGAGATGTTATCCTGGCACAACGTGGTATGTATTATGGTTGATCTGGCTCAATAAGCACTGCCACAAGACATTCCTGCTCATTTACCGATGTTTTAAGGGATTGAGAATTTGCTGAAGTCACTAGAATTGGGTGATGAAAACAGATGTGTGGCCTTTTGCATGACTGTCCAGGTTGATGGATGTTATCTTAGGCACATGCTGGTCTCAATTGTTGCCAATGCAGCTGAATGAGCAGGGCCACACGTCGCTCTTGCTCATTTCTTGACTTTTGGGTATCTGAAGTTTCTAGGTTCAGTGGGTTGGGGGGATATCTGTTATAAGCCCTATTGCAATGATGTCCGGCCTCAAGTATGTTATCCATTGTGCCTGGTGTTTTTTGTTGTCACCGGATTGGTTATCACAGGGTTGGGTGGTGCCTGAGGATTGAGTCAATTCCACCCTCACAATAGGTGCCTGAATTGACACTATTTCCTTCCTATTGCCTGGTAAAGGAGAGCCAGGTTCCCAGGGTTTTCAGAAAAATCAGGCTGGCCTGCTCTATGCAAAGTTGGATATTAGCATCTTGGCCAGGATTTATGGGGTATAAGACACAATGGGTTATGCAGCATGTTTTGAATTAGATCCTGCATTTGGCTGGAAACTAGTGCTGAGTTCACAATGCTGGGCTTATAAGTCACCATTATTTCAATCTCAATAGGTGCCTGGCTCTGGCATTCTGGCCTCTCTGGAGGTTGTGTAAAAGGAAGTGCAGAAGTCGTATATAGATGCTGATGGCGAAATACAATCTTGATAGAACAAAAGTGATGACTGCAGGAAACAACTGTGGCATGATGCGGTACATACATCGCAAGTGGAAAAACACAGTTTCTGACCAGTTATTTGACTTGTGCTTTGAGGATAAGACCGTTTTGCACAAGAACCCTAAGGTTTTAACTGATTTTGTTGGGCTAAGGGCAGCCTTTCATCTCATCAAGCCAAGGTATTGTCATTGGGTATATTGCCTTTGTTGGTCAGATCATTGCATCTGTTTTGTATGAATTGAGTTTCTATCTTCTTGTGGTTATCCTGGAGTCAATTAGAAATAATGTTTCAGCTAGGATCTGTTGTTGATTTGTTGAATCTGAGTTTAGATTGTAGGAAATGTGGATGCCTTATACATAGTTGTAATGAGTAATTCCTTGTTTGTTGATGATGTCTATCAGAGTAATAATATCACTTTTCAAGAGTAGGGCTCACCGCAGGGCAATGCATTTGAAATTGTGCAGGGCTGAGTTTGAATGGTTTGCATCCTGTTTGATGGGTATTGGGTCTGCCAAAATACTGCTGTTTGATCTAGCCCTGCTTTAATCCGTCTTTTGGGCTCATTAGAAACAGTTAGGTGTCCCCATAACTCAACAAATGGGAAATGTAATGTTACTCTAAATACATGTTCTTCATATGTTATGTTATGTGATATTTGTATATTGCCTACTGCCATTGGTATGGCTTCGAAGCTCTGTGGTAGGAAGGCCGTAGTCTGAGCAGGTCTGTAAATGAAAGGAAACAGTTCAATGTGTGCATGCATTTATTTCCAAATCAGGGATTGGCAGAGAATGGCTACGTTTCAAGCCACAGTGAAGGGGCAGAGCCGCAAGGAAGAGTTCTGTGTCAGAGTCTATGTGGCAGCTGGACGTGATTTCTATTGTGGGACTCCGCTGAATTCTATGGGCCACATCGTACAAGTGGCAAAAGTACTTTTGGTCTCATGCAATGGTTTTAGGCATGCAAGGCAAATTGCAAAGGCATGGGGAGGAGTGCTATGTCAGAGGCTATGTGACTAAGCAAAACAAAAGAGGTGATGGCTGGAAGGTTTAGAATTATTAATCGTTACCTATGGCATTGCTGTGGGCAACCCTCCGCCCCATCTTTCTTAGCCTGCCAAGACATTACATAATGGAAAAACCATATGCAAGTCAGGTCTGGTCCCACTACAAAAGGGGCAGCCGAGCCCAAACTGCTTAGTCAAATCCCGTGTCAAAGGCTAGGTGACAACTGGGCCAGATTTTGTACGAAACTCGGCTGTATTCTGTGGGTCGCAGCGTGAGTAAGGAGGAGAAGGGCTAAGAAAGAAGCCTATCAGCCCCTAAAACAACTGATTGTTGATGCGGACTTAACTGCGTGTAGTGTCTAGGACAGTCTGCCACAATGGAATACATGCAGACAGCATGCAGTTACAGGCACAAATCGAGGGTGAGACACGGATGACCAACTTCGAATTTTCATTTGTCATTACCGTCTATGTGTTGAGCAGTAGCTACTATGTTGGGTTCATGCGTGGAGGTAAAATTGCATAGTCACCTATGGAGGATCGCGCCTGATGTACATGGTATTGCTGATCTCATGGGAGTATCCTGTCCTCTCGAAAGAGACCTCACGCTATCCTCGGCGATGCAGCACCTAACTTCGTACCTTGTGATGTAATAAAATTACCTCCATCTAAATAACTATTGTACTAATCAACCAATTCAAAAACATGAATAATATCACAATCTATATTCATTAACTGAACATATTATACAGACCATTTGCAATTATTTTAGAAGATTCAATAAACACAATTGTTCATTAATACACTTAAGATAATACAAATAAAGTTAACGTGCATACAAAGAGAAAACAAACATTTCTAGTCAGAACTTCATCATATTGATCCTGTCTGGGTTATCGGTCTCTTTACACATTCTTATTGTAGTCCATCATGTTCTCTGGCCCTTGCCTGAACTTGTGCACCTTAACCTGTGCCAACTAACTAATAACTAAAATACACATTTCTGACCTGCTAGTTTCAACGAACAGTCTTAAAACCTCCATGGCCTTGTCTTCATCAAGGCAACTCAGTTTCATCCACATCTACAAGACAACAAAGAATATGTTCATGTGAAATATATACTTTCATGCTTGTACCATAATTATTCAATTTTGTTTTAAATTGTTAACATTTTCAGGCGATATCCATTAAGCCTGCAAACACATACATATGCTATACAAACAGTAACAGCTGGATCCACAGACCCACTTATTCATTTCCCCTTACTCAGGAAACTCCTGGAGAAGCTGTCCTTCCCCCAAATTACCTCACACACTGAACTTGTTTGTTGCCTCCACGACCACCAATCTGGATTCCAAGCATCCAGAGGCACGGAAACTGCTCTTCTGAACACTCATGAAGAACTGCTTGCATCTCTTGATTCTAACTCTCCAGCTGTCCTCATTCTACTTGATCTCTCCTCTGCTTTTGACACAGTCAACCACTCCAGCCTCATTAAATGGCTCCATGATACCCTGGGTATCTCAAAGCGGGCACTGGACTGGCTGACCTTCTGACTCAGTGACCATCGATCCCAGGTTATTCTGGGCACTTTCTCCTCCCCTACTTCTTTCTCCACCTGCGATATCCCCCAGGGCTCCAACTTCTCTCCCAGGCTCTTTAACACTTACCTTGCTCCACTGTCACACCTCATTTCCACCTTCTCCCCTAACTTCGAGTGTTATTCAGATGACACACAACTCTTTGTCAAACTTTCATCTGACCCTCTCCTTACTCCTTGCATCATTCCATGCTGCCTATCTGCCATCACTTCCTGGTGCACTTCCATATATCTCTGCCTCAATGCCAGCAAGACTGAGATCCTTCCTTTTGGGACTCCTGCTCCCTTTTTGTTCCCCTCACTCTGGCCATCCTCTCTGGGTTCTCCACCATCTCCTTCATCCGTAGCCAGAAACCTTGGAATCATCATCCACTAATCTCTTTCCTTCCTTCCTCACATTCAGGACCTTGCCATAAAGTCTCACTTTCAACTGTTCCTTCTCAAAGGAATTATCCCTTTTCTCACATTCCCCCAGAAGCTCAATGACTCCAGAGCTCTGGTTCTTTCTAGGCTAGACTACTGCAATAACCTTTTCCTGAATCTACCTTCTTTTTCTCTACAACCCCTCCAGCTAATCCAGAATAGGGCAGCAAGACTTATCCTTGGCCTCAAATCAGGGACCGCATCTCTCCAGCCATAAAATCTCTCCACTGGCTCCTGGCTGCTGCAAGGATCAAATTCAAATCCCTGTGCATCCATAAGGCTGTCTGGGGCCGGGGACCATGCTATCTATAACTTGCTCTTACTGAATACTCTTGCTCTAGACCTTTATGCTCCTCTGGTACCATCTCTGTGTGTGTCAAGCGCTTCGCTAAACAGAGGGTTGGTGGGTGATCTCTTTACTCAGCTGGCTGCCTATTATGGAACAGGCCCCCCGCTCTCTGCCTTGAGCCAGATCTCCTCAAATTCCGGAAGCTCCTCAAGACCTTCCTTTGATAATACCACAGTTGCTGAGATTGGTGACCAGGGTCTTTATGTGTCCTTCTGGGCCCTGGCCCCCCTCACCCAATCACCTTCAGCCTCAGCCCGCTTCCAGCACTTGCCTATGCCACTGTAGTCCTGCACTTACCTATTTATTGGCTGCTAACCTCCCCCTAGCACTTCCTCTACTGGTCACTTGCAGCTCACTCATGAGCACAGGCACTTACCCCCACTCCCTCCGCCCCTCTCCTCTCTCTGTACTTGCAGGTTCTGACAGTTAAAAGACCTAGTAGGTCCGTCTTTATCCTTCATTATTGCAATTGTTTTCAACCCCATGTTACATCCATGTTGCCCTGAGGGGGTTTTGAAACACAATGTGGTTGCTGTATAAGCACCTAACAAATGCACAATAACTAAAATAAATAGAAGAAATCGGATGGCCTCTACCTTTTCTTCTGAATTCTGAATCTACATTTTTTATATGTTGAATATTTCTACTAGTACTCATATTTTTCCCTTAAATGGGCTGGTGCTTTTCCAACTGTTCTTATTTTCTATTCCACCAATGATTACTTTTCTTTAATTCAAGGGATTATCTATTGATATTGTGATTTTGTCTGTGTTTATTTTCTCAATTTGTCTTCAACTAGCCTTCTCTTCCTTTCATTACACACAGAACATTTGAAACCATTGACTACACATCTTTCACTCCCATCTGAAAACCGATCTTCTCCTCATTCTTTCTGATATCTAATGTGATATTCTTTTCCTTCTGGTATTATTGTATTTTCACCATTGCTAATATGTTGATGTATCATTGTTTTTGTAATTTACTATACATCACTTTGGCAAAATAGCTTTATAAATCTAAAATAAATACAAATACCAACCACTTCCAAACATACCCCTATCTACATTTTTAAAGTAAGCTTATTAAAGGCTGTTTGTTACCTTACACAATCATCCAGGTTCACCTTTTTTCGAGTCAGGCTGCCTAAAACTGAATTGATCTCTTTGTGTCTTATTTAAACTTTGCCTTGGTCAGTTTGTGGGAAAATCATGGATTGCTTACATAGAGAAGTGTCATTCAACTGATGTCGAAACACTAGACAATTTTTATCTCTTCTCATAGCAGAAGTTTTTACTTTGTTTGTCATGAACAAACTATGTGTGTGTTGTTTCTTCCTACTTATTTTAATAGATTTAAATAATTATAATCTGATGGGCCCAGAAGAAGGGGTCGACATCAAAAGGTGTTTTTGATGTTATTTCGTACCCACTTTATCACCTTATTCTCTTACATCACATTGTTGACTGACCGATTTAAGTATGTATCATAAAATATTGCTGAGGTTTTAATTGAGCTTTGATCTGATCCCTAAACCCATCACTGTGTGAGTTCAAATTATAAATCCAGTATCGCTCTTTCTTTGACAGTTTCATCTCTTTTGAATCCCCATTTTGGATCTGAATTAGCCTTTTCGACAACAAACTAAGTAATGACATTGTGTGTGTGGCTATATTGTTGATAATGAATTACGTTGGTGACACAGAATTATGTATTTGCAACCTGTGTTCTACAGTTAATAACTTCTTTTGTTTTACCCATGTAACATTTATTACACAGACAAAGATGATGTGGGGAACATTTTTAGTTTTGCAATTTGTAAAATCCCATAAAATCCAGATTCTTTCCTTATATACAAAATCTAAAACTTGTTTTATGTACTGGCATGCTGTAAAATTGCCACATGGTCTAAGGCCAATAATGAGTTCAGTTTTCATCTCTCTCAAAATAGCCATTTGAACCATTTCAAAATTTCCCATAGCATGTACAAGTGACTGTTTCAAAGCCAGTTTCTTCTGGCTTTTATAGAAATAATAATGTATTTCTTATATAGCGCTACACACCCATAGGTCTCAGGAATTGGTTCAATGGTACTGTCACTCTAAGGGTCTTCGAATGATAACTGGTAAAATGCAGTATGGAGTTCCAATCTGTTGGTTTTCTAAATAGCCTCCTCTTAATGCCCTTTAACATGTTAAATACATCTAAGAATTACATTTCTTTTTTACTCGTAGTAAAGAGATGTGAATTTTCAACATATTCACCTGCACCAGGAATTGCTCTAATTCTTCTTTAGTGTTTCTCCAAATTATTAGCATATCATTGACGTTTCTTTGATATAACTCTGTAGAGGATAGAAACAAATTATTCTCATCCCAAATCTAAACTGACTCATATTTGTCCATGAACAAATTAGCTAACCGGTGAGCTCTCATTCATATCCTTTTCAGTAGTTAAAAAAATAGTTCTTTGAAAATGAGATCGTTCTCTTCTAATGTGACTTTTGCTAATTTGACCAAAAATTCAGTGGGCACTTAATGTGGTCTGGATCTGTTATTCAAGTTCTCTCACAATACATTTACAGCCTGCTTTTGAAAAATATTAGTATTTAGTGATTCAGTGTCTAAAATGTGTGAAGTGCTTTTGGTACATTTTAATATTAGCTCACGCAGATGTGACAGCCAATCTAATGTTCCCACCTACACAATTCCACCCCACAATTCCGGGTTAAGAACAGACTGTGAGGTATTCAATAATCAAAATATATTTAAAAGAATTAGATCAATTTTAGACAGCTGGGTTTCCAGCTTTACCCTGGAGCCCACTACAATATGATATATAAATATACATATAATCATACAAAAGTATAACTGTCTATATGAATGTCACTATAACAAATTGTAATGATCACAATTGCAAACAGCTCACCAGAATACTTTTTAGTCTGTAGATGAGCAGGCCTTCTAGAATGCTGTGCACCAGCACCTGAAGTGAAAAGATGCTGTGGTTAGCAACCCAAGAAAACCGCCCCAATTGAGGGAGAAAATCCCTGAGCTGGGGAAAAATTGCCACTGGCAATGATGTCAGCATGAGGTTATTCGACTGAAAATCCACGTCCAAGGCAGAGAGAAGGAGAGAAATGGAGCAACAACTGGGGAAAACAAGGGTAGGAGCTGTAGGCAAAAAGGTGGAAGGGCAGACAATTAGGTAAGATTACCTGTCAGTGGGGTAAGGCAACAACGTCAATGCAAGAGAGAAAAACAGGCTGTGATGCACCAGCTGCGAAATCCTCTTAAGCCTTAGGGAGCTAACACGTACCTTTGAGTAGGAAACTGAAATTGGTGGGAGAGTTTCTCTTTATGGGAAAGCGCAGCAGGATTAATGGGGAGCGCAAAAAGTTACTTTTTTATAACATTTTATTTTTTAGAAATATATATATATATTCTAATTCTTTATTTTCATTTTTCAAAAAACAAAGCACATTACAATAGATAGAAACAATAAACTAAAATCTTAATTCAGATTCAAAGTTATAGCTTATAGAGAATAAATCACATGGCAATAAAAAAATCTCTTCTATAAATATTTACAACATTATGTACATCTTACCCCACCTCCCACCCATTAACAAGTTTTTAGAAATTTTCAATTAATCTTTTTCAAATGTAATTTGTGCTACACCGATATCACATGCTATACGTCGGTGTGTAATTGCTGTTAGGTTATAGAGACTGCAGGTCTGCCCCACAGCTTGACAGCAGGCCATACTAGATGCTTTTCAATTGTTCCAATGTTTTCTTGAATACACTAGAGAATGGCCCATCCTATTTCTTTCAAATAAGCACTTAATGATTCCTAATGGAAATGAGTGGCACATTAGACTGCCTTTTTGCTAAGCACTGCTACATTTGTTTTCCCTAAGTGCTCTTCTGTCTGGCATAATTACATACTTTCTGATATCTGTAAATGGATCCCTTCTGAGGCCGTTCTGTGGCGTATTTCCAGTTAATCTGTGGTGTCGAATAGAGCGAATAACGAATGGGAAAAAGGTTTGTCAAACAATGATAAATATGGAACACAACGGCATTCAAAATACTGCAAAGATGTTTTTTGACAACTACCTGGGAAGAAAGCAGACCAGGACATAGTTGTGCTTGTTTTTCTTGTGTGTTGAGTGGTACTCGAACGAAGATCATGCTGACGCCTTGCACTGGTGTGTGGAGGTGCACAGGCAGGCCTAACCTGCAGTATGCATGTTCCATACCTCAGAAGGTAGTCCCTGATGCAATACTGCTTTCATTGGAATTGCTGCAAACAATAATGCCCTGCAGTATTTTGCATAATGTGAAAGTAGACAATTAAATAGCTATGAAGATTAAAATAAATAAATAAATAAATAAAGAACCTGCTGGCATAAAAAGGCATGTGGTCTGATTCACACAGGCTTTCAATGGGATTGTGCCATTGTAAAATGCTTTCACATAGAGCATGAATGGCAAGAAAGAAAGGCAACCCAGCTCTTGAATCTGGCTTTAAAGTCCTGGGAATTTCGTTATGCAACTTGGGGCCTGACCCCAGGATTGTCAGATAGTGATGATGCAGTGGACATCTTTTGTTGCAAGAACATTTCAGGCAAAAGTAAATGAATTATTAGGCCATTTCTCCATCTTTCAGAAACTGCGCGAGAAGAAACTGGACATCTGTGAAGTTACTGTGACTCATTTACTGAGACCGTTTGGATTTTTAAGGGTACATTTATTATAGTATGGTTAGTGCAGCCAGGCTCCTTAAGAAATGTTATATGAATGCATAATTAGGATTTCATGCAGGATGAGTCAATATTTGTTTTTTGGTTTTATCATATTTCATTGTGTAATGCGTATTTTGTCTAATCACATGTTCATCTATTAACTTCTTAAAACAGAAAGGCGTTTGAACTCGCTCTGGGACGATTCCATGGTAGCGTTACTGCACTACATTCCTCACTAACAAACACTTTGTCTTTCCTCCTCTTTTCTAGAACCAGGAGGCCAAACAACGTGAGACCAGTTATATTCCCCCCAATTCTCATGTCATCCTACGAAAGAGGCAGAGACTGCCTGTATATTGATCCTCGAAGAAAAAGTGGCAGAAAAGGCCAGCAGGATACAGCGCATAGAACGGTAACTTATGTGGCTGTGATAGGGCTGCGGCTGAGAGCTTGAGTAGGAGCCTGCCAAATTCCCACTGGAAATTGGAATTAGAGAAAGAAAGGGTTTGCTCTCAAACTGCGCACACACATAGAATAATAAGCAATTGCAAATTAAATGAGTGGTTTTAATCAGAATTGGTGCAGCCTGACACATGTTTCGAGCTTCCCGCTCTTCTACTGAGGCTTAATCTTGGCTAGTGTGTATTTTGAATACAAAGGTAGAAGTTGAGTAATCTGACAAAGTTAGGCGTGGGCTCCCATTATTTTGCAGTTGCACGAATGAATTTTCAGTAAATTATTATCTTGCAGTACTTTCACTGCTATGTGGGGAACTGGAGTGAAAGTACTGCAAGATAAGAAATGTCAGGCTGCACCAATTCTGATTAAAACCACTCATTTAATGTATATTGATCCTCCCCATTTCCCATGGCAATTGGCCATGAAGCCAAAGAGGTGTAGCCCTCCTCCTGCCGCACCCAGCCAGTTCATGCTCCCCCTGCCTCAGAGCCGAGACACCCTCCCTCCTCCAGGAGATTCAAGAGAAAGGCAATGCACTCACCAGCAACGCCAGGAAACCCGTCCTCTTCTTTCAGCAGGTAGAAAGAACCTGGCAGACTGCCACATTGTTTAACAAACACTAAGGGTGTCATTTATGTGGGTGGAAGATGACACATTTCATCATTTATTAGTGGAGAAAAGTGCTCTGCCAGCATAACATGTACTGTGTTATTTTGGGCATTTGCTGCACTGAGCTGGAAGTTCCTCGGCCGTTCCATGCAGTAAATGCATCCCTGCATGCACTGGAGGTTCATGCAAGAGCTCATGCCAAGCCAGGTAAATGCAGAGTGACTGAGAGAACTACTGCCTTCTGGGCCACATAGACTAAAACTACTCAAAAATAGAAAAACGTGAACTCTTACAACGCAGGGAAACAACATCCAAATGAGGCGAGGAGACTGAGACTGACGGGGAGACACAGAGATTTGATTGAGGCGGAGCAGTGTGGTGCCAAGAGTAACGGGAGAACAGTGGAGGTAAAAGAAGGCTCTTGGACCCCCTACTTTTACAGCTATATTTCATCTTTTATGTTGTGAGGGAAAATCATGACAATATGCTGTAGATAATGCAAATCTGAACCGTGAAGTTGACAGCATATGTGATTTATAGGGACAACTGAATGCTATGAAAAATACAATCAAACGCTGCACATTTGAAGACTTTGAGAGACACAGGAGGTTAAGAGTTGGATTTTGATGACTCCTATGAAGTGGTAACTCCCTAGTTCTTTCATTTCTTCTGGAAATGCTTCTCTGAGATTCCGAAGAAGGAACAATGTAATAGGAAAAAAGAGACTCTTACAAAGCACCAAAAAACTGCTGTCAACATCGGAAAATCAATGCAGTGCATGGAGAAGGGGCAGTGAACAAGGGATCGAAGACAAAATCAGGGAAAAGATATTCTTGGATAAATCAAAGGGAGGAAAATAATCTCCCTTCAAGTTCCCACAAACACTGAACATTTTCTGTTGGAAGATGTTTTAACCTTATCATCAGGGCCCGCGCTAGGCATGTGCAGCATGTGCAGATGCTCTTGGCCCCATGCTCGTGGGCCCCCGCAGCATACACAGTTTTGGTGGTGACATGGTGTCAGCCATTGGGGACTGTTGAACCAGACCCGCCTCAGAAGATAGCAGATCTGTGATGAGACCTCAGCTGCTTGGATGCAGGAGAGGAGGATAGCAGCCAGGCCTGACTGGGGAAAGGAGGAATGGTGCAGTGGCGTAAACTGACTGTTACAATTGTCACAGTTTTTCCCACGCCGCACACAGGACTCAATTAGAGCGCAGCACGAGGCATCATCACAAACTGCACTGTGCCCGGCTGCCCGCCATTTCAGGACGAAGATTCTTCTGGAATTTCTGTCTCGTGTAGTCCAGTCAACTGACAGACTCATGACGAGGCCAAGCTGCTACTGCTCGAACTGGGTCCGGGCGGTGCACCGTGCATTGTGAGCCAATGGGAACTCAGCAGTCAGAGAGCAGGTTAGCTGGCTGGACGAGGGGCCTGCCGAATTTCTGGATGTCTGGCTGGCCAGCTGCTATTTGCCAGCAGCAGCAGCAGATAAGAAAATGAATCCCACTCCCCTCCCCACTGCATGAGACAGTGCGACCAACCCGTTCTCTCCCACGTTCTCCCCCTTCTGCTCCACCCTGAAAAACCGCTCCTCACTGAGCCCCTGAGCTCAGTGAAGAGAGCCACTGAGCCCCAGCCTGACCCTTGTCAGCCCTTTCTTAGTTCTTCCCCGAATCCCTGTCACATGCCGCTTTTTATACATTAGAAATGTTATCCCAGCCTCTTCAGCATGCCCGTAGTTCTCCATCTTAACTTTCCCACTTTGCATCTGTCTTGTCTGCCCCGTCTTCCCCCGTGTGCCCCGACCCCTGCCGACAACTGTGTAACAGGGTCAGCAGTCCTTTTTCCTCTGTGTCAGTCTGATATGCTCCTTCTTCATCTTCCAATCCCCCATAAAACATCAGGACCTTCTCCTTGACTCTTCTTCCCTTGCACCTGCATCTTCCCTGTTAGCGTTCCCGTCTCCCTGTCTTTCTTATTGCCTGAGTCAACCCTTTACCCCATTTATCGGCAATCTGTCGGTGCCTTTCCCTTCTTCCCCATTTGACACAGGTGCCTCAGGACACCTCCTCCCCTTCCACGCATGCCACTAATCCTTCTGACCTGCCCCCTCTTCCCAGTGTCATGTGGCACAGATGCCCCAAGCCGCTCCTTCTACCCTTGTCGCCAGTCGTTCGGCCTCCTGCCCCAAGCCACCTCCCCCATGCCAAGTGACACAGTTGAACTCGGGCCACAGCCTCTCCTCCCACCTGTGTCACCTGATAGCGTAGAAGTGAAAGAATCAATTGTTTTGAGGGAGAAGTGACCGAATAGTATTTTTATTTTTTTACTGAAAAAAAGTTTTCAATAAAATATATATGGGATGGGGTAAGGGATATTAATAAAGGTAAGGCGAAGGAGAGGGGCTGTGGGGGGTCTCCCCCGCAATAAAAAAAGCACCCACTTCACGTTTTCAAAATCATAGATTCGGTCAAATCACCTACATCCTGTGTCACCAGTCCTTCTGCCCCCTGCCCCATGTCATCTGTCCCTTCTCCAGTGCCACAGGGGTCACTGCAAAACCACCCACCCATTTTACCAGTCCTTCTGCCCTGCTCCCTGTCACTGTTAGGCACAATCCAGTGCAGTTCCCGTAGGGAGCACTACACCAGATTAGGACTACAGGTGAGAGCAATAAATTCCCTTTGGTATCAGACTGTACCACAAAGATTTAGTTGGTAGCTGTGGCTGAGCAGTCAGACTTATCTCAAGAGGTAGATGAGCAGTATTCAGGGTTTATACAATAGGTATCACAGTACTATGGAACAAGGAAACACTGACCAAAGCTTTGTATCAAAAAGAGAATATATGTATTCTATACACATCTAGTTTCAACAAATAGACCACAGTTGATAAAGTACGTTAAGTTTAGTCAAGGAAAAGCATATACAACTCCCTATTCAATTGTAGACAAGTTTGCGGTAGAGTGAAGACTGAGCAAAACGACACAGTGAAAACCAACTACAAATGGCACTCTAACAATTTAACGAAAGGGAGGGAAAGCACAAGTTAAACCGAAATATCTTCAGACACCCCCTAGCAACACTTCCCTGAAGTTTTGTGAACAAGTAATGCACAGTAACACTTTAGTGGAAAGATAAGTGAATGAAAACCGAGCGAAATGGCACTCCACAAGTTAAAACAGTAGGAAGGAAGATGAGTTTAGAAGATTTAGGTGCATCAACACATTTCTCATAGTGAGAGCAGATCTAACAAATCAGCCAGAGTCCATAGGCCTGAGCCAGAGTCAGTAGTACAGGACCAAGAGCTTAGGAGCAAACATTTTCTTGTAGCTGCAGTCAAGTCTTTAGTAGAAAAATATTGAAGAGGTAGATGCAAGGCGAAAGACAATGTTAAGAGAGAGGGCGGCCAACCCAACAAGTAGATAAAGGATTTAAAAACACCTTTAGGGCTACCACGGGGAAAGGGAGGCCTGGCGGAACAATGTACCTTAAATGTGAAGAAGTGGCTCCTGCGGTGGCGGTTGTTCCTGGTAGTTCCTGCATTTCGAGGGGTCCAGCAGAGGAAGAGAGGCTCTCGTCGCGGACAAAGGTTCGAGTCACTCCACTACCCAGGGATGAAACCAGCTGCGGTGGTGCCAAACAAAGTTTAAAATGTACGCTCCTTTTAACCGTGGTCCGGGTTGATAGCTGCCTGGCTATCTGGTCTCCAAGTGCTCGGCACTGTCGACTCACCCAAGGCAGGTCCGGAGAAGCGATGGGTGAACTGGTTGTTCCCACGAGCTCAAGGGAAGAAGGCTCTTTCGATGAAGATCTCCTCTCGTCGTGTGGAAGAAAAGTGGTGAGACGATCCGGCAGGGCTTCACCAGTGGTGTAGATGCTGAAGATGTCTGTGGCTTTTCTCCCCTTCGGTTCCGTAGTTCCAGTGGCGACGTCTTGCCCTTCCAGTCCTCAGGACCCTGCTTTTATGCAAAAATAGACCCATTCATACAGGCTAGCAGTCACTCATACAGGGAAGTGGACATCTAGGCGGGTGACCATCCAGCCTATCAGGTTAGAGTGTGACCGGAGTTGCTGTGGCAACTCTGTCCAGGGGTTCTACTCCCCCCTCCCAAACAACAGACCCACCCCAGACTCAGAGGCGCCGAAAGGACGGCTTCTTGGCCGAAGCCCGGCAAAAGAGCGAACAAAGGATCCCCGACCTGGGTTAGGAGTATGGAGTAAGACTCGAGAAAGAAGTTATATTAAAGTTCTGGCAAATAAAACCTACCGGAGTAAAGTTAATAATAAAATAAAACGGCGGTATGTTAGAGGCTGTCAGTAAAAGTATTAGCCTCGAACAATGGGGAAATCCCATAGGAAAATATTTGCAGTTGAATATTTTTGGTAGTAACCACTGCCACCAGCCAGAAAATTTAAGGAGCGGGACTTTAAGGTACCCCCTCGTAAATGAACCTAAGGGAAAAACTATTAACCCTTTTCAGTACCTCCATAGTAAGATGGGTTGTAATGGTTAAGTTCGTCAGATTTGACTAGTAAAGTCAATGGAGACTTTACATGCTCTGGGAGACAGTAGTCAGTCCCAGGGTATGGAGTCTATGTTTGGGGGTCGCTACGAGACCCCTGTGTCACTGCACGGAAGGTGCTGTGTAACACATGTGCATAAATATGGTTCCTATGGGTGAGAGAAAACAAAAAAATAGCCTAGAACACACATAGCAAAAATGCCTAAGAGTGGGAAAAAGAGCCTCACTCTTGGCAGGTAAAAAGAAACAAACCTTTCAAATCCAGCAAAGCTGCTGGGGGACTCTATAGGTAAGGGAAATTAGCCATGAAATGGGAATTCTCCCTAACACTCGTCCCTCCCAGACTAAGGGACAGGAGGATCTAATCCACTCCTGGATCAGTCTCATACCTCTAGTCGGTTATAAACATCCTAGAGAGACCATCAGCATTTTGGTGGTGACATCCTGACCTGTGCTCAATGGTAAAATCAAACGCTTGGAGGCAGATTGACCATTTTAGCAGTTTTGGGTTTTCCCCTTTCAATTGCATCAACCATCTCAAGGGCTGGTGGTCTGTTTGAATGATGAAAGTAGATCCATACAAGTATGGTCTAAACTTCTTCAAAGCCCACAAAATCGCAAAACATTCTCTCTCAATAGTTGCCCACCTTGTCTCAGGTTCCTTCAGTTTCCTACTGATGAAGCAAATGGGGTGCTCCCTACCCTTCTCATCCAATTGACTGAGTACTGCTCCTATACCTATATTGGAAGCCTCTGTCTATACAATGAAGGGTTGGTGGTAGTCAGGAGCTCTGAGAGCTTGAGCTTGACAAAGGGCTTTCTTTAGGCTTTCAAATGCCTGATTGCACTCCTCATTCCATTTGACCTTTTTAGGGAACTTAGGAGAAGAGATTACATTCAGTGGAGAAGCTATGGATCCATAGTTCTCAATTAAATTCCTGTAGTACCCAGTGAGGCCTAGGAAGGCTCTCACCTGGGTTTGAGTAGAAGGGATTGTCCAATTTTGCACAGTTTCAATTTTGCTGAGCAAAGGCCTTATTTCACCACCTCCTACCTCATGCCCAAGGTAGACCACTTGACACTTGCTTGCCTTTATGGTCAGATGGGCCTGTTGCAGAGCCTGCACAACATATCCTAGGTGGTCAACATGTTCTTTCCAAGTAGGGCTGAACACTGCAATGTCATCCAAGTATGCCATGCAGAAGTCCTCCATCCCATTCAGAACCTTATTAACCATCCTTTGGAATATAGCAGGTGCATTCTTTAGTCCAAAAGGCATCACCTTGAATTGGTATAAGCCAACTGGGGTGGAGAATGCAGTTTTTTCCTTGGCATGGTCAGTCAGGGCTATTTGCCAATAGCCTGACGTGAGATCAAATGTGCTGAGAAACTTGGCTGAACCAAGTCTATCCACCAGCTCATCTGTCCTTAGCATAGGATGAACATCAGTCTTAGTGACTGCATTTAGAGTTCTATAGTCCACACAGAATCTCAACTCCTTGGATCCTGCCTTTGGTACTAACACAACTGGGCTAGACCATGGACTAGTAGAGGGCTCTATTACCCCGAGATCAAGCATCTTGTTGACCTCTCCTTTGATGTGGGTTCTTACATTTTCTGACATCCTGTAGCCCCTGCTTTTGACAGGTAAACAGTCACCAGTTTGAATATTATGCTGGCCCCAAGGGGTCAAGCCTTGTGCTAGAGAAAACAGGGAGGCAAATTGATTCAACAAAACTTTGCACTCCTCCTGTTGCTCAGGTGTCAAATTAGAAGAGAGATTGACTCCTTCTATTTCTCATCTAAAGGTTTGCCTCTGAGGAGGTCAGGTAGAGGTTCACTCTCCTCCTCCTCTTGAGCTGAAGCTAGAAGCAAAGCTCCCAGTTCGGATTTCGAGACATAAGCTTTTAGACGGCTGATATGTAGGACTCTAGGAGCCTCCTTAAGATTGCCTAAGTCCACCAGATAGTTCACCTCTCCAAGTTTTCCCACAACCTTGAAGGGTCCCATCCATTTGTCTTGCAAGGCCCTCTGCCGTGTTGGTACCATAACAAGAACTAGCTGGTCCTCACCGAACTCAACCATGTTAGCCTTCTGGTCATGCCAATGTTTGACCAGAGCCTGACCTGCTTTCAAGTTATCACTTGCCTCAACTATCATGTGTGACATTCTCCTCTGGAGTCCTATCACATAGTCAGTGACTCTGACTGGTGTGGGGGAAGGAGCACTCTCCAACCCCTCCTTGATCAGGGCCAATGGACCTCTGGCTGGATGGCCATAGAGAAGTTCAAAGGGACTGTAACCCACTCCCTCCTGAGGGACTTCTCTATATGCAAAGAGAAGGCATGGCAGTAAAATATCCCACTTTTTCTTAAGAGGGTCTTCTAAAGCTTCTATCATGCTCTTCATGGTTCTGTTAAACATTTCTACCATCCGTTTGTCTGCGGTTGGTATGCTGTTGAGAACTTGTAGGTAACTCCACAGTTTTTCCACATGGCTTTCATGTAGTGGGACATAAAATTTGACCCCCTGTCAGATATTACCTCCTTAGGAAACCCAACCCTGGTAAAAATACCAAGGAGGGCCTTAGCTACAGCCAGAGCTGTAACAGTCCTCATAGGAATTGCTTCAGGGAACCTAGTAGCATGGTCTACTACAACAAGTATAAACCTGTTGCCTGAAGAGGTTGGAGGATCAAGGGGACCAACAATGTCGATTCCTACCCTCTCAAATGGTACTCCCACCACAGGGAGAGACACTAGAGGTGCCACGTTCTTGGATCCACTTGTATCAAAGATTTGGCAAGTGTGGCAACTCTTTCAATACTTATCTACCTCAGCCCCCATTTTAGGCCAATAAAGGTAGAGAGAGAGCCTTTCCTTGGTCTTCTTGAAGCTCAAGTGACCAGCCAAAGGTATCTCATGGGATAGTTGCAAGAATTGGAGTCGGTTTGCTTGGGGCACTACAAGTCTTTTGTAGTCCCCAGGGAGTGACTCGGTTGGTTCACTATAGAAGAGGCCATCTTCCCAGTGTAACCTATACTTCCCAGGCTCTTGCCCTTCAAGCTGAGAAGCTGCCTGGTGGCGAAGACCTTCCAGAATTGAACATTCTCTTTGTCACTTACTGAAGTTTTCCCTTTGGGGTCCACCTTCTGCCAGTAACGACTGCAGCTCAGGATGGTCCACAGGGTCAAGATCTCCAATGAGTTCCGGGCCTCCTACTAGATCTGAGTCTTCAGGCTCTAGTTCAACCACACAGGGTTGTACCTCACCCTCAGCTGGAGGAGGAATCACAGATGTGATTTTTGCTAACCTAGGAGATGTCCTGGTTGGCAGTACTGGAGTGTTTTCTGCTGTCTTTTTCCTGGAAGTCTTGGGTTTCCCCTTTGCTTCTGGTTGCTTGGAAATGGCAGTTAGTAACTCCAGTGGGGTAGGAGTGATTTCTTTTTCAATCATCTCCTCAGGAGAGCCCCTCAAGGTCCTCTCCCTTGCAGGTCTGGTAAGCTCCTGTAATCTCTTACTAGGAGGTCTGGGAGTACTTGACACTACTCCCAGGTCTTTCAGATCATTGCCCAACAGCACCCTTCCTGGTACTTCAGATTGTACACTTACAGGTATCCTGACAGTAATTTCATTGCACTGGATGAGAGCTGGTAATTGGGGAAGCATCTGCACAGGCCCTCCAGCTAACTTGGTGAGGTGTTTGGGTGCCTTAGCAACAACCTCCACCTTGAAAAAGGATTCGTCCACCACAGTTATGCTGGCCCCAGTGTCTCTAATGGCAGGAGTCTCCTGACAATTGACTAGGACACTGTCTTTATAATACTCTTTAGTATTAGGAGGGATAGAATTATACACATCTAAATTATGTTGTTTCCACAACCCTAGAGATACTAAAGATACACTAGCTGAGACTCCAATGGGATCATCAGCCAGTAGTTGAAAGTTTCCACTGGCCATCTGTACTTCCTCCTCTGGAGCGAAGGCTAAGGAGACAGTGTGGACCCCTGAAGGTTTACCCTTACATCTGGGATCCCCTTTCACATGATCAGTTGAGCGACAAACATAACATTTTCCAAATGTCTTTATGAATGGTGGCTTGTTCTGACTTCCTTCTGGTCTGGGACCAGAAGGTACACTAGCCTGATTAGGTTTCCCTTGGGGCTTACCCTTAGAATTTTGTTTGTGGCCCTCTTTGGAATTGGAATTATTTGAATTCTCTTTGTTGTCTTTCTTTGGCTGCTTTCCCTCATCCTTTTTCTGAGTTACCCCTGAATCCTAGTGAGTAGCCCTGTTGGCAACCCACAAGTCAGCAGCCTTAGCTAATTTCTTAGAATCAAATTTCTTTGAATCAGCCAAGTGCTGTCTGAGCTCAAGAGAGCAGGCATCATAGATAGACTCCATCATAACAATATTTCTCATTCCTTCATAAGTGTTAACTCGATAACCCTTAATCCATCCCTCTAAGTTCTTCAAAGATTCATTCACCCAAGTAGCCCAAGTGGTACTATCATGCTTTTTGACGGTCCTAAACCTCTTAAGATATTGAGAAGGAGTCTTCCCAAATCTAGCTATCAGAGCTAGCTTTAGACATTCATAGTCCATCCTATCCACCTCCCCCAACTCCATTACCACATCCGATGCAACAGGGGGAGCCTAGAGAATAACCAGGGGATCAACTGATTCCCTGTGATATCCTGGAGCCCATGATTATCTTCAAACATAGCAAGCCAATCTAATACATCCAACTTAGGTTCATACATACCCACAATCTCTTTAGGCATCCGGGGTCTTTTTGGACTGGAAGATCTAGAGGATTCGGGGAGAGAAGCATTTTCCAAAGAAAATGTCTTCAACTCAAGCTCATGGTTGAGCTCCATTTCTTTGAGCCTTAGTTCTTGATGTCTCTGTTCAGTTTGGGCACTAATTCGTTTGAATTCAAGTTCAAGTCTCATTTCTTTTAGAGATATGAATTCAGGACTTAATGTGGGACCTGGTAAGGGTCCAGTAGCTACAGGTTGAGGCCTTTGAGCAGGCAGAGGACCAGAGGGGGAGACATTGTTTTCCTCCTCTTCCTCATCTGTCTCAATAATAACATTTTCAACATTATCCTCCTTACTGTTTGCCACATTTGCTGGAGTAGTAGGGCCAACAGCATCACTATCCAGACTTTGTTTCTCTAACAGTCTATCAATCATTTCTGTTTTCTTGCCTTTGACAGTAAGACCTTTCTGTCTACATAAATCTTTAAGATAATCAGCAGTTTTTGCAAGGAGGGTCTCCTGACTATAACTTTCCATCTTTGACTTTATTAAAATAACTTTTTGTGATTGTTAACCTTGTGGTTAATTGAACCAAGGTACTAGTAGCACTAAAATGTAAATCCAATACTTTTATCCCACCGCTGCCACCAGTGTTAGGCAGAATCCAGTGCAGTTCCCTTAGGGAGCACTACACCAGATTAGGACTACAGGTGAGAGCAATAAATCCCCTTTGGTATCAGTCTGTACCACAAAGATTTAGTTGGTAGCTGTGGCTGAGCAGTCAGACTTATCTCAAGAGGGAGATGAGCAGTATTCAGGGTTTATACAATAGGTATCGCAGTACTATGGAACAAGGAAACACTGACCAAAGCTTTGTATCAAAAAGAGAATATATTTATTCTATACACATCTAGTTTCAACACATAGATCACAGTTGATAAAGTTTAGTCAAGAAAAAGCATATACAACTCCCTATTCAATTGTAGACAAGTTTGCGGTAGAGTGAAAACTGAGCAAAACGGCACAGTGAAAACCAACTACAAATGGCACTCTAACAATTTAACGAAAGGGAGGGAAACCACAAGTTAAACCGAAATATCTTCAGACACCCACTAGAAACACTTCCCTGAAGTTATATGAACAAGTAATGCACAGCAGCACATTAGCAGAAAGATAAGTGAATGAAAACTGAGCAAAATGGTACTCCACAAGTTAAAACAATAGGAAGGAAGAGGAGTTTAGAAGATTTAGATGCATCAACAAATTTCTCATTGAAAACCAATCTAGTGAGAGCAGATCTAACAAATCAGCCAGAGTCCATAGGCCTGAGCCAGAGTCAGTGGCACAGGACCAAGAGTTTAGGAGCAAAAATGTTCTTGTAGCTGCAGTCAAGTCTTTAGTAGAAAAATATTGAAGAGGTAGATGTGAGGCGAAAGACAATGTTAAGAGAGAGGGCGGCCAACCCAACAAGTAGATAAAGGATTTAAAACACCTTTAAGGCTACCACGGGGAAAGGGAGTCTTGGCCGAAAAATGTACCTTAAACGTGAAGAAGTGGCTCCTGCGGTGGCGGTTGTTCCTGGTAGTTCCTGCAGTTCGAGGGGTCCAGCAGAGGAAGAGAGGCTCTCGTCATGGAGGAAGGTTCGAGTCACTGCACTACCCAGGGATGAAATCAGCCGCGGTGCTGCCAAACGAAGTTTTAAAGGTATGCTGCTTTTAATCGCGGTCCGGGTCGATAGCTGCCTGGCTATCCGGTCTCCAAGTGCTGGGCACTGTCGATTCGACCAAAGCAGGTCCAGAGAAGTGATGGGTGAACTGGTTGTTCCCACCAGCTCAAGGGAAGAAGGCTCCTTCGATGAAGATCTCCTCTCGTCATGTGGAAGAAAAGTGGTGAGACGATCCGGCAGGGCTTCACCGGTGGTGTAGATGCTGGAGATGTTTGTGGCTTCTCTCCCCTTCGGTTCCGTAGTTCCAGTGGCAATGTCTTGCCCTTCCAGTCCTCAGGACCCTGCTTTTATGCAGAAAGAAACCCATTCATACAGCCTAGCTGTCACTCACACAGGGGAGTGGTCTTCTTGGCAGGAGACCCTCCAGCCTATCAGGTTAGAGTGTGACCTGAGTTGCTGTGGCAACTCTGTCCAGGGGTTCTACTCCCCCTCCAAAACAACAGACCCACTCCAGACTCAGAGGCGCCGAAAGGACGGCTTCTTGGCCGAAGCCCGCCAAAAGAGCGAACAAAGGATCCCCGACCTGGGTTAGGAGTATGGAGTAAGACTCAAGAAAGAAGATATATTAAAGTTCTGGCAAATAAAACCTACCAGAGTAAAGTTAATAATAAAATAAACCAGCGGTATGTTAGAGGATGTCAGTAAAAGTATTAGCCTCGAACAATGGGGAAATCCCATAGGAAAATATTCGCAGTTGAATATTTTTGGTAGTAACCACTGCCACCAGCCAGAAACTTTAAGGAGCGGGACTTTAAGGTACCCCCTCGTAAATGAACCTAAGGGAAAATCTATTAACCCTTTTCAGTACCTCCAAAGTAAGATGGGTTGTACTGGTTAAGTTCGTCAGATTTGACTAGTAAAGTCAATGGAGACTTTACATGCTCTGGGAGACAGTAGTCAGTCCCAGGGTAGGGAGTCTATGTTTGGGGGTCGCTACGGGACCCCTGTGTCACTGCACGGAGGGTGCTGTGTAACACATGTGCATAAAGATGGTTCCTATGGGTGAGAGAATACCCCATAAGCATTAAACACAAAAAAATAGCCTGGAACACACATAGCAAAAATGCCTAATAGTGGGAAAAAGAGCCTCACTCTTGGCAGGTAAAAAGAAACAAACCCTTCAAATCCAGCAAAGCTGCTGGGGGACTCTATAGGTAAGGGAAATTAGCCATGAAATCAGAATTCTGCCTAACAGTCACCTGCCCCTCTTCCCTGTGTGACGTGGGTGTCCCATGTCCCCCAGTGGCTCCTCCCACCCATGTAACCAGTCCTACTGCCCCCTGTTATCTGCCCCTTCTCCAGGTACACTGGTCCCCCAGCCTCTCCTCCACTTGTGCCACTGCCTTATGCCACCTGCCCCATGTTATTTGCCTCTTCTCCAGTGACATGGGTGGCCCAGGACACAGCCTCACCTCCCACCCATGTCACCAATCCTTCTGCCTCCTACCCCATGTCATGTGCCCGTTCTCTGGTGATATGGGTGGCCCGGGTCCCAGCCTCTCATCTCACCCACGTCACCAGTCATTCTGCCTCCTACCCCATCTCAGACCCTCATGCTCCTCAGCTAGTAAAGCCTATTGCCATTTTAGTGGCCTCTCACCTAGCTGAACTATTCAACCTGTCCTTCGACTCTGCTTGCTTTCCCTTTGTTTTCAAAACAGCCACAGTCCTCCTTTCCTAATAAATCAAGGTCCACACCTGCACCTACTGGATAACTTTCGCTCTGTGTCTATCCTTCCGCACTACCCTAAAGTGCTTGAAAGAGTTGTATTCAACCATCTTACCAATTTCTTAGACATCCACAACCTTCGAGACCCCCCACCATCAGGTTTCCGCTCCTGTCACTCCACAGAAACTGTTCTCATGATAGCTTCCAACTTCATCACCCCTGCTAAGCACTCCAACCTACCCTCCAAATTGACCTGTTCACTGCCTTTGACACTGTTGATCATACTGATCTCCTGAATACTCTTTCTTCTTGGGATTCCCGATCAAGTCCTTATCTCCATTGAATCCTACCTGGTACTGCGACAATTCTCAGCCTCCTGGAACAGCAACACCTCTCAACTCACTCCTCTAACTGTTGGTGTTCCACAAGGATCTGTATTGGGTCCACTCCTCTTTAAACTATACATATCTGCTCTTGGGGCACACATTTCCTCCTTTGGGTTCTCGTACCAACTCTTTTCAGGTGATACCCAAATCTTCTTCTCTTGTCCTGAACTCTCCTCTGATCTCTCTATCAAATTTTCAAACTGTCTCTCTGCCATTAAATATTGGATGGATTTGCACTCTCTGATGTTAAACTATACTAAAAAAGAGGTGCTCTTTTTCCCTGCCAAATGCTTTCTCTCATCTCTTCCTCTGCCTTTCCAGTTCCCACCTGACACTCTCCCCTACTCTTCTTCAGCTAGACATCTCAGCATCATCTATGACCTTTGTCACACCTTCTCTACTTTCATCTCCAAAACTGAAACAGCATCTCGCCTCAACTACCCAAATATTAGGAAAATCAGGCACTTCCTTTCAACACCCCCAAGCAACTATGAACCACTCTTGTCTTCTCTAAACTGCACTACTGTGCCAGGATCGTCTTTGGTCTCCCCACCTATGCTTTCTGTCCTCTCGACAAGGTCATTAACTTTGCTGCCAGGACTCTCTTTGAATGCCTTCACTTCACAAATACTTCCGTGTATGGTCACCAGTCTGGATGACTGACGATGCAAAACAGGCCCAGATTTAAATGTCTTCTCCTCGTTCACAAACCTATCCATGGCAAGGCACCACTGTATCTATCCTCCTCTATCCAACTCTACAAGCCTTCTAGTAATCTACGCTCTGCCTCCTTGACTTTCCTTGTGGCTCCTCACCCTCCAGGGTTTACTCTTGCTTCCACTCCGTCTCTCTTCTTGCTCCACTTGCATGGAGTTCACTTCCCTCAGACATCTGAGAAACAGTCCACATGGATTTGTTCAAAACCAAACTTAAAGCCTACCTCCTCAGAGCTACACTCTTAACCTACCTTTCATCTGCCTGCTAGCTAACATGTTTCCCTTGCCTCTAACCTGCCTCTGTCCCTTGCTTCCTCTGCCTCCACTCTAGCACTTCACCCTTCATGGTCCCATCCAGGGCACAGTAGGCCATACCGCCTACCTGCACTTAAAAATGTCCAATGTTCATTGTCCTTAATCTGTGTATGTCTACTTATGTTTTGTACCCGGTGACTGTTCCATTTACTCCCCTCCACAACCTGGTGAAAATGTTCCTCAAATTCACCCCACTCAAGAGAGCATTGTTTCTCCTGTATACAAATAAATAAATAAAATACAAATAAATAAAGAAATAATCTCCAGTGACACGGGTGCACCAGCCTCTCCTCCCAATTGTGTTAGCAGCCCTTCTGCCCCCTGCCCAGTGTCATATGCCTCTGCTATACCCATGACACGTCTTCCCATTTCACCTGCCTCTTCTTCTTTCCTGCAAGGCTGTTCCTTTTGCCCCGTGGTTAATTACCTCTCTTCTTCGTGCCAGCCTCTTCTACCCTATTTCCCAATGTGTGGTTCACCAGTCCATCTGCCATCTGCTCCTTCTTCTCCAGTGCACCTATGCCCACTGCCCAGAGCCTCTCCTCCCACCCGTGTCACCAGTCCTTCTGCCCTGTTCCCTTCATCTGCCCCATCTCTGTTGTGACATGGATGCCTACTGCCTCCAGCCTCTCCTCCCACCCATGTCAGGAGTCCTCTTGCCTCTGCTTTTGCTGTGTACCAGCTCATCCTTCCCCCATGATACTTCTTTGCTTTTCAGCTGCCTCTTCATTTCCTGTCAGGCTACCCCTTGTTACTTACCTCCTTTCTCTGTGTCAAACCCATCTACCCCATTTCCCAATCTGTGTCTTTCTACCCCTTCTTCACCCATATGACACAGTCAGTGCTTTAAGTGGGCCAAGACTCGGGCACAGTGAGTCACAAAACTGCTCTTGTGCCAGGGTCCTTTATGGGCTCCTTGTCCACTTTATATTAATCTCAGTATGTCTGTCCCTTTCATACTCTCACTCTTTGTGTCTCATTCTCTATTTGTGTCCCTTTCTATGTGTCTCATTGCCCCACACATCGCCAATCCAGTCGTGTACTCAGCTCCTCTTTAACTCTGTGCTGTGAGTGTCCCTTTTTTCTAGAGCCTTTACCTTGGGTGCATGATTAACTGAAGCATCTCAGTCAGTGATTACAACCAAAATGGCAGTATGGTGGTTTAATCACAAGTCAATTAATCTGAATTTGAGTCTGTTGGCCTAACACAGCCCTCTCTCAAAGACACTCATCAATTGCAGACTGATCTTGACCTGTGTTTTCACCAGTATTGTGATGTACAATAGTCGGGAGCCACAGTGAAATTACATTATTTGCCCAGGATCACACACTTTGGTTACGCATTGAAGCTTGAATTGTTACCCACAGTGCAATTCAGGCACTGGCCCACACATCTTCTGCGCTCCAGTTGTTTCACATATTTAACTTTTGGCTTTCAGGAACACATTCTTATATATTTCCAAATAGCACAAATCACGTGTAAAGCAACTTGACAATGTGTGCATCCGTACAGAAATATGCCATTGCAACTTTATTATGCACATCCTGAATAGAAGACAACACGCTTCAGAATGCAAAGTAATACAAACCTAAAACATCTCCTCTATTTTAAACCACTTTACTTTCAACACTTAAAGATCCTTTTTGTGATAATTCACAGGTGATCAGGTCTGACTGATACAAACTTCTAGCGTCTTGTATGCTTGCTGTTAAGACATTTGGAATATCCACAAAAAACGAAATCCTTTTATATTTGTGAAACTAGCAGAGGTCACAGATATAAACTAGGTTTTAAAAGTTTTTATTTTTTGCTGACTTTCGTTGCACAGTAAAAAGGGAAATGTTTTTAGGATAGTTGACGGGGCATGTGAGCCATCATTCATCATTCTGAAACATCCTATGCCAGTTCCAGTCACCTGAACACTTACACATAAGAAAAGGCACTGCGAATAGTAAATAATCATGTTACAAAAAATGAATTGACCGCCGTTTTTTAAGGTGCTGCCCAAGCACAGTTGTGCTGGACATTTCCCAGCCTGAGGCAATATCGAAAGTGCGTTGTGTAGTACTGTGTTTACAGGTAAGTCATATATTCTGCCGTAGACGTCACTTTCACCGTGACGACAAGTCCTGTGATGTCACTTTCGGCGATGTCATCATATCCAATTTAATTTGCCGCACTTGGCCCCATGAATCCGAGCACTGGCCCTGCTTATCATTAGCACCAAATGGCAACTGCTGCATCTGGAGAACGTGTTTAAATCAGCAAGAAAATTCAAGTTTGTATATATTTGTCAAAAAACTACTTAAAGGAAAGGTAAGCAGTGCCAACTCTACCAATAGGTAAGCAGCTCACCCCAGATAAAATTGATCTGCTTCTATCGGACCATTCTCGATAATGCTTGCCGAGCACAGCACACACACATGTCCAAGCCTATGCTTGGAGTCATTTCTGTGCACCCAGCAAACAATGTTAGCATGGAAGGGGCTTTGGGTGATTCCGTAATATGAAATGCAGTGGCCCTCTTGCAGCCGCCTAAATCCACGAGGGGCTGCTTGCTACTTAATTCCCTTGAGTGTGATCCCCATTCAAAATTCAAAAAAGGAATGACTCCCATAAAAAGTGGAATGCAAATGTATACGTTTGCAAATACAGCACATGTGGACTAGCCATTTGTGAATATTGCAGTGATGCATGCACTCTAGAGCCTTCCTGCATGCTTTGCAGGGTATAAAATAAATCTGCAACTCCCAAAGGTCTGTAAGTGCTGGAAGAAACAAATTGGACAGTGCCATAGTCAGACTAGCTGGGCCTGCTCTTCAGTTTCTGTGACAAATCCACTTCCGGGGCACCAGTGGTCCAGGGATGAATATCGGTTTCTAAACCAACAATCAACCCCACACCTCTAGAACAGCAGAAGGGATCTGAAGAGACTGGAAACACAAGTAAATTATAAACCTCCTTGTCCAATTTTGGTAACGTGGGTGGAACGACAGGCTTATCTCTGCAAGGTCGTGGAGCGTTGCTTAGTTGCAACACAGTGGACAATGCAATTATTACCCAATCATAAAAGGGACTGTCCAGCCAAGGTTGTATCCAAATATCTACTTTATTATTATTACAACAGACAGTTCTAGTACACTAAAAAATGTAACCCACCCTGTAAAGGAACACAAAGGACAGACAGTTTCATGAAGGAAAGGGAACTAGCTCATAGATACCCAAGGGCTCACTGCGCTGCAACAAATGCATAAATAAATAACAGGAGGGTAGTCAGTAAAGCAATCAGTGTTATTTGGTTTCAGCACCAAGGTAGCAAGGGGTCGTAAATGTCACTATGGGCCTTCGGAGAATGACCAAGGGGACAGAACCACAATGTACCTGATGCTTGAGATGATCTTGATGCTCGACAGCATCAAGTCGGTTCCAGGACACTTTGCAGCTCCTGCGACAGAGTTCAAGATGGGAGACAGCTGCTAGTATCAGGCGGCAGGCAGTACAGCAAGTGAGGCTAGACGGACGGCTGCAGGCTGGCCTACACGCGCCTGGGATCAAGAATCATTATCTATGTGCTGGTTTGTGTATCGTAAACGGTGGTTGAGGCGTCTTGGATGGCTTTAGTGACTGCAGAATGACAACAGTCAGTGGTGCAGGCAGTCGCATTTCGAGTGTTCAACTGTCTCGAAAAAATATCCTTAAAAGATGGATGCTGGTTGATGCTTGTTGTGACACTCCTCCTAGTTTCTTTGCAGGGCTTGTGTCATCCTTTAAGGCGGACGGCCCAAAGCTGAAGTCAGTGTTTGTAGGCGACGGTGTGGGATGTTTTAACCCACTAGGCTCTGCCCTGCGACATCCCTGTGTGCTCGTGGCACCAGAATCAGCAAAATGGCCACAAAAGCCCTATGCGCGCCAAAACCTATGAAAATTGCGCTTTGAAACCGGAAAAGATGGCTGCCAAATTTACTTTTCCTGATGTCAGTGGTGGAAGGAGACCTCACTGCTGAAACCTGTCAGTGGGCTGCATACCGAGTAAAAATGGAAACTGCATGAAAGGCAGTGCTTTATTGCAAGGAAACCCAGAAATTGCCTTTGAATCCCTTTTTCTTGGTTGCTGAAAATATAAAATAATGGTCCAAAACACCACAAAACATCCTATATCTTTGCTGGATATTACCCGCCACTTCAATTAAGGAATCAATATGAACCCACAATGTCAGGAAAAGTGGAATCTATCATGAAAATATCCACAGTAAAAAGTGTGCTTGCCTGTTAAAATCTGTCAAAATATGGGCGCAGTACCAGCGGCCGCATGTGACTGTTTCAAAAGCCTGCATTTAAACTGCAAAGTTTCACCATTAAGATCTAATGTCTTAAATCTAAGTGACCTGTCATTAAGAGGAACATAGGTTGTAACTATTTAATCTCCATGGTTTAGAGACTGGAATCAGAGTTCTAGCTGCTTGATTAAAAATGGCAAATTTTATTTTAAATTAAGAAAATGTTATAATTTGACAGTGAACTTAGCTGAAACTCAGAGTCATCAAACCACTTTTCCCCAGCTTTCCCCAACAAAAGGCATCTCTCCTGCTTCCCACCAAAGGTCAGGAACTCACATTCAGGTGTTGATTGAGAGGGGAGGAGATTTTGGGCTGCTGTTCCTGCAGGAGACAATGAACCTTCCTGGGCTGAAAGAATATGCAGATTGGAAGTGTCAACAGTGGCCTCTGCCAGAGGAAGAAGGTGGGGATTGCTCTTGAGCTACAAGAAACCTTTGGAGTCGGGGATGGACATTTTTGTTGATTCTCAATGGACAGAAAGCATATTTCTAAAAAGACGGACAGTAAAAATTGTAAAATTACAGTATTGTTAATGTGATTTTTTTTTGGAACATTTTAAAAGGGCCCAGAACTCTGCGCGATGTTCTGAGAAGGAAGGTGTAGTGAACATTCTGGTTTTGTAGCAATTGTATTCATGTCAGAAGCATGAAACTTCATACGATTATGCCCATATACAATGCGCACATATGTATAAAATTGTGGACAAATCAGATGTTGTGTCCCAGATAAAAAGTGCAAACAATTGTCAAATCCAGATCCAAGACCTCACAGCTATGGGGTTTGGAAGAATATGTGCTCCAACAAATATGTGATCTATGTATGTCATTGGTATAAAGGTTGGACACATGTAAAGATCTATTATATCAAAAATAGATTTTATGTGCAAAAGGCAAAGGGGAGATTTTTCCTGTCTCATAAACCGCATCATCATGATGACACTCTGTTTTCCCCTGCAATCAAGGGAGAGAGCAGACTTTAGCCAATGGACTACCTAGGGGGTGCGCCTAGGATAATTCAGCTTACCCACCCCTTTATGAAACACATAAATAGAGACAGTTGAGGACCTAGAAAGACACTGATCCACCCACCATCTCGAATTTGGCAAAGCACTTTGAAGGAGATCCATCCATACTCATTGTTCCAGACTCCAAAAACTTTGCAAGCAGAAAGGCTCAGAGCATAGCTGAAACACTTTCAGCTGGGCCTAATTTCCAGAACCCATCCATAAACTTAAAGGGAAACCAAGAAGTAGCCAGGCTGTGCTATAACTGCTTGCCTGCCAAAGAATAATTTTCATAACCAGAATGGCAGATTAAACCCCGTCTCATGCCGTGCTGTGCAGACCAGAGAGCCATTGCAGATCCAGCCCAGTCCTGCCATGTGGTGTCCAGAGGGCCTTGCTGATCGCTGACCCATCCGGTCCGGTGTGCCCAGCAGTCTGTCCCAGAAATCATTGACCAGAATCCCTGACGGTTCCATTAAAAACATTGGTAGTGAGTATCCATAGTATAGGATTGTCACTAGCCTATGTACTGTCCATAGTCATCCCTATCCAAATCAAATATATCTTATATTCAGAACTGTATTGTTAGAAATCCTTTTTGTCTTGCCTGAACTCTCTCTCTTATCCTATAGTCCTTCGGTAATAATATTGTCAAAATCATCTTTGCGCTGATATATTGCATCTGAAGAAAGTCAAGCGTCTCGGCGGGCAAAAACCTGATCGGTGATGTCCTGATCTGGTGGCTGTGCTGTCGTGTAGTTTGTATCTTACTAGTCCACCACATCTCCTTATGGTTATTCCACAGTCACGCTTACCGCGCGCGGAAAAGTTTGCCGCCAATTTTTTGTTTGGCTTAAATCTATAACGTGTGAAGTAGCTTCTCATTGCACCCGACCTCATAATTAAGTTTTCAACTTGCTTATCACTCTTAAATCATTGCTAGTGTTCAACAATTTCAGTGAATTAAACCCATTTTCAGTGTTTTCCCCATTTAATTCAAAACCAACTGTAAAACCATTTTTGACAAGTTTGCAGTCATTCCTGTTTCTCTCTCTGTGTTTGCTGGGGTAATTTGGGATTGATAGATCGGTTGAATTCTGCATTCCTGAAACCTGTTCTCTATCCTTCTGTATCTCTATATTGCATATTGGGGGGATTGAAGAGTGTGCAGGGGGAAATATTAACCACATTGCCATTTGATTGAACACACACAAAAGTATTATTTCTGTGCTGCATTGTTTTTGCCCATCATTACTCCTGGTGATTAAAAAGATTGTTAGTGTGACATCACAGAAATAAAAGAACTTATAGACACAAATATTTAATTAAGGGTTTCAGCTGTGCATCACACGCTAGGCATTGACTTAGGTGAAGTGCCGGGTTGAAATCACTTACAACGGTCTTTCTCTTTGTTCAGAGACTCTCTGGCACTTCCCACCTCAGAAACTTGCTGGCAGAACCTAGCAGGGCACACTGTGTGCTGGCTGTGTACCGGTTCTGGAACTGCTAGATGGGTCCTCTGAGTCCAGTATCTCCCTCTGTTCCCTGGGAGATGTTTAGGGGAGGGATATTGCTTCCCTCTGGGAAATCCTGGCCTTCCTTCACTGACGGAGGCTGTAAGACAGACTGTACCTTCAGCCAGGGTCCAAATGAGTCCTTCTTCTTACTCCTTTCGAATGCCATCAGATAATCTGCTAAGTGAGGGACTCAGTCCTATTTTAAAGCCAAATGGGCCCCAGTGATGGTGCAGGCTAGGCCTACCTTAATGAAGCAAACCTGCGTCTCCACCAACAATATTCTGTTATGCACAAAGTCATAACCAGACTTCTTTGCAACAGGAAAGGTGGGAGGTGACAACATGTCCTACTAAGTCCCACCCATCTTCCTGTCTGTTGGGGATCAAAGTGTCTCTCTGGTTAATTGAGCTCTCTGTGACTTCTGATCAAAACGCAGGTCTCCCTTGAAGTTTGTGGCGAGAACAGACTTTCTGTCTCCATCAAATCACATATTTCTTCCCTTTGAAAGGGGGTTCCCTGAAGTCGTTGCCTACTGTAAACAGTTGTCCCAGACATGGCACTCACTGCCCTTCATACAG
Source organism: Ambystoma mexicanum (assembly GCF_040938575.1). Lineage (NCBI taxonomy): Eukaryota > Metazoa > Chordata > Amphibia > Caudata > Ambystomatidae > Ambystoma > Ambystoma mexicanum. Next base: position 1,001,879,435 of record NC_090922.1, on the reverse strand, counting down.
AGAGGTGGGAGCTAGCTTCAAGCTGACACATTGCAAATCAAAGAGGTGTTAGTGTTTCCTGTCCCTTGTGTTAGTTCTGCGACCAGGCCACTTCGCAGGCCTGTTTTCATTTAGCTCTCATCAGTATGCGCTGCCACTAGACAGAACTTTGGCAATAGGACAGGCCGGATCCATGGAGCCTTTGATATTTCATTAGGCTGGCCACGGCAGTAGGAAGGTGTTGCCTTCCCTCTTCCTGTGATGCTATGATGGTCCTGTGGCTGTCACATTCCATCTAAATGGGACAGGAAGGACTGCACCTGTAGATTGTGTCCCCCCTGGGTACACTTGACTATTGACTATGTGTTTGTTGTGCAGCGAGAAGAAAAATGTGTGCAGATTAGCCCCACACATATTCTGAGGTTGATCCCCCATCATTCTATTTTTTATAAAATTTCTAAAAAGCCCATGCAAGCACACATTCCCCATGTAGATGTTCGAATTCCTCACAGTTTCTTCCATCAGTTCACTCATATGCGTGTATGATAGACCTGTTCTGACACTAAATGTTCATTGTGCTTGTAAACATGTAACACAATTCAAGCAGACTAGCAGTCGCGCATGTCGTTTGAGATCAGTTTCTGGGCATGTGACTTACAAAGGCATTACCAACTAAGCAATATCAACAGAGGCAGCTAATGTGGATGCCAACATACATATACTTCCCAATGATAAAGTACAGCCAGCTAGAATTAAAAACAAATGCCACATTATAATCCTATTTCTCAATACTAAAAATAGGATGGGCTTGTACTTTTTTCTTTGAAATTTTGCCGACTCGTGTCGGTGCAAATGTGTGATAATTTTTCAACAGTGGTGGTTGCTCGGAGAAAAACCCAGTGCTCCATGGGCATTCCTTCAATGGAGGTGGTTTCCATCCTCCCTCTACCACTCCAATGATCACAGCGATTGAGGAATAAGAACCGACACTATGTTATTGATTTATTTCAGTACAGATTTGTATGGCAAAATGCAAAAACACTGTCAGTACGCGCTGCAATGGTGACGGGCCCTGCAAAATGATGTTTGTTATGCTCGACATGCCTACAGCTGTTTTAACATCTCATCCTTATATATGGTAAGACATTTGTCAGGACGAAGGTGGTTTAAGAGAAAACGGAAAGCGCGCGAATGGGAGCCTATATTTTTCTGAACCAGTTCTGTCACCCACCCGGCCAAATCAACCACACACAATAGAACTTTGGAAAATATATTTCCATATTCGAGGACCTTATCACATAAAGTTTGCACTAGTACAATGCTAAACACCATCACTGTCATGTATGTACGCACTGGGGTCTCTTTAGCCATGTATAAATAACAGTACACAGTTATAAGGCATGGCACTGTTACTATGTATCCTTTTTTTCTTTATTTTATAACAGCAGGAAGAAAAGAAAAAAACTGCTGCTCCCATGATCCCGCATGCATCTCCTTCTCATCCCTCCAATCAGTGCAGGTCCATCAAACCCCGTTTGTCCATTCCAAGTCCTCTTCTCTTGCTGCTCCCTCCCAGGACCAGTTTGTCTAACTATATTGTTTCTGCTTCACAGCACGCGGCATACGTGAGCCACTGCATATGGGTATTGTTGATCATGCTCTTAACACAGCGTCCTGTGGCGGGTTGCTCCTGTGGCCACACAGTGGCACTACCCCAAGGTACATCACAGTGGCAAACACGAATGTATCGTCACTCCATCCCTGCCCGCACACAGAATCTATTTGCCGTTAACGCGGCACAGGAAGATCCCACGACTCCGGTGCTGTAGTCAACGATGGCAGCCCCACACTCAATTTGTAAAAGGAACCCAGTGTTAGGGTTTGTGGGGGAAGGCAATAAAAGTAAGAATTATCAGATGGTGATTCGAGTGCAGTTACAGAGCTTTTGGTTCAGACTTGTTTTGGTAAATCAGAAAACTGGAGAACATGGCAGGTAAGGTACAGAGGTTTTCCAAGCCTTCTAAGCAAGGTGAACCTGCAGGCTCCACTGAGCAGCAGAAACAACTAGCCACCATTATTAATCAGATAGTGGTCCAGGCTTGTGATGGGAGTCTTGGTCAGCAAGTTCGGTCTGCCATTAAGGTATCCATAACAGCTGTTGCTCTCAGCTTCTTCAGTTCCTCGTCTACTGTATGATTATCAATGGAAAAGGTGGAGGGGATCAAAAGATACATTGGGCGGACCCTATGGGCTACATAATTATCCATACGTCAGATAACCAGACTTTTAGGCCTGTTGTCGGCCTCCATCCAGGCTATATTTCCAAACCCATTGCATTACTGAGCCTTGCATCAATTGAGGATTCAAAAGCTCTGCAAAGATGCAGTGTATGCTGATTGGATAAGACTTTCTTCAGACGCACGTTATGAGTTGCATTTGAGGCTCCATCATGTTGATCCCTGGAATAGCCCTGCAATTTTCAGTACGTCCCCCAGTCTTTTCAAGTCTCTCTAGGTGGGGTGCAGGCTGTGGTAGCATTTCCACTGGAGGTCGATAGTCCGAAGTGGAGTCTCTGTGGCATTTCAACTGTTTAGAGATTCTTGCTAGCTTCTTTGTGGCACAATGTTTCACTAAAAACAGATGTGGGTGTTGCATTATGCTGCTCATGGAAAATCGGGGGCACACGCTCCAGGAGGTTATAGCTCATGGTACATGTAGTATTCATTCCGGTGACCTCCAACACCATGGCAGACTGGTGGTCCCAGTACTGGCAGGATTTGGCAGATTGGAACTTGCTGCTCTCAGTGTTTCTTGGCATTCTCCTTATATGGGGCCCCTTGTGGGTCGATCTGTTTGCTTCATGCCAAGCATGAGTACTCCACTCCCACTGTTCTTCAGTTCGAAACCTGATAGAGGAGCACTGACGAAACATGCTTTCTCTCAACACAGTGTATGCATTTCTGCACTTTGCCCTCTTGCAGAGGCTGTTGGTACATGCCCAGAGCCAGGGCACCATACTCATATATTACTTTACTTTACTTTAATAGAATTATATTGCACGGCCATTGACCCTTGGTCTTAAGGGTGCAACAAGACAGAAACAACAAGTAACAGATAGGCATAAATAATATGCAAGGAGATAAGAGTCATTCATGCGAGTATCTAAGCAAACAAGTGGGTCTTGAGTTTCCCTGTGAAAATGTCAAGGGACTCAATACAGCGTATTTCTAGGGGACGGTCATTCCAGGCCTTCAGTGCAATAGCATAGACGGCAGTATTGGTGACTTTCACCGTCCTACATCTTGGAATAGCCAGATAGTTCTGCTGGCTAGATCTAAGTAGTCTAGTTTGAGTTTTATTGGTAAGAAGTTCTTGCAGGTAAAGGGGCATTTTTCCATGAAGACACTTCTGCGTAATGGTGAGGATACGAAAGAGTATTCGTGATTGGATGGGTAACCAATGCAGGCTCTGCCTAGCATCAGTGATATGATCTCTCTGGCCAAGCCTCTTTACCACTCTCACCGCACCATTTTGGACCACTTGCAGTTTATTGCATGTGGTTTTATTAATACCTATCAAAAGGCTAGAGCAATAGTCAATCTTTGCGCCTATAATTGCGCGTGCAATTGTTTCTGCGCTCTTTTGCGATATGAATGGTCTGAGATGAGCAAGTAATTTTATATAGCAGGCACAGGATGATATCAGACTGCTTACATGTGGTTTCATGGTCAGATATTGGTCAAACACTACTCCCAAAGATTTTACTTTTTTCAAAGGGGCAATTATTGTAGCTCCTAATGCAAAGTTCTCATAGTTCGGGCCCAGTTTCTGTATAGTATGAGGTGAGCCGATGACCAATAATTCGGTCTTCTCTCTATTAAGCGCTAGCTTATTAGTGATCATCCAAGACTCCACTAGGGAGTAGATCTTATTGATCAGGAGAATGTCTGCATCATAGTTGCCAGTTAATGGGGTGATACATTGTGTGTCATCCGCATCATTCGTAGATATCACTCCCTCATGAGTCAGCATAGCAAGTAAAGGAGCGGTAAATATGTTGTATAAGCATGGTGATGTACAAGCACCCTGTGGTACTCCCATAGTAACATTGATGGCGGCTGATTCAGCTTCCTTAAAGAATACCCTGCTTTCTCGATTGCTAAGAAAAGAGGAGATCCAGTTGACCGCTACAGGTGAAATGTTTGCTACTTCCCTCAGCCTGGTGGACAAGATGGTATGGTCCACCAGGTCGAAGGCAGCCGAGAGATCGAGTAGCATCAGCAGGGAGGCTTCTTGTTTATCCAAGCGCGCAAGGAGCTTGGATTTAAGTTCTAAGAAAGCTGTCTCTGTGCCAAAGCCCACTCAAAAACTCGACTGCTGGTCATTTAGGACTGAGTATTTATCAAGATGTATAGCTATTTGCTCACAGGCTACATAATCCCAAATTTTCAAAAGAAAACTGGTGTTAGTAATTGGCCTATCATTTTTTGCGAGGTTCACATCAAGTCCAGGTTTTTTTACGATCGGCATGACCCAGGCATCTTTCAATTCCTGAGGGATGCTCCCAGTAATCAGTGAGGCGTTAATAAACAAACATATCACATTAAGCAGAGTGGGTGGCCATGTTTTAATCATCATGGCTGTGTGAATATCATTTTTACATTTGGTAGTTTTGAGATGATTAATTATTCTGGTAACTGGTGTGAATTCAAAAACGAGAATATCAGGACATCTTATATAGGACTCCTTAATTCCTGTGGTCTTATCATCTAGGTTGATTTTTTTTTCATATTTATGTCTTTAAGGATGTTATCAAGTTTATCTTGCATGGTGTTTTGCATAGTGTTACATCAGGCGCTGTTCTTGATCACCAAGTCTTCATTCATACTGCCAGGGCATTCCTGCTCCTTCAATATTTTAAAAAGTTCTTTAGAGTCTGATTGGGCCTGTGTAATTCTATTATTAAATGAATCTTCTTTTTCCTCAATGATGGCTGTTCTGTACTTTTTAGCTGCTGTTTTATAGACTATTAGAGAATCTTGAGTTCAAATAGATTTCCATATATGAAAGCTTTTGAGAGTATATGATTTTAGGCTTTGGATTTCAGGGGAAAACCATAAGTTACGTTTTGGTGTTTTTCTGCGCACAAAGTGTCTGATATAAGTTACGTTTTGGTGTTTTTCTGCGCACAAAGTGTCTGATATGGTTTTAGCCAATGCCTCCGGCGTGTCCCTTTTAGAAAGTTTGTTTAGCGATGTAATTAGAGGATCCAGCTTAGTTGCTGTAATATATTTAAGGTTGCTTGCAGAGAAATCTTTATCCTTATTAGGTTTCTTTTTCTCAGTGAAGCTAGAAGTAATGGTAAATTCCACAAAAACGTGGTCAGACCAGGGACATGGGGAGACTAATACATCACTGGTTTCTACTTTGAGTGGCGACCCAGTCAAGGGTATGACCTAAGTTGTGAGTCGGATCGTGAACAAGTTATTCAAAGCCTAGTTCATTTAGTAGTAGGCATAGCTCATGTGCTATAGGATCATCCTTGTGATCCAGCCATGGGTTAATGTCACCCATGATCATATATTCAGTAACTCCATGGTGGTCGATCTAGGCTGGATATCCAATAGCCCTTCAATTACTTGTCACAGTTCCCCAGCTGTTGCCAGGCTTTCCTGGTTACCTCCTGGGTTTACAAGGAGAGGCTCATCTTCTTGTTCTGGGGGATCCCTCCATTGTTGGGAAGGGTGCAGCCCTGCCCTACCTCTATAGGGGCTTCACAGTGAGGTGAGATGCATGCAAAGCACTATGATGGCCCAGGAGGGAGGGGGGACGGTGAGAGGACCACCTCCCAATACAAAAGGACTTTACTCCAATATAACTAAATATCGCTAGCAGCATTGCTATTTTTGCCATAGATATTAGTAACTACAGGTAGAAGGACAGCCCACACCCCCAACCACCACAATGCGTATTCATTGTTCTAACAGTGTTGCAAAGATGTTCGAGAGGAATGTGCCCTACAAGGCTGAAATCACAGACTGGCAACTGGTGTCTATGTTATCTCACTCTGGCCAAAGCATGAACCGGCCCATCCCTGGGCGACCATAAGTTATAGCCCACATAAATGACTAAAAATGAAGACCTCTGAATTCCATGGCACCAGCTGCCCTTTGACCACCAACTCGAAAAGTAACAAGTCCTGAGATGTTCAAAGAGGACGGACAGGGCACATTGTTGAAGCGACAATTGTGTGATTTGTATTGCGAGGGGCTGGGAGGGATACCTTATAGTTCAAAATGAGGGTGGAGACTTTGGAGCCAGATGGCATGGAGGGGAGTGAGTGAAAGGTATGTGTGAAGGTTAGAGTTTCCCAGCACCTCCTTTATGCCTGTCTTAAGGCCTACAAAGTGCACAGTATGAGTTATAACATAGTTGTATCATTGGAGTATAATTACTTTTGTTTTCTAACCTTCGACGTGAGAAGATGATCATCGCAGACCCCATGTGATGGAAGACGGACAGACTGGGCTCAAACCAATGGCCTGGTATCCCTTATGGGGCAGGCTGATCCTGTATATGTGCACACCAACCAGCCGCACGTGATTTTACCCTATGTTTTGCATCATGTATGATGATGTTTTACGTTATAAGATTTTGCTTGTACTACTTTTCGGCAGAATGTTCTTAGCAGCAGAGTTATTTGCTGTTGCTCTCATCTGTGTGTGAGATAAACAAACGTGTCATCCTGACAAGATCAACTTGGGCATTTCTTCCCTAGCGAGTTGTATTCTCTCTGGTGTGAGCATTCAAGGACTTGCCTTCACCATCTAATATTTAATGGCCTGTCTGATATTGGGTAATGTTGAGCACCATGTGGCATTTCAGGTGCAGAATCTGGTCTCATTACTGCCTCACGGGAACCTAGCACATTGTCCTTCTATAGGTATGCCTGGTCGGCATGGATACACTGGTGTGTTGGAAGGCATTTTGATCCCCATCTGGCCCCTGTCATCTCCATTGTGAATTTCTCAGCACAGGTAGCAGCCTCCGCTTCAAATCGGTCAGTGAACATATAACATTTGTCCATTTCTACTTACCATTAACTGGTTGCAGGGTTTCCCCAGTGGTCGAAGTGTACGAAAAGAAGCAGTGGAACTGTGTTCCCTGCTGGGCTGCCTCCACCCCCCACAAACTCCATGACCACGCCCTCTCACGCACGCAATCCAAACACCCAAACGGACCTGCTGTTTAAGGGCATGTTCAGTGCACTGCACTGAAGTGTCAACTTCTTCCCACACTTGTATTTTCAAACAAAACCATTCTGGAACTGTTTCTTTTGAAAATAAAAGTATGGGAACAGTAAAACTTAATTTAAAAAAGTAGAGGAGCACCGCTCCCGACCGCTCCCGCCCACTTCGACCACTGGGTTTCCCGTGGAAGACATCCACTGATTTGCAGGCTCCTAAAAAGGGTCCGGATCCAGACACCACCAGTCACGTGATACTCTTAGTTGTGGGATGTTAACATCATTCTCTGTCTATTCGAGAAATTACCACCCAAAGCATGACAGTCTTTGAAACAGCTTTCCACCAAACAGGTCACTTTGATTTACCTCATAGCATTCCGCAGAGTGGGGGACATTCGGAACTTGGAGCTTAAAGGCAAGTATTTACCACTTCTGGCATTTTCTTTTATATATATCAACATGTTCAGACATCTTCAAAATGCATTGAGATCCTGGCCTTTCCGGCTAATCCCAAAATGTGTCCGGAACAATGCCTTAGGCAGCATGAACAGGTTACAGCTGCCGTGAAGAGGTCCATGAGGCCACTGTTTTTATCATTCTTTAAACCCTTTCCCCTCGTTTCTTCTTCTACATTGGCTAAATGTGTTAAGGGTGTAATGAGGGAAGCAGATGTAGATACAGATGATATCCTTAGGGCAGTTGACTGGGCAAATGCTTCCATGTTTCAGATGTGCTATTGTAAACCAGTTGTGCAAGGTTTGGCTGTGGACCCGTCATGGCTTTGAACTGTGCATAGTTAGAGCCTCTGTGCCATTCCTTAGAATTCTGATTAATCCTAGTATTCAACGAACAGTCGTTAGTCTATTAATAGCACAGAGGTGAGTATTATCGCTCACTGCACACCCTCCCACCACCCCTCACTCATATCTGTCTCTGTTCTGTTTTATCCCAGTAGTGCCTGAGGGCCAGGAGGGCCAGACCTTCTGTTAATAGACGAGGGCGCTCCTTTCTGCACTACCTTGTTTGGATAGGGACCATGACACACTTTCCGCCATTCCTAGCTTTAGTGATGGAGATCGCAGTGGCAAAAGAGGAAAATGGGCTTTTTAATGAACCTGCACTGATTTGAGGGCTGAGAAGGAAAAGCATGGTGGATCATGGGAGCAGTAGTTTTTAGTTGTGCCTATTAGGTGGGGCTTGTGCAACCTACAAGCCAAACTATTGCACTAGAGGTAAGCTAGGGGTACATGGTATATGCGGAGAGACACAAAGCTGGTAGGTGTTGTTTGGTTATGTATCCACCCATTGACTGCCCTTGCATAATGCCTATGGCCATTCCCACCCACTTTCTGCCCCTCCCTGCCTAAACACATTCTCCTGGGATCTCTTTGAGCTACCTTTTTTCAAGCCTTTCCATCAACCTTTGTGTTCTAAGTGCTTGCCAATGGCTTTTCAAAGCAGTCGTCTTAGATATAATGACTTAATTAGAGATGTTAACACATTACTGGTGTAATAAAATGTCTTAACCAAGTTTGCTTTCAGCCACTCTATTTAAAAGCACCATGCATGTCTTTTACTAAAGTCCTGTTTAAATCAAGCATTGGCAAAGGCATCAGTTTTGGCATGTGTGTATTAGGCATTTACCAGGCCCCTGCTATTATGTGCCCAGGTACACACACCATTGATGGCACGTTAATACCACTACAGCAGTACCTGGCAAATGCCTATCCCATGCCTACACAAACGCCAAAACGGTTTGGCATTTCCAATGATTGTTTCTTTCGTTGCTGCCATAATGAAAAGAAGAAAAGAGTATTTATTTATTTGTTTTATTTATTAGCATTTATATAGCGCAGAGCAGCCCTGAGGCATCGTGGCGCTGTTACAAGCATATCTCTGGTTACAGTGGAGCATAAAAGTTACAGGCCAGAACAGCATGGAAAAACACATTCAGTTACAGTCTGTTCAGTTATTCATACTTAGATACAGTCAATATGAGGAGAGTAATGTTAGTGGGAGCGGAGAAGTAATGCATAATACTGGCTGCCGTGCCATTAATAGAATCAAGGCTGTCTGTCAAATCCTAGGACTAATCGCAATTACCCAGACTAGGGCTTATGTAAAGCTGGCAATGATATGCTAGTAATGTTTTATATATTTTTGTAATGACTGCATATACGTCATTGTTTAAAAGAACATTAAAAAGAACATGTTATACAAAGAAATAGCATTTCCACCAGAAACCTTTTGAATATTTCTCATCACTGACATTGGCCACTTCCAGATGCCCATTATGAGCGTGGTGGCAATGCTAGAGACAGGCTGCTTTTGGAATACCTCCCTGTTATACTGGCTATCATATTTAAAAGTAATAAGGTGGTTAGTTGTGATTTTATGGCAAATACCACACACTTACAAGGCAGCTTACTGCCACAAAAAACACATTGGCCTCCAACATTTGGATAGACAATAATCGGGGTCCCTCATCAAAAACATTTTCCCCACCAGTGAAGTGATATATTACGGCACCTTTTCCCTTGTGTGAAAAATGAGGCAGCCAAAGGACATCAAATGGTGCATGGTGACCAAACTGAGCAATGCACAGTATCATTGGGGACCTACCTGTGCAATTCACAGTATCATTGTTGACCAATCTGTGCAATGCACAGTATCATTGGAGACCTACCTGTACAATGCGCAGTATCATTGACGACCTACCTGTGCAATGCACAGTATCATTGGTGACCAATCTGCGCAATGCACAGTATCATTGGTGACTGACGTGCACAATGCGCAGTATCATTGGTGACTGACGTGCGCAACGCACAGTATCATTGGCGACCCACCTGCGCAGTGCACAGAATCTTTGAAACCAACTTGATTTCAAAACTCTCAGCTTGTGTTCCTTTCAGCAGTGTACGCCACCGCTGCTCTCGATGCTTTCCCATTCCTCAAATAGGGATCGAAATGCATTCGTTTTAAAGTAACATGGCGTATTTCTTAAATACTGTGTGCTCTAGTCAAAGAAATACCACATGCGGTATGGTTGTTTCGGCCTAGACAAATTTAGCTAATCCATTAATAAACCCCAAGTGTTTTAAGCAAAGTTTTGAAATAAATAAAAACAAAAGTTAAAATGTCCATCCAGGCTACTGAACAACAAGGATACCTTGCAGAGTGATGATATGTTATAGTCAGTAGCACGTACTAATGTGTCAGGGGGCACGGGGGACTCATGACGATCTGGTAGCAGCAATGTAGCTTTACTGAGTATATTTTGAATAAAGGGAAGTGAGTTAATGATTAGGGATTCAAATAGCACTCAATGTTGTTTTTAAGTGAGCCTAGTGACGGTGAGACCACTGCAGCGTTTCATAAGTAGAATTGTGCGACTTTAGTTTGATTCATATGATGGGGTACTGAGAAAATTACTGACTTATTCTGTTGTTAAGTTCGTGGGGAAATACGAGTTACAAATTACCCTGACCAAATCCAGCGCTATTCCTTGTGGACCAGAATCCAAGCAATATGCCGTGAAGTGCGGACCAGGGGTACAGAGTGGCTCGGGTAGCAGAATAGAATCACCCAGTCATCAGATGTGCCAGCTCTGGCGATTGGGAACCCCATATCAATAAACTAGCAGCCAAAGTATCACATGTAAATGGGGGGATCCTTCAATTGCATGGAATTGTGGTGTGCAAGTGATTGATCTATTGTTAATCATGCATCTCAGTACAATCAGTGCCAATTGGCCCTACAAGGCACGTATTGGGTTATGCTGATGCTGGCCCTTTGCAAAGAACAGAAAACACATTTTTAAGATGCTCTTGTTGCTTACCTGTGGCTTCCATCATTTACTCCTTAGATATTGTCTAGTATTATTGGGGGTTGCGGCTATTCATATAGTTACGGTGCACCCCCTTATTTAATACCTCCTATAGGAACACTATGAAACAAGAAACAGGCCATGTTTGAATTCATACTAGGTGGTCCGTTAACGTCATGTTGGGTGTATCACCATATCATAATTTACATATATAGCAGCTTGTCTACCAAAGAAATCAATCTACCTGCAAAAGTCTTGCTAATTTTGTAACACAAACAATAATTCACATGAATCAAATCAAATATTTATATTTCTGAATGTTAATCCTAAATGATACAACACAACTTCTAGGCAGCACATTGTAATTCTATGGTAACATTGCCACTTGTCAGCTAATATAAATTGCACCTGCCCTACTCATATGTCGAATAAGTCACTTTACTTTGATTCCTATCAATTCCTAACGACTCCCTATTTCCTCCAATATCAATAACAATTATTGGAATCAGAGAATTCTTACACAGAGAAATGCATTGCACATTTCTTGTGTTTGCTAAATATTCCCGTTTAACAATGGGTTCCCATGTGCAATGTGGTGTGGTAGCATTATAGCATATGCATGTGAATTAACTACAAGCAATGGCCAATTGCATCAGATTATGCAGGCTTGCAATCAGGGAAGATGTATTATACATTCTGAATGCTTAAAATTCTGAATTACCTACATTCTGTGTCAGCTCAAAAGTATGATTTTCTGAAAGCATAGCAACTATCGCCTCTATTCCCTTGGAAGATTTGATGGAAGTATCTAATGCAGGGTAATCTCACTTCAATACAATTTCATTGGTAAAATGTAACTGTCCCTTTTGACATTGCTTCATTTTCTGTGGGAATAGAAGCTAAGCTCCCTTTCATCCCATATCCCATATCTCTTTTTAAATCCCTTTCATCCCATATCTCTTTTTAAACACTCATTCTTTCAATATGTCAGAAATATGTTAGCATTTGACAGGGGGTGCATTCTGAAACATTTGGTCACATAATCTTATTTTCTTCCATATCTTTAGGTAGGAGTTTTCCCCTCAATGAAATATACATTTGTAGATGTCATGATGAAGTCGAATTCATACATACATGACATGAATGTGTGAAATAATATTTGACGATGGCCTAAATACATATCAAAATATTCTGTTTTGTCTTCTATCATGTGGTAGGCTCTCACCATGTCAGGACATGTATCGTTTTTTCTATCTTATTTTGTTGCAGAGTTACATCAAAAGTTATGCTCTGCCTTTCAAATGCATCTCAAAGTGGGCAGTTTCAATTCTGTCGAACTGTGCATATGAGAATCTCTAGTTACAGCTTGCTTTCAGTTAATAATTAATATGAGCAGCTGACAAGCCTCTTTGTTTGATTTTCCATTAGCTCAAAGCACAGTTGATTTTCATGGCAAGCTAATGTCAAAGTTGAAACTTTAAGTACAATTCCGTTGAAGCTTTGGAGTTCTGCGAACCAGATCTTTCCCTCATGTGGCTAATTCAAATTTGAATAGCTTGAAGACCACACTTTGGGCTTTTTTGGAATACAAAGATGAGTATATAAGCTACCTACAGACATTATCCTTTTGTTGTCCTGAACTTAATCTGTTCCCTTGATGGCTGAATAGGAGATATGCTTCTCCATATGGTGAATTTATAATCCCCTTTCATCCTAGACCTCATTCATTAATAATGTGTTTTGCATACATGTTGAACTGAGGTTTACATTGTATTAGATTCACAGAAGAACAGACAAAAACATGTGTTGGCAAAACCAAAATTAGCAACACTGTCATTTTCTAACATATGAAAGGATTTCTAATCCCTGTTGTTTTTAAAGTGTGCACACCATTATTTATAATTATTTTACATTCATTTCTCTCCTTTGTGTTCACTTGGAATATGACAATCTACTGAATCGATCTAGTACAGTTTATAAAAAAACAGCACTTTCATTCACATTATATTACACTTTCTGAATAAGAAACACATTGTTGAATTCAAAAGAAACAATGTCAATTCTCAAATAGGTGTCTTTGTAGCAAGAAGCATAGGCTTTTAATTAAAAGGTCCACTCATGATACTTTTTTGTTATATTGTGTATTTGGTTAAAAATAAACCTTAAACACAGATTTATAAAAAGAATACAAAATACACAATTATGCACTACAATCATCAACCCATAACCATTATTAATATGTCCAGTTCTTCTGGAGAGTCCATTGCTCGACTTCAGGCCCGGCCTTTCTAATCAATAAAATACAAAATACATATTCCATATTGCCCTTCCTTACCTAATCCTATGCATGTTACTGGCAGACACGATCCTCTTCCATCAACTTCCTCCCAGCAGATATATTACCCTGCACCAGTTATAACCAATGAGTTTGCTCTGTATAATGTGCTCCAAAACTGGTCTTTGGGTATACCATCAGATTTTGTCACAAAAGCAGAATAGGCCTTATGATGCTGCAATTCTAAAAAAACTGCATTGTGTCAGAATATATCGGCTGGTTTCCACATGTGCTTCTTATTGACACCACACCAACTCCCCGTGTAATCATATGTAGATAATATGTTTAAACGGAGATAGATGACAAAATATCTCATCCTCTACCTACAAGCCTTAAGGAGATAAGAGCGTGGCTCATCTAGTGTGAAAGCCTATTGTGTGTATTCCTGATATAGTCTTTTTGTACTCAGCTCTATCCCACTCCCAGGTCTTCTTCTTAAGCAAATTTAAATAATCCAGGGTGTTCGAGAGCTGAGATAGACAGAATGAGACATTTGCACAGTGAACATGGGCTGTATTTGATAACAAACTAAGGGAGGGGTTTACAGGTTTTATTGTTCATCTTGCTGCCACGTGGTCCATGAGCTTGTTGCCAAGGACTCAACTTAAGTGAGCAATAAAACATACTTCTCTTGAGCAGCCAATGAGCGTAGAGGGAACGAACGCCCAATTCGAGTTGCAGTGCCACTACTGGCATAGCATTCAGTGACTTTAATATAGATCTTAATAGTTTCCCCTCAAATCTATCCAACCAATCCACATGGGCCGCCAATAGTAACTCGATGCCATACGTCAGATAATGCTTGTCTGATATATCTTAATCAAACCCTCAATGTTATTGCCCCCTGATCCTGCTACAAAACTTTTTATCAGGAAGCACTTCTTGAATACATGTGCAGAAATAAGCCCACCAAAATGTTCATGAGTTGGAAAGGAACAAATGGAAAATCCTAAATAGGTGAAAAAATCTGCTATATCAACATATTTGGGTCCAGACAAATCTCATGATGCATAGCATGTTGGCTTATAAAATTAAAAGGTGAATTACTTTGCTTGATCCACATGTGCAAAATCAATGACAGTTCTATAATGAAAAGGTGGCTTTCAGCAAAATCAATCAACGGGCACTACTCAGCACCACATGCTCTGATTCAGTCAGTCTCCGTTTCTATTACTTTTTTCCTAGAATATCTGCATTACCTCGAAGCTAATACAAATGAAACATTCAATTTTCTGGATCACTCTGTGGGCAATTCTCTTTGCTATGTTTACAGATGATTTACCATCTAAAATCCATGCTGATAAGATTATGTAAAATAATCTACTCAGGACCTGTAACCCTACTCTTCCGTCCCGTCACTTAACGTTGTCATTGTCTTTATGTAATGCCCTGGTACCCATCACTTCATGTTGTCCTTGTCTTCATGAAATGCACCTTGATGCCTGCGGGCTTCTGCGCTATAGAAACAAATAAATAAAATAAATAAATAAATACGTTTGGAATGGTATGTTATATTGGTATTGATTCTGAAAGCATTTTTCAATGTGGGCATCCACTAAAAAATGCTTTGTGAATCAGGGCCAATAGGTTAACATCCTTTTATGCTGCACACAATCACAACAGTAGTACCTTCAGGGCCTAAGTGTGTCATTGGGGTGGTGTACTATGCCCCCACCAGCAGTATCCATACCTTAGTCTGCCAGAGAGAAGTGCATGAGAAAAGGGAAGAGAAGAGAATGGGAAAGTGGGAAATGGATGCTACAAAGAAAGGGAGGTAGCAAGGGGTGCAGAGGGGAAATAATGGCTTGTGGTAGCATGAGTGCATGCCAGTCTTGTTAGGTTGACCATAGTTTTGCAAAATAGAAGATTATAATATGTCCTAAAGTGTTGGGATGATTGGGCTATGTTTCCAAGCAGATTTGGAGAACGATAAGTTAGTGAACAATACAATTTCCTAGAATTAGATTTCAATCATGTGTAAAAGTTGTTTTAACCAAGGTAGGGCTGGCCTCCAAGTATAGCAATCCTGGGTTATTTACATGAAGGCATGAGACTAACATAACCAATATCTCCTTTGTTCACAAGCATGCTGATAGGAAAGCCAACAAAATAGTCAAATCATCAGGGAGGAACTGTCTGTAGTTAAAGTTCACTCCAGGTAGGGGAGAATATCTGATGTGTGTCAGGGCCTCCAAGTGCACTCCCTTTTGATATGTTTACGTTTCAACTTTCTTTTAACTAAAGTCATTTAGGAAAGTGAGAAGGCAAGATAACGGAAGAACGAATATGAACTTGAGATCCACTACACCAAACTCAGACATTTTTGTTTCCAATTTTAAAAGCAATAGGCCCTGTGAATGAAAAGATAGTCCTGATGTTTTTACAGATGATAAATGAGCCCACTGGTTTGGTTCACTTCTTCTTGAATGGAATTACAGAAGATATTTTGTCCATTTCCGGTATATCATTGGTGTACTCAAAAGACAATAAGCACTCTTGGCAATGGACAAAACATTGTATTTGGAATATTTGTGAGCCTAATCAATGGATTTATTTTGATCAAGCTGTTCATGTTGTATGATTCCCCTGCCATGGCAATAATGTGTTTTCTATATAATATTTTAATAATTGTATGTCAGATACTTTTTTTAGATGTTTTGTAATCTGTGTATTCCTTTTATCATTCATACTCCTTCCTTAACGTTTGCATTTGTATGAGCACCTTTTAAATTATAAATTATATGCTGTCTATGTATGTTTTATAGATGCGTACATCCCAAAAAAACGTCCTTCCACCCCACGTTCTTGCCTCTTTCTGGCTTCCACTGCGGCCTTTTTTTATCAATTGATCTTTAACACCTGTGACAAATCGAGGGGATCCACATCTTCTCCCTAAGGGGGACCCCCCTGTGAGCCTACAGCGGTGAGCCCGCTCTGCAACACCCTCCCTAGGGGACGAGGCAAGAGGGACCTCACCGGGAGAGACTCACCCTTTGGTGACAAAGACTCCCATTCGAGTGAGGAATTCCCTAGAGACGCCCAGCTTATTGTTTATATGGCATGTGCCACAACATCTGAAGCTTTTGAGTATTACGACTGGGATGAAGAAACTGTTGATGAATACCAAAATATTACAGAGAAAAAACATGTCTCTTTAAATCCCAGTGTCCAATCCACTGGCACGAGTAGATTAAATAATGGACACTCAATGTTTGAAGACGAGAGAGGCAGAGAGAGCACATGCCGAAAAGCCTGTGAGTTTGAAACCTTGCCTACAGCAGGAGATGGGAATGCCAAGAAGGAACCCAGAGAAAGAGACTTGACGCTGGAGTCACAGCGCCAACCCAACACAAGAAACCTGCAGAGAAGAAACCCATAGAGGGAGAGTGGGATGCCACAGTCATGGCACCCACCTGGCACGAGAAACCAGCAGGGTGAAAGCACAAAGGAGGAGATGGGAACCTAGGAGCCATGGCGCAATCCCCGTACATGAAGTCAGCAGGGCAGGAGCATGGGGAAAGGTGGTGGCAAGACCAAGGAAGCCCTGTGTTGAACAGCCTGACCCTCTAACAGCGCTGATACCACCGCGCATCGAAGGGTGCAGGATGTCCAATGCCTCGTCAAAAGACAAGGACACTGAAGAAAGGAGAGAGACTGCACTGAGGAGTACACCAACGAAGTGCAGGCTACGGCAGTCTGAGACCTGAGAGAGGGTCACCCAAGAAAAGGCTCCCAAGGACATTCTCCCTCATAATAGAAGGGTACCCAGTCATTTTACTGAAAATAAATCAGAGTGGTAAGTTTTACCGAAAACCAAAATACTGAAAAAATATGGAAAATTGTAATTATATATATATATATATATATATATATATATATATATATATATATATATATATATATATATATATATATATATATATATATATGGTAGTGGGGTAAGGGGTTAAAATGGGTGGGGATAGGGTTGGAGTTAAAAGGATAGAAAAACAGGGGCTTCAAAAGGGACCCCCCCAAATAAAAAATAAAAAACGATTTGGTATGTTTTCAGTATTTTGACCACTCTGAAATGTACCACACTGATTTTACCTTTGGTAAAATCACATATAACCAACAGAAGGTAATGGGGAGAACAGGCATAATGGGCGGCCGAGAAAGGATCAATTTATTACATATCAGTGGAGATCAGGAGATAAAGTTCCCCTTGAAGGAAATGAACTTAAACTGTGGGGATATTAGAGAAAATGATAATATACAGAGAAATTAATTGTAGATAACAGTACCCAGTGAAAATGGTAGAGTCACAAGACAACTTGTACAACAAGAAGAGAATATCAAAAGGAGAACCTGAGTTTAGAGAAACTAGGCAAGCTGAGTACCAATTGGCCAAGAGAGAAAGGCTGTTCAAACTGCAATATCTTCTCAAGATATGTTGAAGACAACAACCAGGAATTTATAGCTGGCATAAGAACCCCAATAGGGACTCTGAAGAGAAGGGAAAACTCCAAATCGCACTTGAAGTGTTGCATAGACTGATGCAAGACATCACAAGTAACTATTTGAGGATTACCTATTAGTGACAATTCCTAGTCTCTAAATTGAATTATTTTGTATGGGTGTTTTTCATCATATTGCCTCATGGGTGTGTGATAGTTTTTGGATTACAACGAGACCTGCATTTGTACAGACTTTAAGCACATCGTATGAAGTCACAACATATTAGTGACATCGGTGAATGCTGACTGAAGCTGTTTCACTGGAGCTACCATTAGGCTAATGGTTTGGACTTGAGTGGACGTGTGCATTTTAGCTTAAACACCAAATAGGAGACAAAATATTAAGTTGGAGTACAGCTGATTTGGAGATAACATGTGAGGTGGGACACAGCTGGTGGGTGGTGTTTGGTTATTTAAGTTCACATAATGTCCAAAATCAGAAAATACATTTTTTTCTCTTTATTGTTATTTCAATTACAATTTTTTTACGTTTAGCCTTTCATTAATTCCTTACAATGTCCAAAACACACTATACATTTTTTTTCAAGTTTTCTTCTTCATTGTATCCTTTGGAATTCATATTTCTTCTTCTTATGATCTTTCAAATCTTTGGTAATTAACTTTTAGCTATATCCTTATTTGTTTCATTGCTTTCTCTCTAATTGATTAGATTTTCTTATAATCATTATTTGTTTCCTTATTTAAATTATTCTGTCACTTCTTTGTACTTGATATCACTCCTTCTTGGCTTCCTTATTAGAAGTATTATGGCACGCCTTTTCTTATATCACTCCTCATTTGTATTCTTCGGTGACTCCATTTTAAAATCCTTCTGTCACTCCTCGACACATGTTTTGCTATTTTTGTTTTAATATCTATTCAGGAGGAAATGTTAATGATTCAAATACATTGACTAATTACCTATAAACATTGCTTATGAACCTGTGAAAATGAATTTCTTATTTAATATAAAATAGTTTCAGATTAAATAAATTGTTGAGATTTCGTTTATATATCTTTACTTGCCATGCAGTTGACGTTTTCCCTATTTGGTTCATAATTAGATGTGATACTTTTCAATACGTTTATACGCAAATAAAAGGGAGATTGCATAGTATTATTTCTCAAATCTATTCTCTAAATATTCTTTCATAATCATATTTCTTTTGCAAATTAATAACAGTAATTTATAATTTACCTTAAAATTGAGGATTCAAAGTTCCTCTCCATTTACCTATGTTGTGCTCGTTCTGCGCTTCCTTGAACACCTAAAACCATGCTTTGAAAATGGCACCTGCTATATACAGTGTAATGGTGACTGTTTGTTCCTGCAAAGGGAAGATAGAGAATTGGGCAATACCTGTTCTGTCTTGTTAGGACCTGGAAAGGGCCAGGGGCCAGTTACTCTGTATGTCTTAGTACAGGTAGACATCGCCACATACCTCCTCTTGCCACAACCCATCCTCTCTAGGGATCGCACAGTCAAACGCTGAAAGCAGAACTGTTCAGCTATCCTGGAGAGCCTCACTAATGTCCCCAGTGACCTCCTGAAACATGCTTCTACTACTGGCATCCACACTGGTTTGATGAATAATGCCACTTAGCCTTTGCACACAAAGAGGTTTACACCCCCCATCTCATTCCATTGTAAAACAGGGTGTGGTTTTGACAGTCATCCATAGAATGGACTAGCCCTACACGGCAATCCGCACCCCAGCACACAGCTCCTTTGAAGCCCTCTCATGCCGGTTCCTCATCTCAAACAATGACTAGATTACATTCCAGTGTATTTACAGTCCAATCCATGGGAGTGGAACTTCATTGATGATCTCTTCAATATTCTATCTCCAACAACAGTCTTCTACTCTAATAACATCCTAACTATGAGTCCCAACCATCATAACACTTCTGTGACTTTCTTTTCTCACTAACAGATACCATGGACCTTACACAAATCATACTCTTCCCCCATACATGTCAAATACCACATGCTTGATCTCATCTTCACCTCCTCCACGCTACTCTAGTGCACTAACCTCTTCCCCCTTGACTAGAGTGACCATGCCACAATCCCCCTTCTCATTTCACACATAAAGTTGCCCTATAGAGGTCAGACCAAACATCCTGTGATTGAGTGTAGCTCATCAAATATGTTCTGCTAGACACACTAGAGACAACCTTTGCAACGTTCCCCGCTGCATGCAATGTCTCAACCTTTTGGATACATTCAATCATTTTGCAAAAGAACTAGTGGATGCCCATGGGTCCCTAAAGGCTAGTCGCTCCAACGCCCACTTATCCGCACCGTGGTACACACCCAAGCTTGCTGCCAACAATTGCTTGATGAGATCAGTTGAAAAGCAGTGGCTCAAGGACCACTTCCAGAAGATATTTCATCCCTCAAATACCTTTGCACCCAATGCAAACACATGATCTCTGAGACAAAGATGACTTACTGCACTACCACCATATAGGCACCCTCTAACTTCAGCAAAGCCTCATTCGAATTAGCTAAGCACTGCACCAAGACCACACCTGTCCCAGGGGTACAGGCTTCACAAACAAAATGCGCCAAAATCAATACCTTCTTAATTTTCATTAACAAAAATTATAAGATCAGAGGTTTTATCAACATTTCCAAGCCAGAAGAAGCCCTGCTATCCATGCCCCCATGATACTGCCCTCTTGGTCCAACTTTACCCTCCTCTATCCTAGCGATCTCTCAGACCCACTTGCTTAAATGTACCACTGGCACAGACAACCTCCACCTGGCTTCCTCCTTAAACAACTCACAGGCACAGAGCTCAAAAAAAATCCTCAGCATTGTAAATGCATCCCTCAATTAAGGTGCATTCACAGACATGTTGAAGACAGGTTTTATACAAATGCTTCTAAAAAAAACTTGCTTGACCCAGAGGATCTAGCCAACTACGGACCCATCCCTAATCTCCCATTCGTTGCAAAGCTTTTTGAGAAAGTAGTTATGACTCAACTACTTGCCAGAATAGACCAGCTTGGCCTCCTAAATAATTACCAATCCAGCTTCCACTTTAATGCAGCACCATGACTGCAACCGTCCAAGTGGTTGCTGATGCACTGCAAATCACCAACACAGGTTACTCATTCTTCCCAGTCTTCTTAGACCTCTTTACTGAGTTCAATGCAGTGGACCACCTAAAACTCCCCTCCCTACACCCTGACATGATGGATTCTTCTTGAACAGCCCCAGAATGCTTTGTGTCCCACCTATTACGCCAACACCAGATTGTACAAATGGGGTCATTCAGATCCAACCGATTCCCAGTAGTGTGTGAGGTCCTCACCATTGCATCCTCTTCCCCAATCATCTTCATTCTGTGCATAGAACGCTTTGCAACTCTCCTTAACCACAACATAGCCATCCATCAGAACACTGATGACACCCAGCTTTGCCTTAAGCTCAATGGCCTAAAAGACATCGTCCACCTCTGCAAATACCTGGCCACCATGCAAACATATATGTCAAATGCCTAACTCCACACAATCAAACCACTCATACCCCTGCATGACTTGCACACAGTGGCCCAAGCCCTCGTGATGTCAGGCATCGACAATAGATACACCCTCTTTACTGGGATTCCAGATGTGCACCCCACCCTCCTGAAGGCAGCCCACCATGCCACAGTTCATGTTATGCCTTAGTTCATGCTATGAGTCATGCAGCATCTTATTAAACTGCCCTCGGGCATGTAGGTGTGTGGCTGGGATTCCAGTGAGGAGGGAGTTCCCTCCACAGAGCTTTGAGATTACCAGAACTTGGACCGTAGTTCTGAAATCCTCAGAAAGAAGGCAGGTTTGTATCTTCTCGAAGAGTGCAGTGGTGGTTTGGGATTTTGTGTTGATATGTTGCCGGAAGGAGAGGCCGTTGCTTGCTTTGAAATTCCAGATGTGAGAGAAGCAGAAGGGGTGTGGGGCACTCAACTATGTCAAAGGAGGCAGAGGGGTAAAGGAGAAAAAGAATATAAGTGCGGGTGTATAGAAAAAACAGTGTAGCCATTAGCTGCAACTTTGTTTCAGGTCTTGTGTATTTCTTGCATAGTTTAAAGGGATTCATGAACAATCTCAATTGAATAAGCAAAGTTGTCAAGATACACACATCAATCATTTCCTCATTGAATCTGTGATTGCACCTGTAGACTGCTGGGACATATATTTTGCTAAGTGCTCAGGTATCAGAGGCACAATCCGATCTAAGATTTTAAAAATCTACAGGAAGGTTAAGTCTGAGGCTGAATTATCACTTGCGAGCATCACCCATTAGCTATAAGCAGCTGATGGTCATCTATGCTCTGATTCAGAGGACACTTTTTCTTGCAAACTAACCTCAGTCAAGAGTGGAATCAATAGGAATAAGGATTGGGGTTGAAAGACTGAGTAACAAATGTTCGATGGAGAAAAGATTGAAGATCATTTTTTTGAAATAACCTTCAGTCTTTTCTCCCCAGAATATTTCTGACTTGGTCAGACCCCGGCCCACACCCACACCCCCAACACACCGCTGCCACACCCCAACCCCCTACTTACCTTGACTCTGACTCGCTGGTCCATGCAAGCTTGTTCCCTTTTCCTTCCATGATTGGGAACTGGCGCCGCAGGGTCCTGTCCTTTTTAATTTTTTTTATTTTCAGGACAGGTGTAGGGGTATCCCCCGCTACCCCGGCCAAAGTGAGCAGGGTTTTTCTTGTTTTTTTGGGGATGACTGCAGGGGACAACCCTGCAAACCCCTGCTCACAATATTGTGAGCAGGGGTGTGGGGGGACAACCCTGCAGCCCCCAGCACTGAATGCGTGATTTGGTTGAACATTTCAGCTGTTCGGAATTTTTTCAAACAGCCGAAATTCAGCCAAATCATGCATTCGGATATATATTTTCGGTCATTTTGAACGAAACCTAGGAATAACACCCTCACCTGTCAGCTTGTATATAGTTGGAGGGGCATGGCTGAGGAATGAGGGCACTATCTGGTATACGGTGGGTGTAATGGAGGGACAATCCAGCTCTCTACATCTCTCTACACCCAGCTTTCTCTACCAAAATACCTTCCAGCCAGAATCTTTACGTCTTCTGGTTCCAACTCTCTGCAGGTGAAACGTTTCTCCAAGCAGGGAGGGGGAGGTAGATCTAGGGATGTCATTTCACCAAAATGCCAGGGGTGGCGGAAGTGACATCACATGACCCTTGACATCTGATGACATCACAGGAAGTGATGTCATTTGACCCCACTCTGAAGTGACCTTATGGGAAGTGATAGAGCACAACCTTTCACCCCTTTAATGAGTCTAGCAATTATTGTATAGAACTCCAGAAACATTATTTGTTATTCCTATTCTTTCTTATTCAAGGCCACTGCTCAAAGTGTTACACTTGTGGAACCCTTGTTTTGTTTAAGAGTCCTCAACAACAATGGCAGCCACTCCAGAAACAAAGAGCCACATGGGTCTGGCCACAGCCCAGGAGCATCAATGCAACCCCTGACTGGAGCCTCCCTCTGGAGCAGCCTCCCCCCCATCAGACTTGAGCCAGATCTTCTTAAGTTCTGGAAACTTCTGAAAACTTTCCTTTTATCCTCTTTCTTCTCTCCCCCCTCCACCTGCCACTACAACTGGGGCCTGGTCCCTTCAGAGTTTTACAGGGACCAGACCACCCCCCACCAGTCTCTCCCAGCATCCTTTACCAGCACTTGCCTTGGGCTCTCTTTCCAGGACTATGTCAACCCAGTCTTCCTGCCCACTGCACTCTTTTTCCTCTCTCCCCTCTTTCCCCTGGCACTTGCTGTCTTGGCCTGACTAGCACTTTCCTACCCCCACCCGTGGGGACACCCTTCTCCTGCACTTCTCCCGCTACGCCCCTATTGCACTTATCCCCTTTGTCATGCACTTGCACGGTAGGATTGTCACAAGGCCAATATAACTTGTACTTTGTTGTTGTTTTCTTATGATTCCCATGTCCCCCCTCTTGTCTTTTCGCGCCTGGAAACACCTGTGCATAGGCACCATACATACATAAATAAATAATACAATTTGAACTAGCATAACAATGTGCCTAACAAAAGCAACACAAGTGTTTTTTTTTCTTTTTTATTTACTTGGTGTTTTGTAACATGCTGTATGCATGTGCTAGCACTTGAAGTGCTGGGAAATGAGATGGAGGGGAATGAATGAATAAGGAAAAGAAAAAATGACTCTCTTCAACACACTGAACTTAGTGATGCATTCCCCATGTCCAAGACCAAGTCAATCTTAGAGTCAAAGAACATAGAGGCACTGGATTCCCAGAGGAGATGGCTAATGGGTTTAGGCCGATGTTAGATGGCAGGGTTGTTGAGAATGACTTCACAATTCTTTTGAGGCAATGCAGGGTGAGGATACAAGAGGCAGGCATGATTTTCTGAAGGAAATGTTTAAACGAAACCAGCAGAATTTACTTTACACAGTCCATACTGGCCTGGCATAGGCATCATATCACACTTTTTTCCGTGCGACAATGTAGAAATCATTGAGCTTGTGGAGCTGGAGAAACACTGGCATGACATTGTTGGAACTGGTATTGCTTTTGATCATTTGTGATTTAGTAGGGAAGTTTGAAATTGGCATTTGACCTATTGGAATATTTGATTTTTTCCTCTACATTAAATGAGAATTTCGTATGTTCCTGTACATAAATGCTTCTACGTCTTATGGATTGTCGTAACATTTTCTCCCAGAAATTGTTTTGAAGAAGGCATCATTTTAACCAATTATTTTAAACATTTCTTGGGATTAGAACATTATCCCTACTCCCCCAGAAAACTGTGTTTGATTATAGGGGGATTGTCCGCTTTGCCCTGTCGCATGCACCATTACAGGGAAAGTATAAATGCATCCTTCATTTAAAAATTCAGCTGCCATCCCTGAGTAGATCTCTTGAAACCTGGCTCCTGAACCAATACATCTATTTCATCGCTGCTGTCTTTGTCATGTTATCCACAGTGCCCTGAGGCCACTCCGGTTACATGCTGGTGCTGCATGCAGATCTGTTTAACATCACACAGTATGTATTGCCTATTGCTGCAGAACCTCAGCCCAAAAACAATCAAAATAGTAAGGACAAAGAGAGATCCACGTGAAGGGGACCAGCTAGATCACTCTGCTGAATCGGCTATTGCCTTGACGGCGGTTTTAGAAGTTCCATGTGAATATGTCTCCTGAATAAAGGTCGTCAGGGAGGGGAATTTATTTTTCTGACCCCTAAAATACTTTCTCCAAATGTTCTAGGAGGGGCGTAATTTACGACTATAAACTGCAATCGAATCCTAAAATATTTGGGGAAAGTGTTGGATTTGACTGAGGATGCATATTTGGGGAAATGTCGTCCCCTGGTTCCATTTATCCTCGATGAGATTTTCACTGGCTACCGTTTTAGAAACTTGCTCACTAAGGGCCCTATCAAACATTTTGCCATTTTAACAACAACAAACACACATACGTTCTTTTTATCGGCAGCGGGTCATAAGACTGATTAAATGGGGAGCCTTATGTGGAGACATTTTTCAATGTAAATCATGTTTGATCACATTTGGCAAAGTAGTTCCACCAATATTCATATGAAAGTAAGTAAACTTGTGCAGTACTTTGGGTGATAAAATCATCTTAACAGTTTTGATCACTGCCCAAATCTAGGTTAATGCATTGCAGCTTTCCGTTTCTGATGAGACTTCACATGTGAAGGATTGAAATGTTTAAACTCACTGAACTAGCAAACTCCTTTAGATAGATGACCAACCCCAGTTATCCAATGTGGGTTTCCGCCCAGAAAAAGCCCCTGATCGAAATGTCTGTCTGCATTAATCTGCTATCAAGTGCCATTGTTGGCAATTGTTCTTATATCTAATCACCTCACCAAGAATCACTATAATAGATCTGACTGTTTTTCTCACAATGAGAAGCATGTCACCTGCAAACTATATTGTTTTGCAGACCCCAGATGTTATGATATGATTGATTATTTATAATGTGCTTAATGCCCAGAGGTTTCTAAGCGTGGACCCGCGGATCGAACCTGTGTTGCTCTGGGTCATCTTGCTTCCAAGGCGAGCATGTTGTCCCTGAGCTATCCTCCCGTGACATGTTAAGGAGAGAGAAGCTTAAGAGGTGTGGGAGATAAAAAATGTAGATATTGGGGAGATAGAGTCCCCAGATGTTGGTGAGAGAGATGTCCCTGATGCTGGAGAGAAAGATACCGCAGATGTTGGAGAAAGAGATATCCGAGTGGTCGGGAGAGATATGCCACAGAGACGGGAGTAAGATATAACCCTGAAGAAGAGGAAGACTACTGCATGTGGGGTGAGAACCCCCGGAGGATAAGCAGGAGAACAGAAGGGCCGGAGCTTCGACACAGGCAAGTAGAGAAAAAAGGGGAAGGCCTTACCAATGTGCTTAACATCCAGCAGACCAGAAGGGGTGGCTGGAGATACGAACACAGCACAGAGTGTATGGAAGTCTGTCTCATGAGTTAAGTACAAGGAATGAGAGAGTAGGGGAATTAAGAAGAGCAAACAGAAGATGGGAGACTGGCAGAGTGCGTGGAAGAGGATAGTGAGAGGGGCAGGTAAGTGAGTAGTCAGTGAGCCACAGATCCAGAGGTAGAATTCCCTCCCTCAGATACCCGTGTCAACCAACCAAAAGCAGGTCGGAGAAGGAAAAGACTTCCTATGATGATTTTACAACTGCTATCAATGGTCTCCCCAATCTGAAAATTAGCCAGGTGCTGCCCTTAGTCCCTTCATATGGAATCTTTAGGAAAGAAAACGACATACACAGGACTGAGGGGGAGTGATTGAACCACCGCAGACTTTGAAAATCCAACTATGCCTCATGGATTGCCAATTCAGGGGACCTGGACTTTGAGACCTTTAGATTCTGAAGAGATTATTATTGTCTACTTGCTTCACCCTAAGGAGAAGACATCTGAAAATGTGTCATCTTATTCCGTGCCTGAGTTGACTTTTTTGTGTATTAGTTGCGAATAAAGTCCCTCTAAAGCTCCTTTTAAGTCTGACTCTCTTTGAGCTCACTTCATGGCAATGGCCCAACTCTGCTGGTCTATATAAAGGGAGCAGGGCAAGGGGGATGCAGTGGTGTTAGAAGTCAGAGTGTGGAGGAGAAGGAGAGTTGACTGCAGGGTAGAGTGTGGTGGCGTGGCAAAGAAGTGGAGATGAGAATGCGAGTCAGAGAAGAGGAGGGAGTGTGTGGAAAGGGGAAGAGCAGAGAGATGGTGAAAAGAAGCAAGAGTCAGATAGATGAGTTGTACAGAATAAAAGAGTGGAGAAGGAAATGAGGATAAGCTGAGAATAGGTGTAGGAAGAGGAGAACAGTCAAGAGGAGGTGGTGGAGAGTAGAGAGTGTGGATAGACAGAGAGAATAAATAGACAGAAGAGGGTGTAGGAGGAAGAAAGGGGGATGTAAATACAGGAGAGGAGATAGAGTAGGAAAAGCATCAACAGAGCATTGAGGGGAAAGAGGCAAAAGAAAGGGAGAGTAGGGAAAGCAGAAGAACACCTGAGAACAGTAGAACAGCCAGAGGACATTAGCGGCATAAGAGTGGGGCGAGGGAAGTTCAGTGGTGCGAGAAAAGCTGAGAGGGAAAGAAAGGAGGTGACCCCATGTAGGAAGACAAAGCCTGGTAATGGCTTCAAAACATAAAAAGAGCATTTCTAAAGTGGTGCAGGAGAGACCAAATAAAGGGCTTGCTCCAGCATCATCAGAGCACGGTCATAGGTCACACAAAATGAAAAGCTCCTTTCACAGTGGGAAGGGAATTCGGGCCAACACCAGACACCTGACCACCATCGGAAGACCTACGCATACCAGGTTAGGGTACCTTGAAGGGTCATCCAAACAGAGCAGGCTAGGCTCTGAAGAATTCAGCAATGACCAAGAAAGACACAGTGAAGACGGTACACCACAAAACCTAGAGACTGTGAGCGACTGCTTTACCTGCAGTGGAGTCAGTCCTGAGGTAGGGAGAAGTATGGAGAGGAAAAGATAGAGAACCACAGCCCTAAATATTTTTAATAACCCTAACCCCATCCTGTGTGCCCATTCAACACCTAATATCTACTATGTTTGTATAAAATAAAAGAAGAAGTGAATTGTGGTCGCAAGATATCCATTGATCCAGTGGTTGTGAAAACACAATGTTTTCTATTCCCAGTATATTCCTAGTTGAAAATACAATATGCTCTCAGTTTGACCAACGTGAATACTGTAAGCTTGATGAGGCAAACTACATTCCCAATGTGCAGTAGTCGAGCATGCTATGTCTGACAATCCAAATACACCTCCAGTTTGGAAACACAAAATCACTGCCAGGTTGTACAATCCTGGTATATATTCAGTTTGGGAATCCACCAGAATTTCAACAGTTTGCTCATAATTTGCACTATGCCAATACATTCTTAATTTTACAATGCAGGAATTATTCCAGTTTACAGAATTCCAGTATACTGCCGGGTTGACACTCCTAGAATGCTCCCATTAATTTATATTAGATGTGTAAAACACTAACTCTGACTGTAAGCGAAAAGGAGAGGGGAAAAGTGCAGAGGCAATGGAACCTGACAATGTGTGAGTACGTGCAAAACAACGACGTGCAGGCGTAGGGGGTGCGGACCACAGTCTGAGATGATCAAGTCCAACTTACCAGTTCAGATCGAATTTAACTCAGCAAAGTCTTTGTTAGAGAGATTTTGTAAGCCTGTCATGAAGCAAAGCTAGTTTTCCTCAGCTCTGAGAGAAAAATCACGTTAATTCCAGATGTCTGCCCCAGATGTGTACATAGTTCTTTCGCCAATCCTATTTTTCTTATGGTGCCAGACAGTTAAGGATCTGGATGAGGAGGAGGATCTGAGGAGCCAAGTAGTATCTCCGCACCTTATGCTGCAGGTAACGACGCGGGACAGGCCACAATAAACCAGATGAATAATGCAAAAAGGTTTCAAGGAGATGTGAGCGTCAACTGTCAGGCAGTGGAGGGATTTCAGAGGAGTTGTTAGGTTTTTTCTAGGCTGCTCCCTAGGGATATTTAGTACTGCAAACCAACATATACACTTCTAGTGTGCTTATAGAGCTCATAATCGTTATTTTACCAGTTTGGTCACCCCAGTCAAGTTCCAGTTTAAAAACTCCAAGTTTGCACAACCATAAAATATTTACAATTTGATCATCTTGTATAAATAATCGGGCACATGAGGCGTCAAGATGGATGTCTCATTTCTGGCTTCCTTCCCTTGAGATTGCCCTTGCCCTCTTCAGAAAGCTGAGAATCTAGTATGGCTCGACTCCTCTCTTTCATTGGAGAGCCAGATATCTCAGGTGTCCAGTGCTTGCTTCTTTCATCTGCGGACTCTGAATGGATTATTTTGCCTTTGCACATACAATCCAATTTATGAATGGGTTTCTATCTAGCAGGCTTGATTTCTAAAACGTGTTATACTTTGGCCTATCGAAGAATGCTTTATGCAAACTTCGAAGAATGAAAAATGCAGCTGCAAGGATGTTGGTGAAAGCAGGACGGAGCATATATCGCCAGTTTTACGAGAACTCCATTGGCTCCTGGTGGAGAAACAAATACAATTTAAGACACGGTCTATAGTGCCTCAAGCTTTATACGCCCAAAATGCTAATTGTATCAGTACTAACTCTGTCGCTATGTACCCAAGAGATGTTTATGTTCACCCTCCGCCAGCTTCCTTGCTGTGCCTAAAATGTGAGGGATGAAATGGGGAGGACGCTTGCTTGCCGTACAGGCTGCCATGTTGTGGAACGTACTCTCGATTGATCTATGGGGGATTGAGAATCTGCTGGACATTTGCCATAAAGTAAAGACTTTTCTGTTTCCACCGTAAGTATGTGGGTTGTGAGGGTGTAGGGGAATGGGTCTCTGCTGCTACCTCTATGGGTCATTCTGTACTCTTTAGCGCCTCAATGTCTTTGAGTGTGGTGATTGTTTGCGCTTAGAACGTGTTGGACCATACCATACCATTTCCAACTTGACTAGCTCAGTACATTTTTAATTTACTAGCCATGGTATGGCTGTAGTTGGCAGTTTTCCAGTACACTTCCATTTAGACACTTCCACCATATTCCTAGCCTACACCATCCCAGACTGAAAATTCCATTACGCTGCTAGTTTGACATTCACATTGATCACACATCCAGTGTATTACCAGCTTGACCATTTCAATGTGTTCCCAATTTGACAAAGCCAGGATATTCAATGTTCACAAACCTCAATTATTCCCATTGTAATAATCTCACCATTCACCCATTCAGAAACATGTTACTTGGAAATACCAGTATATTGCCAGCTTGACATTTGGTGTATACTCCTAATAAGAGTAATACATTTTATAACTAGATTCGTAACCCCCGATTATCACAATTTTACACTTTCAATATATTGCCAGTTGGACAATCCAACTACACATTCAGTTTGGCATTCCCAGCATATTCCCACTTCGAAATGTTGGTATAGTCCCAGTTTGGCTAACCCTGTATACTCCCAGTTCAGCAACCCATATGCATTCCTGGTTTACACAATCCAAGTTTGATCTTCCCAATACACACCAGTGAGGAAATCTAAAATCCCTCAGAGTTTGCATGATCCTACTATTTTACAAGTTTGACAAACTCTGTATTCACCCAATTTGGGAACCCCATGATACTCCCGGTTTGATAACCCCAGTATTCTTCCACTTTGCACTAGGTCAGTAGAGTTTACCTAATCGCAGTATATTACCAGTTTTACAACTGTGGCAGTAACCCACTATATGAAATTCTAGTGTATTTCCAGTTTTCACATTTTTTATATTTTATGGCATTTGATCATCCCAGTAAACTCCCAATTCGACAAGTCCAGTATATTTTAAGTTTGCACAATCACAGTACATTCCCAATTTCCCATAATTCAAGAACACCACCAGTTTGACAATCCCAGTACAGTTCCAACGTGAAAATCCAAGTACGCTCTCAGTTTGCATAATCCAAGTATACTGCAAAATTGCCTGTCCAATACCACCCAACTTTTCAAACACATTCTACTGCCAATTTGGCAGTCCATGTGTTCTCTTAGCATTGGGGATGCCACTATTTTCCTGGGAGAGCCTGGTGCTGCTGGACATCTGGTCTAGTCTAGTAGATTAGATGGCCGTCATTGCAGCAGAAATGATTAACTTCAAAATGTGTTTCTGTCCACACACCATATGCAATATTTACAACAGGTTGTTTTCCAATTCTATGTTGCCAGGCGGATAGTGGTATAGTAGGGAACAATACAATCAATATTCACAAAAAGCAACAGATTTCCCCCTCCCCCCGCTTCTCCAATTCGTAGCCTATAAATGCCCTGCCAAGCAGCCAATTTGCTTACTCAGTTACATTATCCAACTTTTTTGATACAAACATATTGAGACAATTTTGTACTCATGATGACATATATTCATCTTGTTATTTCAAAATATTAAAAAAAATCAATATATTAAAAACCTCTTATGTAAAAAAACCTTTTTATAAAAACCATATATCACATAGATTTTAAAGTGCAATGCGTTTAATTGTGCAATAAAGAGGTTAGTTAAATTGCCACATACCATTTTGAAAAAATACAAAAATAGAATTCAAAGCAATATTAAACCATTCCACGAGCATTGCACTCAGGGTGTACAGAAGTTTTTAAGAAGCATAATTCTTTTCTATATTCTCAAAACAGTGTAGTGAGGTCGCGAAGGACAAATTGCTCCATGTTGTTCCCAATTCGACAAGTCCAGTATATTTTAAGTTTGCACAATCACAGTACATTCCCAATTTCCCATAATTCAAGAACACCACCAGTTTGACAATCCCAGTACAGTTCCAACGTGAAAATCCAAGTACGCTCTCAGTTTGCATAATCCAAGTATACTGCAAAATTGCCTGTCCAATACCACCCAACTTTTCAAACACATTCTACTGCCAATTTGGCAGTCCATGTGTTCTCTTAGCATTGGGGATGCCACTATTTTCCTGGGAGAGCCTGGTGCTGCTGGACATCTGGTCTAGTCTAGTAGATTAGATGGCCGTCATTGCAGCAGAAATGATTAACTTCAAAATGTGTTTCTGTCCACACACCATATGCAATATTTACAACAGGTTGTTTTCCAATTCTATGTTGCCAGGCGGATAGTGGTATAGTAGGGAACAATACAATCAATATTCACAAAAAGCAACAGATTTCCCCCTCCCCCCGCTTCTCCAATTCGTAGCCTATAAATGCCCTGCCAAGCAGCCAATTTGCTTACTCAGTTACATTATCCAACTTTTTTGATACAAACATATTGAGACAATTTTGTACTCATGATGACATATATTCATCTTGTTATTTCAAAATATTAAAAAAAATCAATATATTAAAAACCTCTTATGTAAAAAAACCTTTTTATAAAAACCATATATCACATAGATTTTAAAGTGCAATGCGTTTAATTGTGCAATAAAGAGGTTAGTTAAATTGCCACATACCATTTTGAAAAAATACAAAAATAGAATTCAAAGCAATATTAAACCATTCCACGAGCATTGCACTCAGGGTGTACAGAAGTTTTTAAGAAGCATAATTCTTTTCTATATTCTCAAAACAGTGTAGTGAGGTCGCGAAGGACAAATTGCTCCATGTTGTTCCCATTTTTACCAGACTCCGACTATGTTATCTTATTGTTATGAAATCCATTGTATCCCTGTGGGATTCTGGTTATACACTATCCCTCCTTTTTATATTGCAGGATGTAGTAATGATGTGACCCTCAGCGTATCAGCCTTTTCCTTCTAGGATTCACCCATCCGCTGTGATTCCCAGGAAAAATACATAATAGGCCTTCGTCAGGACAATCAAATGTGATTCAAATGAGATCCAGAGTCTTCTCTAACCCAAAAGAGTCTGCTTTTTCTTATTCTATTCTGTGGTTAGACAGAGGACTGAGCTTTCATTTCTTCTAGCCGCTTCCTAATTCCACAGCGTCATCTTCAATTCGTCATCAATGTTTGCCAGGGGGACTATGTCTCTTTTCGTTCTCTGTGTATTCGTAAACGTTTACACCACCAGAGTTGGCAGATTCTTCTCTCTGTGTGTCACTGCTAACACTAACTGCGACCCCGCATAGTTTACCTGACAGACTTTGATAATGAATGGAAGATGATGCTGTGATCAGTTGATGATGATGTGTTATTTATATAGCGCCTTAATTCTTCAGACTATCAGTACTAGGAAACTCTTTTTCCCTTTTGAACGCTTGTATTTTTACAAATGCAATCGGGATACTTTTCTATCACCCTAGCTTTTTGGGATTTGTGGTTACCTTTGCCTAAAGTCAAGTTGGTGGCAGCAGTAACATGTTTACCATTATTTGTGTTTACCACATTTGGCTACTAAACATGGTTAGTGCCCTAAAATGGCCGTGCCACAAGATTTTCACTTGTTCTTTGGCCATATTAGAATTTGTTCTTCTTCCTGCCTTCTAAGGTCAGGAAGGTCTTTATAACGTCATGTGCTTGTCTGGGAAAGCTGCTATTTTTGCGGGCTAGTGAGCTTTTGTGTGTGTGTGGCCCAGCAAGGGGGCTGGGACTGTTTAATCTCAGTCTACTATTGAGGTCGATGTGAAACCAGTATTTGTCCCAGATTGGACAATCACTGGTTGTTTGAATTGTGCTATTTGTGGGCTTGGACTTGCTTCCAGCTTGGATTTTGGATAAGAGGAGGGCGTCTGCATCTATTCTTCAGATCGACAAATAAGCCACGAATCTCTCAATGAAGAGTAAACAGTTGATGACCCCAGGA
The DNA here is from genome assembly GCF_040938575.1 of Ambystoma mexicanum. NCBI lineage: Eukaryota > Metazoa > Chordata > Amphibia > Caudata > Ambystomatidae > Ambystoma > Ambystoma mexicanum. Next base: position 1,001,845,668 of record NC_090922.1, on the reverse strand, counting down.
TGACTCCTGAAGTGGTCTAGTATCCCTTCCAGTGTCCGGCCAGTGAAGCCCTGCTCCTCTGCCTGATCTCTGAAGACCTTGAGTGGTTCTTCAGCCCTTGGACTAGTGGGACCAACTAGTCTTGATGCCTTCTCAAGTGTTCTGGACTGTCCAGTGGACTGAACAGCTTTCGTGTATGCTACCTCACCAGAACAATTGCCATTCTGTATTTGAGACCAGCACTTTGGTGGTCACCAGCGTGTGCCACAATTCACCTACTCCCCGAATTCCTATCTTCAGGGGAACCTGTCCTGGAACAGCTTCTGTGACCATGACTGTAAGGATGCCCGTCATCACCTGGAAATGGTGATCATTACTCGAACTCGCCTTCCTCCATCCTGTGAAGTGTCCTGAAGAGGTCTGTATCATTTAATTCTGCATTTCTTCTCTGTCAGGGATTGCATCTTGCGGTTGTACCCTACCAGAAGAATCCTCAAACCTGCAACTCCTGGGCACCTCTTACCGGAACAAAGGGTGGAAGATTGATCCTCCAGCGACCCACAGATGATCCATTATGACATCTGAGAAAGTAGCAGTCAGAGGTGTGAGCTAGCACATCTGTGCCTGTCCCCCCCTGTCCTCCATATTATGACAGGGAGAATAACGTCCTTTGTCTCTTGTCTCGCCTCCACTCACCTTTGGGTGTTCAGCCTCACTCAGGTATCCTACCCCTGTGTTAGCCTTGGGTCTGGGAGAAAGGAGAGAACACACCTATCCTTGGGCCAATTGTTATTGAACTTTTAATTAGTTTGAAACTAATTACCACCACAAGCCTGTTACATCCTTTTTAAAGAGCTCTCATACCTGCGAGAAACACTGTGTTGGACCCTTTGACTGTTGGGCACAAGGCCCTATTCATCATAGGGTTTGGATTTCTAAAGTTAGGATAGGATTTTGTACTTGTGAATGGTTCCCATCATACTACTACATCTGCTTTACTTACCCGCATTTGTTTGGTTGAGTTATTTGATGAAGTAAATTAAGTGAACATACTGGTGATTGTACATATTTGTACTATAGAGTATTGTGTGACAGTGCTACCTTTTGGATAACCTCTGAGAGCTCCCTGTTCATCATAACTAGGGTGGCCTCCTAAATTCTCCCCACCTGGCCACATTCTACAAACCTATTTTAACAGGCATCTGGCTCCCTGGCTCATGACCTGTCCATGGAGTGCCCCACTACGGTCTCTCTTCTGCTCATGGATCCTTCTACTTCTCATTGTTAATCCTTTGGGGTTTGTTCATCTGATCCACATGCGTCCTATCTACTTCTGTACTTGGGACCTGTTGGAATTATGTACTCCGATCTCCGTTAGCGCTTCCCTACAGATCCGAATATGGCAAAGCTATGAAGATCTGTTTTACTTCCTTCCTCCTTCCATTTTTTGCACCACAAATTGACTGCATTTCACTGTAAAAATCCTATCACTGTATATATGCACATTCTTGTCCTACCCCAGTTTATTCAGTCTGATAATCCCACTTTATTCCAATTTGTCAACCTCTGCATATTCGTGCTTTGCATAAACCCAGTGTACTTCCAGATTGACCACACACATTTGGACATTATTGGTTTTCAGAATGACATTCCAGTATTTTCCTAGGTTCAGTATGCTTACAATAGGATGAGACATGAATCTGAAATGGGTGACTCACGCTCTGATTTATGTATAAATGTTGATTAACTTTTGTTCTCAAAATTTGAGGAAGTAATGAAATTTGCAAATAGTGTGTTGCAGAAATCCAAAGAATTCCTGCTGTGGACAGCTGATGCGTGTTTCGACCTTGTGGTCGTTTTCAAGGACTTTCTCCTATGAATGGTAAATAAGGTTTCATAATCCCAGTACATTCCCAGGTATAACATTTCAGTAGAATTATTCGAGTTTGTCACAAAGTACATTCATATTATGACACTCCCAGTCTACAACTAGATTGCACCATCCCAGTAAGGACACAGTGGGCCTCATTATAGGGCTCAATGGGAATGGGGAAGCCACATGCACCGGCACCATTCGTGAATGGTGCCGGTGCATGCGGCAAGCTGTGCTCGCGGGTCCGACCTGGCGGGCAGAAATGCACCGACGAGTGTGTGGGAGGAGGGGGTCTTGGAACCCCCGCTCCATTCTTACACTTCCTGGGTAGGCCCAATTACAGCTGCTTTTCATTCAGGGCCCCGGTCCTGGAGCACCCGCACAGGAATACCCCTAGGAACTGTGACCCGCTTGAAGACAGCATAAAACTAGAGTTGAACAAGACTCCATTTTGTGGGCACCGACTCCATTTTGTTATTTCTTAATAAAAGGCCAGTCATGAAATTAGAACGCAGGCCTGCAGCTCTCCCCGCCAGGCATGGTCAACGAACAAGCTACTCCCCCCACCTCCTCCCCTGTGCCATCTCTGTAGTCATCCGGTTCTCATGGGAGACTAGCCGCGATAATGCAACAAACTTTACACTGTATCTTCTGTCTTCCGTCTTACCTCACTGACCCTGCCATGGCCCAGCACAGGGACTGACAACAGAAGTCGTTCATCTCCACAAACCTGCCCCACTTAACAGACCCAGGTATTAAAGAATTCCAGCCCCAGATCCTTTGAACATGGTCAAATAATTAAGAATGTTCTTTAAGTATGTTCTATTTGTTTGCACCTTTAAATCAAGGTGTCTTTCTTCACAGAACCAGATAATGTTGGTCATGAACTGTTTCCACATTAAAATAACAAGCACCTGAGTGTATACTATATTATATGTATAACCAGAATTATTAATGATAGATTCCAGTTTTAAATGTGGTTTGTATTAACATGTAGAATGTAGTTTAATAGAAATGGATTGCAATAACAAAATGCATAACAGAACATAACACTGTACATGCCAGCACAAACCTACCTCGTTTTAAGTTCAACGTAAATATATGCATGATATTGTGTAAAAACAATATGGCAACCAGTTGGCATAACCAGTATGATTTTACCATGACAATATATGTTTGTGGCTACATTCAATTCATTCATTGTGGCTAAAGTAATGAACTGTTCAATTTAGTATGGACAATGGAGGTCATTACGACCCAGGCGGTAAGTACACCAACTTTACCACCATGGTGTAAACTATGTTTACACCATGGTGGATGGCGGATTTACCGCCCCATTCCAAGGTGAGTGGGGCGGTAAATCCCCATTTCCCATTTACCCTTCCCCATTCCCATTTTTGCCCCATAGGGCATAATGGGAGTGGGGAAGGTGCTAATTACCGCACCGTAAATTACGGTGCCGTAATTAGCACCAAGGTGGGTTAGCGCCATGGATTTTAACGCCTGCTAAAAGCAGCCGTTAAAATTGGAATCAGGTGTTAAGGGTTAACGACAGCGTTAACCCTTAACGCCTGGGTCGTAATGACCTCCAATGCCTTGAGCATATACGACTTATCATCGTGAGTTATGTAGCCATGAGAACACTCAGTCAGGTAGAAAAGATGATATGCTTTAGATGAATATAATCAGAATGTAATAAGCCACATGTAAAAAGCCTTTGTGGAAAAACAGCTCCTGACGGCCCTGTTTTCCCGTTCATTGCAGAACTACACCACAAAGGTGTTTCGATTCCCCTCCACCTTTCATAGTGATAGAGCAGGTCAGCAGAGATTTAATGATGTTTAAACAAATGGTGTTTAAACCCCACAAGAAGACTTATGACCTGTGTGGTATGTGCCTCTTTGTTACGTAGGGCCTCATTACAACTTTTGCGTAATGGGTTAACAGGCAAAATTACGAGGTCCCCTCATGGGACCCGGTAAGGACGTCTGGTAAACCAGGCATCGTTACCAGGTCCCGCGAGGGGACCAGGGAGCTAACAACGGGCCGGTCGTAATCGTCCCGTTGTTAGCTCCCGCTCCCATTCCCATTGAGCCCTATAAGGGCTCAGATGGGAATGGGGAAGGTCCGGGCCCGGGTTCCCAAAGGAAGGAATTACCGGGCCCTCCAAACTCGGAATGGCCCGGTAATTCCCCATTCTAGGAACCCGGACCCGGTTTTGGTGGCAGCCATGCCGCCAATAGCGGCATGGCTGCGGCCAAAGCCGTAATGATGCCCCTAATCTTTTAATGTGTAATTTAGGCCTTCTTAGATTTAGAGCCCTCTTTCTTGTTTATTAGATGGACATTCCAGATCACGCAATGACCTCAAAAGTTTCACTCCTTTAATCAGTATATTTTGTATTATATCAACACACAGTTAAGCCTGTCAATCAATGAATTAAAAATTGCATTTAATAGCTGTATTTGACCTGTGCCCAATGATAAATTAACCTGTACTTGAGAAACATCTCTCCTTTGGTGTCTAAGCTCATAGGTCACAGAGCAGGCTGGACAAAGCAGATTATGGTATTGAATGAATGAGATTGTGGGGCCACAAAGGCAAATGTCAAATAGTTATTTAATTTGAACATCACAACAGTTGCCGATCCCACATACCATTTCGATGAGCACAGCTGACCGATTGACCTGAGAAGCATCATCACAACACCACGTGCTCCTGAGCCAATTACAGCCTTCGACCCTATGGCACCTATAGGTGTTCACCCCTACTGACCAAACCCAACTGTTCATGTGCCCCCTAGGCCTTCCCTCTGTTCGATGATGATAAAGCTGTATAAGAGTATGATGGTAAAGCTGTATAAGAGTAATTTGTAACCTGTTTTCTGCAGAGCGCTCTTGGCGTGAACAGAGTATATTCTGCTTGCCCTATTTTAGATAAAGCCTTTTGATATAGCCAGCACTTGGTCTTGGTCTCATTCCCTCCAGAGAAGTGTCCTGATTTACTTAATTAGGAGAATTAACTGCATTTTTGGAGGCCTCTCACTTTCACGAGCACAGCTCGTATTTTGGTGATCTGGGAACTATGGTACCGGCATGCTTACCGGTACCGTAGTTCCCAGACTGCCATGCTTATAATGAGGCCCACTTTGTATATTTTGAGAACACATCCAAATTGATAACCCCAGGAAACTGTACGGAAAAATCCTGAATGAGTTTTAAATGTCAAAAGAGAAATCTGCCACAGGATAATCCCTGCTAGTGCACCTCAAACTGAAAGGACACCACACCTATTCCTACACCCCTTAGAATATAGTGCCAGACTATCTGATTGGCCTTGGCATCCATGGCTTGAGCTAGGGTTTTCCAATTAATTGGTTAAAAGAGTGGCTACAAAGACATAAATTGACAACAGCTGTTTTTCTGGTGCCTAAAAAACTGTCATACCAGGACCACTTGTGTAGGGTTGTACACTTGCTTATATCCCCCAGATATTTTTCAGGAGATCACCATCAATTTTTGGTAGAGAGAGTATTTTTCCCTAATGATTACATTTTTGGTGAATTACACATTTGTCAAAAATGCTGTATTTATGAAATGGATAAACAAAAAGTAGGGTTGTCCCTTGTTGCTGCTGTGGATTAGGGGACAGTATACTATGATTGAACAAAAACAAAAGAAATCCACATATATAGATCAATGTAGTTTGAAGGTAATTATCTTTACAATTTGGATAGACTTGTTCTTGTGCTCAAGGAGTCACCAAGAGGAAAAAGGAACACAAGTATGTCTACAATTTGTCAATATTTATCAAGGAGACAAAAAGACAAAAATGGGTTTAGGTAATTAATGTGAAAACAAATAAACCAATGAGTGATTGAAGGAAAATATTTACAAATGAAATATTTTTACAAAAAAGACATTTTTGTAATAACAACAAAAAATAAATAAATTGGTAATAAAAAAAAATCAATTAAATGATTGAGCATTAACATCCAAGGTAGCATTAACCAACATAGAGACACATTGAATAGAATTAGATCATCATGTGTGTACCCCAGTAGTCAACCTAACTTTTGCTAGACTGTAGTGTCAGAGTCATAATTTTGGGAATCCTGACTAGTTAGTTATAAAGATGTAATGGTCTTGTTTATATTCATGATCAGGACTTGATCATGTCTGGTAAAATTGACAATCTGCCAACGTGTGTGCCAGTATGTCTAGATAATGATATATACAGTGCTTCATAACTTGGTAAACAATAGTTTGTACATAGAAAAGGAAAGGAGTAATTATAATGAGCACTGTATCACGTTTCAGCTTGCCGAATTGGCGGCATCAATGTTCAACCTTCCTCTGGGCGAAACAACCTCAGGGTCCTAGAACAAAAGGGGAGGCAGAAAAAAGAGATACATGTATGTATCAATAGTACCTGGGCGACAACACAGAGATTTATTTTCCTATCAGAACAATCTAAACAACTGCTAAAAAGCATTTTGAAGGAGGTCAACTTAATACTCACCCTGTAACTCAGACAGGGGTGCGTGAGGCGTGTGACCTTGTGTCCGGAATCACAGAGTTCATATGGGCTGGCTTGGCTGACTGAGGGTATAGTTATTGTGAAGCTATATAGATTTATATGGCTGAGCTGCCTAGAGGCACAATGCTTAGAGTAAGAAGGCAAACAGATTGGTATATTACATTTGGCGCCTAGTAAGAATTACTTACTAGGCGCCAAAGGTAATATACCAATCAGTTTGCTTTCTTTCCTTTGGTGCCTAGTTTAAACTTGCCTGAGACCTGGGATCTATTGTTTTTTCATGTGTACGCATGTCTAGAATGTGAAGTTTATAACAGAATAGGATGTGTTCATAACATTTAGCAATTGTGTACATTTGGATACCACACATAGCCGTTTCATAGATTAGTATTATAGCTGGATCTGTTTCTGTGATGTTGGAGTGTCTGTAAAATTAACTACATTATTAGATGTAAATATTGCATTCTATGCCCTGTACTGGTTAGAACATCTGAAGGGATGCAAATGGCCTGGCAGTCTTTCTTCACTACCTCTGTGTCCAGCACTAATCGATGCTTCACTTGAATTGAGTCAAACCATGTACTAGTGTCACTAGTATCTTTCTCACTGTAGCTTCTGCACTTTGCAGTGTAAACATAACCTGCTTCCCACTGGTTTCAGTTTAGCATATATCCTCCTCATGGCTCAGGTGACTCACTTATTTTTTACGCCAGCTGCTCCAACACTACCACTCTTGATACTAATGTCTCATATCCTCTAGGTCCTTGGAAGCCAGGGGAATGCTTACATGGCTCCTGATGTTTTTTTCCCATCAGCCCCTATAGATCCATCAGCAGCACATCTTCCACCACTACCACTGAACCTTTGCTGTTTCATGTATGTTCTCTCAGTTCCTGCATGATGGATTCGGCATTTCTGCTGTGTGGAGCATGTAGTACGTGGTACACCATAAAGAATGCAAAAACAATAAAGTGTAGAATCCACTGATCTACATTATGAACGACTCGCTCACGCACTGACCAGATCCTGACCCTTCCAAAGAACCACACGCTACACCCTGATGATCTAGAAAACCTCCTGCCTGATCACCCATATGCCCTTCATTAGAAAGATTACTGAAAAGACACTCATGCTCCAACCATATGAAACATGATCATCCAGTTAAATATCTTCCATTATGACCAGTTTATCTTCTGTGCCTGATGCAACTCCAACAACACCACCATTCAAGTCTTCAATGACACACTCCATCTTATAGAGTAAGCGGATATCTTCCTCCTGATCTTGCTCAGCCTCACTGCAATACTTGAGCCATTTGACCATGAAGCACAGCTGAACACTCTTTCCACCAGTATGGAATTTGACACTTCAGTCATTCACTGGTTTGACTCCTATCGCACTTATCAACACCAGCTCAATTGGATGGACAATTGCAAATCTCATGAATGTGACCCATGTGATGTGCAACAAATGTCCATCCTCTCACCATCAAGTTTGTGTGTGTCATTCGGACTCCTTCATGGCACATTGCCATACTTGTCAGATCTGGCAGCATGATCCCTTACAAACATGTCTTTAGAGGATGTAACTTCTAAGTAATGTGTCATGCACCGAGTCTTTCTGGTAAAGCAAAATGGATGTACAGACCGATATAAGAGCCTTTATGGCTGAAGGTCCACCAGGATACACCAGCGAAGGCCCATAAGCAAATGTTACGTCCAATGTAACAGGAAGTAAAGCACCAACAATAGTAAACCCCTGAAAAGTTCCAGATGGGAAGGATCAAAGTATGTATGTCGTATGGATGTACGCTGGGCTCCAGATAACATTTTGCAGCAGGAATATTTTACTCCATGTTTTTTGAAGTCGGCAAAAAAGATTTGTTTAGATAATAAATACTAACTTCCATTTCCCAATGGGGCATTGTTGATGCAAGTAAAATATGTTGTAACTCTAAAACTGAAATCCTTTGCAATCTGTGCTACTTTTCATCTAATAATTCATCCAATTTAAGATGCACTTTTACCTTAAAATTCCTCTTCAGATCAGCCAGTAATATAGATCCTATCTGTGTCACTGCTCTTCTGGCACCAGATATTTGAATAATTCTATGGGGCTGTTTGGTTGCGAGCAGGGGGCCGGACCCTTTTTTGTTGAGAGTATTTTTACTCCCTGTTTTATTGATGGGAGTATTTGCCTCTTTTTAGGGGGTAAATGTGGCTGGCATGTACATTTTTCTGTAGCGCTGGATCTATGAAAGTGTATGGGACAAACATAGCTGGAAAGTACTGGATCATTGTGCAAGTAAATGAGAGGGTATAAGGTTGACGAGGGTGAGAAAGGCAGTTTCTCATGATCACCATTTGTTGTAGTATTCTATAAGTAGTGGGGTCTTCAGATATCCTTGCTGAAGTGCTTGAAAGAGGGGGCCACCATGACAGTATTAAACACGTTGTTCCAGAGGTTGAAAGCATAGCAGGATGATTCTTGCTTTCTAGTGTTTACTTCATTCACTTCCTGGTTTCCGGTCTGGAGATGATTTGGCGACTGCTGATGCAATTGATCTCATGAGTCTCTCAGCCAAGTATGACAGCGTCCTGGTAATCTGTTCTTTGTTAGTAATGCGAGCAGTTTGGAAGATGAATGTGATTTTAGATGTCCAACCAGTGATGTTCCTAGAGTGTGGAGATGATGGGGTTAATTTTATTTGGTCCTGTGCTGAGGCAGGCTGCAATCTTTTCAACAGAAACTGTACTGGTTACCTGGCCACCCTCTGATCTCGGGCCCAGGTTCCCCGCCAATTACACACCTGCACTGCCACCCTGGCAACCACTGCACTTAGGGACTGTTCTCTGTATCCCTACAGTCCCCCACCAGCACTTGACACCTGATGTCTGCACTTACCCTTGCCACCAGCTGGCCCTACTTCTCTCATTGTTTTATTATTTGTTTACCCCATGTACTGCACTGTTCCCACCCCTCCACTCTGCACTTTTCCTCTTCCCCTGCACTTGCGCCATCTGAATGACAACTGGCCTAGTAGGATCGTTTATCTTCCCTCTGTTTCCCCTTCCCTTGCTGCATCTCGCCTTGAAACACTTGTGTATAGGCACGTTATAAATGCCATATCATATCATAACAGCTTTCAGTGGGTCCAGGGATGTGTCTGGAACACCTGCAAGTATGGCATTAGCACCATTCGGTTAAGGGCAGCACTGCAGCAAGAACAATGTTTTTGAGGTTTGAGGTGAGGATGATGGCTTACAGTTTGAGGCTGTCTTTTTCCTCTTTACGTTGTGTGTTTTGAAGCCTGTCTGATGGCACAGTGAGTAGAGCACTCGTTTTTACATCTGTGCAGAGCCTGCTGACGCAGGTTAGAATCCCTTCAGGGCCAAACTCAGCCTTTCATCCTTCTGAGGTCGATAAATGAGCACCAGACACCGTGGGTAATTATAAGCAGCGCCAGATGCCCGAGGGTTTGTAGCGCTATAGACTTTGCACTCAGAGTTAAAAAACAAAATGTTTTAATGTTGTATGTGCGTGCTTTGGTTATTAGAAAAAAACCTTTTGCACGAACACCATTCAATAACATTAAAAACATTCAGTATACAAACATTACATTTATTCCAAGAATACAAGTTAATTCGTATCACACATTTTCAATACAAATGTTTTTTAAATACCAATCACTAAAAGTTATCCTAAATGTGTTTTATATTCTAACGTTCATAACAAAAGTCTTTACAACATGCTTTAACCATCAGTTTATCGCAGCAAGATGAGATAAATCAGTTAAATCAGTGATAATTTATGCAGTTGTCCTGTATGTATTTATCAGTTATACCACCATATTCACTCTTCCAAATATAATAGGCTCCCACAGTTATCACCAGAGGACTGGCAGAGTATATCGCAGCCCAAAAATTGATTGATAGATGTCAGGTCTCTTACCAGAGTTCAGTAGCCTTGTATATACAATTGGTTCAACTAGGGGCAGCCAGTCAATATATGTCTAGTGGTTTCCAGACTACTTTTACAGAGTCAGCATTTTCTGTCCTCAGCTGGGATACCTTCCCAGGCTCCAGTATATTCCTACCAGGGTAGTATGTTAAAACTGGGCATTATTATATAGCACGTAAGGTCAGAACTGCTATGTTTCAGGAGATAATCACATGCACTCCCTATGTTAAACCCCTGGCTAGCATGCTTTCTATATGGCGTTTTAGTGCTCAATGAGTTCCCACTCAATGATATGTCCCAATGTTGAGTTTTTGTTCTTATTTAATGTAAAATGTATCCAGCAGCTCTGGGTCCTCATACAGAGGTTCCAAGCAAAGGTACTCTAGCAGTTATTCTAATGCTATAGTTATGTTTTTCATTAATGGGTTGCTATTTCTTTGTTATTGTGTTTCTCTATCAAATCCATCATCGCATCCTCTGCTGTGTTCTGCATTTTAAGCTTAATATGTAGTTTGCAGTGTTGAACCTGCCACAGGACCCTTAATAATGTAAGTCCAAACTCACATCTAATAGCCTCTATGGGTACTGATCTAGGACGTCTCAGAATTGGTCGCCATAGCTTTCCTTTCAGTCTACTAAACCATTGAGTGTGAACTTCACTGAGCACCTCCAACACATATAAAATGCTTGGAATTATGCCCGTCCTGTATATCTGTAGATAACCCTTTAGCGAATGGCCACCCCTACTAGCAAGAAACTGTTTGACAATGTTCCATTTACTAAATATCTATTTTGTGTATACTTCTTCATATTGTTTTATAGTGGGGTCTGAAAAAATGGTCAAGCCTAGATATACGTTTGATGGAACAACCTCAAGTTCTGTCCAGTTTATTTTCCACTTAAACTTTAATTTGCTACCTCGCAGGGCTCCAATTACCATCACCTTTGTTTCTGTTAAGTTTATCTCCATATTAATTTCTGTGGCGTAGGTATGCAATGCTTTAATTGATCTTTGCAAACCTATCGGAGTACTGTCCAGGACCACAGTGCCATCTGCATAGATAAGCCATTGTATTTCTACCCTTCCTAACACCGGGCGGAAGCCACGTATTTCATTAATGGCTTTAGCCATGTCTGCTAGGTATAAGTTAAACAGTACTGGTGCTAATACACAGCCTTGTCTGAGGCCAATGTTTGTCTTTATGGCCCTAGTTTGAACCCCCCCTCTGCGTCCAAATGATCTTCACTGTGTTCCTGGTGTGCATTGCCATTGCAAAGTGCAGTAGTAATGGGCACATTCCCCAGTTCCTTAATTTTGACCATAGCCGTGATCTATCTACTGTATCAAAAGCGGTACAGTAATCCACATAATATATGTATAACTTATTCCCCTTACTAGCTTTAACCCCAGATATTAGCTAATGCAGGACTAGTATATTATCCAGTGTCCCCATACTGGTTCTAAACCCTGTTTGTTGTCTTGACAGTAATCCTTATCCTTAGCTCCTGTCCTGTCCTCTAGGGCCCTAGTCATTGCTTTGTGTCTGTATCTTGGCCGATCAACCTCCTGGATAGTGTTATGGCCTCTGGCTCTGGAGAAGGTTGATCCCACTAGCAGATAGGTAGATCCTCCCTCCGCCACAGGCTTCTTCTGGGAAGGATTGTATCCGCTTCTACATGGGTGCTTACTAGGGAGTTCTGGGGATGAACTGATGGCCTAACCACTTCCTCCCTGCTCTTATATCCAACCCATTCTCTTTAGTCTCCCTCTATGTTTCTGGGAATATAGTGCCCCACTAGCTCTGTTACTTTAGAGGATATAATGCCCCCGACTCGCTTCACTAATTTAGGTGATCTTCTCTTCTAGAACTCTCTACATTGCCTGTGCCAGTCTCTGGGTCCATGTCTTTATCATGCCCCCTCCAGCCCTTAGTCTTAACCTGGCATCTGTGTGTGATTCCCTGCACACAGCCTGTCCTATTATCTGGTTCTGTTCCAAGCTGTCCCTCCTGGTAATAGTTTCTGTGCTCCTTCTGCTCTTCTCACAATCTAACTACTCCACATCCAGAGTTCGAGGTCTAGCTCCCTTTATATTGTGGGCTGGTTGTGAGGATCGGGCTCATTTACTTCTTGGCCTCCAGGGTTCCAGTTGCCCTTGGCCGAATGGAGCCATTTACTGCCCATGTGCTGATGCCCACTCTAGGGGGCTGTGTGCCGTTTTTGTCCACCTTCTGCGTGTGTCCACCATATTAAAGTCGGGGAAGGGACTCATGGGACTGGCCCAAAGTTTGTGTGCCCATTTCACCGGGAATCTCCTCTTCTCCATGTCGGCCCTGCACAGCAGTTGTCCACATTTGCACATCAAGCACATGCACCTACTCCCTGTCCTCTCTGGTAAATCAAAGAACGCGTGTTTTTCTCTCTGCAGCCCCTCTCACCTGACGTGTTGAAGTGGACTCTTTTTGCTCATGGTTTTGCGGACTGAGCCCAAAATATTTGGTGACTGTTTTTTGTTTTTTTTCTTGCTAGCTGCCTGCAAACTGTCAGATGTGTGTTTCAATGAGTTTTTCTTCTTCCAGAATATCTCAGGGACCCCTGACTGGCCATTTACTCCTCTGAAAGGATATCTTTAAGGGACACGTATTATTTCTGGGGTTATTGAAGATAAAGCTGTTAACCTGAGTGGTTGCTACACTTATAGACTACTAAGGCACTTATTTTGCGAAGGTCATCCCACTTAAGAGCACCTAAGGAAGTCACATAGATCCATAGAGCATTAACGTCAAGCACGTGTGTGTGTGTACTCGTTCCGTAATGCACTTCTTCCTAATTCTTTCTGCAGTTTGCCCTCATATTTAATTTGAAAATGTGAACACATTGTGCCTTTAGACCACATGTCCTCGCAAAAGGCAATACGTTGTGCGCTTTTTGAGATTCACCTGAAAACAAAACCATGAGAAATGTTATTGAAAAACAACCAGGGCCAGTTTTTGGTCAACATAAATTTACTAATGAGTCTTGGAAACCTAGGGCCGGTTCACGTATCACATTATTCCTGTGCATACTGAGACGTGCATTATCTCTTCCTGTGCACATATGTGAAATGTGTACAATGTATGTATGGTTTCTTTTTTGAGGGGGATTGCTCATGTATTTTCTATTTTCTGTAAGGAATATCTTTGCTACTCAGTCTCCTGACTAATATATCTTGGGCCTTGTGGAGCACTGTGTATATTATTCTGGAGTGGTACTCTATGAGATATGCAAGCAATGCCAAATGATCATCCTTTCTCAGCCGCAAAACTTTCTGTGGAATTGGCCCCGTTTTGGCTCCTATCCTCATTGGCTTTGCTTATTCATGGGCATTTCTGTTGTACGTGTATTTGTGATGCTACAGTGGGGCATGTGCCTGTTTCAGCCTTCCCTCTACCTGCATGTGTGACCGGGCGATTTCCTGGCAACCAGATGTTATTCCCATCCCACTTGGAGAAGTATGGCCCATGCTCGAGTGGCCTTTCACAATAGGTGCAAGTCTTTTTAATCAAAAATCATTTTGGAAATCAGGACTATGTTAACATTATGCATTATGTACACATGCAATGACAGAATTATATGTGCTCATGTCTAATCTACAAAACTGCCAAAGGATGAGATTTTATCAAAATACAATACTAATAATATGAGCTATTCATAAGCTATGGCATTGGTTGAGGATTTATAAATAAGTACATCAGAAACTGAAACAAAGAGTGTCTCTTCACATAGCATCCCTCTGGAGTGTGTGTGTTTGTGTGTGTGCACAACGGTGTGTGTGTGTGCGCGCATCATGTCTGTGTTCATCGTATCCGAAATAATAATGAACTGCCTGTTCTGCTTACGATTCTGCAGAATGGTCCGGGAGTGCTTGTGGATTCCCTAGTCTGAGAGTCATGGGGATTTTTTGCCAGTGACTTGTCCTCTGTGCCTTTGAAAAGGGTGATTTCGGTGGTTTCAGTTGTTTGAAAGGCAGTGCCACAATTCTACCCCGGCTGGTACTGTTGGCAGTGGCGGCCCAGCTGGTACTCCTCGAAGGAATCATGGCAGCTGGTAGAACACAGCATTGTCTCGGCTACTGTGTTCCCTTTGCAATAGTAAATGCCTCAGCTGCTTCATATATAGCTATTTATTTATTTATTTATTTATAAGGAATATAATCCTCTTGAAAGAGTGGGGAAGGAGACACATGTAAGAGAAAATGGCTGGGGGAATAGAGCGAACCACCAACTTTAGTGCAAGGGGAACAGATCTAAAAGCATAACATTACACAATAATAGTATTCGAGGAGTAGTCTTTTACCCCCATGGGGGATTTTTGGAACTGATAATAGATGTTTATTGTTACCCAAATTAATTGTGCTAATTATATTGGCCTTGGAAGGGTGAAGGACTGTGTGGACCTGTCGGGATTCTAACCTGTGACCATGAGGTCAAGCACAGATTCAGCTGGTGATGAGCATTGGCGCATTATGCCCTTTTGTGGGCTTAGATGGTCTTTACAGTATTTAGGGCCCTTGTGCCAACAAGCTGAGTACCTGAAATGTACCTGTGTTTGTTTGGGTTAAGGAACAGCCATGCTGCCCTATTCTGGATTATTTGTGTGTTACAAAGGGATTGATTTAGGAGCCCTGAATTCCAAGTCCAGCATAGAAAGTGGTACAATAGTCCAACTTCTCAAAGACTAGGGTCCCGGCCAAGCCTAGCTCCTCGTGACTATCTAGTAAGGGTTGAACCTACCAATGCATATGATGTTGGTATCGGCACGTAATAGTTAGGTTGTTTATTTGAGCAATGATTGAGAAATGAGCACTGAGTGTGGTGCCAAAGGCATTTAGAAGTGAGTTGCAGGGGTTTTAGGGAAGTTGGCCAGGAAAAGGCATGTCTACTGGATCCCTGTTCTGGAGCCGTTCAGCCAGTACAAACTGTGGATTCCATCCAAGCATCATATATTTTCTATCCATCCCTAGGCAGATCGTTGACTGTGAGTCATTCAAATAGAGCAGGAATGGCATTCCAATGAGGTCATCCACACCACTGCATATCGTCCTAGCCAGTGCAACGTTTGCAGGCAATTTAGGTTGCCAGCTGCACAGGGTCTCTTGCTGGAAGCCAAGTCATACCAAATGCATGTACCCTTTCCTCTTTTTAGCTAAACAAGTATACGATAACAACATTGCCTCTATTTCGATATATGCTTGCAATACATTGTTAATACCTCACCTAGAGTGCTAATCAGTCTTCTAACCTGTAAATGTCAGTGTAGAACAAAATATCAAGATTCATTGTTTCACAAACCTATAAGTGATCAATTCCGCAGACTGCTGATGGAGAAAATGGCATACCTGGCAAGTTATTTATTTATATTTTTAAAGCGCTCACACAGCCCGGGGGCATCGAGGCGCTGTTACAGGAATATGTCTTAGTTGTGTATTTATAACGCGCTTAATACCCAGAGGTTTCTAAGCGCGGACCGGGGATCGAACCTGTGTTGCTTTGTGTTGTTTTGTTTCCAAGAGGCAAGCACGTTGCAGCTGAGCTATCCTCCCGGGACAATGCAGGTAACGATTTGATGATGGCAATCACAGCTTACTTACTTACTCTTTTTTTTTATTTATTTTAATTATGGTTTGAAACAAATTCAACCTTTCATTATGTACATAACCATTCATAAAGTACTCCATACATACAAAGGGTTTAAAACCTTCAAAACAGCAAATCATTGATCATTAAAAATACTCATAATACACAGTACATTTTTCATTAAAAAAATAAAACAGAAAAGAAAAGAAAAACAGCTTGAGTATGACCCTTAACCAGCCTTACACAAACAGTCTTAACAATTGTAGCTGCCTCATTCCAAGAGAAACTAGAAACTGCAGCATCTTGATTAATGAAAAGAGATAACATATCATCAATATAAGCTGTCCAACTCAATGCACTGATAAATCCTGTAGCAGCAATCATAGATGACCTTGTACGGCCCACTAAACGAAGAGACCAAATAAAAAATGGCCCTCAACTGAATGCATTTCATGAAATTCATATTTCCTAAAATATGTGACACATAGTTGAGACAGCGCCCTACAATCAAGCACCCAGTGTTGAACTGTGTCAGTACCATTTGTGCAAAATCTACAACTAACTTGCTCCTTTGGGATTAGACCAAATCGAGCCAGCAAACTTTTAGTCCCAATTGTATTCCACTGAAAACAAAGGACGCTCAAACAGGTTGCTCTATCCGGGTAAATACTAAGGAAAGGTGCTAATATAGCCACACATTTGTGTTCTCTGTGCAAATGTTGGTGGGAACTTTAGGAACGTAGAGATTCCTGCATTTTGATCCAATCCCAACTAAACAGTCTAGACTTTACTTTCATGGGGTTATAACATATTTCCTCAGTTGAATTTCCTATGTCATCCATAATACCAGCACACATAAGTTAGTTCAGGATTTATAATGGTTATATAATGGTTATAAAGGGTGTGATTGGTAAAAGAGATGTCTTTTGAAAGCATGCTGGTATTTATTGCTTTGCCTTTTATAGATTATGCAATTAAATAAATTATGGCTTGAAACAAAAAGTGTGTTTCTGTATGTTTTTAAATATAATGCATTAAATACAATGGTTGAAAATGGTGAAGATCTTTGACTTACTCTTGGAGAGATACTATTGTGACAAATTGGCTTCTGCTCTGCAGGAGTACAAGGATAAGTAGAGGCGAAAGCGCCTACTCAGGCCTCACACTTCTACAAACTAAGAGCCAACCATCATAAAGGTAAAACAGGCACAGTTAAGAGACAGACATTCTTCACCTTTTGTGGTAACGTGCCGAGGGAAGGCTATACTGTGAAAAGGGGTGTGAAAGTGGTTCAGTAGCAATCTAAACAGTGAAGTATAGCAGTTCAGAATGAAGCAATGTGCAATCAAGGTGGCATACAAATATTTACTTTATTCAAACACACCATGTACAATAATAACTAATAGAAAATACTGCAAAATCCCACCCCTTCAGAAAGAACAGAGGATATGAAGGATAGAAAAGAGAGACTAAAATGGCCTATCCAGTCTCTATGGCCCAAGGATTGACATGGGGGTAGATTTCAGCCAATTATGCCTTTACAAATGTCTTGGTGGTCCCATGGAGTCAAACCAGGCTTATCAGAGAAGTTTTGGGTTCTCATCGTTTAGAGGATGCAGTAGTCGCGATGGTCCAGCAGCAAGCTGACATCATGTAGGGGTCGAACAAAAGGCACTCAAGTGGACTCAAGCTGTGAGGATCGGGCGTCCATCGGGCTTGGTTCGGCGGTTGAGGATCTATGGCGGTTGAGTTGGTGCCAGGATGCACAGGTGAGTCATTTTGATACAGAGGCTCGGAGGTCACTGTTCGGGAGTCACTAGTGTCAGATTGATTTACTTACAGGAGCGGTGATGAAGATGCTGGTGCGCTGAACAGTGAATCAATAAATACACGGCAGCAGTACTTGGTTCGAGCCGAGGCAACAACATGCTTCAGCTGGCATGGTGCGGCAACGATCAGAGTCGAACAGGAAACAGCGGTTTGGAGACTGATGAATGCCAAAGGCAGCTTCGGAGGATCCTGGAGGATTGCTCAGTGTCGAACATGCTCAGATCACGGCTTGCAGTGGGTCAGAGTCAAAAACATAGGGGTCTTGGCTGTTCAAGCATTCAGGAGATGTGAGTCCCACTCCAGGCTCTCAACATGGGGGAGGCTGGCACACACCTTCAGGGGTCATGCAACACAGTGAAGGCCTAGTCAACAGAGTGACTGGCAGAAATACATGTATTGGTTCATCAGCAGAGTACACCTCCAGTGGTCCATGCCAAGGGTTGGAGAACAGGACTCACCTCTGCATTAGAACACCTGTGTCCACCTCACAACTTGAGGACTTCAGAAAGGACTGCTCTATCAGCAGTGTCCACTGAACTCTTCTTCCAGGGTTGGATTCCAGTGAGAATTCAAAGAAATGGTGTGAAACCCCTTTCAAATGTAAAATACCACAGGTGAGTGGACTAAAGCTAACCTGTTTTAGAGGCCCAATCCCTGCTCTTGGAATGAGTGCCCATTTTACATCACACCCAAAATGCTTTGTGCTTTCTGCTACAGGAAGTGAAGGGGACAGAAGAGAGAGCGAGGCAAAGAGAAACAAGATGGCAGAATACCCCTCCCCCCACCTGTACACATATCTCCTTGGCTACACTAACCCCAACCCCTTCTCTTCTCTATAGAATCAAAGGCCTTTAGAAATGCAACACCCTATTGTGAGGTCTAGCCTTTTTGTGCATGGCTGTGCACTTTGATTCCAGTTCCCAGGCCAACTTCCTGTGGAGCAGTTGTCCCTGTGGAAAGGGTGTTATCTGCCTTTACAATGAAACAAAGAGAGGCAAAAAGTTACAGTCCATGTCTGGAATGAATGTACATAAACCTTCCATGGCTGAACTGGGTCCACAGGACTTGCACCTGCTTGATATTAATTTAATGTGGCTGGGATAACTATGAGAGATGCTGGCCACCATACCCTAACTCAGGTATGACTTATATTTACAGTTTAATGTGCCATTGTGACAGAATCAACAGTATTGTGCAGTTTTTTGGAACAGGGGTGCATATCTGAAATGCAGCCTCTGTGCTGCAGACACTCGGCTGTCAAGAGAGCACCTGTGCCCTGAACATGCTCTGTGCTACTATAGGGCAGGTGCTGCCATCATGTTACTAAGGCAGCAGTGTACAGGCATGCACAATATTTTTTGCATGGAGTTTTATGAAAGCGAAATCTGATCTGCAGATTCTTTTCCTGGAATGAAATTCCCCGAATCATATTTTATTTGCTAATGCACATTATAAAAAGCCAGGGATCCACTGCCCCTGCAAGATGTAAATTTCTTTCAACCCTCAACCCCCGCCCCAATCCAGAAAGGTTGAGGCTCACCCTTCTAAGGGTCAAGCTCATCCCCAAGGCAAAAGTATCTACTGAGTCCATCTGCATTAGAGTGCTGCCACGAAGGTGTGTGTTCAAAACCCATTTCCAATCTCTGTAGGGAAATGCCCAATACAACAACTTAGGATTCTCCCCCTGCATAGCCCTATGCCACCACAGCGGTCTGTGGTCAGTGTTTACGGTAACATTAGACCCACATAAGCAGGGTTTTGGCTTACCTGCATAACCCCAAAAACCTCTTTTTCAACTGTGGTCCAGTTGTGTTCTTGCTTGATCAAGCTCCTACTAAGATATGCACAAGGTTGCTCTACTCCTTAAGAATGTAGCTGTGCTAACACTGCACCAATTCCAAACTCACAAATGTCTGTCTGTGAGATGCACCCTTTCCCATAACCAAGGATCTTCAGAACTGGGTCCTTGCATGACTCAAGCTTCAAGCTCCGGAAGGACTTTTGACAGGTGGAGGTCCAAGTGAACTTCTTTGGCAGCTTTTTAGATGTTACATCATTAAGGGGAAGAGTAAGTGTCCCAAGCCCCTTAATGAAAGGCCTATAGTAAAAGGTGAGACAGAGGAAGACTACCTGAGTGTGGGTAGTGGGGATATGCCAATCCACCACTTCCCAGAGAGGCTGTTTCTTACCGCCACCCACCTGATGTCCCAGGTAAGTAACAGTGCCCTGTGCTATGTGGCCCTTTGATGCCTTGATGTTATGTTATGTTACAGGTTCTTGAACTGTGCACTGTTGCCACCTGCATGATCTCCTGGTGCTCTGGTGGATCTGTAAAGCAAGGAAGGAGGCAGGTATGCTAGTAGGACAAAGCAGGAAAAAGAGCAAGTGAATTGTGATGTGCTGTTAGCAACCTCAGTTCGGTGACACTGTTCACTTAGCGTAGGTGTGTTTTCTTGGTTGGTAGCTGCCATGTGGTGTTGGGCAAGACTATATGTGGTTTGTTTCATTGTTGTGGTGTTGTGAAGTGCGTGCAGTTTGTTGTGCTGTAGAGGTATGGTTCTGTTTAGTTCATAGTTTGAGAAGTGTATAAAGAAGGGTGAGTTTTTAGTAGGGTTAGTTAGTGGCAGTACCTTTCCTATCCTTGCTGTTCTGACTAAATGTGGCCCATGTCTTTCCCTTGTCATACATTCTGGTGTGCAGCAGCTACCACCACCTAGGGTAGCTCCAGGGCTGATGTGTTCCCTGTGCCCCGTGGTCTGTCTGTGCGAGATATTGCTCACTAGCACAAATGGGATACATGGGATATACTGTTCCATAACACAGATGGGCCAAAAGCAAGATTTGGCACACTGACACAAATGGGCTAAATGCGAGATATTGCTCCCTAACCAAGATGGGCTAAATGCAAGATTTGGCTCACTGTTACAAATGGCTAACTAACAGAGATGGCTAACTAACAGAGATGGACTGTATGTGAGATATGACTGACTGACCTAAATTATCTATGTTTTAGTAAGTAGTAAGAGTGGCAGGGCTTTACTGAAGTATAGTAATGGCTGTACTCCCTGACCAGACCACAGTTACCTTATCAGTCGCTGCTGGTTGACTGTGGCAGACTTCCCAGGTAAACACAGGCAAACACAGAGTGGAGCTGCTTCTTTGTGAGCTGCACTTTGCCTTGTGGCCTTTAGCCGAGGGCTATGCTGAGGGGTCTCATGGGCCGGGGGGCGTGATGAGAGGCAGGAGGAAGCAAATCCAGGACGCTGGTGGAGAACAGGGGCTAGGAAGACTGCCATGTACAGGAGAGTGCTAATTTAAGTTAAAGTATGGCCAATTTGAGTGGGGGAATGCAGGTTGCATAAGGACTCATAGCCTAAGGCGAGGCACTTAGGAAATTGCACGAGGCTGCTGTGAGGGCATAGACCCTTTTGAAATTCTTCACTTGGTATTATGGACCAAGTGTGGGTCAGGGGGCATGATGCGAGGTCAGAGGAGGCAAATCCAGGAAGCTGGTGGGGAACAGGGGCTGGGAAGGGAGACCAGTGCAAGGAGAGCACTAATTTAAGTTAAAATATGGCCAAATTGAGTGGGGGGATGCAGGTTGCACAGGGACACATAACAAATACTCTGAGGGCAGGCGCTCAAGAAATGCATTGATAGTCAAGCCAGCCTTTTGTTTTGCTTGAAGCACCTGATTCAGGTGGAATAGATGGTCTTCACAGGCATGGCTGAAGACAGCAACATCATCATGATAGGCAACGCGAAAGTCCGCTAACCCAGATAAGAACTGATTCACCATCCTTTGAAATGTGGCAGAGGCAGTCTTTAATCCAAAGGGCATCACAGTAAACCTGTAGTACCCTTATGGTGTGTAGAATGCTGACTTCTCTTTTTCTACATCTGTTAGGCCAACCGGCCAATACTCCTCCATGAGGTCAAAGGTACTCATATATTTGGCAGTGTCTAACGGGCTAATCAGATCATTTGCCTGAGGTATGAGGTGTCCTTCTGTCTTTGTGACAGAATTGAGCACCTGTAGTCCATACAAAAGCAGACTTCAGTTGTCCCACTATGGACATTTTAGGGGCCAGTAGCATTGGGCTAGTGCAGGGGCTGTGGGAAGGCTCAATCACCTCTAAGCCCATCATCTGGATATCTCCTTCTTGATGGTGCCCTTTACCTTAACAGACATCCAGTGAATTCTGCTCTTCACTGGCTTACTCTCCATAATGGTAATATCATGGATGCACCAATCAATTTTACCTGGAATCATTGAGGACAACCTTGTGTAATGGCCCAGCAGCTGTTGCCAATCCTGCAATTGTTGTTTACTCAGGGCTAGGGATATTTGAACTCCCTCTATGCTATCTTGTGTTTGTACAGCACCTCCTGTCATAGATAATGGCTTTGAAGTACTCTGCCTGTAAGGGAGGCAAAGGAAGAGTATGATAGAACATTCAGAAGTGGTAGGTAGAAGCAATGTTCAGTAGATAGTTGGGATGAGGGTGAAGGATAGATAAGATGCACAGAAATGCATGCGAAGGAAGAGGTAGATGAGCTATGAGTACAATTGGACTGAATTTATCATGCAACTCATCTGTTTTCTGAGGGGCACAGCTCAAAGAGAAAATATAGCTGTAGAGAAGGGGTTCTCTGTGCAAGGGGGTATGTCTGGAAATGACTCACTGCCTGGTGAACCTGGCCCTTTTAAAGCCATGCTCAAGGAAACACATGTGGCAAGCCCCTATGATTACTTCCCTGGGCCCCCAAAAACATTTGGGAGGGGTTGTATGTCAGAAATCTAATTTTGATAAGTTTGCAAAAGCTCCCTGAAAGCAAGCAAAAAATCCTCAAATGTTTGGGTTTCCTCGTTTATGTCATGGTTACCAAAACAGTAGGCTTGTGCGCAAAGTGCTGATAGCCAGACTTTGAGCCTTCCACAGTGTCATGGTGAACCAAGGCATATAGAGAACCATTTCCAAGAAAAGCAGCATGCAAAGCCCCTCTACTTATTCCCCTCGGACACGAATGACCCGATTCTATATATGGGAAAGATGGAAGAAAAATATGGGCACATTTAACTGAGGGTTTGGATTTTGGCCATGGCTTCCTTGAGAGCAGAAGCCCAGTCCAGCCTTCCTGGAGGTTCCTGAGTCCTGCTAAGGCATTTAAGTAATGCTTAATTCATGGGGGTGTTTTTCGAGGGCTCAGCTCTGGCACTTTTTTCTAGGCCCTGGCACTTATTTCTGAGCCCAGTTTGATTAAGTTGCAGTATTTTGACAACTTTATCATTTTAATGTTCAGTCAGTCGTGGTAACACAACAAACAACAACAGTGTGGCCTGGGTTGTCAGTCATGGCTAATTATCCATTTTCATGAATAACAATGAGTTGCAAGGTGACAATACTGGTCACTCATGCTAGCACACGGCGCCACTCAGCCTGCATGGCATTGCTGCAAATTCTCTACATTATTAACCAGCAGCACTGCCCACAGTAGGGTGGGTTGGCAACAACAGGGCAGCCACCAGTGAGCAGCCCCAACACAGGGACAAGGTCAGTGAAAAGGGGTACTCTCGAAGAGGAGTGCCTGTCACGAGGGACGACCTATACAAGAAGACCTTACTGCAGTGTTTGAGAGGAAATTTCAATAGCTCAGTAATGATTTTGCCTGTATTTGTCCATCAATCTGTCATAGGAGGAAAGCATGTTTTTCTGTGGTTAGATGGTCCATATGTTCCATTTGCCACTGATAAAGTTAAATCAAAATGTTAACCATGATGTGTTTCTAAAGAAATACCTATTTTCTGTTACTTCAAGTCACAGCTAATACGTTATGTTGACACTGCCAGAATCAGCTCGTTCATCACCTTCAATGAACAGGTAAGAGTCGCAGCTTTAACCCCAAATATGTTGACACTGTATAGAGCCGACGTGTGTGGTGTCCATCTTTATGTGTCAACGGTGTGCTTGAAAATATTTGGGTGCTTGCACTTATTTTCTTACAAATTAAGGTATTTGTATATTGGTGTGTGATGCAGGAACCTCTTAGGCTGAAGCTGGTGTTTATGGGAGTTAATTTACATAATCCAGCCTTTGCATAGCCTTCTCACCCTGGGATGCAGATACTGTGTAGTGTTAATATAGTGTAAGCTCAAGATAATATAGCTAATCTATCCTGCTAATATAAAAGGTAACAGACTCTCATATTCTCCCGCCCTCCCCAAAAAGGAGTGAATGAGTGCATACAGTAGCATTCCCATAGATTTTAGTTAACATGGATTTAGCTTTGGGAAAAGAGCACTTTGATCCCAGCAGAGCAAGACATTACAACCTGTTTCTACAGCTTAAAGCATGACATGGCATAGCGTAACAGAACACATTGTAGCATGCCAAACGTAATTCAGTGTAGCACTTCAAAACAGGACTGTGCATAAATAATTTAGCTTAGTACAGGCACATAGCAAAACATCACTCACGCACGCATGCACTCAGGCACGTACACACACTCCTTCAATGTTTCTTGGGCAAATTGCTGTTTCCTTTCATTAAGAGGTGCCATTCCTCTTTGAATTAAGAGGTGTTGGGCCTGATTCACACAGTTTTCCTGTGGGATTTTGCCATTATAAAATGGTTCTGTGAATGAGGTCCATTATCTCTCTTGCCAGAGGGAGGGAAATTTTGGTGCTTTTTGGCAGGAGAGTGATGGTTTATCATTTGAAAAAACTTGTGGCTGCCATGAATGGAGTTTCTTTTTTTAAATGTAACTTTATTTATTTATTTACTAATTTAGTTGAGCAAACCCTAGGAGTGTGCTTCTGGTCAGAGTTATTTAGGACCCAAAGCATGTCATTGACTCCACATAGGTCAGACTATTGAGTCTTCCACAGTGTCATGGTGAGCATGAGTATGGTGAAGCCCTACCAAGAAAAAAGGGATGACAAAGCCCTTCTGTTTACTTCCCTATGGCTCCCAACAATGTTTTCATGTTTCCGATAAGTTCTTTATTTGTAGCAGCTTCCTGAAAAGCAAGCTAAAACCAAATTGATTTATTTGGGGGGTGTGGCATGTATTGACCTACTCCGCTGTGCTATGCGGCATCACTCTGATAGTTATGGTGCAAGAAACTGCAACAATGGTGGCAAAACCCTTGTGCGCAGAAAAAACCTACAACAACTGCGTTGGACAACCTGCCGCTCATGGTGCATGTGTGGTGGGATAGAGCACACACTACAGAAAATGTGCCAGTGGGCTCCATGACCAGCAAACAGAGTGCAGAAAGAAAAGCAGCACTTTGCAAATGAAACTCCAAAATGTGCCTATAAAGGACATTTGCTTTGTTGCTAAAAACTCCAAAATGCCTATACACAACACTTCTCAACATTTAAAATCTTGCTTTGTGCTAAAATCCATGTAATTTAATGAAGCATGGCAAATATATAAAGTCCTAAAGCGTAAAGAGTAAAACATCTCTTCAGAAAAACTGGATTGTCTGTAAACTGACAGCCCCTGTCAAAATCTGGGTGCAGTACCCTGGGATACCTCAGAATGACAGCTGTCAGATGAGCTCCTGATGAAACTACAAAGTATTTAAACTAAAATTCTGCCGGATTAGCAAACATGAAAGAATTGTTGCTAAAAGGAATACAGATCTTAGTTGTGTTTTTGATCCCACAGATTTAAAGCTAAGAAAGTAATGTATGTATGTGATTTGATGCAACAAGACTGGTTTCTGCTGGATTTTTAATTAAGAATAAATTAGCCTGGCTGAGCTGCAACCCTTTCGAAATGGAAAAACAGTTTTCTTCCAATGGGAGGGGAAATCCTCTCATCAGAAACTCACTGGGAGAATATAATTGTGGGTTAGCCCAGACTTTTGTCTACAGAAAGAGAAAGAACAATAGCAGAGCCTTCAGCCCAGGAAACAGAGGTGTGAAAGGGTTTGTAAACTGTTCCTTGAAGGAACTCCCCAAGGGAGGGGGTTGCTCCTGGACTGCAGGGAGAGACAAAGGGGCAGGACCATTTGCTGTTCAGCATGAACAATGAACAATGTTTAAAGACTCATAACTTGTGATTCAAAGTGGTGAAAAATATAAAATGAACAGATCTGTTAGTCTAATTTTTGGCTGCACGTTTTAAGAGGTGGTAGAACTGTGTAACATATTCTGGACAGGAATGGCAATATATGTGGTTTTATGTGAAATGTGTTCATGCTAAAATTGTGAAACTTTACACATACATCCCTATAGTAAACATACACATTTGTGAAAAGTTGCAGAAATTTTGGAATTTATGTTCATGGCGAAAAGGACAACATTCTGTAGAAAGATGAAACAAGATCCCACAGCTGCGGGATTTTGGGGAACAGCTACTATATAAAATATGGAATCTTTGTGTGTGGTTTGTGTAAAGGTGACCAATGTAGAAATATGTATTTAGGATAAAATCCGATTTTGTGACCAGTGGCTAAAGGGAGGCTTCTAAGGACTGTAAGGCAAACCATAAAATGTGACATCATCCGGACTTGACCCAATCACTCAAATGCAAGGCAGAGATGAGGTCTTGATCAAATCCCAGCTCACAGGGGCAAGTTTAGCCGGCCCATACACCCATTTTGTGATGTCATTTGAAAGGATCAATAGAGACAGCTGACAACACATAGGGACTCACTGATCCACTCACTTTCCTGATTCCGGCGAAGCACTCTGATCCAGCATTCTACATCCAGATTTAACATCCTTCCAGATCCAGATGCCAAGACTCTTGCCAGCAGTAGAGAACTATTGACTTTCTGCAAGGCCTAAATTATATAACTTATTCTTGCGACCCAGTGAAGCGCTGTGGTGTGAGAAGGCCTTCTGAACTAGTATCCTGAAAATCTCTGGCTTGCTACCACAAGGCTTGCCTGAGGGACTCGCTATCCAGCTGATTTGATATGCTCACAAACAAGAAGGGCAGATCCTGTGCAAATCAGGTGACCAGCCTAGCTGATCCAGTCCTGCGCCTGATGTGCTGTCCTTCTTTGATAGACCAGACGCAATCCATGACCAGAACTGGCGGTCCAAATGTATTAACTTATTCTGTGAATATTAATAGGAAGAACAGTGACCCATAATATATCTGCATTGTATGATCCCAATCTCAAACCCATCCCATCTTTAATTCAGAAGCATAGTATTGTTAGAACTATCTTTGCACTGACTCTTTTCTCATCTGTGTTATTAAACCCTAACTGCTTATTGATCTGATTAAGAAAAGTAATTCCCAAACCCAACGGAAAATAGAGTATCACACATGAATTGTTATGAGCGGCCGTGAATGACTGATTCCTGTGTGGCATTCTCTTTTCTGTAGTCCTTGATACAGTATAAGAAAACCTATCCGCCCTTTCTAAATCTGAATTTCTGTTTTCCATTCTCGTGCCTATCTTGCCAAAATGCCTCTTACTAAAACCTCTATAACTCCCGCAGTTTTTATGATAGAAGCGAAATTTAAACTCCTGCTTTTTCTAACATCCTTAGCTATCCATAGAACCCAATACCGCAGTGCAAAACAGTGTGATTGGCCGGTTATAGCATAAATTGTGCAAGGAAAAGTTTGCCACAAATTGAAATTCTGAAAGGTTTTTACACGTGTGAATTAGCTTTAAACTGCTTCCCACTTGGGCTTTGAGATTTCAAATGTTTTCTTTTGACTAAATCATTGTTTGTGATTGTGTGCAACTGTTCAAAGCGGCTCCCATAGAAATGTATAAAGTATTTTTGACCACATTTGGTGTTTTGCTCAGTCAATTCCAAAGACAATTTCAAAGCCATACTGACAGCTGAAAAGTCAATTCTGTTTTTCTCTTGTGTTTGAAAGGGGAAGGTGGGAGTGATTTTCTGTTTGATTTCTGCTATTCCTAAATACCTGCTCTCTCCTCACATCTATTTAATTGCCTATTGGGGGTTGAGGGATGTTACAGGGAGAACACCTAATCATAGGGCCATCTGTTTCAAACCAAACCAAAAGTATTCTTTTCTGTGTTGCATTTGCTTTTGTGCTCATTATTTGATACCTAGTGTATTAAATATATTATTCAGTGTTCTGTCACCCCATTGGTGATTGTTGTTTACCTATTAAAATATATTGTGATTAAATTCTGAATACATAAATAAACATTTACCTTTGCAAACTAGCCTGATTCCTGGTTCAGTGTGATCGAGGGGGTCTCAGGAGAGGGCTGTGATATGAGTGGTATATCGTTTAGAATATTGAATTTATAGATAAAATAAATAAGGGTTTAATTTGTGCACTACACGCTGGGCGTGACTTGGATGTGTGCCATGCCAGATTGAAATCACTTACAGCGGTTTCCTGAATAATGTCATCTACACCAAAAGATTTTTAGTTTTTTTACCAAAACCCTTGTCTTGTGCTTCTGGGCAGAGTGTTGAAGGGCTCAAAGCATCTCACGGCTCTGCGATGGTGAGATGCTTGAATCTTCCACTGTGTCATGTTGTGTTATGTTATCTTGCATTTCTATAGCGCCTGCTGTCATATCTCATGGCTTCGAAGTGCTTTGCCTGCCAGAGAGGAAAAGAAGAAGATTGATAGAAAATACACTAGTGGTAGGGAAAAGCAAAGTCAGGTAGACATTTGGCATGAGGGTTAGGGATAGATAAGATGCACAGGAAGGCATGAGAAGGAAAAGGTGGAGGAGCTTATGTGTACAATTGCACTAAATGTATTGTGCGACTAAACTGATTTCTATGGGGCGGAGCACCAAAAGGAGAGATAGCTGGGGATTTCTGCAATTTGTTATTCTTTATTGTGTTATTGGTTTACATATAAACCTTACATACATGCAATTTCTTAAAATTGTGCATATATAAAAGCATCTTTAAATACATTTTTAACAATTGTAATAAAACGAGTCATACATAACAAATATCCTGTAAAAATCGGCCATTCAATAAGTTATCTATCACTTATAAAATCGTATCTTATTTAATGATATTAATCTAAGGGCTATAACTAGTGCAACCAAATTGTAGTGCAAAGCCTTTCCCATAAAACCTTGGTTTAAAACAATTCTGTAGAATGAACCAGATACTAGTGCATGTATCGCACCAGTTGGGAAAGGTTTCGTTTAAAGGCCTGCATATTTGCCACAGCATCTGGAAATGAAAGACCCCATCTGGCCGGTGCTGCCTCAAATACCTGAATATAACTATTCTCAAAGCCACTGGCACTGGAGGAAAAATTTGCAAAAAGCAAAAATTGTAAAGGATCCTGAAATGTCAGAAATAACAGCATTCTTTTCCTTAATAGTCTTGTATTCAATGAGACCAGTCCTAGTTCATGACGCACTAAAACCCTCCGTACACACATAGGTAGAGAAAGAACGTGTTTCCAAATAAGTCTCTCTAAAAGGGCCAAATCATTTGAGAATAATACTTGATACATTTCCAGACCATAGAGCAGGGCAGGAACAACTTTGCCCTCATAAAACGTACGAAAAGGTCCTAAAGTCAAGTTAGCATACTGGGTCAAAAATGTTTTATTTGTAGTCTAAGCTGTAGTGCTTTTTGCTTAATTAATGCCAGTGTAGTTGCCTTATTTGGCTGTGATGTCACTGTAAAACCCAAATGAGGAAAAGTGTCCACTATTTCTAATTTCCTATTCACTAGCCAACAAGTAACTGGTGGAAGGTATTTCGGAGCCATTCGTAAAATGAATGATGTTGGTCATATTTTCATTAACTACCAGACTACGCTCCATTGCAATTTTAGAAAACACAAGGATCATATGTTGGAGACCAACCCTCGAACAATCAAATAAACAATATTGTCTGTGTAAGAGATCTAAGCAATTTTAACACCAAATAGTTTAGGGGAAATCAGGGACAGTTTGGACAAGTAATCCCCTAGGTCCGACAAATATTAATTAAACAAGAGAGGGGCCAATATGCACCGCTGACCTACTCTTCTAAAGCTGTTAACTGTAGTAGATAGAACCCCATCCAGATTGAGCCTAATTGTATTGTAGTGTACTTGTCATTTATATAGCGCCTTTTACCATTATTATAGTCTCAAAGAGCTTGTGGTACAAACGCCCTCAGGGACCGAAGTCCAGAATGTTTGAGGTCACAGAGTAAGATTACAATGCGTGTGTACTTTTGCCCAAACAAAGCTTAGCGAGGCCGGCCAGGCTCCGTTAGAGAGCAACCCTTTAGGTCAAGCATGTGGATGGGTGCTGAAGAGAGGAATCAGGAGACTGCATGAGTGCGAGAGATGGCTGACTAACACAAATGGGCTAAATGTGAGATATGGCTGACTAACACAAATGGTCTATGTTATAGTAGGTAGAAAGAATGGTGGGGTTTTACTGGAGTAAAGTAATGGCTGTACTCCCCACCCAGACCACACTAACCTTATCAGTCACTGCTGCTTGACTGTGGCAGGCTTTCCATGTGAACACAGGAAAACACGAATGAAGCTGCTTGGTCGGGAGCTGCCCTTTGCCTTGCGGCCCATAGCCAATGACTTCCCGGGCACATGCTGCTCTGAGTGGTTGTCTGTAAAGGGCAGCTAGGCCAAATTAGATTGTGGATGGGCAGGGGGAGGTGGGAGTCTATGTGATTAGGAGGTGAGTGGGGAGGGCATGTGGAAAGCACTGACGAGCGCAGAAAGGAGACAAAAAATAAATTATAGGAAAATAAAAGCACGTATGGGGTCGCAGATTATGGGAAAACACTTACTCTGTGATGCACATCAAGCTGAATCCACACAACTAACTGCACTTGGTCGCTCTGAAAACCTGCTACCCAGGATATCGTAATGCGCAACTTGGTATTTGTGTGTAGCCTGATCAGGATATCAAGGAAGGGGAGTATGTTCCAGGATTTCAATTTTTGCCAAAGGGTGCCACGGTTCACAGTATCAAAGGCTAGTGACAAGTCTACACTAGCCACATAGATGTCAGACACTCCCTTTGGGCCGTTCATATGCTGGAAGGAATCCATAATGACCCCAGGAAGGGTTGTCCTGACCCCACTCCTAAATCTAATTTTGAAACACTTTTGGACCCCTGATAATTCCACCCAGAATGTTAATTCTCCTAAGACTAAAAAAGCAAATAATATAACTTCTGCATCTATTGGCGCTATAGGGCAGTAGTTAAGGGGATACATTTTATTTCCTTTTTTATAGCCTGGAATAATATGAGCTATATGCCAAGTTTCAGGGATTTGCTGTAAATCATTATTTTTAAGAGGAGGATGTATAAAAAAAGTGGCCCAGGCCTCAGGATTTTCGATAAGCACACAGTTACTCAGCCTTCCCAGACCAGGAGCCCTAAAATTGCTAGATTTCTTTATCATATAAAGTACATCATCCCTATTAAAGGAGATGGACCAAGGACCCAGATTTGGGATCACTATCACTTCAGGTCGGTGGGAGCAAATATTCATGTAAAATGTGTCCCCCAATCTGATTCTTGATTTGGAATAGACTGTGCCTCAAGTTGTCTTGATGTTTATCAGCCGCCAGTACCCAAAGTCGGACTTTCTCAAAGCTCAGCACTTTTTCACCACTTCTTTGCCACTCCAATAACGTCAGCTCTTTCACCGTGTTTTTGTATCTTTGTTTTAATTTTCTTAAACTATCGCCAATGTCTAATCCTGCATTTTTGCCAGACGATTAAAGTGTCAAATACGAATTCTCAGCTCTTTTTTATTTTGCTGTATAGTTTAATTAAAGAAGCAATGTCGACTCACTGTGGCATCAATACATTTCTGTAAAAAAACAGTAAAAGATGGTGAAGACAAATACTCAGCTCTATGATTACCAAGACTAAACGACATTTGTGCTATGTGGTACCAGGGTGCCAAGACTTCCTATTTTTCTGAGTTGAAACTGACATGCCTGCCCTCTGCAAAAGGTCCTTCTCATAGCTCCAATCCCTAAAGGTAGCATATAGAACCTTATGACTGCTTAGGTTATTCTCCACTATTTCCAAAAAGGAGCATTGATTGTGTAATTTTTCTGAGGTCTATAAAAAATCTATTCATGAACTCTGCTTACCTCTACTCCATGTAGTCTTCCCTTCCAGGTCCCCCACAACATTGCAATTACGCTGATGGACATTCCAATCCTGTAGAATATCAGTGCAAAGTCTTCCCTTAGCACACAACTGGTACTGGTATTTAGAGGAAGTGCAAAGCGGACTAGAAAATTGAACTGCATCCCATAAGCTATTAGAATTAAAATCCCCCAAAATGATATCGCCAGATGGATCCACCTCTCCCCATTTGCCCAGCACCAAATCCAGTTGATCAATAATTGTTCCCAATGGCATAATTGATTCAGTCCAGTATATATTGACAATCATTAAATATATTACGCCCAATTTATATATGCACTGATAGTAATCAAAGGAAGGTCATGTGGAATAACTCAAAAAATTCATCTCTTGAGTCTGAAGAGAACTGGGTTTGGTTAGCAGGGGCCTTACAATTGAATAAACGATAGCCTAAAATACAAAAGGGTCCTAAAAAGACAGTGGTTGTCTCCTGGAACACTAGAGGATCCAAACATCTTTTGCAGAGGGAGTTGGTGATTTCAGATTTAAATAGTTATGTCATATTAAAGTTCCTGGAGACTTGGCTACAAACCCCACCTTTAGCCATAAAAGGTCCTCTGGATAGTCCAGTGGGGGGTTTATGTGTTGGTGTACGTAATACCATAAGAATGAATGCCATAAACTGGAGATAGATTACTTTTTTCCGGGTATGCCTCTCATTTTATTGATTAATATTTATTGGAATCCTCTTAGTGTGGATGCACAAGTATTTCTGGACATAACTGAAAATGTAATGGATGATTGGTGGATTGAATATGCCCAGGGTGGTATACTTATTGGCAGGGACTTACAATGCACGTGTTCATTAGATTGAAATAACCTACCTTTTAAGAATAAGGCTGCTTCAGGAAAGAGAAATGATGCTTGGTTAGAGTAAATGGATAATTGGGATATGCATGTATTGAATGGACAAGTCGAAGGAGTTCTCCCTGCCCATATAACATGGTCTTGGGGTACGCAATCAGCATTGCTCAATTACATATTTGTGTCAGAATCCATTTGTAAAAATTATGGAAAAATGTGCGCATTGTATCAACTGAATACAGTGACCATAATATTGTGCAAATGACATGGGAATTCTCATCTGAGAAACTTATGTTACTACTCTGGAGGTTAATTCAGGGAAGAACAGATTCAGATGAAAGGCTCCCAACATGGAAATATTGAATAATAGTTTTAATAAATCTATGCTAAATACAGTTGTAGCCAACAACTTATTCTTTCCTATGAAGTATGTTTCAGTATTTATGTGTATATATGAATCCTTCCAATTATCCCAAAAAATACAATTTAAAAATAAACATGTTTTTGAAGTTGAGATTCAAAGGTTTAAAAGGCAGATGAGATCTAATTTGAGGGTTCTACAAGCGTGTGCTGGAGAGGCTACTTTTTCCGATTCTAAGAATGCCAATATTGTTGGACTATGGCCCTTGAGTTTGAGAGGGATATTCATGAGATAATTTTAAAAAAAAAGAAACTTGGAAACCCCAGGTCCCGATGGACAGTCAAACGTGACCCTTAAGAATTCACCTGAACTTTAGGCTGAAATTTTATATCAAATTTGTAATCAAATGTTACTTGATAAGACAATCCTGCTTACCTGGACATCTTCTATGATTATGACAATTTTAAAAAAGGAAATAGATTAGAGCCAATAATTATAGACCTATTGCTCTTTTAACTATCCCAAGTAAACTTTTTGCATCCTTGCTAAGTGTGGTGTTAAGTAAAAGGGTGGTATTGACAAATTTAGTGGATCTGTTTGAAGCATGATTTGTTAAAGGATCGGTTACCTCATTAAATGGTTTTCTATTTAACGTAATTAAATATAGAGCTATTTGCAGGAAAGAAATGTTTTTTCTCGCTTTTATTGATTTTGCAGCTGCTTTTGATAAAGAGGACAGAACAATATTATGGTCTCAATTGCAGAAATGTCTGTGTCCTCCATATTTATTGGACATTTTGAAAGATTTCCATGTTGATACATACATTTCTGTATGTTTAAACCAAGAAGGCCAATTATCTAGACAGATACCGACATATAGGGGTCTGAAGCAAGGTTGCATGTTGGCCCATTCCTTTTTAACTTATTTATCTAAGATATATATGAAACGTTAAGTAAGGCCAGATGCTTCCCCCTGCATATAGGTGTTCAACTAATAAATCATCACCTTTATTCTGACGATTTGGTGTTAATGGACCAAACATCAATAGCGTTACAACATCAATTGTCCGCATTCACTAAATATGCAGAAAATAATGCTCTCTCTATAAATGCTTCAAAAACAAAGATTTTGGTCATTAGCCCTTCTAAGAAGGTTAAAGAGAAGAAGTACACCTGGTTATAAACCAAAATGTCTTGGAAAGAGTAGATTCAATCATCTACCTTGGGTTTTGTATTTCAGGAACTGCTAAATTGGCAATAACAATAAATAAACCGAAGCTGACAACTAAATGTTTAGATTCACATGCATGTATAATAAATAAGACATTTTGGAAATTCTCCCTAATCCCAGTAATCTGATTCTATAGATCAAAGGTTACTTCAGCCCTAATTTATGGTGCACAAACACTAGGTATGCCTGCATTTGTTCTTTAGCTGCTTTTGGGGGGGGGCTGTTTTGGAGGAAGCGTTTGGCCCTCCCAAAGTAAAGAGTTATTCCCATGTTTTGAAAATACCTAATTGCGGCAGAAGGTACAATCACCTATACAAAACAATGTTGCAGGAAAAGGATAAATGCCTTCTAAAGCGGATGAAAGGGATATTGAATATTCTTACACAAATAAATATAACTGTTGATACATTATTAAAGAATCCGTTATGTGTGAAGAAGAAATTATATTGGAATGACTGGAACGAGACGTGTTTGGATGTAAAGTGTTATATCTTATGTTACCATTTTAATAGCGAGCTGAAACCTTTTAACATGATGCCTAGATACCTTTTAAAATGTCCATGTACAAAACTGTGAACTCACCTTTTAGGATTTCGATTACATTTATTTCCAACATATGAAACTGTTGGAGGACGTTTAGGTATTCATATAGAAATGAGAAATTGTAGATTCTATAAGCAGGAAAATAAGTTAAATACCAATAAAGGAGTTCCCAACACTAGCACTCCTCATAATGAAGAAATCAGTTATTTTTTTTATATTAGTGGAGGTAATCGTCTACTCATTATGGGGGAACTCAGAGGGCGACCCATGCAGCATTGAGTGCTCACCTAAATAGCAATCCCCTCCATCTTGTTGCGTTGGAGACAAGTTCGGAGCAGGAGCTAATACAATCGTCAGGTCCAGACCCTCACCTGCCATGCTCTGAACATGATACATTCCCAATTAGAGCACCAGAAAGGGAAGGAGTAAATAAAATAACTTCAAAATCCTTACCACACACAGGGAGAGTCCCTATGCCTTTGCTGCCTTTCGTGGACTGCAGTAGACTGCATGGTAAACTCCATGATCCAACATGTCTGGAAATGACTCACTGCATGGTGAGCCTTGGCATGTTGAAGCCATTTCCAAGAAAACACATGCAGCAAAGCCTCGACGCTTACTTCCCTAGGCCCTAAAAACATTTTGGAGGGGTTGTATGTCAGAAATCCGAATTTGCCAAGTTTGCAAAAGATCCCTGAGCACAGTGAAACAGCACTGCCTAGAGGACAAGTGTAGGGAGCAGTAACTGCCTCCTGGTCATTGAGGAAGGGAGGGGGTTGCAGCAGGAGCGCAAAGCATCCCCTCTGAGCATGAACTGCTGGGATGTTTGTGTTAAGGATGCACTTACATTAGACATACAGTGCTCCAGATGCTAGTTCCATTCAACTTACAGTACATTTCACATCCACTGGTGAAAGCTGGGTTCATATAGAACAGTGTGAGGTGGATCCATGAACATGGATGAAGGGGTAAAGGTGTGAACCCGGGTACTAAGAGGGAGTCATGTACAATGGGAGAGGCAAATTAATAAGATGGGGTGAGTAGTGTGATGTATACACAAAGGCATGGTGGATTTGCATGCAGAGATGTGTGATGAATTGATATGCAAAAATGATGAGCGTTATTCAAGTACAGATGGGATCTCTAGCCTCATATACAGAGATGAAAGGTTTGATCATTTCCTCTCTCACTTAGATCCTGCTTCACTATCACTGCACCCTCTTTCTTCCCCCATACGCCCTTTTACTGGCAGCCTTGCATGCCTCCTCTCCTTTATGTTCATCACATCTTCTCTTGCTCACATCTTTCCTCTCTCACAGCCTCACTCTCTCCCGTAGCCTCCACCCCCTGCCCATCCCCCCGGTCATAACTCCTCTTGTGCAACTTCACCTCACCCTCTGTGCCTGGCGCATTCCATAGTTCTCATCCTCTCACTAAACGGAGTTCCTTCTCGCATCCCCTCGCTCTTAACCTTACTCCATTGCTACCTGATGCCTACAAATGCAAACTGCAGTGGTGCCAAAACTATTGGCTTGTCCAGTGCTTGTTTTCTTTTTTTTTATTAGAGATGCCGCTTGACGACTCTTGACTACAAAACAGTGAATAAACAGAAGCTCATTACTTTGTACAGCGTCTCAATTTATGGAGATGTACTGTCTGCCAGTACCAATAAAATATCAGATGCTACTCATTGATGCTCGATATGTTTTGAAAGTCACTTTGCCTCTGTAGAAATATGCAATCAGGGTCTGCTTTCAATGACTGTTTCAAGAAGAGGCATTATTGATGTGTTAATATGCTATGTGATTATGAATAATGGAGAGCACAGGGCCAGAGCTGTCATAGGACCCAAAAACAATGCTCATTAAATAAGATAAAAGTAAATAAGAGAGCATTCTTCAAAGAGGTGTTGATAATTTAGTAAGACTGAAGCCAGGGCTAGAGTGTGGAGGAAGATGGATGCATGATGAAGATAGGGATGAAAGAGAGGAATGAGCTGGGGCACATGGCAATGTATCCCAGCCATATAGCCACACATAGGGGAGTTAATTGAATCTGTACACATGTCCTGGGATTTGGTAGAACCATTTAAAAGTACACTTCAATAACTGAGTTTTGAAATGAAATTTGAAAAATACCGAACAGGGAGAGCAGTGGTTGAGGGGGGTCCCCCGCTTCCCATGTTCAGTATTTGAAGGTTTCAGGGGTGCAGGGGACAAGAAAAAAAATAAACACACATTTAAAACATGGGCCCAAGCAGTTATACTGGGGGCAGTTTGCTGTAATAAAAAAAGAAAACGTACAAACAACCCCAATCCGTTTAGGGCAACCAGGTTAATGAAGATGGCATATGTAAATCTGTTAGCTGGAAAAGAAGAAAACCAACGCAGGGTACAGTCAGGTCCCTGTCTACCCTGAAACCCATTTGCAAGGGTCAGTTGGTAATTCGGGTGTCAGAATCAGGCTATAAATCTAGCACATCCAAATAATGTGTTCTCTCAATTATCTTTATTCCGAAAGGAGATTTGTATCCGTACATCAAGGATGGCAGGTGAACAAGATAACATGACTGTCTATCACCAAGGAGTCGTAGAGACTCAACAAACTCCTGGAGTTGCATGGTGTCCAACCTCTTGAGAATCTTCACATGGAAGGTAGCATTGGTGATAGGATGATAATTGGAAGGCTTAGTGGAGTAATATAGTAGGGGCTCTAGAAGGAGCATGGCGCAGGAGATTTTGAGGCATCCTTTGATAATGGCCGTAGGATAGGGATTGTCTGGGCTTGATGTAACTTATAGAGAAAATAATGGGATGCAAATCATCCTTAGAGAGGTTGGAGAAAATTAACTCAGGGAGAGCTGTGTCTGCAGTAGAGGTGGCATTGCAGCATTGTTCAGCATTACTAGTATCTGTCAAGGAATTATGCGTTATTTGGCAGTGAAATGAAGCAATTTTGGATCAAAGAAACCATGACTTGAATGTTCCCAATCTATCGAGGGAACACGGAAGGGAGGAGTAGGCATTGCTTTGCTCTCCAGTCATTTAAGAGGTGAAACAATGTGTCTGGAGTAATTGGCCAAAGATTTAATAGCACAGGAGAAAAATAATCTTGTTTGGTCAAAATAATGGAGGCTGTGATCTAACTGGTAGAAGAGGGGCTTTACTCTCATGATGTTGTTCTGGGCTATTTGAAGTCTAGTGAATATGGAATGAAGATCTGGGGTCTCTTTGGGGTTTTGGGTAATGCTAGCTTTGTTTTAAGGGGTCCTATATTGCCAGTAATAAAAGTGAGAACGTAGTTGTAGTCTGCTCTTATAGAAAGAGATTTTATAGAAAAGCCTGCACTGTGAAAAGCTGCTGGAATGAGAGATATACATTATTTACATGCAAGTTTCTATCTACAGGGCTAGAAAATCAGGAACATGGGGCCACATTACAAGTTGGTCAGTAGCCTTGCCGGTTAAACCGGCAGGCTGCCACCAAACTTACAAATATTTCCGGCCCCTGGCAATGAGGAACTAAAGTGCCATTACAACCCTGGCAGACCCTGTACTTCCCCATTGACAGGGGCCGGAAACTTTTACTGCCCATTCCCATTGAGCCCTTCTGGGCTCAATGGGAATGGGGAGGCTGGATGCACTGGCACCATTCTGAATGGTGCCGGTGCATCCGACATGCTCTGCTCACGGGTCCGGTACACCCACTAGGTCCGACGTGGCTGGTGAAAAGACACCCACGAGCAGAACTCATAGTTTGACGGTCCAGTAACTACGCTACCGGCAAGCTTACCGGTACCGTAGTGCTGGCTGTGGCCTAATGAGTGCTGGGCATGACCTAAATAGTGTAGCCAAACAATACATCATGAGACCCTGCACAAATGTGTAGAGGAGGTCCCAAATAAAACCTGCCTTTTAGAGAACCAGGAACATTAACACCAAAATATGTGACGTATGATGAGCAGATAAATCAGCAGAGAGCCATAGTAGGGGTCTGCCCAGTACCTATCAGAAGAGCAACACCTATTGAAGTACCGATACCAAGAAAACCATGGACAGTGAGGTATCCATTAAGGAAACCTTACCAGCAAATGAGACGAAATGAAGATTGCCTAAGTACAGTCCCAGAAGAAACCAAAAAGGTCTTAATGAAAGACGAATGGTGATGTCACAAGGACCCAGACTGACGTACAAGTAGAAGAAATGACAACCCGAGAATGACTCCCAGAGATGAAATGCCATGAATAAGGATGTTGTGAACCTAAAAGGGGAGAACGATGTTGAAGTACAAAGAAGCTTAATCTGTAAACAGGATGAAGATATTCAACCAGCTAACACTAGTACATATGCTTGAAACCGCAAGAAAGCTAAGAAAACGATGCAGCTTACAATGCTAAGTAGAAGAATAGTGCGACAAGCGCCATTATACATAATCTTCATCAAAATGAAACACAGTATTACAAGTGTAACCCAGGTTACTTAAGGCCGAATGAGCAGAAATTCACATTCTAGTAAAACGAGAAGAGACGGCTAAATCGAAACTCAGCAGATGCAACTCGTGCCAGGAGAGCCAAGGTCATACCAATAGAAGGAACAAAAAGTAGCTACATATAATTGAAGCTTAAGAACAAAACATCCTGTCTCTGAAAGGTCAAGATAAGGAGGCATAGGCAGGTGGCAAGCCGAATAAGAATCAAATGCACAAATGGAGAGAAACTAGACAAATTCATGGTGTGGGAAGCATGTGACCATCCGAGCGAGGAGAAGCACGAGTTCACACCTGCGCTTGGCATCTGCCCAGGAAGAGATATCAGAACTTTCTCAGACAGAAGATGCAGTTTCGAGGCCAACCACAGTAACATAATTAACACATAGTTGTTCAACTGATGATTGATTGTAACCTTAATTGGAGGAAGGCCGGGTAACTGAAGGGCACCCTGCACCTGGCTCACCATTCTGTGTGCTGCTAAGCAAAGTGGAAATGTATGCATGGGGTTTGTGCCAACCCAATCACAATGGACCAAATAATCTAGGGTCCTATAGTTAGTAGAACCAATGGGACGTCGTACTTTTAGTGACGTCTACAGTAGTCATCTTTGAAGGAAGGGCTTAGACGCCCACCTGACAGTGTTTACCCAATCCCCTCACTCCGTTACCATATACAGATATAGTACCTATATTAAAGTTACCTTTTCCTAACCAATAGAATTGCATATCAACTTTTGAGTGTTATACGTCAATTATAACGAGTTTTCAGTATAAATGCTATGACTTTTATGAAGCTCAT
This sequence comes from Ambystoma mexicanum, assembly GCF_040938575.1. Taxonomy (NCBI): domain Eukaryota; kingdom Metazoa; phylum Chordata; class Amphibia; order Caudata; family Ambystomatidae; genus Ambystoma; species Ambystoma mexicanum. The sequence continues at coordinate 1,001,805,525 of NC_090922.1, read as the reverse complement.
TGGAGTTGAAGCGAGAAGGACGATCGCATCACTGTTGATTTTCATGACTCCCCGTTTTTTGTACTTGTCATTAAACTGACTCCCTTTGCCAAACCATTGAGTTGTCCTTATTGATTGTTGTTGGAGTTATAAATCTGCACCCCCATCCATCTTAAGGGTGCAGCTATCTCGTCTTGAAGTACTTTCGGAGCAAACCTCGGCTCTTTGGGCTGGCCAAGGGTCTCCAGAGTACAAATGCATTTTGGGTGACTCAGCATGGATTTATGGGATTTTGGTAGCTTTCAGTCCGCTTATTACAAATAAATCTCTCTGGCTCTGCTAGTAAATAAATCGCTGCTTATAAATAATCACACTCAATTCAGTCAGTGAGTATATCTCCCCTATGCTGTAAGTAATCACTTATTAGAAGGTCGGTGAATAACACCAATGTGTGTTCCTGGCTGTTTTGCAAGAGATCAAAGAGCATTTTGAGAACATAAGTATGGCACCATTTTTAGATTTGACAACTGAGAATATGATTGTGAGTGAAGTGTGAAACACGGTGTGTCTGGGGCTCGTTTTCTTGTCACATCAATTTCCCTAACTGTAAAATGTCTGCAAACCATACGCCATATACACTAAGCTAGACAGCCTCAGGTTATAGACTTCATATGCTGTGCTTCAGAGGAGGATGACATCTAGTTTCCCTAAATTCATTCTTGTAAAGCGTATAGCGAGTCCCAGTCTCCTGAAGTGTGTTTCTACATGCACGCCCAGGAGGAGTCATATCAGCTGCTTATTAGTGGACAGCAGAGGTAGTACTGGCTCAGGAGCAGTTTTTGGAAATGGCCTGGATCCAACCGGAACTAGCCCTGCCCCACTTTAAGCACTGATTATATAAAACAAGATGTGTATGTAGGATGTGAATGAGATGTCCATGTCTCTCGTGTTGATAGCTAAAACCAACGACGCGCTACCTGTGCAGCGGCAGAGCGAGCATTCACAAGGGCACACTTTAGTGGGGCGACAAACAGAGGTGACTTGGTGGTTGGGGCTTTGTGAGAAGCAACAAGGCACTCATGCTCGGGAGGAACTCTGCAACAATTGAGTATGCCAATGTTGATGAGTGAAATGTCGAGTTACATATGAAAGAAACATATGCTTGTGGGTTCATAACTTGTGTACACAATCCTCAACCACATTTCCGGATACAAGTTTAATAGTACCATTAAAAGCAGTACAATCGGTGAATGTATATCAGCAGGAAATAGGAGAGATGGCCGTAGTGCCCGGCTGACCAGCATGGACAGGTACAAGTGGCCTTGGGCTAACATGAGTCTTCCGTACCCGTGAGTTGCGGTCTGATTATGCAGAGAGAGGTGCAGCCCATATTTTGCTAGGTATTGGACTTTTACTATGGTGTGCCTGATGTGTGTAAAAAGTGATGTCCACAGGGAAGGAAATGTGCATAGGAGACGGAATACCCAGCAAGCAGGGATAAAAACGATCTAGATTTAAAACCAGTAAGTAGTCAATTAGTATAAAAGCATTGAAATCTCAAAAGTAATGCAATCTGAAATCTATATCAATGTGCGGTTCAAGCAACGCGGGTTCAGTAGCAAATAGTGTGCTTATTAATCATGCACACTCCCGTGAAAGTAGAAAGTACCTAAAGCACAATAATTATGTGGCAGGGTTGAGATTTCATCAATTTAACCGCGGACTGTGTGGCCATGAAACCTTTCTGGAATTTGCCTGGGCAGAGAAAGTGGAAAAAGCAAGCCAAGGAATGTGGCAGGGAGTAAGGCTACATGCTACCCCATGAAAACACATGGCGGTCATATTAAAACATGTGCTAATTGCATGTTGGAGAACACTAACACTTGCAGTTACGTGTTGTTGTGCATGCCCATTTTTAAATTTTACACAGGTAAACATTAAAAGAAGGCAACATTGCCTTTACTCAAAAACACCACATGCAAATTCCGCTTTGCAGACAGTGGGCCTCATTACGAGGTTGGACGTAGCCTTGCCGGTTTATGGAGGTAGCCCAGCCAGACCCGGTAATTGCCCTTTTGCGGGTGCCGGGGCCTGTACATCCCCATTCCCATTTGAGCTCCCATAGGCCTCAATGGGAATGGGGAGGGTGGTATTAATGGTACCATTACGGTACTGTTGCTACCATCAAGTTCTGGTCGCTGGTGCCGGTGCGGCCACCAGGTCAGACCTGGTGGCTGCAAGGGCACCCGCGAGCAGAACTCCTAGTATGGTGGTACGGTAGCAACGGTGCCGGTAGCGATACCGACGCTGTTGTTGCCTTGCCACCATAGTCGTAATGTGGCCCAGTGTTTACTAATGGATTCCTGTAGAACCTACCTGTTCATTAGCAGGTGCTACTGTGAGCCAGAATCCATAGGAATCCGTTTGTGTAATGCCTACTTAAAAATAACATGTATGTGTTACACGCTGCACTTTTCCAAGACGTAGGAGTAAAGCAAGGTGCAAATGCAAACTCTGCTTCTTGCCCCTTCTCCACCTGGGAAGGTCAAAATGGTCTGGAACAGAAAATCAAGGCATAAACACATGACTCCTTGCATTTACTCCTCGTTTTATCACTCTTCCTAGTTTCAAAGGACCCCCATTGAGCACTGGGGCCGTTACTGTGAGTCTTTATTCTCGGATTATAAGGCATTGAGAGTATCATCCCCTCAAGGGCTGGGAAGAGATAATTACAGTCAACAAACAGGAATACCACACCCCAAGAAAGATGGACAAATGTTCATGCAATAAATCACCCCTTTTGGGGGGGTGAATTCCTGAAGGGAAAACCAAGACCTCAACTCATTCTTGGCCGGTTGTAACACTGAGAGTTAACAACCACTACCCGTCACCAAGAATGACCGTATTCTCTGCAACCCACCACTTACATTATGTGAGGTACTTATTACAGGGGCGAAAGACTTATAACCCATGTAAGATTACAATGTATCCTGTAACTGTTTTCCTGTGACCTAAGAATGCTATGTCTATAACTGATGCAAGTAACTACTGTAACTGATTTCTTGAGTAAAAGCGCCTAGATGCCTCTGGGTTATGTGTGCTATACAAATGACAAAATAAATAAATAAACAGTCCCTAATGATATCCTTTGTCTTACTCTTTTGCAACATGTCCTGAGCTCGACACTTGATCATAAAAGCCATCTGAGGTACAATCACGTTAATAACTCCAGCTTCATTCACCGGAAAAGGTTGAAGAATGCTAATAGAAATCTATCTAATGGCATAAAAATCAAGACAATTTAACTTTATAATAAATGCACACAAGTTATTTGGAGAAAATCCCCAAAAGCAAACCAAGACAAATGATTGTAATATTATTCAATAAAAAGTCAGTAGATCCTACAGGGAGTGTGGTTAGCCAATGGGAAATGCACACACATGAGGAAAGATGGCTATTCATTGGCGTGGTTCTCCAGAGTGGGGTAAAATCCAAAAAGTGTTCTACCAATGAGCACCAGTGGTCAGATATGAGAACCAAGTTTGTCCAGGTCAGAAAGGCTAACTTCTATGGTTAAAAAATCTTAGTAGCAAGGAAAGTCACAGGGTTACACTGGACAAGAGCTCTATGAGGTAAGGTAGCCCCTCTGCACCCTAGAAAAAAAGAAGCAGAAAAATAACAAAGATATGGTTGTAGTTTAAGGTGTAGTCAAAGGTATAGTATATAGTATACGACATGCATGAAGGCTAGCGCCACAGGGTCAGTGCTCCAAAGCGCTGGATCCGGTCATCAAGATTCACTTAGTTAGCCGCAAAGAAGAGAAATGAATTGAAGAATCCCAATGAGAAAAAGGTCTTTGCAAGGGCCACATTTGCGTGAGGGCTACACGTTGTCAGATGCACTTGTGGGTGCATTGTTATAAACCGCTCCTCAAGGCTCACAAAAAGCTCTTGCTAATCCCAGCCAACATGAGTGCCTGTCATGTAGACATCCTTTTTTGGGTTGGCTTATATGCTTCTTCTAATCCCTCGAATTGTTCTTTTTGGCTTCACTTCACTGTCATCAATGATTAAGTCAACAAAAGAGTGTTCTTTATCTCCCTAAATCCACTTCCAAGCACTGACCCTTCTATACCTTGAAACTCCCACAGCCACTAGAGTTGGGTCTTGTAGAAAGGTTTCACTAGCAAGGCAGGAAAGTCTCACAGCTCGGGCCTATGCCACTGTTTTCAGGGATAGGTTGTGATGTTGGCTGCGCTATGACTGGTAGCTATTACAGTGATAGAGCTGGAAGGCTGCGCCTTTTAGGGCCAGCTGACTCACTGCAAAACTGCATGTTCCTTATAAAATTGTTCAATAAAAAGGGGAGGTGCGCCCCATTATGAAAATTCCAAAAGCTTCGAACAGTGACCAATCCTGGCTAACCGTAAACTAATGTTACTTACCTTTTGCAACACTGAAATCACACCACCCTAGATTTACGGTTACTTTTTCTTCCACTGCTAAAGCAAAAAGGCAGAGTTCTTCAGTTAGTGGGAAGACGCTCTCCTATTCAAAATGTCATACACAATCTCAAAGGGGAAGCCATCTAGTTGTTGCAATGGTGCTGTATGGAGACGTCTGTACTTTATTGACTTGCCAGAGAACACCTGACTCTCCAGCCCCCGCAGTGTAATTGTTACAACATTGCTAGATCGCCAGGTATTTTGCCGAACATTTTCAGCCGCAAAGACTCATTGAAAAATATGGGGGGGGTTTAAGGGGTAGGGGTGTGTGGGGGATAGGTACAAGATAATAGGGAAGGGGGTTGGGGTGAACCCCCCAAAATATATTTTAAACAAATGTGATTTGTTTTTTCGGCCGACAATTTTCAGCAAAAAATGCAGTGAAAAAATGCCTGCCAATGTAGGAACATAGGTGTGAATTAGCCATCATGTCACTCCCAGAATGAGCCATCCTTTCCTTCCCAGGACCATCTCCAGCAGGGACATTGCAAGGGCATGACTCTTCAGAGGTATGAAAAAGCTGCTTGGTCACTAACCCCAATCTAATTTGTGGAAAGGAAACCTGGCTGAATTTGAGGCGACATATGTAAAGCTTATTAAACAGTGTTTTAGTATCAAATTAGAATTAACTTGACTCCAGATTAATTTGTGTTATCCCACGTTCTCTAAATGTTCTAAAAAGGCAATTTGCAATGTCCTCGAAGCCTTTTCTGTGCTGTGCCTATGAGCCCAAGGTTGAAGCAAAGTGCAGTTTTAGGAAAGAACAAATCTATTATGCTACGTTAACACACTATGTTTAACACTGAGCTTTTAGGCCCAAAGTTCATGTGGCAACCTTTACATGAACCTTTTATGAAATGACGCTTTAAGCGCACATTATAGAGGCATTAGACCACAGTATTGGATTAATGTGTGACCTGAGCTGGGATTATCATTTTCCAGAAATTCAAGCGGCTGAGGTCTAGCCGGCCAAAGTGGAGTCCAAAATGTGTGCAGGATCCAGATAAAAACGTGAACTGTCTGGGGAAATACACATAGGCAGAGGGAATCTGTGCAAAGTACATTACAATACACCTGTGCAAAGATCATTACAACACACCTGTGCAAAGATTATTTCAACTAATAGTTCAAAAGCGGTGGCAACGAGAGTGGAATCTGGGGACGGCTATGCCTTAACGCCAATTAGACATAACTTGAGTCAGGAAACAGGTACAGGTTCAGAAGATCTCTTCAGTGTCATGACATATGGCAAAGCATTTTCCAAAAGATGCGGCAATGATGCTGAACAATTTCTAACTCAACATAACACGTGTGGATTTCTAGCCTCCCTTAGGAGTTATAGCTCCACGTTATATGTGCGGTCATACCTCTAAACCTTTATCTAAAGCAAGGAGGCTCAGAACACCTGGAGAACTGCACTTTTTAAAGCATTGAGTGTCAAGAAAATGCGCGGCAAGTCTCAAAAGATGTTGGTGACATGTAACACCAGCATTGAATCATACACTGGGTATGTTTACCGCTGTGCCTACCTGCTCGAATAGAAAACCAGGCACAAAACTGATAATGGAAGAAGTTAGTAAACAGCAAAAAATTAGAAACGTACACTTGAAAAGTTGGCACTGTTAGCTTGACTTACACACCCTGCATTGGCACAGAATGTTCCCAAATAATCCATCCAAGCTAAGTAGCTAGCATACCGAATGCTGTATGGGACATACCTAATTGTAACATGGTTAATGCATAACAAATGCAAGTGACTCCCCCTCATACCTTTGCACGATCTCTTCTCCCCTCCTTCCTGGAAGTGCCCTGCCTTATGCACAGGCACTAACAATTAGAGCGGTCCCCCAGTCTCTGCTGTAAGTGAATTCATGGAAGTACCTATTGCCCGACCTGCAGTGTGCTAGTCATGTGGCACAAAGGACGTGCAACCCCCCCCCCCCCCAGCCCACGGCACTTCCTGAGATTGTAGATACATGGAGGGTGCATCAAACACTTGTGACTCTGTGTCCTCTAACAGCAGCTAGATGCACTCCATACCACTGTTCTCCGTGCAAAGGTGGGCTAGCCACGCGCTGTCATTATCTGCTGATGCCCAAAAGCAGGTGTCAGAAGGATAGTGAGTCCTCTGTAGACTTGCATAAGAGCTTCCTGGGTGAAGCATCAGAAATCCTTTGGCAGAGATTATTTGAGTATTATCTGGATAGTAGTACTTTCTTGCCATGGGAATGCCTAGAAGATGGGAGTCATTTACACCCACAGCCACCAGGAGCTACTTTTGAGTTTGTATGCCAACTGGTGGCATCCAAACATAACTCTGTGACATTGGCTCTGTGTTTCAAAATGTGTATAGAGGCGCAGTAGGCAGTGGTAAGAGGACAACAAGTTTGATGTTGCTATGGTGGCAGAATTCCAAAATAATAAATAATGGAAACAAAATGGAAATTGTTCTATGTGAAAAAATATGCAGGTGAGTGGGCACAGGAGATTGAAAAACGGTATATTGTATAATAAAGGATTATTTTCTGCATATAGAATTGTTGGTTAATCCCTGTTGGATCTGCAACAAATGCCATGCTCTCTTCTGTATAGTTTATTTTTGTTTTTATGGGCGTCTCCTTCCGCGCACGAACCTATTTCTAGAGAGGAATAACAGGGAATGTACTGCTATATATGCCTCTATAAGAGAACCTGATATGCTCCTATATATGTGTAATTGTACAGTGTCAGTGACTTCAATGCAGTTACCTTATCTGAGATGAGCGTGTCCCTCCAGTGTAGAGGAAATGCAATTGTAACAGCAGTTCACAGCAGGTCATAGAAGGACTGAGCTGGACGGCTGGGACATGTGGTATGCGCCATGTTTCTGGAATAAAACCCAAGTGGGTGGTTGTAAAAACCTAATTAGATTCCATCTCAGGGATCCCCCTGTGTAAATAGTTACAATAATGTGTGGGGCCATTACCGACATTCTACATCCTAGTGGGATCGTGGGAGAGGGGTCAAAGAGGCCCCATACTGATGCTGACACCCTAGAGGAAATGGACCTCAGAATAGATCTAATTAGGTTTTTGAAAAAACCCTAATATTTTTGGGTACGGTGTATCGAAGGGGTGTGCAGGGGTTGACTGTGGGGATGGTGCTCCCCTCGCTTTTTGCGGTTAAAAAAGGTAATTCCACAAAAAATAGCCAGGAAGCCATCATAGATTCAGTTACCTTTGTGTCCCTTTTGTCCAGGGGAAGTAAATGGCTAAGAAATTCCTGGATCTTTCATCAGCCTAGTTAGCCCACTACTGCGTGCCTCTAAAAGGAAATAATGTGCACTTGTGCGCCAATATTGGATGCATGGGAGAACACTACTACAGGCTGTTAATAGAAGGTGCTGAGAAGTATGGCATAAGTATTGGGAGTGCAGTCAAGCTAAACCTGGAGCCTCTGTTGCGTTTGGCAGGATGAAACCTTGGTTGCGAATCTGTGCTTCCTTATTGGTCACAGGCCTTTGCACCAGTCTTTTGCAGATGCATTTACTGACCAATTGTTGAATGAATGTCCTCTTTGTGTTTCTCTATAGGGACACATTTGGAGTGCACACGCACATGTATTCCACAATTCTCGTTTTATTCGTTACATTTCACAGATCTGTCATGGTACTTGTTTTTCTGCACATACAATCATTACGATACACAAATTTATATCATAGATCACAAAAGTTTACTCCTTAAACACGTGCATTCCTCAAAATACTTGTCCACTGAACTGTAGCCAATGATAACCACAAAGCGGAGGCATAAGAGACACAACATTCCAGGGAGCGGGGACAAATACAAACTGTGGAATGTGTTACTGACACAACCCATCTAACCCCAGGCCAAAATGTGGTTTGTGTGTGCATTGAAGGGCCAACGTCTATTACTTTATTTATTGGTGAAAAAGTATACTAGTATTACAAAACAACTGACTCTCCGAACATTTGTTTATTCGCATTGTGCGCGCTATGTAATGAGCTGCTATTTGTTTCTGTCATTCATGACAGCACAGTTACCATTATGTGCTATTATTACTGTTAGGGAGAATTCTCATAAATGTGCTAATTCCCTTCACCTTAGAGACCCCCAGAAACTTTGTTGGATTTTGAGGACATTAATTTTTTACCTGGAAAGAGTGTGAGCCTTTTTTTCCAACTCTTTCATGTATTTTGATGTGTGTTTTACTCTTGTGTTCTTTGATTATGGAGTTTTAGACAACTCCATAGGCATCATCATTGCATCCTCAGTGCAATGACAAAGGGATGTCTTTTTAGACCTTCCAAAAGGTTTAAATACCTTCTCTGGGATGAACTACTGTTCCCCAGAGAATGTAAGGTTAAATTGACTTTACTTGTCTTTTTAAATTCCTAGACCCAGCGCACACTATCTTCCTATAGAGTGCGGAAGGTGTTACCTAGTATCCCCTGTGTCTAGAAACTTATATAGACGTCAAATGCTACCCTTTCCTATCGAAATGGCTGGTGACAGTGATTTTACAACAAACTACCATGATTTTTCGCGACCACGAACACCGGTAGCAAAAAATTGCGGGAGCCATGTTTTTCAAGATAGCACCTTAAGCCCCTTTGTTTAAACAGGAACCCGGTCTTCTTTTTTCGCTTTTTCTTTTTGGAAAGATCCTTCTAGAGTTTGTCTCTGCGCGCCAAAACAGGTTTGGTCCCTTTGTTCTTACGCCTTTGGCGGGCTTCAGGACTAAAGACCGCCTCTGGCGCCTGAGTTTCTGGGATGCGCAGGAAATGAGGCAGGTGCCCGAAACTCCCTGTGCTTAGTTTCCTAGGAGACCCAAATGCACTCTGGCGTGATTGTCTGGCTTACTATCCGGCAAGGACAGCCACCCTGCTGGGTGAGTCAACACAGCTAGGCTGGAATGAAAGGGAGAAAACTGTTTAAAAGGTGAGTCTCTTGGCTTGGAAGGCGAAGTCGACCACTGAAACGAAAGAACTGAAGATGAGCTGCAAGAGGGTGGCTGCCGGAACTCCTGGACCGTTGGTTTGCCCGTTGAATCCCTGCTGCAGGTCGGAATTGCCAAGTTCATCCCGACAGAGAAGCCCCTTCAAGGACAACTTCTTCCTTTCAGTTGATGGGACCAATCAGCTTGTAAGCCACCTGGATACCATTCTCAGAGCTGGTTAGATTAAACCATGGGAAGGACACCAACTTGTGTGCTTGACTACAGCTACTCAAACTGAAGATCTTCCATTTGCCAGCTTATTTGACCAGTCCCTGTACAGTGCAGGAGTCCCCCAACGTCCTTCCTCTTATCCCCATGATTGAGGCTCAGGAACAGTGGGATCTGCAGGAACTGCCAGGAGCCAACGTCTTCAGTTGCATCTTTTCTTCATATTAATGTACTGTGCCAACCCGGTTGAGAGAACTTACCTCTCGCGGTGAAAGTTTGTGAAACTTTCCCAACTTACAGGCCTAATCAGCTTGTGACCCAACATATGATTCTTTTTTGTACAAACTACTTCTGAGAACTTTGAAAAAGACTTAACCGTTTACTACAAGAACTGCTCTTTCCTATCCAAGACACTAGCTCATTGACTTTGGCCTAGGCCTATTGAACTGAATCAAGACCTCTAGTGAACTAAAACTATTTGCACTGCCTAAGAAATTATTTGTGATCTATTTTATTAACTTGTGCCTTAGTACTCTGATTTAAAGTGATTAAAATGCCATTTTGCTCCTATTTCAGGGGAGCCTTATTTACTCAAACTATTGGTTTGGTACTGAAGTGTGTTTGTGTATGATATTAAGTTGCCTCTTTCTAGTGAACGTTTTCTAAATGACTGTATAATAAATGAATAAGTGTTTTACCAAGAAATCTATTTAGTGTAAGTGACTACTTGAACCACTGTGATTGTAAAACCTCTGTTTAACCTCTTTTACTGCTCACAATTCCCTCTTGAGACAAGCCTGGTAGCTCAGCTCACTACCAAAAACTTTGTAGTAGAGACTAATACCAAAGGTTGGTTTTGCTTATACCTGTAGTCCTAATTGTATGTGGTGGTCCCAGAGGGTATTGCATGCAATTCTGTCGAACACTTTAACTTTAGGGCTGTTAGCCCCACCCTCACTCATGCAGAAAAGGAGCAGACTATGGTTGACAACAGAGAGATTATTACTTGCTCAGTCTGCACACAGAAAGATAACAAGAAATTGTGGGCAGGTCAACTTGCAAACTCCAAAGACCCCCTCCTGTGTCCTTCTCACTGATTTGGATGTCTGCTAATTGGCAAGCAGATACATTTAAATGTTGATGGCTTCAGGAGCTGATTTCAAATCTTGTGGTTTACCATTGTCTGTGGGACAGAAGCTGATTAAAGACAACCCTGTGCAGCCTTTTGCCTGGATCCTCTAATTAGGAAAATGAGGTGCTAGGTCATTTTCAAGTACCCTCATTCAGATAGGTGAAACATAATTGCCCCTAAACTATTCTGGTTCCTACGCCCCTACCACAATGTCATGTGAGAATGTGAGGAAGGAAATAATGAACTTAAAATAGAGTTACTCTTGGTACAGGTAAGATGTATGCTGTAATCAGATGGAATCATCAGCAAAGACTTACCGTACTGGCTCATCTATTCTGGAAAACCCTTTATTTTGAAGGGATACCTTGAAGTTGTGGTTGGGTGGTGAAGCTGTGCCGATTAAGAAACATGTCAAAGGCAATATGCAAAGCCAAACAAATTAGTTTAGGCAATTCGTGTTAAGGGTGGAGTTGAACCCTATACAAAATATGGTTGTGGAAAAGAGAAAATATTCACAATGCATGTTTATGCCTCTCTGAGTGGTTTGTATTTCTGATTTTTAGGGGAGAGGTATCTATGTGACATGAAACACTGAGGAACAGGTATCGAAACAGAACGACAAAGAACACTGTGCACTTGGTGCTACACAATTAAAGGACACACCGCAGAGATTTGACCACAACCTGAGCCTCTAATCAAGTGTCAGAGCTGGGGTACAAGCCCATGTCCCCAGGTTTCAAAACTAGCAGCTCAGCCAATAAACTATGCCTCCAGCCTACAGTCCACTATGAAAATGAAGTCTACGCCAGCCTTCCTTCCCCATGTCTTTTTTCCTTTTCCATCGTTTCATGAATCAGCAATTCAGACAGTCAATAAAGAAACCGTAATCTAATTGTGCATGTCATGTACTTTTGTTATGCAAAATAGCTGGTTGACAACATGAAGCACGCTGACTCACATATTTTGCCGAGTTCCTTTGCAGCTGCGTTTATAATAAAGAAGGGCACCATTTGCCAGAAAATGATCTCGCAGAGAGCGATTGAAAATTACAGTTTATGAACATCTGGTCATGTTTTTAGTTTGAAATTACCGAATCTTCTTCACCTTCAATTACTGGATTCCCCTCGTGTTTTCATATTGTAATAGGAGCCGTTATTATCATGAATATTCATCTTGGATTATTATCGCTCAGACTCTGCAGTATGCAAATTATTCAAGACTCCTTTTACTTTTCCACAGTTCGACGCCGACAGGGACGAGGAGGAGATTTTCTACGACATCAGCATGGCGGTCGACAATAAACTGCTTTCTGTCAAAGAACCTGTGGCAGGTAGGCTGCTTCTGTGTAAGATCAGAACATTGTTACTCTTTCACATGCTCTGTTGTTTTCAATTGGCTTTAATGAGCATGAAGTGGTTTGAACATGTGACATTTCAAAGGAGCATTCAGAAGTTACAGAGAATAATGAGCTCCCCCCATTGTGAGGCTAAACGTAGCCGCCTGATACTTTGTTCCTGAACCCCGAATTCCAATGCACCTTTTGTACCGCCACCCACGCTGCTATAAACTGTAAGGACAATAGTAACTAAAACAAAGAGCACAATTTCAGTTAATTAACAATGTTTGCGAGAAAGGAGTATATTGCTTGTCTAAAACAGTCTGTCTGCCGGTGGTGAAGCACACAATGCGGGGGTAAGCTCGGCACCAAAAGCCACGGCTACACCTCACTCCGTACCGGCCTGGACCACCACGCATGCACAGTGCACATGATGATCCTGCTGCTGCAGGGGTGCCCCGAGCTCTGCACTAGGTGAAAGATGCAAGTAAGTGTCTTAATGAAACTTTAATCTTTCACCCAGTGTAGAAACAAGGGGGCTTGCCTGGCTCTTGAGTCCTGCCATCGAAGTGTGCTAGCCAACTCTGCACATGGCCAGTAAGATTAAGCACAGTATTAAAGCCATAAGAAAACACGTTCAATGCAATCACTGCGACTACACAAAGAAATGAACTGATTTATGTCTGAAGTCAGAGTGCTTGAATTCCGACATTACAAAGATATGAAATTGCTTCTGTCTGAAGTCGGAGGGTATGCACTCCGATTTCACAGAGGAATCATTTAACTTCTGAAAGAAAGGAATTAGTTCTGAAGCTTGTTGCCCCCCCACCCAGGTCATGGTGTGGTGGGGCCACTGCACCGTGCCAGTGTTATCTGTACTAATATACAGGGGCGTAATTTCACCAAAATGCCAGAGGTAGCAGAAGTGACATCACAGTGCCAAGCCCCCAAGAGTGACATCACAGGAATTGATGCCATTTAACCCCACCCTGAAGTGACATCACAGGAAGTGATGTAACATCACATGAAGTGATGCAACACAACCTTTCACCCCTTGAAAAAACAGGAAAGAGCACCACATAGCATTGTTCCTAGGTACACTACTAAATAGATGGTTACAATATCACTGTAATGTGATACACATTTCATACACGAATGGATTGCCATATGTAGCATTAATATCAGTGTGTATAGGCCCATATTACCAAAATACTATGAATGCAAGCAGATGTCCAACGCCAAATGATAATGATGTGTTATTATATAGCACTTACGTTTAAGCGCTTTATATAGAGCAAATATATATACTACATCATCAAACCTGTGTTGGTACTCATTCGTCAACCTTAGAAGGATGTATGGCTGAGCTGGCCTTGCTGGGATTTGAACCTGTAACCTGAAGATCACACCCACATTTCAGCAGCAAGTGCTCAACCCACCGAGCTATCTTACGAGCTATAGTAACATGAGCAATTACATGTCTGAATGTTCTCAAAGTCAGAAAGCAAATTACACTCTGTAGTGGACCCCATTACACTGGTAACTGAGATTTAACAGCAGGCCAGTTCATCTGCAGGTCTGGAGCAAAGTTGGCCACGTCAAGCTTACTTTTCAGGCTTCAGATGTTGCAGAATACATACCATTGGGAGGGCTCATAACTGGGAAAGCAGCACACTCATACAGCATCCCGTACTCTGGGCACGCATCAACTCCTACATGCAAACAAACACCCTGAACAGCATGCCAGCTCTGACTGTTCCCCTGGGTGATGCCACGATCACCCTGTGTCCATCTTGCGCACACACCCAGAGCCACCCCGCATGCCAGGCCATAAAGAGTCGGGAAAGGCTTCTGAGCGAATCCACGATCGGCCTGTGTCTAGCTGGCACAGACCTGTCCTCTCAGCATGCCAATCCAATTTCGAGGTCTGCATTCCTTGGTGATACCACGATTGGCCTTTGTTTGTAATGATCAGATCTGTACTCCTGGGTGATGCCGATGCCATGGCTGGGCAGGTCTGCACAGACCCATGCACAGGTTGTACAGTGCGTGTGCATTGCCTAAAGATATTCTCGCAAATGGTCAGCATTTACAATAAAAATTGCACATTGGCACTCTTCGAGATTTTAGCAAAGGGTGTTAAATGGAAATGTTTAAAACCCTGAGTAAGCACAATTAGACGTAATACAAAGGGCCTCATTACACGGTAGGCGGAGAACCATGGCGCCATCAGCGCCATGGTTCATGCCGGTAAAATACCGGCACCGCCTTGGTGGAAAGGGGAATTACCGCCCCATTCCAAGGTTGGCGGGGCGGTAATTCCCCCTTCCACCATTGCCCTTGCCCATTCCCATTTTTGCCCCATAGGGCATAATGGGAATGGGAAAGGCGCTAATTACGGTACTGCAAATTGCAGTACCGTAATTAGCTCCCTGGGTCCCTTTGCGGGTTGGTTTTTAACACCTGCAAAAAGCAGGCGTTAAATTCCCCAACCCGCAAAGGGACCTTGTAGTAAGGCGGTAAGGATTTACCGGTACTGATAAAATACCGGTACCGGTAAACCCTTACCGCCTACCGTGTAATGAGGCCCATCGTCTGGGTTTTTCTGGGAATGTACCCCCCATAATTCTGTAAAAGAACATGTGGTGACATTGCTGTAATAAACAGCATGGCTATTCTGTAGCAGCTGCGTGCAAAGTCCTGCAAATAAAAAGGGGATGGAACGCTTCGAAACGTGCAAGAACATTTCTGTGAAAATGTTGCCTTTTTATAATAAGTGCACAAGCAAATTACACTACACACAGGAACTTGTAAAAAATATTCGCCCAACTCTGGAACAAGTAGGTATGGATTTGAAAACAAGGATAACTGTTTCTAAAACTTGCCCATAATCTTTTGTGAAAAGCAGAGAATTCGATAAGCAGGAGTAGACCTCAGCCAACGCACCACATAATGGCAGAAAACGAGAGCATGCAGCTGTATTAATAGTGCTTGTCGGCAATGGTAAACAGGGCACACCCAGGTTTCAGTAATTCCACAGACTTGTGTAAAAAGTGCGCTAACAATTTCTGTAATCTGGGTTCCAGGGATGGCACCACTTTGCACATTACAAGAGGAGCTTGCTAGGGGCAGGCAGTTTTACTCCGAGAGGAAATAACTAGTTATTTGCCAAACAGTTCTGTGCATGGGCCCCCTTTCAAGCATACAAGATTACAGGTCGACAACAGAGCCCTTCACAAAAAATAAGCCCAAAATCAACATTGAGAAGGACCTGCCCTTCCTAGGTGCATACCACTCTACACGTTAGCCTACACCACCATTTCAGATTCTCGTACTCTGAAGCAAATACCAACCAAGCACATAGCACCAACTAAAATGGTTCTTTGCCATGCAGATCGATAGACACCACTAACGACATATCTGTCAAGCAAATAGTTCTTCTCTCCTGCGAGATGCTCTCCACAGAGCCAGACTGTTGAGCAGAATGCCAAGCAGCACCCAAATGGAGAGGTGATTGTTAGGTAAACGATTCATTGGTCAAGGAGGGTCAACAACACAACGTAAGCGCCATAGGTTGCTGAATCTTTTTGCAAAACGAAACCCCTATCTTGCTGTGATTTAACAGTCTCTGTGCCATGCACGCACCGAGCTGCTGCTGTCTGCTCTCAGAGCTCTGCCCCTGAGCCCCGCCCGATCTCCGGATGAGCTCAGCAGCTGAAGATTAAGAAGGATACGTTTACGATCACAGACACTGTGATGTCGTCGCCGCTCCCACTCCTGCTGCAGCCCAGGCATGGCAGCAGGCAATCTGGAGCTTGCACGCTTTTTAAAATGGTTTGTTGAAACAACAAACTATTTTTAAAAGTGCAACCTCCAGTCCAGGACCACTGGAAATATAGAGGTCGTAAAAATATTTCAGAGGTCGCTCAGGAGATATCAGCGGTTGCTCTCGCGACCTCTGGCGACTCCCAAATGACATCCCTGCTAATATAGCTTATTTCTAAGGCTGATTCTGTCCAAGTGAATATCTCATGGGTTAAGTTCCCACCACTGAGATGGGGCAAGCCTGTATATCTCAGATATGGATCAAAGGCAGGACTGACTCAGCCCTTCATCCTTCGCAGGCCAATACATTGGGTACTATTAATATTGAGACACCAAGTTATGGCCTAAGGTGAAGTCAGGGGCAATAAACAGACCTCCCACAGTCGATAAGGTTTCATGTGCCATACTGATAATATGAATATTGGCTTTAGAATTGTGGTGAATAGAAGCATCTAGTTTATTAGTCAGTAAAGTAAGTAGGCAAAGCGTGACAGTCAATTAATCGTAGTTTTACATGTTAGTATTAAAATAAAATAAAAAGGGTGTTTTTGGAAGGTAACTTTTTTATTGTAAGATTGGTTGAATAAGATGAGTTTTAACATGAGCACGCATTAGGTGTAATGTAAAAGTAAACGGTTTCTGTGTACAGAGGTAAACGTTTGTTTCCTTATTTTTTGCATTTTCACAAAAAATTGGATGTTTCAAGGTGCAGAAAAAAAACATCCTCTGTTAAAAGAAATCTTGCTGGGCAATTGTCTTGGCGTTTCATGAATGCAGGGAAATGCGCTGTAGAGAGAATGACCTAACACACGTCTAATAAAAACAATCCCAAATAGGTCAAATAATCAATGCATGACTTGCAAGAAGAACAATGTTTTATAACATGCAAAAGTACCAGACAGTCCTGTAGAACCAAACTGACACAGAGCAACCCCACCCAAAGAAGTTACATCTTTTATAGCAGAAAACCGCAAATTAACACAACTATGCATAAAATAGATTACAACATGATCCTGCACACTTTATTGGCTAACACCTATACACAATTCTAATTATTCCCTGTAGCTCATTACCCTATTGGTCACACATTATCTAAACACACTCCTCTAAACACCTGACCTACTAAAGTGTCACTATGAAACTTAGGAGTTGTATAACAACCAGGTACATTGTTATCATAATACAGACCAGGTACATTGTTACCATAATATGTTTCTTTAACAGGTAAAACATGCTTGACCATTATGAGATGTGCAATAGCGAGTCCAACTCTGCTTTGATAATATAATGCCTGTTCTGCCCTTTTTGTTTTGACAAAAGTGAAGAAATTGTCAATTCTTTACTGCTGTGCCCAATTATGTTGACCTAAGAAAAGGATCATTAAAACCTCTCTTTGTCTTGCGCTCGGTTAATACCACCAATGGGGCTATAAAACTCTGTTTGGCAACTAAAGACCAACTTGCCACCTGTTCAACAGGGGGGTATTTGCTCAGCGCTTGGCGGTGAAGAGTTAAAACTGCAAAATAGTTCCCAGGCAACAGAATGGGCCACAAGGGCTGTATAATGCCCCGATGAACAATTTCACTATGGTGTCACTGAAGGCACCTCCACTTGTAATTATATGAATTTGAGTACCACATGGAATCCCTTACTGGGTTTTAGAATATGAAATGTTTCTTAGGCACATTAGCACTTTAGTGGACTTTTATATTGGGTTGTTCTCTGCGCCAAGCAGGGTGACCCAATCTAATATGTAGTGCTTATGTGATGATAATTTTGCTTCCCAAACAATTACAGGAATATTACCAATACAAATAGGGCCTCATTACACGGAAGGCGGTAAGGGTTAACGGTCACCGGTAAGGGTACTGGTGACCGTTAACCCTTACCGCCTTACTACGAGGTCCCTTTGCGGGACCCGACCTTAACGGCTGGTGTAGACCAGCCGTTAAAGTTGGGACCCGCAAAGGGACCTTGGTGCTAATTACGGTACCGCAATTTGCGGTACCATAATTAGCTCCTTCCCCATTCCCATTATGCCCTATGGGGCAAAAATGGGAATGGGGAAGGGCCATTGAGAAAGGGGGAATTACCTCCCCGCCAACCTTGGAATGGGGTGGTAATTCCCCTTTCCTCCATGGTTGTACCGGTATAAACTGATTCATAGGTATATTTGGATGACATTTACACTATGATTGTTTGAGCTGTAGATTTCTGAGGTTTTTCTTGCTTTTATATTATGTTTAATGTTGTGTTTTTCATGTTTTTGTGTATTCGCTTTTATGGTAAAAAATACCGAAATAAAGCAGGAATGAATGAACGATACTACAATGCCCCTTCTCATTATACCAGACAAAGTGGAATGCACAAACAGATCCCTAACCTTGTAGATACATTTATTGGCATCACCTCTGCTCCACCTGTCCCAAATTATGGTACAGCCCTAGCATGTCTCCCTCTTTATCACTCTGGGAACCCATGTGCCCATGCATGACGTGATCAGGGCACCACTCCTAGGTCTCATTTTCGTGTATTTATTAGTCCCTAGAGTGCAGCGAATACAGTTCAAAATGGAGGACCACTCTTCAGGTGAGGGTAGTAGTGCTCTAAATCTCCAACAAGCCTCTTGGAATCACATGACTTTAACCTTTAAAGGGCGCATCCCTACCCTTCCTCCCTGAGCCCAACATTTCTTTCCCAGCTCCTCTGAACTCTGAAGCTTAACTCAATTAACTGTTATCTGGGTGCAGCATAAACTCCACATTGAGCCTGTTCCTCATACTTTCAAAAACACATCCTGTAACATGCCCTAAAATCAAACATGCTGGTACTCTTGCTACCTCAGACCCTGGATCTCCCCATTACTGCAACACTTTTGACTCCATCTCATACGCCTGCCTATGTCATCCCTTAAAACAAAACACTGTATACTACCGCTAAATACAAGATACATCGCCCTATGTTTAACCTCTGCAACCGCCACATGAATATATTGTTGCTCTTTCTGTATGGCTATATGGTGTTTTTTATATGTGTCAAAGCAAACTACAAATGGTTACATCGGCATTCTGCTGCACCCAACGAGAACTGCTAGCACTAGGTCGCCTGCTAATTTATTTTTTACAGTTGAAATCTATTTGCCCGAATAGGACGTTGCACTTGCATCCCAACAGCACTCTGCTGTTTAGAATGTTAACGCCAGTATTTATTGACTGCATATCAAGCATTCGAATTGGCTGGGAGGAGGTCAATAATGATACCTATCTGCTAATAGCCATACTACGTGCAATTATAAGTGGGAAGGAGCTGCTACGGGCAATATTGCAAACACAACATTTTTTATTCACTAGGGAAAACATTGGCTAAAACTAGAGATTGAAATATAATCCTTAAAAAATGTTGGTGGTGTTTTGGTGGTGTTGGTGAATTGAGGGTGGAATACTCCCCATGCAATCTACCCTCAAGTTATAATTGTGCTCTATGCGATTGGAAGTAGAAAGAGGTTGCCTCTGCGATACTGCAGGTTTCTCCCTAAGGAAAGCATGCAAAGGCAAAGGTGCAAAGGGCCTGATTAATGCTTAAAGTGGTTTGTGTTAAGTATGGACAGAAGCCAAGGTTGGTACTTTTTAGTGAGTTTTGTGGAAATAAAATCAATACTTGATTCTTTTACATTTTAAAACATTAATAGAAATCCTTACGACATGTTTGCAGCCTTCATTACTGGGTCGATATTTTGAATAATCAAGCATGTATTTGATTTTTAAATAACCAACCAGAAAGACAGTTACATGAATAAATATATTGATGTTTTTTTCACTGAAATAGATCACCAATCCCTTTTCAAAAAGTTGTACGCTATAAAACCAGAGAGAATGCTAATATTACGGTGCTAGATATCTGGCCGTCCTTTTGCATCTTCACTTAACATCTTACTTTGTGCAAATAAACAACTGTGATTTTTGTTAAATGAGACATGTTTAGATTAAAATAAATGTGCACATGTATATATGTGCCTTTCATCCAATCAGGCATATGCTAAGCAAAAAATATATGGTCCTTATTTTGAGCATCTCTAAAACATGTTAAGATCTGTTTTGTTTCATGTTACAACAGCATACATTGGAGCCAATTCACAAAGATTTTATCTGATCTTACTAGAGTAGTATATAGGGATACCTTTCATCAAAGTGGCAAGTGGTCCCTAGGGGTTTGACCGCAAGGTCATTATTGCCCCTTTTTTTAATTTCATTTTAATCAAAAATGTATTTTTATATCAAAAAAGTGATTCATTTTTTATTTCTTTTTTATATGAATGTTAATTTAATTTATTTTTTATGTCAAAACATTTTTGGGGGAATCCAGTTTATTTTATTGCCCTAAGACACATGATATAACTGCAGCCCCCATCATGGCGGTGAGTGCGGGTGAAAAGTTGGTGGGCTGTTCCTACCGGTCTGAGCAGCTGCCAGCGGGCATGTCCGGGCATGTTTCTAAGTGTCTGAACAGCTGCTACCCTGGCGGGCATGTCTGGGCATGTGCCTAATGGTATGAACAGCTGCTTCTCCTCCAGGCATGTCTAGAAACCCATGCAACCTATGAGGCATGGGGACCCTTTTGTGATAAGTAGGGGGTGGTGCAGGGATTCTGAGCTCTATATAAAGGCATCCTATAGATTACGTTACAAAGCAACATGTGATAATGTGTATTTCAGTGTTTAGTGTTCACCAGTTTTTATTACACAGAGATCCGCTTTTACACCTTTATATATAAATATGTATCAAAAACACACTTCTTTAATATACAACACACAACATGTAATCAAATGATAGGTCGTCTTTAAACCTGAAAGGGCCATTAGTGTTCATCCATTTTTATTACATGCCACAGGATACTTTTACACAAAACACAATGTTCCATTTTTGATATATGCATGTTCATAGGTGGTGATCATTTTGTTTATTTTAACACGTGTAACCGTAACAACAGAAATAATTATTCCTAAAGTACATAGACGAATCAGACTACATGATAAAAACAATTTTTATTTTTAATTTGATTTCTCACGCCTTTTAAACCTTAATCAACAATGGTGAAGACCCTACTTTATTACACACTGGTACAGTGATTTCCATTATAACGGTAGCCAGTCGGACAAGTTCAAAGGCCCTTTTCTCTTCAGGGGTGCTAGGGTGTCAGGATCAACCTACAAGGGTGACATCTATCGAAAGAACAGTGAGGTTTAGAGTCCCGGGGGACAGTCTGATGGAGTTACTGGATTCCACAGATTTAAGGAGTCCAGTTTTGGTTCATTTAAATGTTCATGACTGGAAGCATTAACCACCACTGTGGAGGGTACATTCAGTTCAGCGGTCACTCTCATGAACAAATCCCAACATTGTGGTGTCTTTTATCTTGGAAAGGCGTGACTTTGTGACATGCCAAATTTAAGTCAAGCAACTTGGAGCCGTGCACAGCCTGTCCAGAGTACACAAGCTCCCCTTTAGCTGTCCAGGAAATTACTTCTTTCCCTACTCCCAACTTCTTTCCCATCAGCAGCTCAGCATTCTTCCTGTAGCAAGGGTACACCTCTTGAACATATGCATCAATGGTGTATTTGGTGGCAGTTGTAAAGCAGGGCCAGCTTCAGGCCCAGGGTTGACACGTATTAAGATAATTCACTCCGGCTCACCTTGCCATACATAGGCCATATATTTCTGTAGAATGGTGTGATAAAGGGCCAGCTTTTCACATTCTGACATGGCTGTGCGATTCAGGACCACAGTCCTCTAGGAATCCAGAAGTTTAGTCATCATTTTAAGTATGTCACGCTCATCATCAGGGGTACTCAGCTTCTTGATGACGACTCTTTGCCTTTGGTAAGTCTGCAAATGTTTGGGGGATAATGGCACATTGCCTTTCAGGACATTGAGGGAGATCTCTGCAGTGGCATGCACCAAATCATCAGCAGGGGTCAAACCCTAAAGGAAAAAGTGGGGGGACTCATTAACATACCAATTGATTGTGGTGTCACCAGAAATAAGCATATCAAGGTGCAATCTGAAAAAAGTGGGGGACTTCTGAAAAAAGTGATCATCCAAGGCTGCACAGAGGAGAGCTTTTGTACGCAGCCTATAATCCTCGGAAGTGTTGGATTTTAAATGAACTAAAAGAGAAGCATAGGGTGTTTTGGTGGCATACTCAAAACATTATAAAAAGAATTGGAGTTTAGAGGGGTACCTCTGTTTACCCAATACATTAATCTGTAATTCATCACATGGGTCTTTAAACAATATGACGTAGGAGGCATTAACGTTCATAGATCTACAGCAACTGCCCTTCTGAAATACGTTTTGTGACACATAGAACAGGGACATGTTTCTATGATGTACATATTGTGTGAACACTTTCTCAATCTCCGGGGTAATGGTAGGCCTCACCAATCTGGTCATCCACTGTCACTAGGTTCACAAGGTCAAGGGAGAAAAGAATGTCATCTTTACAAGTGAGTGGCATCCCTTCTACACATTTTATAAACAGTATCTTCCTCCATAGCTCTCTACAGATTTTATATTAACACTGTTACATATTTATAAATTAATCCCTTTAACCTTCATGCATGTCTTGACCATAGACGTACGATAGGCGTAGTATGTTTTTAGACCCGCCAACACAAATTCAACAGTTGGCTCACCGGGGGTCAACTCACTTGTCAACTCACCAACATAGCCTCCTAAACAGGGCATAGAGTCAGCCTCAGCAACCACAAACAAACATATTGTTATTGTGATATAGGCACCTGTCCCGCAGTTGATCCATGACATTGTACAGCTCAAAGCATGCATAGGAGGTTGCAAAGCATGCAAGGAACATTTTGTTATTAGGAGAAGTTGTGGGTATTTCTTTAGAATATTTCCAACACACACAAACTGTCTCATCATCTATGATATAACAACTGCACACATCATAGGCCATATTATACAAGTATTTGTACAGCACATCGGGATCAGTATTAATGCATGGGCTTTGTAAAATAGTTCTTTGTGTTCATTTTCCCCAAAGAGAATTAAGACACAGTTTAGCGAGGATGTGCCTGGTGGGGGTCTCCTGTTTGTAACAAGGATGCAGCTTGACATACTGGCAAAACAGTTCCAAAGAGAGTTGCTCAAAATGGCAGACTCCATCAATCTTATCAAGGAGGTAACTTTTTTCATGGCTACCTGCCACACAGTCATACACCATTTACCACTGAGAACCCTCTCACCATCTATATGTCTACAATGACCTGTTTGCTTACTCTCAGTATAGGAGCGACACAGTATGAAAAGTAATTTTCCATCCGTTCACACCGGTAAACCAGGTAGTAAAGCTTTCTTGATGGAAACATCCGTCATTTCACTAGAGCAAAGTACTGATCAATGCCTTTAAAATCCTTGGTGATGATTTGAGAGTGGCCTATTGGGTACCTCTTTGTTTTGTTGACAAATGGGTACAGGCTTGTGAAGTTGTAGTAATGTATTTTATCATCACCAGCTGCTTTGTGGTAGAATTTCACCATATTACTGCTGCCTCCATACAAAGCGTTTCACGGTTCGAGAGGCACAATGTAGCATCAGATTTTGACATGGATACCCAATCATGTTCCTACAATGATGCGTCCCTGTAATGCTGTTTGTATGAAGAGGCCCTCCCTTTCCACTACATACATTAGCCACTGCATGGACGGCATGGAATAACGTTTTTGAGTACTGTGGTAGACATCCATAAGCAATGGTGTTGGTTTAAAAACTTGTACCGATACATAGGCATACAAGACACTGATGTGACATGTTGAAAGGCTTGTAGATAATCTTCAGAAGGCATCTGCTCTAGGGTATCAGGGTTTTTTAAAAGCCTTTGTGTAAAGTCATCTCTTTGACGCTGTTCCTAAAGAGGGTACAAGACTGCCTCAGGAGGTGAACATACTATTGACAATAGGAAAGTAGCATTTTACCAGTGTTGGCGTTGGCTGCGTACCATATCAGGAAATCTGATGTTACATCAGGCATCATCATGTCCATGCCATAAAAATGTTTAACGGACATTGTTTGTACTTTCTGCAGAGTGTTTACAGAATGGGGAACATACACCATGGCTCATCAAAGCCTAGAACACCTGGTAGCTTGCTCAAGCTCATGGGCAGAAAGTTTAGAGAATCAATAAACCGGATTTTTAAAGGGAACACTGTCAACATCAAGATCTTACAGCCCTTTGTTAAATGGGACATCTCATTCTTTCTTTATCAAGCTGGTTCATGAAGTACCTATCATGGCCTTTAGAACTGTGCGCTATGAAGGTGTAACCCCGAAAAGTGGTGGCTATGAAGGTTGTGAGAAACCAAAGGGTGTCTCACCGACCATGCCCTTGGTATCTGTCATTCAAGTGGCCGGGGGAACGGCCATCACTATTAAATCCAGACCCCGGGGGTGGACAAGTGCAGGAACATCATCTGGATAGGGGGTCCCTGGGGAGCGGGAGTGGGGCACCCAGAGGATAGATGTGGTATCCCTGTTCTCATTCTACTGTAGAACACCCTCATTCCATTTTCTATCTAAAAACCTTACCTCCCCCCTTTCCTACACACACTCTGCTACACAGACCAAACTCTTGAAGGGAAGACACACTCACATAAAGCCAGACTCACACCTGAATCCTGTTACCTTTCCCCACTGGGATAAAAGGCAGAGCATGAGAGCACCCGAAGAACAAGGTGAGAAGGGCAACCGAAGCGATCAAGACCAGCAGAATGGAAGGGCAGGAAATCCCAGGAAGGTGACACAACCATGGAAGCAGAGCAGACGGAACCAGGAGATGAATAAAAGGCTGTGGTACTACCAGCTGTGGGGTGAAGGTCACTGCAGAATCCCAAAGGGGCAACTCCCTGCTACTGCAGAAGGTCACTGCGGTACCGCCTTCATGTGTGGTGTGAGGACTTGAAAGGAGGCAAGCCACGCTGGGCCAAAAGCTTTGACTAGATGGAAGGTCTTGATAAACTGTATCAGCCGCTGCCGGTGAGTGACACGGGAGACCGGCTTGTGTTGATAAATGAAAGGGACATTAACGTTTGAAGTGCTCGTTGGGTTGTCGAGAAACAGCGATATAAAGCACACTGTAGCAAGAATGAAGAATGCGTGTGTCATGTAGGAGAAGCCGCAAAATAAATCTGAAGCACTTGTAGCCAAGAGAGGAGGCAAATAGTCAAAGTGATCATATGAGGGTAAAGTCAATGGTACAAGCCCCCCTCATACAGTCGAAAGCCTTTGGCAAAGGGTGAAATTAAATATAAAGCTAACCTAAGGAATTATTAGCCCTGTGATGCTAAATAAGAACTGCAGATACCAGAAGGCCTCGGGAGAGGAGGTCGGTATAAACCTTTGAACGGTATTCAGTATTGTGGGTTGTGAATAGGATGGCATCAGTGGAAAAGTGAGACCCAGTGAGGCGCGATCGCCTATCAGAAGTCTCAGTATTGAACTGACAAGTACTTTGAAGTAAAAGCGTAAAGTGAAGTAAAGTGAGTGAATCGGCAAAAGTGGACCAAATATTTGTTTTAAAAGACATTAAGCGTCTTGAGTGTTATAAGCTAGTAGAACTGGTAAAGTTAACTGAACTGTAATTTGAAGGCTACAGTGAACCCGACGGAGGGATGCCAAGTAAAAGACATTGATTCGTGCGATTCTGCCTTTTCTGAAGAAACTGCTTCCTGATGCCTTTAGACTCAAGTGGTGCTCACAGTCATGCCACTGTTCTGCCTTGTCCCGTGATGTAACATTGGGGAAGGGAGTGCACTAGTTCAGCAGTCCTGAACTACCAAAACCCTTTTGGACATTTCAGTTTGTCCTACACTATTTCGTTATAACATTGTCCCACACCCTTTTGTTATATAGAGTAAGGATTTGGCAATAGGCTTATAGTATAGGTCATTTTGTTTTGACACAACAGCACTAGGTCAGCGTTTTCGTTACTTTGATGGTTGTACCTTGCTCCATCTTAGATTTAGGTTTAGATTAGGCATTTTTCTCACTCATATTCTGTTCAATAAACACCCTTGGATTGTACTCCTTAGGCCTCATTCCGAGGTTGGTGGTAGTCATGGCGCTATTTGCGCCATGACTGCCACCAATAACGGGTCCGGCACCGGTCTAGTTCAATGGGTTCTTACCGGTGTAGTCCGACCTTTGCGTGACCGGTAAGTCCCCATTGAAAATGCCATTCCCCATTACCCATTTGAGCCCCAATAGGGCTCAATGGGAATGGGGAGGGTGTAAATAACGGGCTTGCGTATGTCAAGCCCATTATTTGCGCCCTTGTCCCTTAATGGGTCCCGTCCATAACGCCAGGTCAGACCAGGCGTTAAAGGAGGGACCCGCTAAGGGACCTTGTAGTAGGGAGGTAAGGGATTACCGGCACCGGTCTCCTTACGGTGCCCGGTATCCCTTACCGCCCCACTCGGAAAGAGGCCCCTTGTGTCTGTCGTATTTCTGATTTCCATGCCTTCCTTACAAGGTGCTTGAGAAATCGTGTATGCAACTATCTCCCTTAAACTCCCAAGAACAGTCATTTGACAGATGTCGGGCATAAATGTAGTTACGCACGTGTGCACCAGTTTCCTGACAGCATTCAATGTCAAATGATGTATGATTCAGTTTTTTAAGACATTTTAAACGGGACATATAATACATGTGCGTCACTACATCCATGACCGTTAAACCGCAATTGTTACATTTCCGTCCTTTACAATCATGTTCGGCACAACACAGTGTCCACAACTGGATCAGTCTATGCAGGGTTTGAAAATAACTTCCCCGATGTCCCTTACTGAAAGTATCTTTTGTAAGCATGCTGTGGATCTGCAGAAAATACCACAATGCATACACTTAACTCTTTCTGCAGGGTTTTCCCTGGAACCACTCGATTGGAAAACCCTTTAAATTGACTATGCCATAGAAATTTTTCTCGTGATGTAATGCTCCGTTTTAGCCACAATGTTCTACACTTGTGATCGAAATACAGCACCTTAATAGTGGCATCAAAAGTTTGAAATGCTGCAATGTCAGCAAAGTACACTAAACGATCACCCTGTATGTTTAGTGCACGCAGCATGTGCTGTTTTAGCAGAGGCTAATACAAGAGCGTCCTTGGGTCTCAGTGGTTCCAAAAGGGCCAATTCACTAGTGGCCACAAATACATTACTTGTCTCTCTTGGGAAATTCAGCGTGAATTCTTGTATATTTTCAATGATCTTGCTAAAACTCAGCGTTCTTAGGCGTCTGTAAACACTCCCCTCTTTAGCTTTCACAATCATAAATGTGAGTCTTAGAGTGCCGTACACAGGGATCTCCATGTTACTCTGTAACATGTCCTGAATTTGGTTGAGAATGCTCTAAGTGTCCAAAGGTGTTTTAGGATGATGCTTGGTGAAAAGAGGGGTGTTCAGATTCATTCCGCTCAAGCGCAGCTGTGCAAAATCATTAACACTAATGTCCAGTAGAAATCTGTTTAAGAGGCCTTGTATTACTGCATTAATAGCCACTATGCCACTGGAAAATTATGTTATCCAATTTAAACTTAACAAAACTGAACTCCTCAAAGTTCTCAATCGCATGGTCTTGCTTATTAATGTGTTGGAAACTTTTGACCCTTTCTAAAAATACAGGCCTGTCATCCTCAACCCCCATTAGGCTACGGTCTCCCGCTGTTGATGCTACCAAGGCGCATGGGTGTAGAGATGATATAAATCCTTTAATAAGTTTGAGGATCTTTTTAGATTTTTTCCTAAATGTGGCTCTACATCTCTTTAACTTGGCGCCTACATTCTGATGTACAAGACTAGCAGCTGCCCATCTTTTAGTGGTACGAATCAACATTAAGTACGGCTGTGATAACGTTTTTGACTTTAAAATCTTGGTGTTTTGGCTCAAAAATGTTGTCTGACTCTGGATTTTCACTTAACCTTTGGAGAGCCATCTATCGTCCTTCCAGCGACCTTCATTTTATTTAAAGATGCAGCATCCTCAGTTATATTAAATGTTGTGGTCAGCTGCTTTTGTCTAATGAATCTTCGCATCTCGTTAACCAATGCTGATTTTCGTTGCTGAAACCTTCTAAATCTCTCATCAGGTCTTGTCAACGGCTGTGCTTACTGCTACTGCCTGTGTATTGCAGGATGCCTAAGAAACAATGTGTACTGTAGGCTGTATCCACAAATGACCCTTGAGGTCTTAAAGGTGCAGACAGTTTTGCCACCTTCTGACATGTTTTTACTATTTCCCTATTTATAATTAGGGATTATGGTTTTCGGCTAATACTGAAAGAATCCGGTAAATACCCCACGGGATTGTTGTCTCCTTCCTCGGGGGGCTCCGATAAACATAGGTATTTTAATTCATTATCACCCTTGCGCCAGGAGCAGGTTTTGAAGCCCTGTTGTTTTGCATTGTCTTGCTTTAAAGACAGACGCATTGCCGATGAGCCACTGCAGCCAAGTAACATATGTTCGGTTTCAATAAGATGCTTCAAATAATTGGATCAAATTGTGCTGCCTACTTTAGTACATTCTTTATTTTTATTGGAGCATTGAAGCAGGTCGGAGCTTGCAGAAGAGTGAGTCTTGTCTGCAGGAGTTCAGATTCCAGAAAGCATGTTTTACCTGTATTTCTTATCACTCCATCTGTGTCTCTTCACTGACATGAGAGATTTGCCTCTCTGTAACCACAGAGGTGCCCTATACATCACTCAAGGGTGTGGCTTTTGTCTCACCCTCTGCCCCCTTTTTAACTTTTTTAACTGCCTTCATGAGTACTTTTGGTGTGTAAATTGGTAATAGTTTTTATGTGAGGAAACAATTGTATAATATCCCTAAATGTATTTTTATTTTGGAATTTCACTCAATCTATGGTGCTATATGACCACTTAATAAGCCAGTTTATTGACATTAGATGAGATTTATATGAGCCCCCACTGATGTGAATTTATTTTATTCATTTCTGATAGTCAGGGGTCGTGCAAACAAGTGATCTTGGTCCTGAGGAAGGCGGACAACAACTTGGTCATTACCTCCGAAACGTACTTAGCCCTGCATGGACAGCAGAGACACGCAACTAATAGGCTACTCAATTTGAACATTTAGAATTTGAGGTTTACATAGACCCCTGAGCCCGTTAATTACCTTTTGGGCAGGCTGCCCCAAGTCACAGTACTGAGCAAATATCTAGACAGAGAGGCACCCCGACATCCAACTAAACTGGGTTAAGGTTCAGATCTCTCTTCAAATGTGGGCTATTTGTATCAGATTACAACTACTGTGCACATGTTTTGACAAACGTTCTTGTATATTCCTGAACGTAAAGATGAGGCTTAGAGTAATCTCTTCAGCCTACACTGTACATTTTGTATATTAATTTTGTGTTTTTGCACTTTTCTTTGTGTTTTGTTAAAATTGACACTTCTCTTTGTGTTTTGTTAAAATCGACTTTCAGCATTTGGATTAATACAAAAAAAATGTGTGCCTAACTAAAAGTTTAAGAAAATTGAATTTATGGCAAAATATGAAAAATGCTTACATATAGTTGCATTTGATTGTGATATTTCTTGTTTATAGGTTCCTGTTAGACAGGCATCAAATTCAGAGTACGCCTCCAACTATCCTACCTTGAAATAATTGAAATTGAGTTTCCATTTTAAATAATTTTCCTGTTGGGACAACCTTTTTGTGTTATAATTTAGAATGCTTCCCCAGTCCCGATCATAGCAGAGGATGGTCCCCAAGTACTAAGCAGACAAATAGCAGTGTATTATTGATATATTCATGAAATTCCACTTTGATGACTCAACGCTGTAAACCTTTTATTTCATTTCAATACGATGCTTCAAATAATTGGTTCAGAATGTGCTGCCTACTTTAGTAATCTATTTTATTTCGTTTTCATTGGAGCAGGTCAGAGCTGGCAGAAGAGTGAGGCTTGTCTGCAGAACCTTATATTCCAGAAAGCATATTTTACCTATGTTTCTTAACACTCATCTGTGTTTCTTCACCAACATGAGGGGTTGCTGCACTTTGCCGTCTTTTTTGGCATTTACACTCTCCCACCAGCAGGGCACGTTCTGGACTACACAGCGCCCAGCAAACTATTAGCAGTACCAGTGTAGTGGGGGCACCCCATTTCATAGCTGCATGTGTGGAGGGGGAGCTGAGGATGACACTCATTCTCCTGTCCCAAGCCTCACACTGCACTGCTCAAAGGTCACATACAACGCATCCATTTTGCCCAACCATAGTCAGTGCCTCTCTGACTCCATCCACACATATTTGTGTCATTTATTCAGTGCTTACCCTATATCTCAATTAGACTACAGTGCTGTCTCTGCCCCTAATCCAGAGGATGTCCTTGTTCTGCCCCTTGGGAAGATACCTCTCAAGCAGGGGAATTCCTTGGTCTCTTGTCCTGCCTATCCTATGGTTTATGTTTCTCAGCCAAGTCTAGGGTCTCTCATGATCTCTGGTCATATGATCTAGTGTCCTAACTCCAAGTATTTAATAGTGGCCCTGTACCATCGGCTCTCATTGTCCATTCTCCTTATCTTTGATGTCAATTCTCCACTCAACAAACATATCTAAGTTGTTGGATTTAAAAGGGGGCACCTTTTATACATTGTCAGCATAGTTATTGAACATTGTCTTCCCTCTTATTATTGTTCCAGGTTGATTCATTTTTTTGAAAGGCAAATGCCAATTTGTCTTGTGCACTTTCTTCTAAGGCAGGGGTCTGCAACCTTTGGCTCTCCAAATGTTGTGGACTACAAATCCCAAACGTCCTAGCCAGCATAGTCAGTGGCAAGAGATCATGGGAGTCACAATACAAAGCATCTAGAGAGCTGCAAGTTGCACACCCATGTTTTAATGGGAAAGGTCATTTGAACTAAATATGTAACTTACTATGCATATATCAATGGGTGGTAGCTTTTGATTTTCGCTACGGGGGTAGCCATTACCACACTGTGTGATGCGAGGGAGCTGTACCCATTCAGGTCACACACACACCCATCATCACTACTATAATAGGGTTGCCAAATCAGTCACCCGGCACAAATATAACCAGGTGGGTCATGTGGATCATATGCAGGAGCAACCATTTTAACATGGAAGTGTTCATATTAACCTACTTATGCACGCAGTGAAAAAATAAAATAATATGTCTGTTTTTACACTGTAAAAAGCTGTTATCCGTGATTATTTCAAAGGGGCAAATGGGAAAACACTGATGAATACAGATTCAGAAATGTTGGGAAAACACTGGAAAAAACCCCCATTGATGTAAAAAAAGAAACCCCTAAAACAGGAAACCCTATGTATAATACAGTAGTTCTCAGGATTATTTATCTGTAAACAGGCATTCAAAATGGGGTCTCTTGGTGGGTGCGATGTACCCCTGGCGGGGGTATATTATCCACAGCGTGATGTGGTTCACTATAGGCCTCGGGTGTCTCTGCTATTTACTCTTCCAGATCCCTCATGATGATTCTGAGCAAACAGCACCTTCCTCTCAGCTACGGACAACCCATACTACATCTCAAGGAGGGGTGCACAATCTGACTCATCCCCGTCCTCCCCTGCAGCTCTATACTCACTTGAGGGTCAAAAATGCTCTCTAGTGGTTCCTGAATAACAGAGGGTCCATGTAATTATAGGAATGGCATCCACAGCTGTGACTCTGGTGGTTTGAACATCAGTGGCACCCTCTCTGCTTGTTACAGAACCTACAGTCCCTACATCGAATAGGGAGTCACTCTCTTTTGCCTGATCATGACTGTTGATCTAAAAAAAAGGGGCATTCTAACACTCATTCATCACAGACATAAGTGTCTGTCATATCAATGTAATGGACTTCCGGTTCAAAAGCTATTTGTGTGGGGTGCTTTATCAAAGAGTTATCGGCTGCATTATGGGGTGTCCCTGCAACATGCCTTACATCATTGTCATCATGACGGTGGCCCTCCTGCTGGATGTTGAAATCTGTGGCTGTGTTTGAAGTGATAGAGGAAGGTTTATCCCAGAAAAGGGTAGTAGTAACCCTGTTCCCTATGCATGAGATATGTGGTAACACAGTTGGAGCACTCCCAGTATTGACGGGTGTGATATCATTACTCACCTTGCACCTATAAGGCATCGATAAACGTGAACCATTGGGTTGGTCTTTTGGGTTCCTCATACTTAGCCTCTATCGCCCCTGGTAAGAAAGGGAAAAAAATGGTAGTCTAACTACCATAGGCCTTTCACATTTCTGCAAAGCTGTAAATAAAGAAATGAGTAAAAATCATGTTATACCTGTACTTATAACGGCAAAACTCTTCTGCAACTATCTGGCTGATCTATAGGCGGAACCCTAACGAGAACTGCTGCACATTTCGGTGGTTGTGCTAACCTTTAGTTGTAATGGTGTGTGCCATGACACAATTTTACTGCTGCTGCTGCTTATCCCCCTTGTTGGTCATACGGGTTGTGCAGAGTGGTTTGCACCAGTAAAAACTGATCAGATGTCAGGGTGGGGTTTTCAGACATTGAGGCTAGCGTGGAATTGACAACCTGGAGGATGATAGAAAATGACTTTCTTCTTAACATTTCTTCCAATTTTATTGTGTTTATGGCTCTTGGAATGTGCTGGATGGGATTACACCAGAATCATTCTGAGTCCAAATAACCGGAAAAACTCAAGAAGATGGCAAGTTACTTTTTTTAATAACAATTATCTAAAACAGAGATGTTACAAAGTACATCAACGAACGTACGGTCAGTCTATCAATGATTTCCACAAAAAATACAATGTTTATGCTTCATTATGCGTCAGAGTGACATCACACTACGTGGCAATAGTGAAAAACCGATCAGGGTTCGGGATTGGTTAAGGGAAACATCTAGATATACAATCATATAGGAGCCAGGATTGTTATTGGCTGTCCTTTATCAGGTGGACAACTTATGCCGACCTCTTCAAACATGTAATTTCAGAAAAATCAAATACACAGTGTTTCATTGGTCTCTCAAGCTATAAGGTCCTTCGTTATACAATTGGTTGGCACGCTTGTGCCATGTCTGGAACATTTGGTTCATTTAGCTGCACGTAAGCCAAGACCCAGGTGCAGGGAGATAGGACATGAAGCTACATCACCACCCAATTACCCCAGCATCTCATATCACCCATGCCTTCTGCTATGAAATTGTGTTTGTACTTGACCTTGCAGAATATTCTTGTCCTGGGAATACACTGGAATGAGGGCACTCGCTATCATATCTGGAACTTCAAGTTCAAACTCTATTTCCATTCTTGACTCATGTGACAAGAGACCATAATTTGGTTAATTCTTTAAACTTTTAAATGTTTAAATGAATTAAAACTTGGCATCCTTTCTGTTCTTCCTTGTACCTTAATGTGGGAGGATTCATCGTCCGCACATCGTTCTTCTTCAGAGTAGATAGCGGACCTCGATTTCTTAGTTCTTTACTTCAGGCCAGACAGCCTCGCCACGCAGCTCCACTAGCCTGTTATTCTCCTGCGACACAGCTTTTCGTTCATTCTCAATGATTCCTTGGCTTACCATTTAATGGTACCAATGTCCATTTTCTGTACAATGGCGTCTTCGCCTGCATTCTATTTACTACTTATAAATTGCCTACATGATGAATTTATCTACCTTGCATTTCAGCGTCTGTACATTGTTCATGCTTCTGTTTTCTGCAGCACTTTGTTAAGGTATAATCCTCTTCTTTTCCACCTTGATAGTTCACTCTATTATTTACATCGTAATTTGTCCACATCATCTTCATTCAGTATCTCGGGACGTCGTCTACACTTTCTTATGATGTAATCAGTTCATCTTCTCAGCTCTTTCTCATATTCCTTCAGGGAGTTACTCCTGTAGACTGTCATCAACTTGAGGGCACATTCGATATGGTCGTCTTAATGGATACCTTCTTCCATATACTCGATGTATTATTGGTACAGCAGCTGAAGTTAGACAGGGCATAGTTTCATGACTCCAATACATGGGAGGTAGGGGAGTAAGCTCTCCTGCAGATTTACATGTCTGCTCCTCTACATTATTAAAACATCCGGTGCTCAAAGAATTAGAAACACAATGCAACGCCCTCACAATGTCTAGCTAAATACGGTCATCTCTTTTGTTGTTTTTAGAATAGACCATAGCTGTATGCATATGTAATAACGGCGTTGAAGGTGGCTTCTTCTCCGGTATTCGTCGCCATGTCAATGTTGAACTATATAGGAATAAAAACCAAGCATATCAAAAAAGTTCACATCCAAAAAAAGCAGAATATTAACAAATATGGCCAAATGAAATTATTATGAACATTGTTTTTATATTAAAAGAAATGTTGATATTATAAAAGAAATCTTGATTTTAAAATAAAAAACAAATACTGTAAGAAAAGAATTCATAATAAAAAATGAAAATATGAATTAAACTTTTTGATAACTGAAAAATACTTGATATTAATTTCATATTAATAATAGGTCTAAAGATGCAAACGCCCTTTAATAAACATGCAGCGCAAGCTACATCTTATGGGGCAGACTGCATCTTAAAGTATTGCTATGCTACTTGAAAACGGATGCCTCACCAATTTGAAGGCAGTTAAGCCTACAGCCTTTGCTTTTCTTGAATTAGCTGACATTTAAAGAACCTTTCCGATGCCTTCCTTTGTGCTAATTGAGGCTTCATTTTAAAAAAACAGGCTCTGACATAAGCTATCCTTTATAATTCTCAGCCCCACGACCGAAACACATAACAGAAAGGCTAGCCATTATTTTTCACAAAACAGAGAACACATTTCAAGTAACACTACGATACTCATCTACCCTGAAATAAGGGAGGCCCATTAACCATAAAGCATTTTGAAAACAAAACCGAATTTGCAAAATAAAACTAACGCCTCACCAATTTCAATGAGACGACAGTTGTTAAGCCTACGGCCTTTGCTTGAAGTAGCCAAAATTAAAAATAAATGTCCAATGGATTCCTTGGTGCCGATTGAGGCATTCTAAAAAACAGGCCTT
The DNA here is from genome assembly GCF_040938575.1 of Ambystoma mexicanum. Taxonomy (NCBI): domain Eukaryota; kingdom Metazoa; phylum Chordata; class Amphibia; order Caudata; family Ambystomatidae; genus Ambystoma; species Ambystoma mexicanum. Next base: position 1,001,770,477 of record NC_090922.1, on the reverse strand, counting down.
GACAAGAGCTCGCCTTTCTAATTATCAACCCCACACGCAAAACACATGACAGAAAGGCTAGCCATTATTTGTCATGTTTTACAACACAGGGAATGCATTTCACAGTTAAGTTGCACTCACTAAGGGCCCGATTCTCATGTGGGTGTTAAGTACCGAAAAGGTCGTAAAAAGTGTTGGTACTTAAGATGTATTCTGAAGGTTGCGCATTCTTCTGAAGTCGGTATGAATGCGCCACTTTTGGGAATATATGTGGTGGTTGCTAGGATGGGTGGGAAACCAATCTAGCAACTGCCACATTTGTTACCTGCCATTTAAGACGGGTATTCTTGTGGCACTCCTCCACTTTTAAATGTGCGTTAAAGTGGCGCACATATACAGTACCATTTTGGTGGCAGTATTGTGGAGGAGTCCCAAAGGAAGCCGGTCGCAATGCAGGTGGGCGGCAAAACATTAGTGTTTGGGGGGGTGAGGGGTTGGGACACTGGTTGCATTGGATCCTGCCTCTCACCTGCATACTAGCACCACCTTTGTGCTGTATTTTGGCATGAAATTATTTTTAAAGTGCAGTGTATGAGGTAGTGCTAGTATGCAGGTGAGGGACAGGGTTCAATGCGCTTGTAAATGTAACCAATATCCTTTTGGAGACATACACATTTGTAAACATTAACTGCTACTTTGCATGTTGAATATGAAGGGTTCTCGGCAGCAATTTCGTAAAATAACGATTATTTCATTATTTAAGGAAAGTGCTGCTGAGATTTTTTCTTTGCACTCGTTGTACCCCAAAACAAGCGCAATGAAGGTGGTGCACTGTTGTTCACTACGGGGACACCCAGGTCCACTTTGCATCCAAATTTGGTGCAGTGATTCGTGCTCTTTAGCACGCTCGCTATGCAAACTTCAGAATCGGGCCTTCAAGGGGGTCGATTCTGATCAAGGTGTTAAGTACTGAAAAGGTCGCTGAAAGCGTTAGCAACCTTTTCAGTACTTAAGACCTATTCTGAAGGTGGCGCATTGTTCTGAAGTCAGAAGGAATGCACCACTTTTGGAATATTTATGCTGGTTGCTTGGAAGGGCTGAAAACCCACCTTTTGAATTCCAATTCTTGTGGCACTCCTCCACTTTCGTAACTGCCTAAAATTGCTGCTGATGTAGGGCACCAAATTGGTGTCATTCTTGTGCAGGAGTGCCACAGGAAGCACAGATTTTTGAGTCTATTTGATTTCTCATGGTTACAGGTGTGCATTTTAAAATAAAGTGTGCTTTGTTTTGTATATTTATAAATAGATGTTTATGATCGTAGATGTTATGATCTCGGCAGCACTTTCATAAAATTACAAATTGCTCGTTATTTTACAAAAGTGCTGCCGAGATTCTGCAATCCACTTGTTCTCTACAGAAACAGGCTGATTGCAGGCAGAGCACTGTGGTGCACTGCATTGACTCCCAGCCACACTTGAGAATACTCGTGGTGCCTGGGCGTCAAGAAAAGGCACAGTGAAGCTTTCTATTTAGCACGCTCACTGCGCCTTCATAGGAATCGGGCCCTGAATTGTGTAAATAACCCAGCCTGTTAATTAGCGCTTATCTAACAACATCGTAGACAATACCTAGCACATTCTTTGTACCGGAAAAGCATTGAAAGAATGACGAACTATATAGTCAGTTAGCATGCCACTTACTGGTTTAGTACCTTGCATTAACAGGGCTGACAGGCAGCATGCATAAGAAAAACAAGCATGGGCAATGATAATAATATGCGCCTTTGACAAAACTGTTGGATTTGCCTGTTTTTAACAGGACTTCAGTGAAGGGCACACAAACGTTTTCAATCTTGCAGGCTTTGGTTTCAGTTTATGCACAGATTTAAGACGGTATTAGGCCACTGTAGAATACTGCCTTCAGTGAAATTAAAGCAGAGGTCTCCAAATGCCAAATAAAATCTGTGGTCCCAGGCTGTTCAACAAAAACATTTAGCAGCCATATGACCTGCAGTGCCCCCTTGCGAGGGAACATCCCCAGCACACATCCCACAAAGCAGGCTGCATACCTAAATTTCATTCACCGCTCCTTCATGCTGCCATCACTGAGGAGCGGACATATTGCACAGACAAGTGCCGCAGGCTCTGGGCCACGATTGCCACAGTCTTAAATTTGGTGGGGGCGGGCAGGCTTGGACTGCTAGCATTTTGCCTCTTTAACCTGTCTTCGGCACTACAGCTTTTCAAACTGTGCTCTGTGCAAGCAAAAGAAACCTGAATTTTGAAGATAAGCCTGCTTTTTCAGGTTTATAGATAAAAAAAAGGAGCAGTCTGTGTCCTTAAACAGCAAAGTCTTCTCTACGTGGCCCAAACTCTTCCTGTTCTGGAAGTTGCTGACCAATCAATGGTGGATTTAACTGGAGAGAAGGAAATAGAACCTTGCTGGACTGTCAGCGTTACTGTCCCCTGTTATGTTGCCTGAAGTAGAAATAGAAAAACAATAAACAACATCTAGCATTCAGGCATAACTCGCTTAAAGACAGCTTAGAGTGACAGACAGCAGCAGGAAGCGTTCTGCCATGCCGTCCAGCAGGTTCAGATCCGACTTGCTAGGTCCCACCTTCGTATGCTGCCATGGGAGTCCACAAGGGTTCCCCCTTCTGCTCCTCTGCATGTGGTCAGGAGAGATTGTTTGGTTCCCCTCTTGTCTGCTTCTATCACTCCTCTGTCATGTCAGGGAGGGTTTGGTAGATGCGAGCAGCTCAGCCTAACATTGCTCTGGGTGCACAGTCATGCAAAGGCTGCTTACTATTGGTTTGCAGACATAACACAAGGATATTGAATGTCACTTTCACTCAGGTGTGATGACTGTCAATGCCGGCTCCCAGATTGAGGCACATTTAGGCACTGCCGGGAATCCAATTAGAACAGTAGAATTATTACACAAAAATGTAGCATCTCCAAGGATCACATGGGGGTGTTGATGCCAGCTTTTAAGCCACCCCCAGTTGTATCTGGGAAGTGGGAAGCTCAGCGTTCTCCCTGACCCCATGCAAGCAAGGCAGGTGGGGACCTCTCAAGACCGAGACACTGCAAACCGCGGGCGGCATATGACCCGAAGGCTTGCCTAATTGAATTAGACGTGCAGCCAACTGTGCACTGAGCAGCTACCAATTTCATTATTTAGCAACGGAGAGGTACGGCTGCATCATGCACAAGGTGGCACAGCACGGACGTCTATTGTTTTTGGCTCCTTTTACCAGCAGTTGCTGTGTGTATTATCTGGAGGGACTGCAATTCTAAGGCGTTTTACAACACAGAAAACACCAATAAAATGTCACTTTGCTTGGAAATGAAATAAACAACTGAAGTAAAGGAAACAGAAGCAATGTAAAGTAAATATACTGATGGCTTCTAATGATAAAACAAGCGTTGGCAAAGCCAACAGTGTTGGCCTTTCTGTCCCACCATATTGGAAGATACATGGTATGTTTACTATTCAAAGATGGCTGCTTTGATTCCAGCGTGCTACCTTGGAGACAGTTATCCAAGATGGCTGCCTTCATGGAAGAACTCAAACAAAATCAAACAGTTCGAGATGGGCAGGAATGGGTGGGATTAACTATAGGGTTAACATTGGCTAGGGGCAGGGAATGGGAGAGATTACAACTGTGTACCCCTCCTCAAATATCATCTCCATTGGAAAAGCATTACAGACCCACATTCAAAGACCATATTTGAAGCTGTTATGTTAATGACAATAGTTGCAGCTTTAAAGGTAGTGCTTTCATTGCCACCCAATAGCCCAAACTAAAAATGCCTGCCCAAATGACCAGTTAATAGTTCAAGCTGACCAACCCTTGAAACACGGCTGACATCTGGCATTAACATTACGGTGTTGAATTCAGTTCCAATCCTTTTAACAAAGGCTTTGTAATGAGACTTTGCCTTCATAAATCTTCTCTCTATATATATAAATGGGACATCTGTGGATATTTGTGTGTGTGTTTGTTCGAAATGTTCAGCATACTTCCCAACATGCTCCAAACCTGAAATTTGTAATGTGGGTAGGTTCCATGGTGTAGATAATGTAAACAGCATAAAATATGAATATACCTTTCTCTGATAAAATGTGGGGGGGGGCTATAGATATGTGTTTGTGTGTCTGAAATATTGAGCATACTTCCCAACATGCTACAAACCTGAAATGTGGCTTGTGGGTAGGTTCCATGGTGTAGACAATGTAAAAAGTATAAAATATAAATATAAATATCCCCTTGTGTAATTTTATTGTTGTAGGAATTACTGTGCTAGTATATATACTATTTCATATATACATAAAAATATATACAGCAGTCGAAGTGGGCAGGAGCGGTTAGGAGCAGTGCTTCTTTTTTGTTTGTTCTAAAGTTGTACTTTTCCTATGACTTTATTTTAAAAAGAAATCATTCCAGAATGGTATAATTTGAAAATAAAAGTTTAGGAAGAAGTTGAGACTTGCACTTCAGTGCACGTCACTGAACATTGCCTTAAAAAACAGCTGTGTTTGTTTTGTGGGTTGTATTGTGCATGTGAGGGGGGTGTCATTGGGGTTTGTGGAGAGCGAGGGCAGGCCAGGAGGGATCATAGTTCCACTACTTCTTTTCATACACTTCAACCACTGAATATATATGTGTGTTTGTGTGTGTGTGTGTGTGTGTGTGTGTGTGGGTGTGCGTGTGAGTGTTTGAAAAAATGTACATTTAAAATGACATCTAAAGAGTGAATTAGTATATACATCATACTTTGAAACATTTTGATAGGTGTGTCGTGCCACAGCACATGCTGTGTTTTATAATTAGAGCCAACTATGACATATGGACAGTAGGAGACTGAAACATTGTGAGAATATCTGACCCATGTGTTTGTGCGCGTCCGTTTGTGTGTGTGTGTATGTGTGCATGTGCACAGTTGTGTGTATATGCATGCATGTATGCACAGTGTGTGTGTGTGTGTGTGTGTGTGTGTGTGTGTGTGTATGTGTGCGGTGATTGTGTCACTCTATATGCCTATTTAATCATACAAATCCACCCAGAGCAGCACACCAATAATACACTTGAAGAAAATAGGACAGAGATTAGGTTTTATATAAAAGCACGAATGTTTATAGCTGTACATTTTTTTATTTATTTAGACAGAAGGCATGGCATTGCACGTCTGACATAAGACAAATGCATGGTTTCTTGGACCATTCCATCCTGATGGCAGCGTGACAAACGGTTTCACCATAAAGTCAATGTAGCGTAAGTCACACGTAAATATGCTCCAAATTATTTCCATGGGAAGACCTTTACACAGCATATACATAAAGAAGATCACATGCATTTCACATAAGGTTTCCAGAGTTTGTTGTACCTGATGGGTGCTACATCTCAGTGTCCGGTTGTTTAAATTTAATAAATGTTCCAATGTTTTGCATGTAAACAGAGGGAATCATTCCATAGCTGATGAAAAATAGACACGTGCCTACGTTGATTTATCTTTATTTATTTATTGATAGGGTATGTATAATGTGCCTATATAGAAGTGTTTCAAGGCGCAACAAGACAAGAGGAGAGGAGAGGGGAAGAGGGAGGAACAAACAAATGTTTCTACTAGGCCTTGTGACATTCGGATCATGCAAGTGCAATAATGAGAAGTGCAGAGGAGAGGGGAGGTGGGGGTCCCAGACAGGGAGGAATTGCCTGTGAGAAAAGTGAGAGCCAGGTGAGGCCAGGTGGTCAGAGCCAGGGAAAAGCAGAGAGAGATCAGGTGAAGGAAGGTCCACAAGCTAAATGTGAGGTAAGGAGCTGGAGGGCAATGGGGGTGCATGTCCAGCCAGGCTAGTGTGGGTGAAGGGGCACAGAAGGCAAGGGCAGGATGAGGGGGGGTCAGGGGAGACCAAGTGCAGGGGTATACTGGACTAGGGGGACTTGGTGCCCTGTATGAATCCGAAGGAACCAGGCAGCTAGTAAAGAGGCAAACGAGGACATTAGCAGGGGAGGGAGAGAGTGAAGGAAGAAGAGAAATGGAAGGTCTTCAAAAGCTTCCAGAACATAAGGAGTTTCTGCTCAAGTTTAAGAGAGGCACTGAGGCCATTCCAGAGTGGGGCACCCAGAGGTATTTAGGGAGATAGAGCTGGATGTAGCAGGGTCCCAAGCCTGAGAAAGCCTTGTGGATGATGCAGAGGGTCTTGAATGTGATCCTCACAGCAACCAGGAGCCAGTGGAGAGATTTTAGGGCTGGAGAGACTCGGTCACTGGGCTTAAGGCCAATGAAAAGTCTTGGGGTCCTGTTCTGGATTAGTTGAAGAGGGCAAAGTGAGGAGTTGGGCAAATTGAGGAAGAGGATGTTGCAGTAGTCCAGCCTGGAGAGGACCAGAGCTTTAGAGACATTGAGTTTCTGGGTAATGTGAAGAAAGGGAGAATGCCTCTGAGGCGGTGCAGCTGAAGTGGTCCTTTCTAGCAAGGTCTGTGAAGGAGAAAGAGGAGTCGAAGATGACAGCAAGGTTGTTTGCCTTATAGGAGGGTGAGAGGAGTGGGCCCATGGAGGGCAGCCAGAGTGTTGGAGTGAAAGAGGGAGCAGGGGCCCCAATGAGAAGGATCTCTGTCTTACTGGCCTTAATGCAGAGATCGTTAGCAGTGCACCATGCTTACGTAGCGGACAGGCAGTCAGGAATGAGAGAGTAAGAGGAGGAGGCAGAGGAGGGAAGCTTGCATGCCATCCACATAACACTGGAAGTTACAAGAGAAGGTGGATATCAATGGGGCTAGAGGGGCCAGGTAGATGTTGAAAAGCCAAGGCGAGATGATAGAGCCCTGAGGGACACCGCAGGTGGAGAGTGAGATGGTGGGGTGAAAAGGGCCCAGTTGAACCTGGGAGGGTCGGTCCAGGAGGAAGAGTCAACCAGTCCAGAGCCAGGTCTGTGATGCCAAGGGTATCATGGATCCAATTTATCAGGGTGCATGATTGACTTACCAAAGGCAGAGGAAAGGTCAGGAAGGATGAGAACAGAAGGAGAGCTGGAATCAAGATTAGAGAGCAAGTCTTCAAGGGTATTCAGGAGAGCAGTTTACAAGCCTCTGGCAGCTCTGAAGGCAGACTTGTGGTCGTGGAGAAAACCAACAGATTCAGTGTGGTGGATAAGCGAGGAGATGGGCAGCTTCTCCAAGAGTTTACCCAGGAAGGGGGTAATCGAGATAGGGCGGTTGTTAGCCAGACAGGCTGGTCCATTGTCTGTAAGGGCTGCCAGTGGTGAAACCTCCAAAAAGTTGCTATTTTCTACACTCATTTGTGTGGGGGAAATTGGGAAAATATCAAGTTTGGACCTGGCACATTTCGCTGATGTGAAGAGGCCATAGTTTAGAAGATATTCTTTAAAGGTCGGCCATGTTGTATGCAAGCTCTTCGCAAATGCAGCGGTGGTCTGGGTTTTCTTCTTTTATATGGTTACAGGGGTCCGCAGCATTACTTTGAATTTCTTTTCCTTTTGATGGGAGTTTTAAGCGCATAGATTAGCCCAGACCCTTGAAGCTCAATCTGTTGCTTCCTTTTATTTATACGATCTGTGGTGGGTCACGGACTCTGGTTAGCCATTTCACTGAGTATTTTATTAAACCAAAAGAATAATGCCTCACTTTCCTTCTACTATAAGGTGTCCCTACCTAACAAAACTAAATAAGGTGCTCGGCCATCATCAGTGAAAGTCCAATTCATAATCAGTCCAGTGTCCAAACTAGCCTGCTCTGACCCGACCACTACTATAACAACAATCCAGAGAATTACTGCCTTCTCCTGTAAACTGATGTTCTCCCCAATTTCACTGAATGCATGATTCTCAGGTAGTTCTGGGCAACTACTCTTGTTAAGTCATACAGTTCTGAAATAGCACTTTTCACACTTGTCATCATCTCTTGCTTTGGTTTACTCTTCTGGTCCTTAGGACCTTCCTTTTCTGTCCTTTTCTCCTCACAGGGCAATGTTTTCCAATATTTCACACCCCTCTCTTGACTGTCTGGGTTTTC